>NC_134537.1:27881447-28484312 GCF_050624435.1 Tenrec ecaudatus
TACTAAATTTAGAGCATTTTAAAATCAGAGGAAAAAATATCAAGTTAACCATGCGATAAACTACCAAGAAAAACAACAAATTTGAATCCAAACAGCGGGCATTTTCACGAAGCGTGGCAATATCCTCACCCCAAAGAACAATACTAAAAGCTTCAGATATACAAAAAAGGAACCCTAGTTTAAAGGTGGCAAAATTGGGAGTATAGGCTCATCTCAACTTATGCCAACCTAGCAAATCAATACAGTATCAGTGTTCACTGAGCACTAAACAAAACATTTCCATAAGCACTCCAATTTCCTGTCTCCTTCAAAATATTTTATTACTGCGTTATCAATGATTTGCTAACCTAACTTTTCTTTGTTGAGGCAGAGCGGTAAACCCTAAGTCTTTCTCCCCTGCATTATTTTTTTTGGGGGGGGGGGGGGGAGGTAAAAAAAAAAAAAAAAAAGAACAAGCCTTTCTAATTTAGGTCAAGATCACTATGTCTACCAGAGGAAATGTGATGTAATTTCAAAGGTTAACATCTAAGCTATCCTTTAATTGTTGAACTTTGATTAATCCAGAAGAAAACTATAATATGCCTTTAAAGGAGTCACAGCAATTGTCTTTTTAATATCCATCACTAAAATGTAATGGGAGATATTTACTGGCAACATAAATGTAATCATGGAATCAGAATGCCCAAGCAGATTTCCTCTTAGGGCCTCCTAAATATAAGTACAGATACCGTAGATAAACGTGTAAGACTGAATACTGGAACAGAGGTTAATGTCCTATTTTCATTATGGATGCCTTCTGCTGTTATTTGTACCTCTTCCAAATTCTTTTTCATATTCAAAGAACACCACACACAACTGAGTATATATTCCAACTCAGTTTAATAATTTCAAGTGGCCACTTTATAAAACCTAAGGACTAACCATTGGTCTAATATTATGCACATTGTTAAGAAGTCTCACTTAGAAACAGACTCATCCTACCAGCAACACAATTTTTGTTAAAATCATTCCAGGAGTTAAAACAATAGCTCACGAGGAGCTTTAGTGTTAACAAAAACGAAACTAAAAAATTTCCCCAGAAAGCTTTTTGGGACATTCTCATTAAGATGACTGGCAAGACAATGGTTTAAAAATTACAAAGAGGACAAAGAAAACACATCATTCTGGTCTGTAAAAAGGGCAATACAAATGTTTTTTTCTCCCTGTAGCCAAACAGTACGACAAATTGAATTGATAGGAAATCAACATCCCATCTCTGGTTCTAAAGTCTACCTCTCATGGTGCCTTCAAAGTGTGAACCAACTGAGAAAGTGCTGTTTTGCATGTAAAGGTAAGAAGGGTGGGGTTTTTTTAACAAGGGCTTTCACACCAGTCTGAATTCCTCTTCAGTCACCTGACAAAACCTGTAGTACTTACCTTATAATTTCAGTTTGAAAACACCACCTTCTATTCCCAGACAATTATTAAAGCATTCTTATAATCAATAAACTCATTTAAGTCTGCTTTCAGAAAGAGCCTAGACTATCACAGTTAACTGGACTCCCGGTAGTACCAAACATTTCCTTCCACTTGACATTAAAGAATTAGGTGAGATATTCTTTAGGAAGAAACAAAAGATCTAGATGCTTCAATTTAAGAGTTAAGGGTTTAAAAACAGAACACAAAAAGACAACCGAAGATCAGGAGGAAGAAAACTGCACAATTCAAAAGGCAGTTTTGATGGGATGCTGTATTTGACTGAAAACAGTACTTAGACGAGGCACTAGTATTTTAAATACATGGCTTCTTACAAGTAGCCAGTATTCTATTAAAGTATTTGCCAGGTCAAAATATATTATTTGCTAGTTTAATCCAGATCGCTTCACAGAAATTAAAGCCCCATTTGGGTCCTTACAATAGTTTCTTTATTGTTGCACAAACTAAAGAGATCACAACTGTTAAAAGGGTATCATGTTAAAAACTGACTCGACATCATACACAGTAACTCACATACTTCTATGCAGACATTAGTAGACCTCAAAGATTTATTCAAAGTATTAATACTAACCCTACAATCCCTAGCCATTGTTTAAACTTGCTAAATTAAGCTCTTAATTCTTTCAAGTTGTGAAGGAATTAAAACTGTTAGAAAGCACCCCCACTAAAAGGTTTGGTAATTTGATAAGTACTTGAATTGAAGCCACTTGAGCCAAGATAGAGATTTTACCTTTGCACTTGGTTTGGCTAAATTCAGGAAAGCTAACTGGCTAGGAAGGCAGTTTTAAATTGCAACACATCAACTTTGAGATGCAGAAATGAGCACACTTCAAACCCCACAGCTACTTTGCCCTCGCTAATTAAGTACTCATTCCAAAGTAACACATGTAGTCCCAGTAAATAAATACGGCAGAATTGTATGCAGACCAATTCTAGAACAACCTCCACATATAAAACCTTGCTGTTCAGGAATGTCATCTTCTGAAGTTTAAAACCAACCCAAAAAAGCTCAAACTCACTGTCATCTAGGCAATTCGGACTCCTCTACACTGCATACATAGGGTTTCTGAGGCAGACAGGTCAGCTTTCTTATAGAAAAGCTGCTCAGTTTTAAATACCAATCAAAAGGTTAGCAGCCCAGTCACTAAGCAGTGCCACAGGGGTGGGAGGGGGGAAGCCTCTTGGGAATTGAGTGAGGCCATGTAGGGTTAGGATACTGAACAGGGAAGATTCCACTCGCAGAAACCATCTGGTATTGTAAATTCAAGAGCTTCAAGTTAAAACTTCTTAAACTCCAGAAGTTAAATAGGAAGCATCTCCACAATTACCTTGAACACACCCACCATAAACTTTTCATAGCTTGCAGGCAGTTCTTAAAAATGGAAAGGTTTGACCATTCAAGTCTGACAGGTCTACCTTGCTTTTAATTGTTCTCTCCTAGAACTTAATACCTATGGTATGCAACGAAGTCTAGAGCATGTCGTTTTTAAGGAAAAACCGAATTGGTAGATCTCTAGTTAAGATAACAGTCTCTCTTCATCAGCAGTCTCAACCCAGGACCCCTTTTTTCAACTTTTACAAAATAACAGCGTATTTATCTTCGGGCAGTTTCCACCTTGGCAAACACAGCAACTCGTTCACTAGTACTCAAGCTCTCCTATCCCTCTAACAACGGAAATGAAAAACCCAAGGACAAGTCTGTTCTAAAGCTTGTGGTCTCGATCCAATCGCCACCCCCAAGAAACTAAGGTCCGGTAATCCCATCACATCTGGCCCCAAGTTGCCCAGTAAATCCCCCCGCGTTCTAGAAACAAAGAGAAACAGGAAGCGGTTCCTGAAAGAGACCCTCTCGTGACGGCAGTCTCGAGGACGCGCTCCCTTTTGAGCAGACCTGAGAATTACTCTTGAGACCTTGCCAAGTTCTACCAGCAGAGGGGACCGCGAACACGTCGTTAAAAAAAAAAAGGCCAAGAGTAAAACCCCAAGCGCTACACCCAACTTCTTTCAGCGCCAAGCTCGTCCGTCCACGTGGCTCATTACTTCTCTCCCAACCGCCAAGCTCGAAACCCACTAACGTTTTCACCCTCTTCACAAAATGGGGCCCCCACCCCCCCTTCCACTCAGCTGCTTCCTAAGTGTCGCAGAGCTGTTTTAAATTCTCGTCATTTAACCAGCCCTCAACGTCTCGCTCGGTAAATTAAAAAAACAAACAAAGCCACTAACGGCGCCATCAAGGAGCCCCCGGCAGTGTCCCTCCCACGCGAGGAAGGTCGGTCCGCGCCACGCCCCTGTCGGGTCCACGACTCCGCTTAGCGGCCGGCGCGCGTTCGCAGGGACGCCCTTCCGGCCCCTCCTTTCCAAAGCAGGCCGACAAAGCCCGCGCGGTCCCGCCCCACCCCCAGACCAGGGCCCGCGCATGGCGGCGCCTCCTCCCGCAGCTCGCTCTCCCGCCTCCCGGCAGAGGGAGGGGGCCGCGACCACCGTCTTTCCCGGGGCCCAGAACCCGGTCTCGTTGACCTCCCCCCTCAAAAGCCGGCGAAACCAGAGCCTCGCCGCCCGCTTCCCGCCCCGCAGGCGCGCGCAGGCCTCGCCGCCGCCATTTTGTGCCTCTGGCAGCGCGCCCAGCTCGCCAGCCAAGATGGCTGCGGCAGGCGAGCAACGGCGAAAGCAGATCCCGCTCCCCTCCCCCAACGCCGAGGGGACGCCGCGGCCATCTTTAATCTCACTCCCCCCTGTAACGGATCAAACGGCCGTCTTCGGCAGGAGAGACCATGTCCTCCAGCCAGCGGCCGCTCTCACGACCCAAAACGCTACTTACGAGGGCTTAGGAAAGAAAAAAGCCCTTTCCCAACCTGCCCCTGCGCCTTCGGGGCCCAGCCCGCTGCGTCCCGGCGCGAGGCCAACAGGCCTCCAGAGAGGCGAGAAGCTGTGAACACACAGCTGCCCTCCGCGCCACCTCTACGTACCCGCTCGCCGTAGTTCTGCTCGCCGCTGTCGCTCATGACTCCGGGCTGCAGTCGCCGCTCGATGCGCTTCAGTCGAAGCTGTCACCCTCCCGGGCCGAAGCAGCCGCGTAGAACGCAGCTTTCAGAGCCGCTCGGAGACGAAGCACTCCACGCTGCCTCCTCACAGACTCTAGCGCTGGCGGATGTGACGCGAGGCTCCTTAAGCGCGCCCCGCCCCCGGCCAGAACGCGCGCTTTCTTGGCCCCGCCCCGTTCCCCGCGTGGCCTGCCTTCTCGCTCTCCCACTGGCGCAGGCTGGACCGGACGTGACGTCAGCGCAGCGCTCTCCCCACCCCGCCCCTCGGAAAGCTCCACCCTCCTTCTGGGCCTCGGAGGCGGGAAAGTGATTGGGGCTTCTGTGGGTTTGGAGGGTGATGTCGTCTGGGGGCTCTCGGGATCCTTTCTGGAACCTTCCAGAGCAACCGCCGTGGATGGGGAAGGGAGAAGTCCCCTTCATTTCTCCAATTCCCTTCATCTTTTTTTTTTTTCGACTACACTAATATCTCTCGTGAGCGTTCCCTTGGTTGTAAAGGGCAGAACACCAACATTTCTTTGTTTTGTGTAGCTTCAGCTGTAGGTTTTTTTTTTTTCCTGAATAAAACCTTCGAGTCTTCTAAATGCCAAGCCCGTTACCAAGTCTAGGTAGACAGTAATCAGATAGTCTGTGAGCTAATGCCGGGGAGCTGGTTAAATACACACGGAATCGGTGGTGCTGTGGATAAGGGCAGTGGGGCTTGTTCAAGGCCACCAGGCACTCAGAAAGACGAGATGGTAAAGATTTACCGTCTCAGAAACCCCAAGGAGCCATTTTGCTTTATGCTGTCGGATTGCTGTAAGAATCTACTTGATGGCAGTGGGTTGAACACAATTCACCTTATAATTTTTGAAAGTTTAATTGGCATGTAATTCACATATCATACAATTCAGTTCAACCACATCAGAAACAGTCGTACAATTATCACAGTCTGTTTTAGAACATTTTCTGTGTTCTTGTACTCATAGTTTTTAGCTTCCCATCTCCCACAACCTCCTTTGCCATGCCACCGAGGAATCCTTAATTCGGTTACTATCTCTACATTTACCTATCCTGGATTTAATTATACAGGAAAACAACAGTGGTGTCCCAGATTAATTGTAGAGATGCCCGATTATGCAGAAAAAAAATCCTTAAGTTTTGATTTTTGATCAGGTAAAATCCATTAGAATTGACATGGTGTTGTTTTAATTAATGTTCTCTGTTTTACCTGTCTGGGTGGGTTCTACTAGCCATCGCAATGGCTATGGATTTTGAGATCTCCTTTTCTTAAAGGACAAAGTCCACAGAACTCAAGACAGAATTCATGATGAAACGGGTAATTTATTTATTATTAATAAATCATTTTATTAGGGCTCTCACAGCTCTTATAACAATCCGACTAGATCAGAGCAAGTACACTGGTACACAAAGGAGCTCAAAACACAGGGAATCCAGGACAGATAAACCCCTCAGGACCAATAAGGAGAGTAATGATGCCAGGAGGGTAAGTAAAGGGAAGGTGGGGGAGAAAGGGCAAACAAATCACAAGGATCTATTAGAACCCCTGCCCAGGGGGATGAACAACACAAAAGTGTGTGAAGGGAGACATCAGGTAGTGTGAAACATGAAAAAAAAAGTGTTCATGAGGGAGGGAAGGTGGGGGAGGGGAAAATGAGGAGCTGATACCAAGGGCTCAAGTAGAAAGAAAATGTTTTGAGAATGATGATGGCAACATATGTACAACTGTGCTTGACACAATGGATGTATGTATGGATTGTGATGCGAGCTGCATGAGCCCCCAATAAAATGATTTTTAGAAATCCAGGGAGGGAATTTTTGTCATGGAATAAGCAAGACATCTTGACACCTGGAACAAATTCAGGTTGAGTCTACAGGGAGATCAACTGGCCAAGTATGAGGTTTTATCTGGCATAATCAACATTGAAATGATCTATGTTTGATAGTAAGGCTGTTCCAGGCCCACACCTGTGAATAGAGGGGATCTGCCAGTGGCTTCATCTGCAGATGGGTTTTGGGATCCCACTGACCTCTTCAACCTTCCACAAATTGGGTGTTCACAATTTTAGCTCTGATACTTTTCTCTTTGTCATATTTGAATTGTATTGTGGTCATCTTTAGATCACACAAGCTGGCGTGTTTCTTCCATGTGGATTTAGTTGATTCCTTGCTTAGATGGCTGCTTGTTGGAATACAAGCCTTAACATTTTTTATGCAAAACTCAACTATAATAAAATGTGTCAAGATCAAGGCATAAATTACTTTGTCTTATAGGTGGCATTGTAATAAAAGTTGAAAACCAGTGGCTTAAAAAAAGAAAGAACAAGGTCACTAAAGAGACACGAAAGAAAAATTCAAAGTGGTTGCTAAAGAGACAGAGACTTCTTCTCCAATCCCTGGAGTGGCGAAAGCAAATGGAATAAACGATGAAGTCAACGAGCTGAGGAGAAAATCTCAGCTTGAGAAGTGACATGTGCAACGACTTAGCGTGAGAACAACAAAAGGTAAGAACGCACACAGCATATCTGAAACTGAAAGCGTTGAAGAAGAAAAAAAATCAAGCCTTGAGTTTCAATCTTGAAAGGGTCTCTGGGCAAAATATTGAATGATGCATCAAAAGAAGATGGACAGAACACCCAGAGTCATGATACCGAAAGAACCGGTTGACCTTCAACCACTTCAGGAGGTAGAGCAAAAGCCAATGGTGCTGAAGGAAGAACATCAAACTGCACTGAAAACATTAGCTTACACAGAAGGCTCCAGGAATTGATGGAACGCCAGTCGAAATGTTTCCACAATCTGATGAAGCTCTCACTCGTCTACGCCAGGACATTTGGAAGGCAGTTAATTGGCCAGCTGAGGGGAAGATAGCTATACTTGCACCAATTTCAAAGAAAGATGACCCAACAGAATGCTCAATTCTAGAACGGTATCATTGAGATCACATGCAAGTAAAATTTTGCTGAAGTTGATGCAACAACTGTTGTAGCACTACATTGACAGGGAGCTGCCAGAAGTTAGGTCAGATTCCCAAGAGGACATGGAAGTAGAGATATCATTGCTGATGTCTGATGGCTCTTGGCTCAAAGCAGAGAATTCCAGAAAGGTGTTCATTTGTGTTTAATTGACTATACCAAAGCATCTGACACTGTGATCCATCTTGCCAAACTATGGATCGCCTTGAGAAAAATGGGAATTCCAGAGCACTTCATGGTGCTCATGTAGAAATTGCACTTGGACGGGGAGGAAGTTGTGGGAACTGAACAAGGGAATACTGCATAGCTTAACGTCAGGAAAGGTGTGCTTCAGGGTTGTGCTCTTTCACTATACTTGTTCATTCTGTGAGCAGAGCAAAGAATCTGAGAAATGGGATTATATGAAGACAAGTGCAGCATCAGGATCGGAGGAAGGCTTATTATTAACAGCTTGCAATATGCAAATGACACAACCTTGTTTGCTGAAAGTGAGGAGGATTTGAAGCACTTGCTGATGAAGATCAAAGATTGCAGCCTTCAGGGATGGATTGCAACTCAATGTGAAGAAGACCAAGATGCTCACAACTGGTCCAACAGATAATGTCATGTTAAATAAGAAAATACTGAAGTTGTCAAGGATTTTGTCTTGCGTGGGTCCACAATTAATGCATGTGGAAGTAGCAGTCAAGAGATCAAACAACACATGGAGGAAATCTGCTGCATGAATCCTCCTTGGAATATTGGAAAGCAAGGATGTTACTTTGAGGACAAAGGTGCCCTGACCCAAGCCATGGTATTCAATTGCCTCATATGCATGCATCGACACAGTGGTTGCAACAATGAAGTCAAGTACAGAAACCATTGTGAGGAGGGTGCAGGACAATGCAGTGTTTCCTTCAGTTCAGTTGTGTATAGAATCACTGTGGGTCAGGACCAACATGATGGAACTTAACAACAACAATGGAGCGCAGTGAAAGCTCTGGATAACAGAATGCTAAGGGTGGCCTGCTCAGAAATTTCATGAGCAGAGTATCCACATTGATTAAGTCTCCACTGAATCTCTTCTGTCCAGGACCGTGAACAGTCTTATCCTCAGGCAGAGGGCATTAGCCTGGGGAGTGGCCGTCTCCCTCAGGGGCTCGTCCGAGTGTGCCCTTCATGAAGACTTCTGTACTGGGTCTGCACAGTTATGAGTCTTGCTCTGATTGCCCTGATCAGAAGGCCCTGGATGAATCTTACAAGCTCTTCTGTCTAGTCTTGTCTGTCTGTCATGGTCCTGTTCTTGCTTCTGTCGTCCCAGGTGTAACTCTGATATATTGATCTGCTGTCAATCATGGTTTCGTGACAATTTCCTTTGCCCTCACATGTCCTATTTACACCTCTGAATCTCTGAAGCTCTTGGACACCCTTATGGGCCTCATGCTAATGATCTCCCTCATCCAGATGATGTACCTTTGTTTAGACTTTTTCTGTTTTGGGCTTAAATTGTATTTCAAATTTGGAATCTTTTTATCCCCTAAAACAAGACTCAAGCTGGACATAGAGTGCCCACTATAACCACAGTCTCTGGCAAACCTCATGCTCAAAATTTAAGCTCTAACACATCTAGATTTGATTATTCTTCTAGACGATAATTTCACCTGCAAATAATGGTAGGTTCAGCTCATCCATATCATTATCTAGCTTATTTCTTGCCTCTGCCTGACACAGTGACTGACACAATGGGCTCACGCATGGGACCAATTGCAAGGATCGTGCATAGAGTACTGTTGGGCATAGGGGATGGGTTTGAAGGCACCTAAGTACTCACCTGATGTGTGGTGGGCTGCTAACCACAAAGTCAGCTGTTAGAAACCACAAGGTCACCAGCTATCATGAGGGCGAAGATGGGGTTTTCTATTCCCACAAAGATTGACAGTCTCAGAAACGCACAAAGGCAGTTCTCTGACCTACAGAGTTGCTTTAAGCTGGAAACGTCTTGATGGCAGTGAGGATATTTTTTTTGAGGCCTTATATAAGTTATACGGAGTAATCAACATATTTAAAGAAAGAGAACTGTTGTAGTGAATTCTTCTGTGCGCTCCTGAACGGACTCCAAAGTTATTTCTCTTACAAAAGAAGTGATACTTTCATACAGTGAGTTGGAAATTTCCATTCCCACCCCAGACATACTGAACCAGAATCTGCATTTTAAAAGGATCCCCAGGACCATAGACATATCAGAATCACTTGGGAATCTTATTGAAACGTAGCATCTGCTTCAGTATATCGAGAGAAGAAATGTGAGCTCTCACAGGGAGTCCACACACAATGAACGGGTCGGACACCCTGGCACTACCTTATGTGACTGTGGCTTTGGTGCTTGTTCTTTGTAAGACGAGAATGCCCGCGTATCATCTGAGGTAGACACTGATCTAGTATTCACAGTTGGTGTAAGTAGAACAAATCAGTGTAACTGGTCTGTAATTTACAGTCAACCACAGTCCTGACTCTCAACTTTCAACCAGAGTAAATGATCTCCACCAGGGGGTGCCAAACCTCAACCAGAAGATGCTGCTGAAGGGCGTGGACTGAGGCGTAGGCTGCTGTGAGGTGTCATGGGTGAAGCCAATTCCAACTCTTCTTACTCATAGAGACCCTATAGGACAGGGTTGAACAGTCCCTATGGATTTCCGAGACTGTAACTCTTTATGGAGTAGAAAGCCTCATCTTTACCCTGTGGAGTAGCTGGTGGTTTCAAACTATTGACCTTGTGGTTAGCAGCCCAATGCATAACCACTACACACCGAGGGCGCCACATTTCCATCTCACAGAGACCATATATGACAGAGCAGAGTTGTCCCATAGGGGTGCTAGGCTGTCAGCTTTAGGGGAGCAGATCACCACGTCTTTTTTCTTGCAGAGCTGCTAGTGGCTTCAAAGAACCAACTTTTTTTGGGGGGGTGGGTAAGGGGGTTAGCAACCAAGTGCTTAACCATTGCACCACCAGGGCCCCTTAGAGCACATATAGATCTTGAAACTAAATCACCTAGCTCTGAAAGCTCATCTCAATAATTTCATTTACCTTGCAATAAATGTCCCCACATTTTTGGCAACTGATTCTTTTTTTTTTGCAATTGGTTCTTTTGAATACTACCCACTGTGCTTAGTTAAAGTTTTACCTTAAGAAGTGACATAATTACAGAAGGAAAGGCCAAACAGAAGTCTCTGGAATACTTTTTCCTGTTAAACTAAATGTAAGGGAAAAAAGTAATTAGACTCTAATTATAGCTTTGCTACTTGCTACATGTGTGGATTTAAGCAAATCCACTTGCTTTCTCTAAAATCCCCTTAATTTCAGTGTCCTGATATGAAAGATGAAGGCAAGAATACCTAGATCACAGGGTTATTATCCGTATTAGATGTTTCGGTGTGTATGTGATACCGTGCTGGGAACAGACCAGGCAGTTCGTTTTGCGTGTGTAGAATATATGCTTTACTCTCAGTTGAGTGGGCCATAGGAGTGGAGTGGGGCTGCAGCCTCTAAGTTAGGCCAATAAAATTCTCCCCTCTGAGGGGTTCTTCTTCCCCAGCCCCTACATGCACACTCACATTGCTGCTCTGGAAAACACAGGCTCCGCAAGGCCATAGAGAACCAGCAGAATGAAGATTTCCAGCCTCTTGAAGACAAAGTATTGCCTAAAAGTAAAGTACACACACACAAAAAAGAAAAGTACACAAGTATATTTTTTATCTAAATTCCTGGATGATGTGAATGGCTAAGTGCTTGGCAGGTCACTGACAAGTGGGCAGCTTGAACCTGCTCAGAGGCATCTCTCAAGAAGAGCACTGAACAGTCCCCGGAAGCACAGCTCTGCTTGGACACACACAGGGTCGCCATGCCTTGGAATCGATTGGGCAGTAAACTGGTTTGTATTTTATTTTCACCTGACAGAATCTGGCACCGAACATCTAATGATTAAAAAATTAATCATTTTATTGGGGAGCTCTTACCAATCTTTTTTTAAATAGTTTTATTAGGGGCTCATACAACTCTTATCACAATCCATAACACATCAATGGTGTAAAGCACATTTGTACATTCATTGCCCTCATCATCCTCAAAACATTTGCTGTCCACCTAAGTCCCTGGCATCAGCTCCTCATTTTCCCCCCTCCCTCCCTGCTCCCCTCTCCCTCATGAGCCCTTGATAATTTATAAATTATTATTTTGTCATTTCTTGATCTGTCTGACATCTCTCTTCACCCACTTTTCTTTTGTCTGTCTCCCAGGGAGGAGGTCATATGTAGATCCTTGTAATCGGTTCCCCCTTTCCAACCCACCCTCCCTCCACCCTCCAAGTATCACCACTCACACTACTGGTCCTGAAGGGATCATCCGCCCTGGATTCCCTGTGTTTCCAGTTCCTATTTGTATCAGTGTACATCCTCTGGTCTAGCCAGACTTGCAAAGTAGAATTGGGATCATGATAGTGTGGGAGGAGGAAGCATTTAGGAACAAGACAAAAGTTGTACCTTATAACAATCCATCATTCCATAGCATTAAGCACACTTGTACATATGTTACCATCAACATTTCTAAAACATTTTTTTTCTACTTGAGCCCTTGGTATCAGCAACACTTTTCCCCCCTCCCACCCTCGTGAATCTTTGATCAATTATTTATTATTATTTTTATTTTGTGTCTTACACTGTCCGTTGTCTGCCTTCACCCATATTTTGGTCTTTCATCCCCATGGGACAGCTATATAGCCAATCTTGTGATGGGTTCCCCTTTCTACCCCTCTGCCCCCCATCCCCACTATCTCCCTACCCTCATGATATCACTACTCTCACTACTGTTCTTGAGGGTTTTATCTGTCCTGAATTCCATGTGTCAAGAGCTCTTATCTGTACTAATGTGTGTACTCCAGTCTAACAACATTTGTAAGGTAGAGCTGGGTCATGGTAGTGGAGGGGGGTGAGCGGGAAGGAAGCATTAGTAACTAGATGCATGTTTTAATGTGTTTAGGAATGATGTGTGTTTCGTCAGTGCTATACTGCACCCTGGTTGAACTGTCCCTTCCTTGTTATCCTTTTGTGGGGGGATGTCCAATCACCTACAGATGGGCTTAGGGTCTCCACCCCAACCCCCCTCTTTCACATCCATATAATTGTTTTGGAGCGTTTGACACCTGATATGTGCTCCTGTCGACACCTCTTTCTTATACACATATATGAGTGTCAATGAATTTGTTTCTCTAGTCTACCTGGACTAACACACTACTCTTGGAAAGGTTTCTGATTTTTGAAAGGTACAAGGGTAGTTCTTCTGTGAAGAGTTGTGAGGTGGTTAGTTTATTGTGCCAACCTGGCTGATAACATGTGGGGTTAATCGAAGGGCGGAGGGATAAATGGCTCAGTGAGCCTTTCTAGTTCTCGGGTCTCTTGCTTTGTGATGGTCGGACCAGGGTGCAGCTGCCTTAGCCAGTTCCTTGCTTCAGCTGGCAAGGCTCACTTCCTGCTAGACATCGCTGAGGAGAAGCCACATGGACCTAGCCTGGCCCAGCCATGTGGAGACCCCTGCCAGCACTGAGATGATTACACATTCGCTGACTCAACTTTCCTCCTTCAGTCGGCATCATTGTGTGTGTTTTGGGAGATGGAGGAGGACTTTGTGGATTGATGTTGGACATATGGGTTAATGTTGGACTTGCGGGCTTGGGCAGTACTGGGTTGGGATGTTTTCTTGATGTGTACTTAACTTTTATATAAAACTCTCTTAAGGTGACCAGATTTTAACATTGGTAAAGTGGGATACGATTAATAAAACTCATATCCTGGTGAAATAGCCACATGGCAGCCGAAAACTGTATACCCTAGCTTGTCGTGCATTCTTTCCAAAAATTGGGACTTTTAAAAAATGCCTCGGGATGTGGGAAAAATTGTTAAAAATTGGGACTGTCCCACCAAAAGCGGGATGTCTTGTGGGGAGAGGTCAAACGCTTACAGACATCCTCCCCAGGGTAGTTAGTCACCAGACTACAGGGTGGGCCTCTAGGGCAGTTAGTCAACCAGACTATATGGCAGGCCTCACTCCCTGCTACTGGGCACAATAAACTATTCCTCCTTGAGGCCTGAGACCAAGCGTTCACACCCTACTGATAATGGTTCCTATGGAGATCTAGGGAATAGGTCAAAGTTAGGCCGCCATCCTGAACCTAGGATCCCTCCCCTTCCTATTGTGTGTATGTCCCTAAACCACCCCCCTCTCATTACTGTATTACCTATAGGACAGCCCCTTCCAGTGACGTATGTCCTCACCTGTAATTAGGGGGCTTGCATGTCCCCAGAGAATATAAAAAGGGCCGGGGATACCATTAAACTCTCTCTCTCTCCCTCCACGTGGATCATCAAGCGGGGCAGAGGTGAGCATGCTACCATGAAATGTGTCTGACTCCCATTTATTTCAATACTTCTATCTCTCATGCTCTCTATAACTTTACTATGATCTTTACTTATTATCGCTGTATAATTGCGCCTACCGGACCCGTAATGATGTGTTAGGGGCTGGCTTCCCCTGACAACGTCTGGTCACCTTATCTTACTCATGAGTTTTTGTGGATTTGTTTCTTTAAAGTACCCAGACTAACACAAGTGGGAACTGACTTGCTGGCAGTTCCAACCACGTGGCAGGTTTTCCCTCAGGTAAAGTGTGTTTGAAAGTAGATTACAACTCTCTTGGCCAATCTAGAGAAGAGTGGTCTTGTTCTCCGGGGAGTAAACATGTCCTTAATGATTTACAGATGCAAGCCAACTAAAATGTAGGGTGCTGGGTATGACTCCGGGCCACACGATCATGAGTCATGCCCTGACCATCAAATGGGCAGGTAATTGAAGCCGCAGAACCACTCCTATTTGCTTTTTTGACCTGCAAAGATGTACCTGTTCTAATTAGAGTCCTTTCCCGGCTTCTGCAGGCCCGCCTGCCACAGCCATGAATTAATCAATCATGATTTTTGTGATTATTTTCTTTATTTTCCATTATCTATAATACCTCATGGCTATGAATCTTTTAGATACCATCTGGCCTCATTCTGATGGTCTCCTTTGTCTTTATTCTGTTAAAGATTTATAAAAGGGTTTTATAAAATAAATTTGAGTTTGGAACCTTTTAATTTTTTTTCATTTTAAATCATTTTATTGGGGTCTCTTACAGCTCTTATTACATTCCATACATCAATTGTATCAAGCATATTTTTACATATGTTGACAACATCATTTTCTAAACATTTACATTCTATTTGAGTCCTTAGTGTCAGTTCCTCTTATTTTCCTCCCTCCCTGCCAACCCTAATGACCCCTTGATAAATTATAATTTTTTTCATACCTTATATCAACTGCTGTCTCCCTTCACCCACGTTTCTGTTTCTTCACCCACCTTCCCCCTACCCTCCTGGTATCACCACTCCAATTTCTGTTCCTGAGTTTATCTGACCTGGATTCTGTGTGTCGTGAGCTCTGAGCTGTACCAGTGTACATGCTCCAGTCTATTCAGAACTGAAAGGCAGGATTTGGGGTCATGATAGTGGGGATGGTGGTGAGGAAGCCTCAAAGGAACCAGAGGAATATTATGTGTATCATTGGTGGTATACTGTGCCCTGGTTAACTCAGCCCTTCCTTGTGACCTTTCAGTGAGGGAATGTCCTATTGTCTACAGATGGGGTTTGGGTCTCAGCTCCAAGCCCCCTCATTCTCAAAAAAAGTTTTTTTTTAATTGTTTTGGGTCTTCTGGTGCCTGTGAACTGATTCTGTAGACACCTCATGATCGCACAGGCTAGTATGCTTCTTCCATGTGGACTTGTTGCTTCTCTGTTAGAAGGCCACTTGTTTAACTTCAAGCCTTAAAGACCCCCAGATGCTATATATTTTGATAGCCAGGCACCATCAGCTTTCTTCACCACATTTGCTTATACACCCATTCTATTTTCAGTGATCATGTCGGGAGGGTGAGCATTACAGAATGCCAGGTTGTTAGAACAAAGCGTACTTGCATTGAGAGAGGGCTTGAGCAGAGGCCCAATTCTGTCTGTTATCTTAATACTTAACCTATAAATATATGTACATTGGCCTCTATCCCTTTCATTATAAATTAATATATTTACATATATACATACCTACAGTTAAACCTCTATAAATAGCTTTTGCCTCCTACTTCTGCCTCCCACTTCTTTCCTCTCCTTTCACCTTCCTTCTATCCCACTATCATACTCATCCTACATTCGGTTCCCAGTAATTCCTCTCGGATACCCTGCATTGAGATGCTCTTGAGGTCCACACTTCTCAGATTCAGCCTTGCTTGCCTCCTTTCCATGCTGGCCTTGTTGGATCCTATCTTTATTAAAATGGTAATATTTTGTACAATATGAATTTCTTTTGCATTAATTTTTACTTTAAAAAAGTATTGCATTGAAATATTTTTTCCTGCCACCTCTTAGACTTACAATCCTGGGGAGTGCCCCACTAGTCTCACCTTAGCACCTGCCCTGTCCTAACAGCCTCCCCAGATCCATAAGCTTCTCTTTGTTTCCTTGACTGTTGTTATTACAGGTAGAGGCAAGATATCACTCAACCTGCATGGGAAACCAGGTGGGCAGACTGAGTGTGTGTATATGAACTCTCCTCTGGCCTCGTACTAGGTCTTTTCCATTTGGATTGGAATGTATTTTTTGTCTCTCTGCCCTACTGATGCAGATTTATTATTCTGTTTTCCTCTTTATAAGTCAATTGATGCTTTTTGAGTACCTGTCTGCTTAATGGAACGGGAGATGCTGGAGCACAGGATGGGAGAGGAAAACCAGCCTGACTGTAGAAAATGTGTTGACACTTAAAAACAGCAGCTAATTTCTGATTGAGCAAAGTGAAGCTCAGAAACTTCAAAACTTACCCAGGTCACACAGCAGGAAAGTGGCAGGACTGTGTAGTATACCCAGGGCTGTCATGTCCCAAAGCTTGAGTCATCCTGTGACATAACCTTTGGGTCCAGAGTGCATTGGTGAAAATGATGGCATTTGGCAGAGGGCTGCTAATGCTCTAATAGGCAAAACAGTTCACAGCTGAGTGTTCACACCAAACCAAATCTGTAGCCACCGAGTTGCTTGCCACTCATGGTGCACGACCCTGTAGAACAGGTTAGAACTGTCTCACAGGGTTTCTAAGGCTGCAAATCTTTATGGAAACAGACTGCCCCAGCTGTCTCCTGTGGTTGGTTAGTGGCTCGAACCATCAACACTTTGAGTAATTTAACCATAGCACCACCAGGGCTCCTCTTCTCATGCAAGGAACCCAAGGATGCTTAAAAATGCAAGTCATTTGTGTTTGAGCATACAACCTTTGGAATAGGTAGCTACCTGCCTTGGCAAGGGTGGGCCTGGGTTAAAGAGTCACAGCTGGTGTTCTCCACCCAGTGGTCATGTTGGTGCCTGCCTGCTTTTCTTGTTACAAAATGTCACTCTTACGTAAGCAGTCACTTACACTTCTTATTTCTCCTTAGTTCTTTTCATTGCTGTAAAAGCAACATTTTAGAAGAGTTGATATGTGTATATTTCCTGTAACTAAAATGTACCCCTAAAAATATTGAACAGGGAAAGGTGCAGTATAATACAGTGATATCAATCAATTATTAAAGAGTACTTTAAAACTTTTAATTGAATTTTATGATTCTTTTAGAAGATTGCATAAATCTTAACTGTACAGGATGATACATTTCACAAAAGGAAGCTGTGTAGGCAATCAGTGAAGACATAGAGCATTATTAGACTATTCAAAGCTTCTTTAGGTGCTGTGGGGATTGGACTCGGTCCCCCAAGTATGAGTCAGCTTGGTTAGGCGATGAGATCTAGCATTGCCTGGTTGTCCCCCGTTTCATGATGCGCTGTAATGTGCTGCAGTCATCTCTCTTCCATGGTTCCTAGTGGCCCTGTAGACCAGAGACCTGTCCCTATGGGGTTCCGAGACTTCAGCGTTTTACAAAGGCAGAAAGCCTCGTCTTCTTCCTGAGGAGTAGCAGCTGGTGGTTTTGAATTGCTGACCTTACAGCCAGGAAGCTAATACATAACCCACTACGCCACCAAGGGCTCCCCAGTACCCTTACTCAGGTCAAAGCCCTGGTCTGATGTAAGGAGAATCCCCAAGGGGTGGCCTGCTTCAATCATCTTGTGTTTTACAGAGGAGAAAGTGAGCAGCAAAGGAGGGGCTGACAACCACCAAGAAAAGAGAGTGCATCTTTCGGACCCAGGGTCTCTATGCTGACAGCCTCCTAGATCCAGGGCAAGCTTGATGCCAAGACACAGAACTCCAAGGAACACTGGACCCATAGGTGCTGAAAGGAGACAGGGACCTTCTAGCTTCCTAAATTGTAAGAGAAGACATTTCTGTTTGTTAAAAGCCATCTATTGGGAAAGGGGGAACTGATTACAAGGATCCACATGTGACCTCTTCCCTGGGAGAGGGACAGCAGAGAAGGGGGGAAGGGAGACTCCGGATAGGGCAAGATATGACAAAACAACGATGTATAAATTACCAAGGGCATATGAGGGAGGGGGGAATGGGGAGGGAGGGGGAAAAAAAAAGAGGACCTGATGCAAGGGGCTTAAGTGGAGAGCAAATGCCTTGAGAATGATTGGGGCAGGGAATGTATGGATGTGCTTTATACAATTGATGTATGTATATGTATGGATTGTGGTAAGAGTTGTATGAGTCCCTAATAAAATGTAAAAGAAGAAAAGAGAAAAAAATGATTAGGGCAAAGACTGTACAGATGTGCTTTATACAATTGATGTATGTATATGTATGAACTGTGAAAAGAATTGTATGAGCCCCAATAAATTGTTAAAATAAAAAAATAAAAAATAAAAATTTCAGTAAAAAGAAAAAAAAAGCCATCTGTTGGTGGCATTTCTGTCAAAGCAGCACTTCCTAAAAGTATTGCCATATGAATATATGTACATAGGTCAATACCTCTATTTTTATGAATGAATGTATTTACATAAGTGCATCATTATGTTTATACCTCTATCCAGCTTTGCCTCCTGGATCTTTCCTCTGTTTCCTTTTATCTTCCTCCTGCCCCACCATCCCTCTCGCCCTTCTTTTGCCCCTTAGTAATTTCTCTCAGCTAGACTGCTGTTGCTCCAACACCACCAGGAACTCTACGACCTTCTGATTGTTGATTTTAATTCCCTAGTTTTCCCCCTGTCTATGGCATTGTTTGATCCCCACTCCCTTCCCCCACCTCCTCCACTGCTTCCCCCCTGCCACCCCCCGCCCCCAATCCCTCCAGAACTGTTGTTGGTTCCATTGCTTTCTCCTTGGCCTTGCTTCCCATGCCTATCTTATCTAGGTAGGAAAAACAACAATAGCAGAGACCAAACAAAAAGAAAACAAAAGATTGAATAAAAAGAAAAAACAAAAGCATACATAATTCCAGGTCTAGTCGCTGACTTTTATGACTGTCTCCCCACCAGTCCTGGGGAGTTCTGGGAACTGCCCCTCTAGCCTGAAGTCTATTTTGGGGGATCCTTGGGGGTTTTGCGGCTTCGCTTGGCTCCTGTTGCTGATCTCCTATGTTTCCTTCCTGGTTCATGCCATTGTGGGGGTGGTGGTTGATTCTGTAGGGGCGTAGGAGGCCGGCCCCTCTCCCCAACCTGTAGGTTTAGTGTTCTCTGCAGCACATACTTCGTGTGTGTGTGTGTGTGTGTGTGAGAGAGAGAGAGAGAGAGAGAGAGAGAGAGAGAGAGAGAGAGAGAGAGAGAGAGAGAGAGAGATTGATTGAGAGAGAGTTAGTTTGGCTCTGACTGGGGCTGACCCTGTATACCTCTCTGTTCATGAATTGCTCCATGTGGTTATGTTGCCCTCAGGGTTTGGTGTGCCGTGGTGGGGCCTGCACTCACGCTCCCACTTCTGTGCAGACATAAACAATACCCTCCCGCTGGGTGGATTAGTGCCCTGTTCCCCCCATGCAATCCTCTCGCTCTTTTTTTTCTCCCTCCGCAGCCCCCTGCATTTCCCCCTTCTTTGTCTTGGAATGACATGTGCATCCTTAGGTTTGTTCTGTCCCCCACCTGATTGTCTGTATCTCAGCCCATAAAGTGTGAAGTAAGTGGCTTTCCTTCTATACCTACTGTCCTGACTGTACTTGCTTCAATGTACTCACGTTGTACTTGTCCTTTTGTGATTGGCTAACTTTGTTTAGCATGATTTCCTCCAACTCTTCTCATGAGATGATGTGCTTCATCAGTGCTTTTTAGTGGTACTAGTACACTGAAGCTACTTTTAGCACTTAGCCTCTCAATGTCTTAATTTTCTGATCTAACAACGGGAGCACCGGGCAGGTGATTCTACCTGGACGCCATCATGACACCCTTCCCCCACTTTTTTACTCTTGAACTGACACTTGTCCTTACCCACTGGGAACAGATATAAAAGTAGGATTTACCAGGTGACTTATGGCATCTGTACACATACAAGAGACAGAGAAAGTTACCATGTGCCCAGAATAAGGAAGAAGACTTCTCTGGTAAGGAGAGAGACCCAACTCTCTCCTTCCTTATCAAAGAGTGTTCTGGGGTTAAGTCCTCTGATTAGGTGGCCCAGATCAGATGGGAAGTATGGAGGCAGGCTGTCCTCCAAATACTTTTAGGATCAGGATCAGCATAAGGTTGGTTCCAATGAAATGAGGGTCAGATATACTTTCACTCTTAAATTTCTTCACCATTTCTGACATCCATCCTCCACCCCTCGGGCAGTCTCTACTCCTCTGTAGGGTTTGGTAATTCGCTGCAACAGCCTCACAAAACTCACAGGCCATACTCATAGTTGTATGATTTATTTGGTAAGTAACAAGCTATGGTTTTGGATCAGGAACAACTTGGAAGTAGCAGGAACAACTTGGGATTAGATCAGGAAGCCCATAGGGGAGATCCGGAAGCTTCCCTGAGGTGGAGAGCACATTCCTCCCTCCTCTAGGGTGGGGCAGCATCTTTGGTATAGGACATAACTCTCAGTTGTTCTTTGCTTGACTAGCAGGCCTCTTGGTCATGTTAGCAGTTCCTTTCAGTTATACTAGCAGGCTGAGCCTTTGTGATTGTACATGCCCCTCTTGCCTATGAATGTCTCTTCCTTTAGCCTCTCCATTGCCAACTGGCCCAAGTCCTGGACAGTGTTGCAGTGTGTTCAGTTCTTAGCTGTTCCTCTAGCAACGGCTTTTTGCTGTCACTATCAGCTCTGCTGTGGGCCCCCTTCTGGGCTCCGTGCTGCCTTTGGCATTTGTGGTAGTTACATAATCTGGGGGTCTGCTTGAGCCTATTCAACCCCGACTAACACAGCATTGCACTCTTCGACTTATAATACAGGTCTTTTAGGAGAACAACATAAAACCTCTCTGGGACTGGCCACTCATAAATAATCTCCTTGTCAATTTCAAATGAAATTGACCAATTCACTTCAGAATTGACAAACTGACCAATTTTCTTCATCAACGACAAATCAATCAATCCTTTTGGGTGGAATTTCAAACCATATGTTAGTCTGGATAGACTAGAGAAACAGACACTCATATGTGTATAAGAAAGAGCTTTATATACAAGAGCAATTGAATATTGAGAAACCATCCCAGCCCAGTCCAGATCAAGTCCATAAATCCAATATTAGCCCATATGTTTGATACCAATCTATACATTCCTTTTCAGACTCACAAAACACTTTCAATGATGCTGAATGCAGGAAGATCACAGGCCAGTGGGTGGAAAGTCTGTGGATCCAGTGGCGTTATAAGCATCTCAGTGCTGGCAGGGGTCTCCACATGGCTCCTCCACCTCCAGGGCTCTGACTGCATCCGAGTAGCTCCATCAGGCTCATCATCAGTAATGTCTCGCAGGGTGTGAGTGTGAGTCCCGCCTCCAGTGAGCTACTTATTTCCATCGTGCCTTCAAGTGAAGTCATCAAGCTGTGACCTGATTGACAGGCCAGAATGCACCCCTTCCTCAAGTCGACAGATTATATAACTGTCACAAACCACTAGCTAAATGGTAAACTGATTAGACCCATCACAGGGCATCCTGTGGTCCAATCAATTGCTTTAAAATTTTTTAGTTATTTACTTTTTTGGGAATTGAGTGAACATTTACAAAAAATAAGTTTTACATTTAGCATTTTTAATATATTTTGTTTTAACTCAACCATTTTAATCCCCTCAATGTTCCATTGAGTATCCCGCTTCCGCCTTGTATTTCCTGTTTCCATTCCTGCTTTCCTAACTCTGTGTCCTTGAGTAAATGTTGCCCTTGGAGTTACAGGTTGATTGTTCTAATATGGGGGTGAGTTCAGTTCCAGACCTGAAGGGTGCCTAAGGGTCATCATCTTGGAGGTACTACAACTTTCTATCCAAACAGTCATTTAGTTATTTTGGGGAGATTACAAACCCAGGGTGAGAAAAGCCATATGAAAGAGAAATACCACCAAAAATATTTTTTTAAAAATTAAAAAGAGAGAAACCCACTGTACTGCACACTTCCTTCATATGTGTTGTCGTGTGCCATTGAGTTGATTCTGATGTAGGAAACGGAGAGACGGAAGAGAGTGTATGTGGACAAATTATTCTTGTATTTTAAGAAGCCTGGCAGGCTGGGATTCTGGCTGGAGGCCTTCACACTTGTGGGTTAGAGATGAGTCCCAATCACATGCCCATAACCAAGATTAATTCCCACAAGGCCCTCCCATAATAGTGCTGCCTTGAAGTTACCTCTTATAAGCAGAAGGCTGATTGTTACCTGACTGGCAACTTTAACTACAAGAGCAGACATATTGCTACTGCTCTCCCTGCTCAGGGGACAGTCACCGCCCCTTACCTGCCCCCAGCACTGGTGTTGGGTTACTCCTCCAATGAACTCAGGGACCTTTGGGGTTAGGGTACAGCCCACTTTGTTACATATGTGGTTACCTGCTTGCATGCCCTGGGAGTGAGTGAGAATCTAATCTCTCTCTCTCCTGCCTGGACCTGGTTCCTGATACCACGGAGGTGAGCACTCCCAAACTTTCGTCTGTCTCTTATTTTCTTCCCTTCCCCTTGGGACCCATCCGGATTTGAGGCTGGTTCTCACAATCTGACTCATAGGGCTTGTCGAACAGAGTTGAACTCCCCCAT
The DNA here is from genome assembly GCF_050624435.1 of Tenrec ecaudatus. Taxonomy (NCBI): domain Eukaryota; kingdom Metazoa; phylum Chordata; class Mammalia; order Afrosoricida; family Tenrecidae; genus Tenrec; species Tenrec ecaudatus. The sequence goes on from NC_134537.1 coordinate 27,904,118, forward strand.
AGAGTCTCTTAGGCTGTAATCATACAGGTTTGGGGTCTTTAATCACACTAAATAGCTGGTGTGTTTAAATAGTCGACCTTCAGTCAGCAGCTGAGTGCTTACCCATGGTGTGACCAGGGCTCTTTTCCGCCACAGCAAGCTCCTTCCCAGAGCCAGCGACACTGGTTTTCTTCACATCCTCACCGCTCAACCACTCATGAATAAGCCTCAAACCCAACAGTTCCAACACTGAACTCATTCCTACCTGGGCCTCACTTCGGCTCCTGTGCCAGTCAGTGGCGCTCTTTTTCAGGTCTTTCTCCCTTCCACACATTCAATCAATCACCAATCCTGCAATTTTTTATGTGGTGTTATGTGTTAATCATTGCAGTCGGCTCCCTTTTCCTCCACTCCTCCCACCACCTTCCCCCACCTTCTAGGTGTCACTACTCTCAGTACTGTTCCTGAGGGGTTTATCTGACCTGGATTCTGCGTGTCCTGAGCTCTTATCTGTACCAGTGCTCATGCTTCGGTCTAGCCAGAACTGAAAGGCAGGACTGGGGTCATGATAGTGGGGGGCGAGGAAGCCTCAAAGAACCAGAAGAATATTGTATCATCGGTGCTGTACTGCACCCTGGTTGACTCATCCCTTCCTTGGGACCTTTCCGTGAGGTGATGGTCCATTGTTTATGTCCTACATCTTTCACTTCACCTGCTTTGTCACTGCCTCTGTTCAAGCCGTCATTCTTCCTTCATATAGAGTTTTTTTTATTGTGGCGTTGTTGTTAAGAATGTACATAGAAAATCATACACCAGTCGTTGCTACATGTACAATTCAATGACATTGATCACATTCTCGGAGCTGTGCAACCATATTCCCACCCTTCCTTTTTGAATCGGCCCTCTCTCATGAACATAACACCAACACCCCGAGGGTTCCTATATCACCTTTTGAGCTGTTGTCATCTCACCCCAAATAGGTAGATTTTAAAGGAGCATGATTCTCACGGTAGATATTCTTTAGTAGTTAAGCGAAATGATTGGAAAAGACTTCCAGGGATATTTTTGGTTTGAAGTTGAAAGATTTATCTCAGGGCAATAGTTCTGGGGGTTCATTCAATCTCTTTGGCTCCAGAAAGTCTGGAATTCGTATGCATTTGAAATTCTGTTCTGCGTTTCTCCTTGTGATCAAGAATTATTTCCTTAGAATCTTTGATGAGCCTGCTCAGGAATGTTAGCAGTTCTTAGCTAAAGGCAGAGGGGACAGTTGTTCACGGAGGCAATTAGCTACACATCCATCCCCCACCCCCCTATCCCTGCCTTTCTTTTCTCCTCCTTTGCTCCAGACAAAGAGAGGCTAATTGCTAGGCCTTAGACAGCCAGCCACGGTCAAGCTTTTCAGCCTCCAGGCAGGTGCAAAGAACTAGGAGTTAGAACAGAAGCACAAACATGTTATTAGGCCAGTTAATTGAGATGTCCCTGAAACAATGACCCTGAACTTTCAAGCCAAGTTTGGAGGTATTTGGCTGTACATAAACAGCCTTACAAATACTGGTTTGTTTTGGTCACAGTTGTAAGTATATCTATCATACAATCTTTGCCTATTCAATTATTTATGTGTGTACCCCTCACTGGCAGCAAATACAATAGTTAACGGTGCAACCCTACCCTTAGTTAATGCAGTTTTTCCATCACTTTAAATCAACATTCAGGACTCTGAAAGCAATAGCTCCCCTTTCCCTTATTCCTCCCATCTCTGTTAACCAACATTAAACTTTGCATATGTGCCTTTTCTGGTCTTTTTAGGTAAATGAGGTCATTCAATATTTGCCTTCTTGTGATCGGCCTATTTCATTGAGCATAATGTCTCCAGGCTCCATCCGTATTCTATCATGTACCCAGCCTTCATTTTTGTTACTGGTTGATTCCTATTCCATTGCAAGTATGTGCCACATTTTGTTTATCCACCTGTTGGAGGGACGGTAGGTTGTTCTCACCTTCTGGATGTTGTGCATCGTCCTCCAGTGAACATTGGGGTACAAGTCTCTGTCTGACTGTCTGTGTTCAAGTCTTTTGAGTGTAAACCTAGGAGTGGAGTCGCTGCATCACACGGCAGCTCTCTTTTGAGTTCTCGTAGGAACTGCCACACGATTTCCCACAGTTTGCATTTCTATCCGCTGTGAGTAAAGGTTCTATTTTCCTCACTTTGGAACCAACAGTTGTTATTTTCTGAGCTCAATATTGTACATATGCGAGTGCATGTTTGTGTGTGTGAATAAATGACTTCAAATATTTTGTTTTCTTAGCTGGCCTAGTGGGAGTGAAATGATGCCTCATCCTTGTTTTGATTTGTATCTCTTTGATGGCTAATGATGTTGCGTATGTTTTCATGTACCTGGTGACCGCTTGCACTTGTCTATTCAGATTCTTCACTCATTTTGTGATTGGGTTATTTGTCTTTGTGCCATCAAGCTGTCTATACTATCTATATGACATTAGATTCTTATTGGATATGTGGTTTCCCAAACATATATTTAAAAAATCACTTTATTGAGGGCTCATACAATTCTTACCACAATCCGTACATATTGTGTCAGGCACATTTGTACATTTGTTGCTCTCATCATTCTCAAAACATTTTCTTTCTACTTGAGCCCTTGGTCTCAGCTCCTCATTTCTTCTCTCCCTCTCCACCCCCACTCCCTCATGAGCCCTTGATAATTTATAAATTATTATTATTTTGTCATTTCTTACACTGTCTGACTCATGGAAGAAGGACACCAGCCTGTGTGATCATGAGGTGTCAATGGGATCAAACAAATCATATCAGTGGGAATGAGGGGGAGGTCAGAGTGGAGACCCTTCCTGTCAGAAGGACCATGAGGAAGAGGGGAGCCAGTCAGGGTGCAGTGTAGCACCGACAAAACACACAACCTTCCTCTGGTTCTTTAATGCTCCCCCCACCACTCTATCATGAACCCAATTCCATCTTATAAATCTGGCTAGACCAGAACATGTGTACTGGTACAGATAAGAGCTCACATCCAGAACAGATAACCCCTCAGGACCAATAAGGGGTGCAGTGATACTGGGAGGGTAAGGAGTGGGGAGTAAGGGGGAACCTATCACAATAATTGATGTATGCACCACCCCCAACGGGGTGGACAGCAGAAAAATGGGGGAAGGGAGACAGTGGCCAGTGCAAGACATAAACATTTTTAAAAAATCTAAATTATCAAGGAGACATGGGGGAGGGAGAGTGTGGGAGGGAGGATAAAAAATGAGGAGCTCAAGTAGAAAGAAAATGTTTTGAAAAAGATGACAACATATGTCCCGATGTGTTTGACACAACGGCTATCTGTATGGATTGTGATCAGAGCTGTGACAATAAAAGAAAAGAAAATAGAGCCGTTCGGATGAGTTCCAGGCCTGAAGGGTGACTAATGCATATAATCTCAGGGGCTCCACCGTCTCTATCTGACCTGTGCGACTGGTCTTTCTGATTCTGAGTTTTAATTCACATTTTTCTTCCATTCTACCCAGGACTTACTATGGGATGCCGTTCAGAGGGATCAATAGTGGTCTCCAGGGCAATCTGGTTCTTCTGACTTCATGGTAATGAGGCTGAGGTTTGTGTGCCCTGTAATTTGTTGGACTAATTGTTTCCAGTCCTCTTCAGATTTCCTTGTTTGGATGGGGAAAGGGCAATAGCTGCCCCTTAGATCGCCACGCATAATCTTTTAAGACCTTGCCTGATTGCTACCCATCAAATTAGAAGGTGGCACAGTCCTTGTGGGCTATGCTATGCCAATTGATGCGGCTGTCTCCCAAGATACAGTGTTTTAAAATCAGAAAGTATGACTCCTCCTCCTTCATTCTTGTCCTTCAGGAGTGCGTTGGCGATTTATTAGGGCCTCTTTCTAGTCTATATGAAGTTGAGAATTGGCTTTTCCTTTCCGACAAGAAGGCAGGTGTAGCTGAACTGGGATTGCATTGAAGGCACATGCTACTTGACTGGGTATTGACGCGTTAACAATCTTAACTTTTCCAAACTGTGGATGGAGAAGATCTTTTAGAGTTTTTTCAAGTCTTCATTATTTCTCATCTGTATTATTTCTTTAGCCTCTTTAGGAATTCCTTGCTTTTTTTTTTAATTTTAACAATTTATTAGGGGCTCATACAATTCTTATCACAGTTCATATATATACATACATCAATTGTATAAAGCACATCTGTACAGTCTTTGCCCTAATCATTTTTTCTCCTCTTTTCTTTTTTTACATTTTATTAGGGACTCATACAACTCTTACCACCATCCATACATATACATACATCAATTTTATAAAGCACATCCATACATTCCCTGCCCCAATCATTCTCAAGGCATTTGCTCTCCACTTAAGCCCCTTGCATCAGGTCCTCTTTTTTTTTCCCCTCCCTCCCCTTCCCCCCCTCCCTCATGTGCCCTTGGTAATTTATACCTCATTATTTTGTCATATCTTGCCCTATCCGGAGTCTCCCTTCCCCCCTTCTCTGCTGTCCCTCTCCCAGGGAAGAGGTCACATGTGGATCCTTGTAATCAGTTCCCCCTTTCCAACCCACTCACCCTCCACTCTCCCAGCATCGTCCCTCACACCCTTGGTCCTGAAGGTATCATCCACCCTGGATTCCCTGTACCTCCAGCCCTCATATGTACCAGTGTACAGCCTCTGTCCTATCCAGGCCTGCAAGGTAGAATTCGGATCATGGTAGTTGGGGGGAGGAAGCATCCAGGATCTGGGGGAAAGCTGTGTTCTTCATCGGTACTACCTCGCACCCTAATTAACCCATCTCCTCTCCTAAACGCCTCTATGAGGGGATCTCCATTGGCCGACATTTGGGCCTTGGGTCTCCACTCTGCACTTCCCCCTTCATTTAATATGGTATATATATACACATATACATATACACATATATACACATACATACACACACTTATGTCGTTGTGTTTTTTTTTTGCATAATGCCTTAAACCTGGTCCCTTGGCACCTCGTGATCGCACTGGCCGGTGTGCTTCTTCCATGTGGGCTTTTTTGCTTCTTAGCTAGATGGCTGCTTGTTCACCTTCAAGCCTTTAAGACCTCAGACACTATCTCTTTTGATAGCCGGGCACCATCAGCTTTCTTCACCACATTTGCTTATGCACCCATTTGTCTTCAGCGATCCTATCATGGAGGTGTGCAGTCAATGATATGATTTTTTGTTCTTTGATGCCTGGTAACTGATCCCTTTGGGACCCCTCGATCACACAGGCTGGTGTGTTCTTCCATGTGGACTTTGTTGCTTCTGAGCTAGATGGCCGCTTGTTTATCTTTAAGCCTTTAAGACCCCAGTCACTATCTCTTTTGATAGCCGGGCACCATCAGCTTTCTTCACCACATTTACTTGTTCACCCACTTTGGCTCCAGCCGTTGTGTCGGGAGAGTGAGCATCATAGAGTTCCAATTTAATAAAAGAAGGTATTCATGCATTGAGGGAGTGTTTGAGTAGAGGCCCAAGGTCCTTCCGCCACCTTAATACTTGACCTATAAATATAGACACATAGATCTATTTCCCCATCCTCCTATATATATTTGCATGTACATGTCTTTGTCTAGACCTCCATGGATGCCCCTTGACTCCTAGCTCTTTCCTCCATCTCCCTTGACTTTCCTCCTGCCCTACTACCATGCTTCATCGCCACCTGGGCTAGAGTATACCTCTTCTCTAAGCAGCCTTACCCTTGATCATTTCCCACCATGAGGAATTCCTTGCTTTCAGTCATATATTTTTCAATCCAGAACCCCCCCCCCACCCACCCCCTCCTAGAAGTGTGTACAAATGCCTTTCATGAGGTGGCCTTTGTCTTCTTTCAAAGTCTTCTTTCCGACCCTCACATAGCTTTGTTGCAGCGTCATTACAAAACAAACGTGTGTCGAAGGCACGCGATTCCTCTTGTCTGGCATGGTCTCTCCTCTGACTCTCCCACCTCCCTCGCTGAGTAATTCACATGGGGTGGGGCACGGGGAATCTTCAGGCCTGCTCTGATGTGGCCTCCTCTGGGAAATCTTCCCTAACGATCTAGTTTGCATTTCAGCCTCTCTTCTATGACCCAGGTTCCCCCCCACCCCCACCCTGCTTCCTTCTGCCATGCCTCTGTATTGAACTTTTGCTTACCAGTTTATCTGCTTTAAGAGATCCAAATTACCAGGCTCTCTAGTTCAATGCTTGGTATTCCAAAGGCATTCAATACACAGATGCTGAGCAAAGGAATGAGTGATAAAACCCAACCAAGCTCATTGCCACCCCATCAGTGCTGCTCCTGGCCGTCCTGTAGACTAGAGGAGAGCTGCCCTCGTGGGTTTCTGAGACTGTAACTCTTCATGGGGGAAGAAAGAAGTCGTTCTCCTAAGCGAGTGACAGGCACCCAATAAATATCTGTGGAGCAAAAGGGAGAGTGAGTGAACCCTACTTTACAAAACTGCAGTGTCAGAGTGAGTAATGGAGCTAGTGGTCACAATGGGAACGTTGTAAGGGAGGGGCAAGAAAGGTGTGGTGGCCAATTCGAAGCCTCACAACCGACCAATCAGCTCTGTTCTGATCAAGGGAGCGGGGCTATAAATCAGAAGGGATTCAGGGCACACACTTGCCCTAGAATTCCTGCTGCAAGAAGGAAACTCCCCTGCAGCTGCTGCCCCTGCTGATCCAAGGCACCTTCTTGCTGGAAGGAAGCTCCCGTTCAGCTGCTGCTGCTGCTGCTGTTCAGAGAAAATCGCTGGCTCTCTGCTCGCCCTTCGCTCATCCAGGGACATGGCCAGCAAGAAAGTGATCACAGTGTTCGGAGCAACAGGTAAAGAAAGTCTTGCCTTTTAAAACACAGGCGTGGGCTTTTGTTTGTTTTTGCTTTCATTTCTTCCGTGGGCTGAACAGAGAGGCCATTGAGGGGAATTTAGAAAAGAGCACTTTTGCTTGAACTTCTGACAGAGTAAAAGGCAGCAGCGGGGCTGGGGGCAGAGGTGGAGTTGATTTGTCAGAAATGATCTCAGCCGGACGGGGGCATCTCTGACACACTCTGCCTTTCTCCGTCTGTGCTAACTTGGTGCCAAGTTCATTTCAACACAAACCGTCCTGTGCACGCGGCTCCTCACCCACTTCCTGCTAAGCGCAAGGAGCCTCGGTGTCTGTCTCTGTGTGGCATGGATCAGCATGCCTGACCAATACACCAGCGATTCTGAAAAGCAGGGAGTGGGGGGCTAGAAGCGCGCGTCTGAGGGACCTTTCTCACTAGGGCACCTGCAGAGGCTTTTCAGTGACCTCTCAGCTTCCAGCCTTGCCCGGGGCAGAGCTGTGCTCCACCACCGCCTTCTGAAAGCGTCCAGCATGGAGCATGACCCGTTCATTTGAAACGAAGTCAGAGCATGCCACCCTCTGGGGGAAATCGTCCAGTGGCTGCACAGCTAACTCCAAGTACAATGTTTCCATAGGGCTTCCCCAGCCAGACCCGCCTCACATCGGACTTCCTCCCACGCCCCCCTCGCTCGCTGGCTCTACACCAGCCATCCTGGCCTCTGCTGTTCCTCCGAAAAACTCTGACCTCGGCCTAGCACCATCCTTCCTCCATCACCCACTTCACTTTGACCCCCCTCCCCATCTCCAGTCAAAGGCCACCCGCCCTGTGAGAATGTGCAGACCTCCACATTCACAAGGGCCCTCAAACCCTCACAGCCATCCAGGTGATGGCCACTACAGGACAGGGAGTTTCTGAGACTGGGGCTCTTTGTGGGGGTAGAAAGCCTCGTCTTTCTCTGGAGGAGCTGGCTGGTGGTTTCAAACCGCTGCGAATTTTGCGATTACTAATCCAACTCGTCACCACTACACTGCCAGGCCTCTTCCCTGGCACCACTTCATGTTATTATTATTTTGTTCCTATCTGTCCCACTAAACTAAAAATTCTGGGCTATTGTCCGAAAGGAGCCAAGGGTTGTGGCGGGGAGAGCAGTGAAGTAAATTGGTAAAAACCGATGGGCAGCTACGTTACTGATCGTAAGCAGAAGAAAAACAAACAAACAGTAATGAGGTAGGGGGCTCACTGTCTATGGCATTAAGGGGGTTGATATTCTTGAGAGACATGAGAAGCCAGTAAGCGATTTTGAGCCGAGTGACATTGGTGCTGAAAAGATCATGCGCTTCTGTTTTGTGAAGAGACTGTAGAGGAGGAGGCTGAAGCAGGGACACTGCGGGGAGGCTGCTGCCTTAAATCAGGGTTAGATCACGAATCAAAGCAATGAGGTGGGAGTGATCAGGTCCTGGGTATATTGCAAGAATAGACTTGCTAGGGCTTGTGGATACACCGGATATACATCAAGGGTAAGAAGAGAGGAATGAAGAATAACTTCAAAACTTCCCAACATTTCTGCTGAGAGCAAGTGGAAGAATAAACGTGCAGTTAACTGAAATGGGGAGGGTTGAAGGGTGAGGACGAAGAGCTCCAGGTAGGTCTCATTGACCCTTCCACGCTGGCGGGGCAATCTGGGCAAGAGATAAAACCGTGGGCGTTCAGAGGGCGGACGGAGAGCCTCAGGAGCAGTGTGTAAAGGAATCAGGTTAGATGTATCAGCGTTGAAGATGTTGACTGTTAGCTAAAAGGGCAGGGCTGCCTCTGACTAACTTACTGCTTAGCTCTTGGCACTGCTTCAGCAGAGTGAGCCGCTCCCAGGCTGGGTGCTCTGGGGTGTTTGAGACAGAGATGCCAGATTTATTAATTAAAAACTTATTTTTTCCAGTATCAGTATATCCCATGCACCTACTCCTCACTTCTCAACAATTTCATTGTCTGACATCTCACAGGTGCAACAATAGCAAAAGCACTCGCTGACAGTTTTGCTCATGGACGACAAGTCTGGCAGTAACAAAAGTGAGATGGGAGCCAGAAGGCACATGGGCTGCAGTGGCCAAGGTTCTGTGTCAGCTTGGTGGGCTGGGCCATGGTTCTCAATGGCTTGGTAGTTATGTAATGCTGCAATTTAGCAGTTATGTAATGATGCAGCCACCTTCCAGTTTGTGCCTCGATCGGGACATCCTCCATTTACATAATGCTGGTTTTTGCTTCATGACCTGGTCTTTGGAACCTAACCATGCTGATAATCAAGGAGTGGATCTGAAAACATATTTGGTGTGAGTCCCAGATATCTCATGAAACAAATTGGTATTGAAAAATGATCCATTATTAACTTGACATTAAATTTAATTGGACATCCTGTATTCCCCCTCCCCCCAGTTTTCATTACTACTGCCTTTTATGATCAATATCATTATAAATCCCATCTTTATCTGTCTTTGGGGGTGGGAAACATTCCTGATAAGGCGCAGATATCTTTTAATACATAAATACATGCATTCATACAAAGGGGCTTGTGAAAGCTTGTGGAAAAATTCCATTATCTTTTAACTCCATTTGTTCATAAACTTTTTGAAGCTCCCTCTTATATAAAAAGATACACAAATAATATTTAAAAACCATGGCTATAAGTGCAGTCTGTCCCTTTTTTGTTGCTGTGAATGCATTTGTTAAAAAATAAATTGTTTTACTGGGGGCTCTTACAGCTCTTAAAACAATCCATACATCCATTGTGTCAAGCACACTTGTACATGTGTTGCCATCATCATTTCCAAAACATTTTCTTTCTACTTGAGCCCTTGGTATCAGCTCCTCTTTTTACCTCCCTCCTCTACCTCCCACCCTCATGAACCCTTGATAAATTATAAATTATTATTGTTTTCATATCTTATACCAACTGCTGTCTCCCTTTACCCATGTTCTGTTGTTGATCCCCCTCAGGGTATCTGTGTATGTGTTACACATCGATCTTTGTGATCAGTTTCCCCTTTTGCCACCTTCTACCCCTGTCTTCCCCCTACCCTCATGGTATTGCTACTCCCATTACTGTCCCTGGGGGGGGGGTATCTGTTCTGTATTCTGCATGTCAAGGGCTTGTATCTGTACATGTGTACATGATCCAGTCTAGCTGGATTTTTAAGGTAGAACTGGGGTCATGATAGGGGGAGGGAGGGAGCATTAAAGAACTAGAGGAATGTTGTATTTCGTCAGTGCATACTGCATTCTGGCTGACTCGTCCCTTCCTTGTGATCCTTCTATGAGGGGATGTCCAATTGTTTATAGATGGGCTTTGGGTCTCCACTCTGACCCTACTCATTCACACCAGTATGATTGTTTTGAGTCTTCTGATGCCTGATACCTGATCATGTCAACGCCTCATGATCACACAGGCTGGTGTGCTTCTTCCATGTGGGTGGGCTTTGTTGTTTCCCTGCTAAATGGCTGCTTGTTTAACTTCAAGCCTTTAAGACCCTAGACTCTATATCTTTTGATAGCCAGGCACCATCAGCTTTATTCAACACATTTGCTTATGCACCCAATTTATCTTCAGCGATCATGTTGGAAAGGTGAGTATCACAGAATGCCGGGTTCTTAGAACAAAATGTTCTTCCATTGAGGGAGGGCTTGAGTAGAGGCCCATTGTCTATCTGATACCTTTGTACTTAACATATAAATATATATACATAGGCCTATATCCCTATCCTTATATATTCATGTATTTACATATGTACATGCCTATATTAATACCTCTATAAATGCCCTTTGCCTCCTAGTTCTTTCCTCTGTTTCCTTTTACTTTCTTCCTGTCCCACGATCATGTTTGACCTTCATTAGACTCTCAGAAGTTCCTCTCGGCTCCAGTGCCCTTGATTGAACCCCACCAGGCATGATTCGCCCTCCTTGCCATCAATTTTAGATTTCTTGTTGTTCCCTTGTTCCTGGGTTAGTTGGCTCTCCCCTCTCTCCCCGACATCCCCCTCTCCCATGTCCCCTAGGAACCATTGGTCCCATGGTTTTCTCCTTGGGATTGTTTATCTTTCCCATCTTATCCCTGTAACGCCGAGCGTGACATTTTTGTGACATTCATTAAATGTGTATATTAATATATATATTGATAACTATGAAAGTAAAGAATAAAAACAAATTTTTCCCTGAAAATAAAAATCCAGGCATAATAGGGTTAAATTGATAGATATCAGAAAAAAAGAAGACGGAGAAGGAGAAAAAGGGCCCATAAATATTTCCAGGTCTGTTTGCTGACACTTATGAATGTGTTCTGATCGAGTCTGATGAGGTGCCAAGGTCTGCCCTCCGCGTCTGCAGTCTATTTGGGGGGATTCCTCGGGGACTATGTTGCTTTGCTCCTCTTGCTGCTCTGTTGCGTTCCCTTCATTTTTCGCCCTGGTATGTGTGGGGGGGTCAGACCGGGCACAATTTCTGCACTGGAACATCCTGTAATTTTATCGGTCCAACTTAGTTTAAGGACACCCTGTGCCAACGTTGGCAGTAGCTAAGTCCAGGAGCAGTGACCACAGTGCTTGTTGACCGCCCAGGAGGCTTGAAACTTCCGGAACCCTGGTGCAGGCTTTCAGAGTCCGTGTCTTGTGGTGTTCCTAACACAGGTTTCTGCTCAAACTTACAGGGCTAAGTGGGATAGAAAGAGTTCCCGCAAGGTACCAGGCAATGTGCTGGCTGCTTCACGCACATCACCCCCCAACCTCCCCACCCCACACAGGAGGAGGTAGGTGTTATAGCACCACTTACAGATGGGGACACATTGAACAAGGGTCTGCGCTAGTAAGAGGGAGGATTGCCTGAGGTGGGAAGAAATAGATTTCCAGATCAGACAGCGTTGGTTTGCATATTTCCGCTCATGTCTGTGTTACCTTAGGCAAATTACTTACTTTAGCCGAGTTTAATTTTCTACTGATAAATTGGTAATTGCATCTCAAACATTATTATTGGAATAGAGATTACTATTTTGTGTAAAAATACCTGGCCCAATGTCCACCATTTAGTAAGCACTGAAATGGAAATGGCACCTGGGCAAAGAGGGATGGCAAAGGACCATTCCATTCAGCCAGTCTCTGTACACTCCTAGACCCTGGGCACTGAGCAAAAGCAAGAGCCAAGAGGCCCTTCCCTGGAGGAAGTGGTGACGCCAAGGATGCCGATCAAGGGGAGCACTGGCAGAACCTGGCAGGCTGCTTTCCCTCACTGGACCCCTACCTCAGATGGCTCCCGCCCAAGGACAAACTCATTCTGGTTCTAAAATAGATTTGCTATCAAAAATAGAGGTCCTATCCGGTAGCTTGCGTCTCGTTGTGACCCTAGGACAGAGTAGAACTGCCCCTGTGGCTTTCTGAGACTGGAACTCTTTACGGGAGTAGAAAGCCTCATCGTTCTCCCTTGGAGGGGCTGGTGGTTCCCCCTGCTGACTTTGCAGTTCGCCATCCACCACATAACCCACCATGCCACCAGGACTCCTCCAGCTGAAGGAAGGCATGCAGATTTCTTTCCCACCAAGGAAGACACGCACATTTGTACATAAACATGCGGGCACTGAGCACTCTCCTCATACTCAGAATACACGCTGACCTTTACCTGTGCATATGCCTGCCTTCAGCCTGAAGTCACCTGGAAGGGAAGTGGATTAAGGAGGGCAGGCCCAGAAGCAAGCCAGGCCTGAGATCACGGCGTAACAAGGATGGCTCTTTGGGATTGCGTTTGTAAGCAGGTGGAGTCATGGGTGAGTTTTGTTAGCTTACAGGAGCAGGGTCAAGGTGGATGAATTCCTCTCCAGGCCCCGGTTTTAGTTAAGCATTAAAACGGTGAATCAGGGTTGGTTTGGACCCAACTGCTCTTTTCCTTTCTTCATGCTGGTCCAGACCATTTGAGTCTCAACCTCACTTTGATCCAAGAAGGATGGGTTAACCTGCAAAGCTGAGAGCCCCAAACATAGACCTCAGTCCTTCCACTCAAGCACCTGTTCATTCTTTTATTCATCCATCTGCCCATCCGTTCATCCATCCATCTATCCAACAAATAGGTTTTTAGAACTTGAAATGTGCCAGCCAAGTAAGTGTTCCTGGTGGTATTGTGGTAATGTAGTGGCTGGGAGCCGCAAGGTCTGGAGTTCAAAACCCCAAGAGCTCCTCAGGAGAAAGATAGGGCTTTCTACTCTCATAAACAAGAGTTTCCCAACTCACAGGGGCACTTCTACCCAGTGCTATAGGGTCACTATGAGTTAGTATTGGCTTGATGGCAGCTAGTTACCTTTTAGTTAATGTGCCTAACATTGGTTAGGAAGCAGGAATAATGAGTAAGCAGTTTCTGTCCTCAAGGAGTGCCTGGTTTAATAGGAGAGTTAGAAGGAAATAATTAATCAGAGGCCCAAGTGTTGACCACTGGAGATCCCCTCATAGAGGGGTTTAGGAGAGGAGATGGGTCAGTCAGGGTGCAATGTAGTACCGATGAAGAACACAGCTTTCCCCCAGATCCTGGATGCTTCTTCACCCAACTACCATGATCCGAATTCTACCTTGCAGGACTGGATAGGGCAGAGGTTGTACACTGGTAAATATGAGGTACAGGGAATCCAGGGTGGATGATACCTTCAGAACCAGAGGTGTGAGGGGCGATGCTGGGAGAGTGGAGGGTGAGTGGGTTGGAAAGGGGGAACTGATTACAAGGATCCACATGTGACCTCCTCCCTGGAAGAGACGGCAGAGAAGGGGGGGAAGGGAGACTCCGGATAGGGCTAGATATGACAAGATAATAGTCTGTAAATTATCAAGGGGTCATGAGGGAGGGGGGTGCGGGGAGGGAGGGGAAAAAAAAGAGGACCTGATGCAAAGGGCTTAAGTGGAGAGCAGATGCTTTGAAAATGATTAGGGCAAAGAATGTATGGATATGCTTTATACAATTGATGTATGTATATGTATGGATTGTGATAAGAGTTGTATGAGCCTCTAATAAAATGTTTAAAAAAAGTTATTTATTTTGATAAAAACACACATACATAAGACAATCGACTTTTTACAAAGCATATATGTAATTTAAAAAACTTAGAGACATACAAGAGTTATTCATAAAACCAGCAAACCATATCTCACTCATGTCTGCATTTAACTTTTCTGTTTTTTATTGGTATTTGACTATATACTTCTAAATGACATGATAACCTGGTATAGAAGCGTATATATTTATCTCATTCTCTCTTCTACGCCCGCTCCCAAGCTCGCACTCCCTAGCCTCCCACGGAGGTGACAGCCATTTGTGCCTTCACACGGTTGTGGGCGGATGTGGACCCGCCGGTCACACTTGAGTACACTGGCCACACTTTTTCTTCCCTTTCATAATTTCTTGCTCTTCCCCCTGAAATAAACCATTGCCTTTCTTTTCATTTTCTTAGTTGTCTTTGTCAGGAGCCCTGGTGGTGGAAACCACCAGCCACTCTGGGAAAACGCAAAGCTTTCTACTCCTGTAGAGTTAGAGTGAAAAAAAAAAAAAAAAGAGTGACAGGCTTGGAAACCCACAGGGGCAGTTCTACCCTGTCCTGCAGGGTCGCTATGAGTCAGCATGGACTAGATGGCAATGAGTTGTGGTTGTTAGTTGTCTTTGTGTTCATTATTTCTCTAATCTCTCCAGTAAGCGTGTGTGTGTGTGTGTGTGTGTGTGTGTGTGTGTTTCTCGGAAAAGGATCAGTTGTGCCAATTAATCAGTTTTTTTTCCTCTGGAAAGAGCCCCCGTCCTGGCCTGCTCCCTTTTACTGGGTGTTTGTTCTTAGGGCTTCTGTCCCCCACCAGTCTGGCAATCCTCTGTCTTTCTCTGGGGTTTGGTTCTTTTTGCTCCACTAGCTTCTAGAGAAAGAATTCCTGGGAGTTAAATTTTTGAGAGCTGGGGTGTCTGACAACTCTTCACGCAGGATGGTTAGAATTTACTGGTCATTTGGCTAGGTTTAGAATTCTAGAGAGCAGGAAAACGAAATCTTCCGCTGAGCGAATGCTGACATTCCTCCATTACTTCCAATGTTGGTAAGAGATCTGATGCTAACTTCCTTTCTTTAGATTGACCACTTCCCCCACCCCGAAGCTCTGTCAGATGTTCGCTTCCCAGGGTTCTGGACTCAGCGGTGCGCATACCACGCAGCTTCACTCGCTTTGCTGGGAATCCAGCGGAGCCTCAGTTTGGAAGCTCCACCAATCTCCTTGCACTAGGGGAAAGCATCTTCTTTGATAATTTTCCCAACTCCATTTTGCTTATTCTCTCATTTCGAAACGATCCTGGCTGGATCATCTAATCATTTTCTCATACCCATTTTCCATTTATTTAGAAGATTTCTTCAAATATTTCAAGCGATATCTTTCCGTTCTACTACAAAACCGTTCATGTCTGAGAGCTGCTTCGTCTCTTCAGAATTCTTTTCTCTGCCCTCTTGCTCCATTCCCCATTTCTTGGTGCATTATGAAGAGCTATGTTCTGAGGATATTCAAGGAGCGCTGGCGGTGTAGTGGTTATATTTTGGGCTGTGATCCTTAAGATCAGCAGTTCAAACCCACCAGCTGCTCCATGGGAGAAAGACAGGCTTTCTACTCTTGTAAGCAGTTACCGTGTCAGAAACTCACAAGAGCAGGTTTACCTTGTCCTCAAGGTTCGCTATGAATTGGCACCGACTCAATGGCAGCGAGTTTTGTTTTTTTTAATGAGGATATTAGTTATTTTAAAATTTCCCCTTTCTCTTCTTGTATTGTTTCCTCATTTTGCCTGCTTGTTTTAAGTTTTGCCTTTTAACTGAAAGGCTTTCCTCAAACATCTGGTGAACTTTTGTTGCCTGTGCCTGTTTACTCCATGGCACGATCCTTTGGTTGAAGCTCTGTGCCCAAGGGCAGGGCTAACTGGCTAGTGGATCGTCCAGGAGCTTATCAGTGATGTATCACCAGGAGTCCCCGGGACACATGCATCACCATTTTATGGTGAAATGATGTCAAAGTGAGCAGAGAGGAGGACCAGATGGAAGAATTAAGCAACAGCAGAGAGGAATGAAGGGTAAAGGTGATGACCCAAACCCGGATAGAGTAACAATGTAGAGAAGACCCGCTCTCCGGTTATGGATCCCCCGCCTTCCATTTGCCAAACCGCACTGGGGTGTCAGGGAGCCCATTGATGGAGCTCATAAAAGCCCTCGCCCAAAGTGCTAAGGAGAATGGAGGAGAACAAGGTGGTTCTGAAAGAGCAAATGAGTAGCCAGGTCAGGGCCCCAGTCAGATGGACAGAGGACTTGACGTGTTAGTTGCCCCAACATAGCCCTTAGCACAAACTCGTCCAGGAGGACCACCAGCGAGCCTGTGTAGAATGGACAGGAGGACCGCTAGCGAGCCTGTGTAGAATGGACAGGGGGACCGCCAGCGAGCCTGTGTAGAATGGACAGGGGGACCGCCAGCGAGCCTGTGTAGAATGGACAGGGGGACCGCGTAGAATGGCTATTTCAGACACGACATGGTCCTATGAATGACTCTGATGCACTCAGATTCTTTAGTTTTCTCACAGAACTGTATTCTGAGTTATTCCTGAGTCTGAATTGCAACCCGTCGCTCCTCTACACTTCCCTAACATTGTGGGAGGGAGAGTTTACAGTCTCTCGTGTCCATTTCCCAACTTTATTTTATTGTTTAATTGCTAAAGCCAGGTTTATGCCTTGGATCTTCTATACTAATATCTCCAAGTTAACTCTGTCTAGTAACCCCTTTCCTCCCATCCCTCAATTACGGGTCCACAGAGCTAACCGGAGGCTTATTTCCTATGTATCCCACAAATGTAGCTTGGGCCCCACTGTCCTCCATCGCCTTCTGCAAACCAGATTCTCACAATTTAGGCTCTGGTACTGATCCGTCCTTCGACTTTGGATATGATTTACAACCCTTCAGTGACTGATGATGGTGTACTTCTACCAGGTGGACCTAATTGACATCAATTTCCCAACTTAAAAAAATGCAGATTAGGAACCTCTTCTGAAAATAAACATTATGAAGAACCCCAATATGAAACCACCCACCGGATAAAGTGGAGATGCCCCTGTGGAATCTAGATGCGGAGCCCTGCTCACTTGGCATCCTTCCTGCCTGCGGGGAACCCCTCCCCTGCAGCCCCTCCCTCGGCTTTCCGCATCCACCCACCCGAAGGGACTTCAGGAGACCTCCTTTGAAAGCCACTCTTGGCAAGCCGTGGGCTCTCCTGGATTAGTTTCTCTAACGGTTCCACGCTGGAGACTGGAACGTCCCGACCGAGGACACCTAATAAACACCCTCTTTCCCTCCCTCCGCAGGAGCTCAGGGTGGCTCGGTGGCCAGGAGCCTTTTGGAGGGCAAGCGTTTTGCCGTGAGAGCAGTGACCAGAGACGTGACTCGACCCAAGGCCAAGGCGCTCCGTGACCTTGGGGCGGAGGTGGTGAAAGGTGACCTGAATGATGCGGCATCGGTGGAGGCTGCTCTGAAAGGTGCCTACGGCGCCTTTGTGGTGACCAACTTCTGGGACCACAACAGCAAAGAGAAGGAAGTGTGTCAGGTGGGAGCTAACAGTTTTCTCTTCTCTGACTCCTTCCGTGCTTTCTGGAAGGGGGCTTGGTCTTTAGCCTGGGCCAAAATGGAAGCCTCACTCCTCAACATCCCTCGGGACTTTATGAAATCCACGTTCTCTAGGTCCTTGTTAGAGGTGTTATTATGAAGCAGGTGAGGTGGCACCTGCCCAAGTCTCCAGACTGTGGATATCCGAGAGCAAGGACTCAGTGGGTTGGTTCTCTGGTTCTCGAGGTTTGTTTGTAGATGGTATTATGTGGGGGTGGCAGCAAGGATACCCCACACATTCAGGTCACTCTGAGAGCGGAATAGGGAGGGGGGAAGGTACTGGGTATGTCCCACTGCTGGTTCCCTACCCCTTCTCCAGCCTTGTCTGTAAGACCCTGTAGGAGGAGCCTGAGAGCTTTCGCCTCTTGGAGGTAGCGGCTCTGTTATGGATACCAATGGCCACCCAGAATGTAACTTAATATATTGTGATGTTAGAAGAGCCTCTTCTTCCCCAGGGATGAGGACAAGAAAAAGAGGGCTGGAGGGCGCTTTTCAGTAAGGAGTATATTCTTTGATCCCCAGGGAAAGCTGGTGGCCGACGCGGCCAAGCGCCAGGGCCTGCAGCACGTGGTGTACAGCGGCCTGGAGAACGTCAAGCGGCTGACGGGCGGCCAGCTGGAAGTCCCACACTTCGACGGGAAGGGCGAGGTGGAGGAGTATTTCTGGTCCATTGGAGTCCCCATGACCAGTGTCCGAATGGCTGCTTACTTCGAAAACTTCCTGGCGCTGTGGAAGCCAATGAAAGCCTCCGACGGAGATTACTACACCTTGGGTAAGTGGGCGGGTGGATGCGAATGTGAACCAGGCATCCCCCCTTGCTCTCCATCTTCCCTCCCCTCCCAAGCACTTTTACTAGTTGGGTGTCTGCTATGTGCTGAGCTCCGTGTGAAGCGCTGACAGGGATGTCAATCATCCTGGGCATCTGGGGGCCCTGCCACCATAGAGGACAAGGACGTGGATCTTGGACTGTCAACCAAGGCTTCCCTTTGAGGCCACACACCATTCCTATACTACATTGGCTGTGTAACCTCAGGCCTCCATGTCTCATCTGAAAGGTGGGCCAGGTGACTTCCAAGGCTCCTTCCAGCTCCCTTGACATTTCTCACCTTTTGTGGCCGTGGAGGAAAGGCTTCCTTCTCCTGACCAGTGGCCCCTGGTCAGAGGCAGAGCTCCAGAGGGACCCTGACCCCTTGGGGGCTAGGACACCAGCCCTCCTGCCGAGAGTCTGCAGCCCTAGGTCTGAGGGAGGCTCCAGAAAGCGGAACTCCATGGTAATTCCAATACTGCTGCCACCGGCCAGTGATCCTCTGCTTTTATGAGCCCATTCCTCTGGCCACAGCCACAGGCCGCCTCTGAAGGGATGGGAATGCCCAGATGTCAAGTAAGATTCATTGGGGGCACAACCGGTGGCAATGTAGCATGAGGTAGGGTTGAGGCATCTGCCACACATCACACCCTATGGTGAGTGATGCATCAGCAATAGCTCCCCAGTGATCAGATAAATGCATGCCAGTGATACCCCTTCCCACGGCTTGTCTCTAAGCAGCCAACTCGTTTGAGGGGATGGGGCCAGCCCAGGATGTCCTGTAATGGACTCTTCTCATCCTTTTTAACTAGCCCTGCCCATGGGGGATGTCCCAATGGATGGCATCTCAGTCGATGACATCGGGCCCATCGTCTCCAGCATTTTTAACTCTCCCAAGGAATTTGTCGGCAAGGCTGTGGGCCTCAGTGCAGAAGCTCTCACTGTCCAGCAATACGCCGACGTTTTGTCCAAGGTCCTGGGCAAAGAAGTCCGAGATGCCAAGGTGAGTTCTTTTGAGATGCAAATGGGACCACAGGAGGCCGTGTTGGTTAATCTCGCACAAGCACCAATGGTCCGTGAATTTGGGGAGTCAGAAGAAATGGAAGTGGGTTCAAGTTCCACACCCCTCGTCCCCCCCCCCCTCGTCCCCAACCTGTTGGTGCCATAGGTCCATCAGCTTTTAGAGGAAAATGACTTCTGGGGAAAAAGAACTTAGACTCTGAGACTGTGATACTTTTTCAGACACACCAGCGCTGAGGCGTGCTGGTGGTGAACCCAAAGCTTGGTGGTTTGGACCCACCAGCTGCTCCACGGAAGAAAGAGGTGACAGTCTGCTTGCATAGAGATCATGACCTTGGAAACTCTGTGGGCAGTTCCACTCCATCCTGTGGCATCACTGTGTCGGAAGTCATGGTCAGCACACAGCCACAGACCAGCGACTTATCTAAGCCCTCCTTGCTGAGCACTAGAGAGCCGTCAGTGGGAAATCACTTCCATGGCCAACACTGGCATTTTGGCCCATCCGACATCTAACACCCATTTTCTGAGATCACTTTGCCATAATATCAATTCAAAAATACAAGTCAAGCTTATTTATCTTTTGCTTAACACGTTATGACATATAACATGACAACTACAAGTGGATCTTCCTCGCTTTCACTCACGAAAAGGCCAAGGCTGTGCTCAAAGCAGTTCCCTCCTCTCTGGTTCCTTTTCTCTCTAGGAGCCCTGGTGGTGTAGTGGTTATGCGTGGGGCTGCTAACTGCAAGGCCAGCAGTTTGAAACCACCAGCCAGCTCTGAGGGATGGATGAAGTTGTCTGTGCCAGTAAAGACTGACAGCCTCGGAGACCCACAAGGGCAGTTCTCCCCAGTCCGATAGGGTTGCCATGAGTCAGCATGGACTCCATGGGAGTAGGGTTGTTCTTTCAGGGGTGGGGTGGTTTCTTCTCGTTCTGCGCCCCTCCAAGCAAGATCACACAGTCTGTCTTGACCCACAGGACTTCTCAAATACCAAAGTATAGGCTTGAGCGTGCTGAGGGGTCTCTCAGAGATGGCTGTGGAAACTGCCATGGCTAATAAAACTGCTCGGTGGTGACCCCCGCCCCCCAACCGGCCTTCAAGTGGCTCCCAGGGCCTGTGCCATATCCTCGTGGGTTTCCAAGGTGAACTCTTTTTTTGTGTGCCTCCTTTAAATCATTTTATTGGGGGCTCGTACAACTCTTATCACAATCCATCCATCCATCCATTGTGTCAAGCACATTTGTATATTTGTTGCCATCATCATTCTCAAAACATTTTCTTTCCCTCCCCACCCCCACTCCCTTGGGAACCCTTGATAATTTATAAATTATTATTATTTTTCATGTCTTACACTGACTGCTTTGCCCACTTTTCTGTTGTCCGTCTCCCAGGGAGGCAGTTATATGTAGATCATTGTGATCAATTGTCCCTTTCTCCTCTACCTTCTCCTTCTTCTTATAGTGATATTGGTCCTGAGGGGTTTATCTGTCCTGGATTCCCTGTGTTTCCAGCACATACTCTGGTCTAGCTGGATTTGTAAGGTAGAATTGGGATCATGATAGTGCAGAGGAGGAAGCATTAAAGTACTAGAGGAAAGCTGTATGTTTCATCAGTGCTATATTGCATCCTGACTGGCTCGTCTCCTCCCTGCAACCCTTCTGTAAGGAGATGTCCAGTTGCCTACAGATGGACTTTGGGTTCCCACTCTGCACTCCCCCTCATTCACTATGACATGATTTTTTGTTCTGATGATGCCTGATACCTGATCCTATCGACACGTCATGATTACACAGGCTGTTGTGTTTCTTCCGTGTGGGCTTTGTTGCTTCTCAGCTAGATGACTGCTTGCTTATCTTCAAGCCTTTAAGACCCCAGATGCTATATCTTTTGATAGCCGGGCACCATCAGCTTTCTTCACTGCATTTGCGTGTGCACCCGCGTTGCCAAGACTCACTCTGTACGCAGTGCAAGACTAACTCATTACACAGAAGACAGCCTCATCTTTCTCCCGCAGAGCACAGAGCGTCTGGTGCTTCCCCATGGCAGTCAGCAGCCAGACCCATAACCCACTATGGTACCAGGGATCCTCCAGACCTTGCAAGCATCTCTCAGTCACGTACCACTGACTATTCCTGGGAAATCAAGTGCAGCTAAAACGGTTCTGACACCCGAAGTTCTAGGACCTTAGAGGTTGGAGGTCCTAGAAAATGCCATTCGTACTATTCTTAGTAACTAGTCTGATTTGAACACCACCCACAGATCTAGAGTGGGGAAATTCTCAGGCAGGGGCCCCTGGGTGAGGCCACTGGTTCATGGGCTCAGCTGCTAACTGAAAGGTTGGAGGTTCAAGTTCACCCAGCAGTGCCTCAGAAGAAAGGCCTGGTAATCTACTTCAGAAAAATACCAGGCCTTGAAAACCCTGAGAAATACAGTTCCCCTCTGACACATAGGCCAAGTCACACACTCCCCGGCCACAGTGCGTGATTTTTGGTTTGAGAAAGGATACGTCTGGCCACACGGTGGCGCCCCGGCGCCCGCAGGCTGACCAGTCCTCACCTTCTCTGGCTAGGAAGCCCTTTGCCTACCTGCTCAGGGAGGGGCTGGCTCCGAACAACCGCTGGCCAGGAAGAACCCTGGTGCGGCTGAAAGGGTTATGTCTAACCTCCGGAGGAACGTGGCTCTCTCAAAAAGTGAGACCGCTACACAAGTCCCTTCCCTTCAGAAATCTGTGTTAGGTTGTTGCTGTTAGGTGCATCTAGTCGGTTCCGACCCAGAATAACGTTTTCCACAACAGAAGGCAACCCTGCCGCGTCCTGTGCCATCCTCCCAATGATTCCCAAGCCTGAGCTCATTGGTGCAGCCACGGAGTCCGTCCCCCTCTTTAAGGGACCTGCTCTGTTTTTGCTGCCTTTCTACTTTACTTCTTCAGGGACTGGTCTCTCCAGACAACACGTCCAAGGTGTGTAAGACCAAGTCTCACCATCCGTGCCTCTAAGGAACACTGGTCATGCATCTTCCAAGACAGATCGCTTGTCCTTTTAGCACTCCATGGTACTCTCAATATTCTTCTCCAGCTCAGAAATCTCTAAGAAAGAATGACTTACTCGATTGAGGGGGGGGGGGGGTGGAGATGGGAGCAGCTTCACAAATTTGTGGAGAAATTCTATTACATTTTCATTCCATTTTCACTACTTTCCAGAAGCCTCCTTGTATTTGTCATTTCCTAAAAATTACAGGATGAAAGAATGATTCAAGGAGACAGGCATATTAAAAATCATCTCCATTTTTCACCAGCACCTTTTAATTGGAAATTCACCTTAAACGTCTTCTCTTTAATTTCACAAATAAATGGTTATTGTAGGAAAATAGAAAAACTCATAAAAAGAGAAAATAGAAATCACAAGTTGTTTAACCTCCCAAAGATAGCTGCTGTTAAGATGTGGTCCTTTTCCCCGGTATGTGCATTCACAATCCCTAACTGAACCAGCTCACTGCCACTGAGTCGATTCCAGCCCACAGCCATCTGCAAACTAGGCAGAACTGCCCCTGTGAGCTCCTCAAGCTGTAAGTGGACGGGAGTGGAGTGCCTTGTCTTTCTCCCTCCGATCACCTGGTGCTTTCCAACTGCCGGCCTTTTGGTCACCAGCCCACGGCATAACTACACCGCCGTGGCTCCTATACACATTATATATATATATATATATATATATTCATAATAAAACTAAAATAACCTACTTTTGGCAGCATTTTTATCTGGCTTTCCAACTTTTTGTATGTGTTTTCCTAGTTTAAACCCCCTGCAAAAACATTCATTTTAATGACTATATGACGTTCTTAAAAAATGAGCATGCCACAATGTTAAAAAACAAGTCCCCCGTTGTGGGCCATGCGAGTTGTTCTTGAATTTCCATGCTCACAACTGGCAATGTGGCACTCCTCGTTTCCCGGAAGTTGTTTGTGTCTGTGCCATTTTTCTAAGGCCAAGTGGGTTCCGAGGTCAGAGGTACTCTGGAACCTCAGGACAGACCACACGGGGTCAGAGAGTAAGAGATGACCTGATCCACTAGAGGAAACTACCGGTCTCGTTAGTAGCTGAAGGGATGCACGGGGTAGATTTGGTGCTGGAAGACAGGTGTGGCCCCGCAGACAGGTGGCGAGCTGTATCTCTGGGAGCTCAGGGTCTCGAATGGCTACAGCAAAATGTCCATTGTAAGCAAGGAGGGCAGGAAGCCTGGGAGACCCAGTGCTGGTGTGGGGGCCTGGTGGAGGGGAGCATCTTAGGGGGATGTGGGGAGAATTCCCTGAGGGGATGCATATGAAATCACCACAGAGGGGTGGTGTATGAGGGAGCTTCAAAAAATTCATGAACATTTTTTCATTATCTTTTAATTCCATTTCCCCAGACTCTTGAAGCGTCCTCACAGATCTACAGGACGTGTCTAAAATCTTGCGGTCTGAGCAAGCTTGACCCACAAGATCCTTCAGCTTTTAGACGGGCTGTGATCTACATAGATTATGTAACAGCAGCACAGGGGCCAGGGCGGGAACCTGTAATAAGACACGGATATTCTTTGTCGCAAAAGAGATGAATATTTCTACTAAATGGGATGAAGGCTATAAATAGCCTTGTCCCAGATCCAGCTTTGTTTTTTTCCAAATTAGTTCAGAAAAGTTAAGACTTCTGAACAAAGACAAAATCCGCAGAGGGTCTTGGATTTCAGAATTAGGTTAAAGAACGTTCGACTCCTGTCACCCATCCTTCAGGTGAATGGTTTCTTGTAATTGATTTAACACGCGGGCTCTTACGTTTCCTGAATGTTTTCTTGTTCTTAAAAGATCACCCCGGAAGCGTACGAGAAGCTGGGGTTCCCCGCGGCAGAGGAGATGGCCAACATGTGCCGCTTCTACCAAATGAAACCGGACCGTGACGTCAAGCTCACCCACCGACTGAACCAGGCCGTCAAAAGCTTCAGCCAATTTATGTCAGAGAACCAAGGAGCCTTGAAGGGCATCTAAAAAAGTCACCGGTTCTCTCGGATCCAGTACCCCTTGCCAGCACAAGGAAGGGTCCTTTCGTTCTTTCTTCAGAAGGATGTGTGCCGTGTTTGTGATCTCACAAAGTAATTTG
The DNA here is from genome assembly GCF_050624435.1 of Tenrec ecaudatus. Classification (NCBI taxonomy): domain Eukaryota; kingdom Metazoa; phylum Chordata; class Mammalia; order Afrosoricida; family Tenrecidae; genus Tenrec; species Tenrec ecaudatus. The sequence goes on from NC_134537.1 coordinate 27,928,589, forward strand.
ATTCACACACGTGCGCTGCAAAAGTCTCCACCGGCCGCTAAATCATTTTGATTTCCCCAGAACAAAGCTATGCATAGAGAAATTTATGTGCAAGATGATGTTTCGTGAACAAACACGGGAGTTGGGAAATCTGCAATCAGATTTGCTGAAAGGGGTGGGCACCCGTTTCCTGATTCAGTCATTAAATCATCTATCGATTTGTCACCCCGTTCATCATGTATTCACGGGTCATTCATTCATTCATCTGTTTCCTGATTCAGTCATTAAATCATCTATCGATTTGTCACCCTGTTCATCATGTATTCACGGTCATTCATTCATTCATCTGCTCTTCAGTCATCTGTTCCACAAACTGTCCTGTAGCACTGGCACACTTGGGGCACGCTGTCCCTGTGTCTCTGTGTGTTTTTGTATCAGGGTGGTCTGCCCGCCAAGGCCCCCGAGCTCCTTTTCAGCCCATGGTTGGGTTTGTGCCATGGTAGGCCCAGAGGGGCCATCTGGTCTTTTTGCCACAAGTGAACCTGCAGGCGCTGCTGTGGGTGAAGGTCAAGAAGCGGCAGGCTCACACAGGGAAGTGCAAAGGAAGGTGAAGCACCAAGGGTAGCATCTCTTGCCCAGCCTTTTCAGTACTACAACTGTGATGGCCTCTTTTCCTGGTCTTCTTCCTGACTGTGAGTGACTTTCTCCCAGTGCCTGGGAACAGAGTAGATGATCAAAAGTATTGATTGCTTCAATGAGTTAGTAGAGTTAACTTATTATAAAGTTAGCCGATCATACAAAAACCAGGAGCAAACTCACTGCCATCGAGTCCATGTGGCCCATGGACTCTGTAGGACAGGGTAAAACTGCCTCTGTGTTTCTGAAGTTGTAACACTTTATGGCGTCGAAATCCTCAGAGGGGCTGGTGGTTTTGAACTGCTGACCTTGTTGATCTCAGCCTAACTTATAACCACCAGGGCTCCTAACTGATCATAAGCAAAGGGAAATGAAATATGTGTAAAGGTAGGGCAATGGTAGGCTTAGCAACAGATGTGTCAGCAGTGAGAGGGTGCCTGCTTGGAGAAGAGCCAGCGGCCCACACGACAGCGGGCAGGCAGTGTGTTGTGCGTGGAGTGGCTGAGCAAGGGGGCGGGGGCGCCATGTATAAGAGGAGACTGGCCTAGAATGGTATTCAAGGAAGAGAAAGCCTTGGCTTTAGTAACACCAGCCTTTCTTTTCTCTTAAGTATGGATGATGTTGAAGTTTTTGCAGACAAATTCTAATTCTAGTGGTGAAATCACAAAGTATATTTGAGGATCATTCTAGTCACTAAAACTTTTAAAACTGTTTTATTGACATTTCATTTACATACCACACAATTCAATGGTTTAAATGTATTTAAAAGCATTGTGAAATCACCAATTTTAGAACATTTTCTTCATTTCTGTACCCAATGTGATTAGCTTCCCATTACCTCCCTGTTCCTCCAGTCATAAAGCTAAAGGATTAGCATTAATCTAGTTACTGTATCTCTAGATTCCTACTTCCTGGATTTCAAGTAAAGAAAATCATACCCCCGAATCCAACAATGACAACAAAAGAAAACACAAAACAAATGTAAATTTAAGAGAAAGCAGAAGATAATAGAAACTGGAATTAAAAAATAAAACAAGAGGGAGAACAAATGATCATATATTAAATTTTAACCTAACAATATCTGCAGGAATCCACCTTCCAGTACATTCTGTCTGAGGACAAGACTTCACATCTCTGGTCAATGGCTGAGTTAGTTAGTTTATTGTTGCAAGCTGGCCGATAAACACATGTGGGCTTAATGAAGGGTGGAGGGCTAAAAGGCTTGGTGGTCCTCGCCTTTTTAGTTCTCGGGTCTCTTGCTTTGTGAAGGTCGCACCAGGGTGCAGCTGCCTTAGCAGTTCCCTGCTTCAGCTTGCAAGGCTCACTTCCTGCAAGACATCTGCAAGGAGAAGCCACATGCAGCCCTGGGTGCTGGAGCAACCGTGTGGAGACCCCTGTCAACGCTGACATGCTTACATGTTCACTGACTCGGCTTTCCTCCTGCAGTCGGCATCATTACGTCTGTTTTGTGAGATGGAGGAGGACTTTGTAGATTGGTGTTGGACATATGGGTTAATGGATTAATGTTGGACTTGCGGGCTTGGGCAGCACTGAGTTGGGATGTTTTCTTGATGCACATTTAACCCTTATATAAAACTCTCTCTTATACATGTGTTGCTGTGGATTTGTTTCTGTAAAGTACCCAGACTAACACAATGGCCTAAGGTTTCAATGGGCTTTTAAACCAAGCAGGGACCCTGCAAATGGAATGTTGGCTTTTACTGACATCTATAACCTTTTGTAAACCACATGCTCAGAATTTAAGCTCTAATATAATTCCTTCACCTGATCCTGGATTTTATTATGAACAATCCTTGGCTCATACAGATTGATATGCTCCTTCCACGTAGCTGACTCCACTCTCAGATAGTTGCTTACTTTAAGCCAGAACCCTGGTGGTGCGCTGGTTATGCGTTGGGCTGCTACCTGCAAGGTCAGCAGTTCAAAACACCCAGCTGCTCTGTGGGAGAAAGACCAGGCTTTCTGTTCCAGTAGGAGTTACAGTCCCAGAAACTCACAGAAGCAGTTCTACTTCGTCTTTTAGACGGGTCAGTATTGACTCGATGGCTGTGAGTTTGCTTTTTGAGTAAGTTTAAGACAAGACCCCAGACACTATTCTTTCTGATCTCTTCACCAGATTGTGCTATAGAACCCCTGTCGTTAGTCATCACTTCATGAGGGAAACAACTCAGCAGGGCCGCATCCTAAGAACGCATTGCTCTTAGAGTAGGATTTACCAACTGCGAGCTCCAAATCCATTCCTTTATCTAATTTATATAAATTCCTGGTCCACTTTAGAGGCAGCTTCATCAGGAATAATAATTAAAGTAAGAGGTGAGGATCACTCTTTTCAAAGCACAAACCCAAACAACCATTGCAGCCATGGAGTCAATTTCGACTCATCGTGAGCCTACGGCACAGAACTGTCCCACAGGGTCGCCAAGGCTGTCATGGTTTCAAAAACGGACCATCCTGTCTTCCTCCCTTGGAGTGGCTGGTGGGTTCGAATCATTGGCCTTTTAGTTAGCAGTCCAGCACCTAACTCACAGAGCCACAGAGCCGTAGCAATAAGCTCCATGCAACTCACCTTCTCAACCCTGGGATACGGGTCTGGATACATGTCTAAAAAGGGAGATAAAGGAATATAAAACTGTAAACTAGACGCGGCTGGTTTCTTAGGGCTCTGGTAGCTCAGGCAGGAAGAATGCTGCGGCACCTCACATTAACTTCCCCACTCCTCGGGCACACAGCTGAAGTGTGGATGCTGACGCATAGCTGCCCACCTGGGGTGGGAGGACAGAATAGAACTGCCCCGTGGAGTCTCCCAGGTGAGAATCTATCTGGAAGCAGACTGCAGCACCGGAGTGGCTGCTGAGTCCAAACCGTTGACCTTTTGCTCAGTGGCCTATCGCTCAGCCCATGTAGCGGGTCATGTTCCTCAAATGGAGGGTGACTGAAGGGTCCTGGGTCACGGGGGAGGCCAGCGGGGGGCCTGTTCCTGGAGAGCCTGAGAAGCCCTATCTGAGTTTAGAAGTAAACTGGAAAGTGGCTTGTCTGAAACAAAACGCCGTCTTTGGGGGCCTTAGTTTCTCTCCTCATTTCACACCAGCAACAGGGAACGCGATTCTGAACCTTGGCTGAAATAACACACTCAGTGCTATGGAATTGGTTCTGACTCAGCGCCCACAGAGGGCAGAGTCGCCTGGACCTTTTGGGTTTCTGAGATTGTCATCTTTATGGGAGCAGACAGCCCCATCTTTCTTGGAAGGAGTGACTGGTGGGTTTGCACCTGGACTTTGCCGTTAGCAGCCCGAATGCACAACCCCCTGTGCCCCCAGGGCGTGTTAGTATTCACTGACTCTGGCAAGGTACTCCCCCACCTTCCATCTCTGACTGGCCCAAGGGAGCAAAGCTACCCTTTAAATTTGCTCTGGGTAGAGACACTGGAGGAAACAGGTTGTGTACTGCGGAGAACATGCTGAGAGGATGAAAGACTCACAAGGTAAAAGCAGGTAGTTGCATTTACTACTGAGAGTCATTCTTGCCCTAGTGTTCTTTATACGGCACCCTGAGTTGCCAGGTGACCACCGGGCAGCTCTGGGTCTCCTCCTCCTGCCCACCCAGCCCTGGCCTTCCCCAATGTAGGTCTCCTTCCACCTGAGCATCCTTTGCCCGCCACCAGATGGCAGCACAAGTCTAGTATGAGAAAGGCTACAGTGTCTCCAGCCTCCTTCCAAGTGGATGTCTCCTGCGGCTTTCTTTGGGGTCAAAGTCAAAGGAGGCAGTTACAGGGTGAACATTACAGCCCTCAGTGCCTCTCTTTCTGACTCTCACAGTCACCCTCCCAGGTCATCTCAACACGCATATGCTGTGTTTCCTTTCTGTGTCTCCCTCTGCCCATCAAGCGATCAGCCAGCTCATGACCACTCATGGCGACCCATGCATGTCGGGGTACACACAGAGGGGTTCCAATGGCTGAATTTTCAGAAGCAGATTGCTAGCTCTTTCTGGGTGGACTCCCATCTTTTGGTCAGTAGTCCAGTGTGTTGGATTTAGGGAAAGGAAAGGGGAGCCAGTGTATTATTCAACGGCTTTGGGACTAGGACATTGCCTCAACTACAGCAGAGAAGACTTTCAGGGTGGGAAGGTGGGAGAACACTCTGCAGCTACCTTGGTCCCAGCCATGTAGAGCACACAGTTTGCGGTCTAGCTTGGTAGCAAAGGGCAGAGCTTTCGTGTCAGTGCTTCGGCAGCAGCCTTCTCCACAGCTCTGCTCCTGTCTTCTCTCCTGCCCGAGGGGCCCTCCAGCCCCTGTCAGACTGCACCAGGCTTAGAGGCAATTCCCCAAAAGGAAACCAGGGCACAGGTATGAAAAGGCAGGGGACTTCTTCGTAAAGTAGCCATCTTTGGCAGCAGTCAACCCCTGTACGCCTTGTAAAAGTGAACAGGAAGGCAAACACATGAATTTTAAAATGCCCCAGAGTCTCGGCTGTTAAACCCTCTGAAAGGCTGGCTGTTCAGTGGAATGTTGCAAGATTAAAAACATGCACCACCTTTAATTTGACAAAAACGACTTCTAGGAAACTATCTTAGGCAAGTAAGCATGAATATAGATAAAAATAAGATTTTGAGGATTTTATGAATGTGTTACTCATGAGAGGGAAACAAGCACAAATGAAATAACTAAATGTCCAAGGCTAAAGGAATGGAACATTATTAAGGAATCAAACACTTTTAAAACTTGTATTTGGGAACACTTTTTATCAAGGAGGAAAAAATCTTATGTTTAAGTGAAAGATACTGGATATAAACCATCTAATTTATATAATACTCTTGGTGCAAATATTATACACGAAATAGTAACGTGTTGGGAAAATAAACCCCAAAATGTTAGTAGTGGTTTTTAACTGAGCAGTGAGATCTGTGGAGGATTTTTCTCTTCTTTTTTAAAGTTCCCTTTCTTTCTCAGTTTTCGATAATAAGTATAGTTTTATGCCAAACTTTTATGTTATGAAAGAGTTGTGTTTTAAATTGAACAAATATTATAGGTTGTCCTAAAACTTCCAGAGAGTTACAGTAATAGTGACTATTTATGTGAGTTTACTGTGTGCCAGTCACTATACTTTGAACTATGTGTACATTTTAACCATTTTATTAGCACTTCATTATGTCAAACAATTCGAGAATTCAATGATATCAAGAAGAGTTGTATATACATTGTTTCGTTACATCTTTGTACCAACATTCCTAGCAAGACTATCTTCTCACTTTACAGATAAACATACAGCTTCAAAAAGTTCATGGAAAAATGCCATTATATTTTAATTCCATCTTCCCCACAAACTCTTTGAAGCTCCCTCGTGCTTCAGAGAATTTAGGTCATGTGTCCAAAGTCACACATCTAGTAGGTGACAGAGCCAGGATTTAACTCCAAATCTGACAATCTCCAAAGTTCATGGACTTTCCACAGGATCAAGGCTTCTTAGATCAATGCAGTTCTCAAGTTATGAATATATCAGGTCATCAAATTCATTCAGAGTTCAATTGATTTGAATTTAGGACACTTTCCCTCAGAAACATTACAGGGTATAAATGCTAACCTGCAAGACAGCCTAAAGGGCAACCCTCCCAGAGCTGGTGAAGCCACATCTGTTCATACGCTGTGAAAGCACAGCTCTAGGTAAGACATTGCTTCCTAATCCTCTCTTCCAGCTGAACACACAAGGGAATAATGAGACGAACAGCAGGATTCTCAGGGATTCACTTGAGCTGGGTCTACATACAGGAAGAGGAATCTGAGCCAAGGTGGAGGTCCTGGAGTCTCAGGGGCAGGCTAGGAATACATTCTAGATAAGGAGCTCTCAGCTCTAAGGAGCTCTCAGCAGATCTTGGGAATCTTGAACCAAAATGCTTCCAAGATTCAGGCAGGTAAATGACACAGGTCAAATATACAACAAAAGAGACCTGTGGAAATTGTAGCAATGAGAGATTATGTGGCTCATCTAAAGGCACTGAAAAAAAACAAAAGCATAGCTTCAGTTACAGAATTTGCTCCAACTGTTTGTAAAATATGGCGCCCTGGTGGCACAGTGGGTTTCTCGTTGGTCTGCTAACCACATGGTCTGCAGTATGAAACCACCAGCTGCTCCTCAGGAGAAAGATGAGGCTTTATGCTTCCATAAAGATTCACAGTCTCAGAAACACACACACACACACACACACACACACACACACACACACACACACACACAGCAGGTCAACTCTATCTTGCGGGGGTTTTATGAGTCAGAATTGACTCAACGGCGTGAGTTTGAGTTTGGGATTCTAGAGTGGAGCCCTGGTAATGTACCGGGTTACACACTAGGCGGCTAAATGCAAGGTGGGTGATTCCATCCCACCAGCCACTCCCTCGGAAAAAGGGGAGGCTGTCTGCTCACAGGAGGGTTTGCAGTTTCAAAACGCCCCTAGAGTTACCATGACTCAGAGTCAAGTGCATGGCAGGGGGTTTGGTTGTCCGGTTTGGGTGTCTAAACTGGTGGTTTTCTGGCCTTGAGGATCTCATGTCTGAAATTGCTGATTGGCAGATGGGTAGAGAACCAGTGGAGTTGTAGGATTGTGGGCAAAGGGAGTGAGAACAGCAGGGAGGGCTGGACCTGAACTCCTCCAGCTTCCAGATCGCCACAAGGCAGGGTTCAGACAGGCCTCCATGCTTCTTGGCCCACAGCAACACCTCTCCTCACTCAGCAGCCAAATCTCTCTCTGGTCCTCAGCCTCTCGGCCAGGTAGTCCCTTGAGCTCTGCCCCTGGGGACAAGGGAGCTTGCCTGCCGCTCTGCCACACAGTCTCATAATCTGGCTGCTGTTTCCTCTCTTCTGTCACATAGTTTCCAGGCTGCAGCCTCTAGGCTTGGCCTGGCTCCTGGGCTCTGTGATGTGGTCTCTGTACCGCAGCCTCTAGTGCCTCTGGTCTCTGCCACTACCACTTCAGAAAGAGACCTTGAATTTGCTCTCTTTCCTATGGTCCTGGGATTTCTCTGTGGTCAAGACAGTTCTTTTATTTATTTATTTAAAATCATTTTCTTGGGGGCTCGCACAACTCTTATCACAATCCACACATCCATCCATTGTGTCAAGCACATTTGTACATTTGTTGCCATCATCATTTTCAGAACATTTCTTTCTACTTGAGCCCTCAGTATCAGTTCCTCATTTTCCCCCTCTCACCTCCTCCCTCCCTCATGAACCCTTGAGAACTTATCAATTCTTATTATTTTGTCATATCTTACACTGACTGATGTCTCCCTTCACCCACTTTCCTGTTGTCCATCCCCCTGGGAGGGGGTTATATCTAGATCATTGTGATCAGTTCCCCCTTTCTCCCCACACCTTCCCTTTTCCCTCCTGGTATGGCTAATCTCAATATTGGTCCTGAGGGTTTATCTGTCCTGGAGTCCCTGTGTTTCCAGCTCTTATCTGTACTCGTTCACGTAGGAATGACTCAGATGGAGGCGTAGTTCCTTTTCAGCAGACCATACTGCCAAGGACACAAAGGGTGTAACTGGGTCTCTACTAAGGTCAAGATGTAATCCCATTTTAACCTTGTCCACAGAAAGCTTTCATGACATAATGTGTATGCATTGGACTGCTAATCCCAAGATCAACAGTTCTAACCTACCAGCTGCTCCACAGGAGAAAGACCGAGAAAGATGGGGATCCTGTACAGTCACCATCTCAGAAACTCACAGAGGCAGTTCAACCCTATCCTCCAGGGTCGATATGAGTTGGCATCCACTTGATGTCAGTGTGCTTGGTTGGGGACCCTGTCCATAGTGGAGAACTCCCTCCACAATGGGGTTATAGCCAGAGCCAGAGTGCAGAATTATAACCCATCGTACTAGGAGTTATGGCTAGCATCTCAGAGGACATGATCATCTCAGAGAGAAGAAACGAAGCAAAAGCAAGACTCCAGCATCCCTGCTTTGACCATGGGGAGCATTTGGGGCAAGACATGGGTGCTTGCTGACCGCAGCTGTCTGTATTTGTGAGTTATTACAAATGATGTATTTCCCTCCTTGCTTATAGCAAACGCTGGGCTATGCAGGAAGAAAAGGAGGAAAGGAGCCAACATTGGTTGAAGATGGGACATTTAAGTTTTGCCATGTCCTTGGGAAGCGGGTGTAGGTGACAAAGACTAGCTCAATGTTTACCAAACCTCTTTCATCATCTTTCTTGGCACCCCAGACTGCAGTCAATCCCAGTGCTACCAAGTCCAGCCCAAGTCCTGGCAACGCCACGTGTGCCACCGTCTACCTGCCCTGGGAAGGGCTGCCATCTCGCTGAAGTAGATTGCCAGGTCATTCTGCCAAGCACCGCTGGTCATTTGCACTGCCAACTCCGGATGAGTAGATAGGTGCAGATTACTTGTGCCCGCCGGGGACCTTCCTTGGCACACAGCCGGACATCCTTCTCAGCGTTCTTCGCAGCTAACTGCAGCCCGTGACTATGCTACGGGCCCCGATGGGTGAGTGGAAGTGATGTCTGCCACTCCTAGGTCTGGCAGAAAACTCTTCCCCTAGCCACGTCTTTTGTCATCTTCCCCATACCTTTGGAGAGATGTATACAAACCTGATGGCGGGAAATTGAGAATCAGGAAGAGCGTATGCGGACCCATTCTCTACGCTCCTACTTAAGGTGTCTGGGAGGCGGACTCTGGTGGAGGAAGGCCTTTATGCTTGTGCATTGGAGATGAATCCAGTCACATTCTCCTGACTAAAAGTCACCCCCCCACCCCTCATAATAGTGCTACACTTAGGATGCTTCTTATAAGCAAGCACATGGTTGCTTACTGTACACTTGAAGGTTGTCGGCCAGCAGAGCAATCAGGCCGTACTATCCGGCCTACACTAGGCACAGCCAACTCCCTTCTGATAAAGATTCCAGATTGTTCCCCTGTAGAAAACATCAGGGACACCTATGGTCAAGCCAGCTCAGTGACCGCCATGGTTAAGCTATCATCTTAACTCTAGAACCCACCCACCTTGTTACGTATGTGCCTGCCTGTCACATGTATTCCTCTAGTACCACCCCTTTCTATTACGTCTGTGTATGAGGTAGCTTGCATACTATGAGATTATATAAGCTTGTTGGAGAATACATTAGTTCTCTCTCTCTCTTTCTCTCTGGTTCCAGTCTGCATGGAAGAGGTGAGTCCTTGCATGCTTTGTCTGATGTTTCTTTAACTTACCCTTCAATTACACAGTCACCCCTTAGGACCTATTTTGTTGTGGAGGCTGGTCCTTCACACCTGATCGTCTTGACAGCATTGTTTAGATCCAGAAAAAGAAAGACAGGTACTTGAAGTCCATCTTAGAGCTGAGCGGTCCACAAATTAGTGTTAAATAAGCAACTAGAATTTCTGTTAAAATTAAAGCAAAGACTGATTGAAGGAATGGAATGATCCAGATTGGGCAGTGATTAGTGAGGATTCACTAAAGTACTCTTAAAAAATCATTTTACTGGGGGCTCATACAACTCTTATCACAATCCATCCATCCACCCATTGTGTCAAGCACATTTGTACATTCATTGCCCTCATTATTCTCAAAACATTTGCTCTCTACTTAAGCCCCATGGCATCAGCTCCTCATTTTCCCCTCCCTCACTGCTCCCCCTTCCTCATGAGCCCTTGATAATTTATAAATTATTATTTTGTCATATTTTGCACCATCCAATATCTCCCCTAAACCACACTAAAGTACTCTTGTGAGAGAAATGTCTTATAGTGTTTGTATACAGGAAATTAAAAACATACAAGGAAAAATTCTGATTGGTTGTTGTTTACAAAACCATGTGCTAACATTGCTAGACATTTATGAGATCACTTAAGCATTATTTTGCCAATCATGAAGTTTGAATTAATGACCTTGTTAAGCTATGGATCTTTGGGGGCAAGTAATCTTTCTGAGAGCATTCCATGAGAGGAAAGAGGGGAGGGTACCCACAGGCTTCCTGAAGTGTTCTGACTTGAGAATCAGCTCAGAAGGAATAGTGAACAATAAAAATATAGTTTGGCTTCCATCTTGGGCAAAAGCTTTTGCTTATTGCAAGCACTCAGAATGTGGAGACTCTCAAACCACTCTTCTTGTGATCAAGAATTTCTAGAGCAGCGATTCTCAACCTGTGGGTCGTGACCCCTATGGGAGTTGAACGACCCTTTCACAGGGGTCGCCTAAGGCCATTGGAAAACACGTATTTCTGATGGTCTTAGGAACCAAGATACCATTCCTCTAGATGTCTCCAGGTGGGTCAACCCACATGCAGATATGCTGATCTGGTGAGAAAGAAGCTATCTCAACCTTCGCACTGACATTGACTTTTTTATGCAGACTCTCGCAAAATGTAGCAATGTAGTTTACTGTTGTTATATTGAGACTGTTACCCATGCTACACCATGCTTCAAGACAAAATTTCATTTATTTGTCACTAGAAATAAATATTTCACAATATATAGTTACATATTGTTTTTGTGATGAATCACTGTTTTCATGATGTTCAATTTGTAACAATGAAAGTACATCATGCATATCAGATGATTCATAACATACATTATGATTCATAACAGTAACAAAATTACAGTTATGAAGCAGCAATGAAAATAATTTTATGGTTGGGGTCACCACAACATGAAGAACTGCATTAAGGGGTCGCTGCATTAGGAAGGTTGAGAACCACTGAACGAGGGGAACTGGCTGATTACTATTACATGAGTGCCTTCTTCCACATGAACTTACCATATGTACTCGAATATAAGCCGACCTGAGTATAAGTCGAGGTACCTAATTATTACCTGGGAAACCAGAAAAACAGATTGACTCGAGTATAAGCCTAGGGTGGGAAATGTAGGATGTGAATTAACACAGAGACCAGAGGAGAGAGACGGAGCGCAGCCACAGACACAACCTTACCAGTTCAGCTGCTGGTAAGCGAATCACTAGGGGTGCTTCTGAATGGGTGAAAATGTCAACAAAATTTGTGCACAAGACCGCGTACGGGCTATTGAAGAGATGGAGAAGTTCTCTGGACGGCCTTGGAGCTCGGTTCGGTGAATTTTAACGGCAGATTGCGAATGAGAAGGGTTGCCGAGAAATGTGTGCCTTGGGTTCTGACTGACCGGGAAAAAGAGCATTGACTGGAAACATGCTGTGCTTCGAAAGAACAGCTCCGAAACGACCCAGACTTTTTTCCCAAGGTGATGAGACATGGTACGACTCTTATGGCCCCAAAAGTAAAATCAATTAAGCCAGTTGAAGATGTCAATCTCACCTCACCCACAAAAAAGCTCATCAAGTGAAATCAAAGATCAAGACGGTGCTCATTTGTTTCTTTGACGTGAGGGGGCTAGTGCATTTGGAGTTCGTTCCACCAGGGCAGACTGTTAATCAAGCTTGCTATTTAGAGGCTGTGAAAATAGTGCAGACAGTGTGCAACCAAAGAGGTCCTATTTGTGGCAGATGGGGGACTGGTTTTGCCACCCTGACAAGGCACCTGCTCACTCAGCCATCTCAAGGTGTCAGTTTTTGGCAAAAATCAGCATGCCTCTCTTGCCCCATTCACGTGACTCACCTGACCTTGCTCCATGTGGCTTCTTTTTGTTTCCACAAATGAAGAGGGGTATGAAAGGACAGTTATTTGATGACTTAGAGGAGGTGAAGAAAAAATGAGGGAGGTGCTGTCAGCCACCCAAACTGATGAGTTTGAAAAATATTTCCAAGAATGGAATAGTAGATTTGACAAAAGTATTAGGTGTAATGAAGAGTACTTTGAAGGTGATAAGGTTGTTTTGTAAAAAACAAACAAACAAACAAAAAAACCCAAATAAATTCATAGCTTTGAAAAAATTATTTTTAAAATTACCCCTTGATATTATAGTGATTAAAAGAATTAATCCAGTTTGAATGTAATGAAGAACCAATTTCAGTAAGTAACCAACTAAGATAATCAAGAAAGAGGGAGCTAGATAGACGGGGTGGTGGAAGCTATGAAGTTTTATAGCAGATTTGCTTAAGATCTTGTTTGACTTCTCCTTATGTATTTATCCAAATATAAGTGATATTAGCAACTGCATGATCTCCACATTGTATGTTAGAAGAATAGCAAGGGAAATTCCATTCCCCAACACAATTTTAACAAAGTTTAAAGGTTTTTGTTGGGGTCCTCTGCTATGGTTCATTAGTTATCTGGAGCATCAACCAAAAACCCAACCCATTTCCATCAAGTCAATATTCCCATGTACAATGACTCTATACAGGCTTCCTGAGGCTGTGAATCTTTACAAGAACAGATCACCTCACTTTTCATCCATGGTACTTGGTGAGCTTGAACTGCTGCCCTTTTGGGTAGTAGCCAGTCACTTACCTGGCAGTGCCACCAAGGTTCCAGATAAATTCTGAATGGATCTTTCAAGTTCAAGATGCCCACAAGGGGAACATTTTCTTTCTACTTGAGCCCTGGGTATCAGTTCCTCATTTTCCCTTCTCCACCCCTCCCACCCTAGTGAACCTTTGATAAATGATTATTGTTTCCATACCTTACGCCATCCGCGGTCTCATTTCACCCGTGTTTCTGTTGTTTGTTCCCCCTGGAGGGGGTGGTGGTGTGTATTATGCGTCGATCCTTGCAATCAGTTTCCCCTTTCTCCCCCTCAAGTTTTTCTATATCACTGTCCTGAGTGTGTTGAATTACATTGAAACATGGCTCCTGGAAACTTGTTATCTCTGGAGGGTGCAACCACTTGACACACATCCCCCATTTACAGGCAATATTAGATTTTGCAATCGAATCAGAGCAGAGCTATAGTTAAACACAGTCTGTCCAGATTGTGGGATTTGATGAAAATATCCTCTGGTCAAACACGTTGCTGGCACTAGCTACTGATTGAGCCCATCTAGCAAAAATGTTATCATGCTTGATATCATTAAGACTCCTGACTTACAATAAGAGAATCTTAAGGATTCTCACTGGCATTTAAGCAGAGGTCTTGAAGGTAATGGGTGTGTTGCAGGTTAACCTTTAAAAGCCTTGCCTGTGTTACAGTGGAAGCAAATAGGGTAATGAAAAGTGATGCTCTTAGCAGCCTCTGCAGACTACCTCCACCAATCCGTCTTTAAAACTTCAAGCCGTTGGTCTTGCCCTGAATGGAATACTTCATGGAGAGCTATTAACGTAAAACAATTTAAGTAAGACAAGCTTCTGATGGGGGCCCCAACCAGACCTGGTTTGGGAATCCTGAGAACAATCCGCTTTCTTAAATTTCCCCAGTTTCACCTAATTGTTGGTGTTTTAAGTGAACTTATCTAATTTATCAAGGTTATGATTATTTATGTACCAATTGGGATAATCTTTTTCTGTTATTTTATCAGGGCTGAAATAACTCCAGAGGCAGCTGGTGTAGCTGGTTTACCAGCAAAGCTCCCCGCCCCCATTTACTTCTGCACTTGAAGGGGTTCCTTCAGGTTGACAGCACATATTTTATTACAGCCGTCTCAGAAAGAAATCGTAAAGCAGGTAAACATTTTGCTAAGTAAAACTTCATATTTTTTTGCCTTGATATCATCTTTATTCCTTAAATTTTAAACTAAAACAGCCCTTAGTCCTCTTTAAACAAAACGATGTTGTTGTTATTGGTTTTTTAAAAAAAATTGTTTTACTGGGGACTTGTACAACTCTTATCACAATCCATCCATCCATTGTCTCACGCGCATTTGTACATATGTTGCCATCATCATTTCCAAAGCATTTTCTTTCTACTTGAGTACTTGAGTTTTCCACCTCCTTTTTAGTTGGCTACCATATGTGTCCCTGGGTTTAGTCTGGCCCCTGCCATATCACCTGGACCTCACCCCAGGGATGTATGTATACAGTAGCTTCTTCCCTATGCCCCTTTTGGAATTTTTGAGCTTACCTCAGCAGACTCATGTTGTACTTGTCCTTTTGTGCTTGCCTTACTTCGCTTAGCATGATTTCCTCCAGTTCTTCCCATGCAGCGATATGCTTCATACGTCATCACTGCTTTTTAGCGATGCGTCGTACTCCATTGTAGGTATGTACCACAGCTTTTTAATACATTCGTCTGTTGATGGAAACTTGGGTGGTTTCCAACTCCTTGCAATTGTGAACTGTGCCACAGTGTACATTGGAGCACAGATCTCTGGTCGTGGTTTGTTTCTTGTGTCTTCTGGGTATATGCCCAGTAGTGGGATTGCTGGATCGTATAGTAGCTCAATTTCCATCTTTTTTAGGTATCGCCAAATCACTCTACATAATGGATGTACATACCTGCAGGTCCAGCAGCAGTGGACAAGAGTTCCTCTCTCTACAGCCCCTCCAACACTTGTTACTTTCTGAGTTTTTGAATTGGGCTATCTTTGAGGGTGTTAGGTGGTATCTCATAGTTGTTTTAATTTGCATTTCTTTTATGGCTAGAGATCTGGAACATTTTCTCATATGTTTATTGGCCATTTGGATTTCTGCCCTTGAGAAACTTCAGGTACTTTGCCCACCTCTTCAGTGGACAATTGTCTTTTTCTTGTTGTAAGTTAGCTGAGTAGTGTAGATTTTAGTAATAAGGTCTTTGTCTGATGCATCACTACTAAAGATGTTTTCCCATTCTGTCGTCTCTCTTGGCAAATTCTTTCAATGTACACAAGTGTTTTTATCTTTAGTATATCCCACTTGTCAATTTGTGTCTCCTCTGTGTTTGTGTTCTTCCCTGTTTCTGGTAGCCTATGTATTCCCCGAGTCAAAATTCTCAGATTTGTTCCCATTCCCTCATTGATAGTCCTAATAGTTTTGGGTTTTACCTCTAGGTCTGTGATCCCCTTGAGTTTATTCTTGTGCATGGAGTGAAGTAAAGGTCTTACTTCATTTTTCTGCAGATATGTATCCATTTTTCCCCCCAGCACCATGTATTGAAGAGGCCATCAGTTTCCCATGTGATTTTTTTGTGGCCCTTATCAAAGACCAGTTGTCTGTATGCTGCAGATATTATTTCTGGGTTTTCAAACTTTTTCCATTAGTCTGAATATCTATCATTATACTAATACCACACTGTTTTGACACTGAGGCTGTATAGTATATGCTAAAGTTGGGTAAAGCAAGCCCTCTGACTTTGTCCTTTTTCTTGAGGAGTTCTCTGCTGATTCTGGGTTTCTTCCCTCTCCATATGAAGTTGGTAATCTGTTTTTCGAATTCTTTGAAGAAAGATGATGGTATTTGGATCGGGATAGCATAGTTCACTTATACAGTGTCTTGGGTAGAACTGACATCTTTACTATATTGATTCTTCCGATCCACAAACATGGGATGTCCTTCCATTTGTTGAGGTCATCCTTGGTTTCTTTTAATAGTATTTTGTCGTTTTCCTCATATAGATCTTCTGGGTTTTTTTTTTTTTTTTTAGTCAGGTACATTCCTAGATATTTCAGATTGTGTTTGGCTATTGTAAAGGGTACCACCTTTTTGATCTCCTCTTCTGTGGTCTTGTCCGATGTGTATAGTAGTCCGATGGACTTTCGTTTGTTGATCTTGAACCTGCCACTCTGCCATCGTCCTTTGTTGCTTCCAGTACTACTCTCCTGGCACTTTTCCACATACAAAATCATATCATCTGTGAATAATGATGGTTTCACTTCTTCCTTACCCAGATGAATACCTTTGATGTCTTTTCTTTGCCTTATACTTTAAGCTAGGGATATCCTTGTCTAGTCCCCCTTTTCAGAAGAATTGTTCTCATCTTTTCTCCATTGACTACCACATTGGCAGTTGGTTTTTCATATATAGCTTGTATTATATTGAAAAATTTCCCTTCCATTCCTATTTTCTTGAGTGTCTTAAACAGCAATTGGTGTTGGATGTTGTCGAATGCTTTTTTTCACATCTATCAATGTTATCATGTGGTTCTTATAATTTTTCACTTCGATGTGGTGAATAATACTAATGGTCTTTTGTATGTTGAACCATCCTTGCATGCCTGGTATGAGTCCCACTTGGTCATGGTGAATTGTTTGTTTTATATAATTTTGTATTCTGTTGGCTAGTAGTTTGTTAAGAATTTTTGCACAGATGTTCATTAGGGAAATTGGTCTGTAGTTCTCGATTCTTGTGGGTTCCTTGCCTGGTTTATGAATCAGAGTTATACTAGTTTCATAGAAAGAATTAGGGAGTTTGTCATCTTTTTCTAAGTTCTGGAAGAGTTTGTGTAGGATTGGTGTCAGTTCTTCCCTAAATGTTTTATAAAACTCTTTTGTAAAGCCGTCTGGTCCAGGGGATATTTTTGTTGGTAATCCCTTGATAACCTTGTCTATTTCATTTATTGATAGGATCTGTTGAGATTCTTGACGTCCATCGGGGATATTCTGGGGAGAGATTGTTTTTCCAAGAATTTGTCCATGTCTTCCAAGTTTTTGAATTCTTTAGAGTACAGTCCTTCATAGTACCATGTAATTATCCTTTTGATTTCACTAGGGTCTGTTGTAATGTCCCCTCTTTCATCCCTCATCCTTGCTATTGAAATTTGTACCGTCCTTTCTTTGATTAAGTTTGCCAGAGTTCTGTCAATTCTATTTATCCTTTCAAAGAACCAACTTTTAGCAGCATTAATTTTTTCCACAGTTTTCTTATTTTCCCTCTCCTGAATCTCAGCCCTAATTTTTATTATTCTTTTCTTTTGCTATTGGTTGAATTGTCTTGTTGACTCTGCTCTAGTTGCTGTAAATTTTGTGCCAGAGTATTAATCATAAGTCTCTCTTCTTTTTCTATGTGTGCATGTATTGCTATGAAACTTCCTTTGATAACTGCCTTTGCTGTGTCCCATAAATTATTGGTTTCTAGAAATTTCCTAATTTCATCTCTGATCTGTGCTAGTACCACTCCTTTTGCAATAGAGAGTTATTCATCTCCCAATTGTTTGCCCTTGTTTTCTTCATCTTCCTTTTGTTGATTTCCAGCCTTATGGCACAGTGGTCAGAGAGAGAAGTCTGTATGATATCAATGTGCTTAAATTTATGCAGATTCGATTAATGCCCTAACATATGGTCTATCTTCGAATATGTGCTGTGTGGACTTGAGAAGAATGTTTGTTTTTTGTATTTGTGTGGAGAACTCTGTAGATATCTATCAGATCAAATAATCTAATTCTAGTGTTTAAATCTTTAGGCTCCTTGTTGAATTCTTTCCCAATGATTTAGCTTTATCAGAGAGTGGTGTGTTGAAGTCACCTACTATAATTGTTGTCTGTTTCTTTTTTCATCTTTTGGAGCATTTGATTGACATATTCTGCTGAATACTTGTTTGGTGAGTAAATGTTTAGAATGCTTGGTAGTACTTGGTCTACCCACCCCTTGAGTCCCTCCTTATCTCTTTTTTATGGTTCACATTTTGAGATCAATTTTATCAGAGATTAGGATTGCAACTCCTGGTTTTTTTTTCCCGAATTGCTGTTTGCATGGCATGTTTTTCTCTAGCCTTTGATTCGCAGCCTATTTTTGTCTGTAATCTTGAGATGTGTCTCCAATAGGCAGAAGATCAAGGGGTTGTGTTTTCTAAGCCAATCTATTTGTCTCTTAAGGCCTGAGTTCATTCCATTGACATTCAGGGTTATTAAATCTTTCTGTGGACTCTGTGATGCCACTTTATCCCTCTTGTGTTGGTTATTTTCCTACCTCCATTTCTTTTCCATGGGTTGCGCATGTGTGTTTGTGGTTCATTCTTGTCTTCTTTCCACATTGAGCTGGTGTTACCTTGGGGTCTCTTTTCCCTTTGATGGTCCCTGGGTGGAGTTTTTCTGTGTGACTGTCTCTTATATGTGCTTGGTGAGTGTTGCTCTTAAGCCCATACGGGATTGGTGAGAATCTTTTGTAGTGCTGGGTTCCTTTTAGCATATTCTTGGAGATTTTCTGTGTCATGGAAGGGTCTCCTTTCTCCATCAACTTTGATAGATAATTTGGCTGGATAGAGTATTCTTGGGTTTGCCTTATTTTCCTGCAATTTTTGGAATATGTTGCTGCACTCTCTCCTCTTCTTCATGGTGTCCACTGATAGGTCTGAGCGTATTTTTATCTGCTTGCCTTTCTTTATATGTGATTACCTGTTTTTCCCTGTTGCTCTTATAATTTTCTCCTTTTCTTCATAGTTGGATAGTTTAACAGCTATATGTCTTGATGACTTCTTCTTGAGATTCAGTATAGCTGGCATTTTTTTGGCCTCTTGGATGGTTGCTGGGTTTTCATTCATTAAGCTAGGGAAGTTTTCCTCCAAGAATTCCATCACTATTTTTGATGCTGATTTTCTTGATGTGCATTCCCCCAGTAATCTAATAATTCTGATGTTGTTCCTTCTCATAGCATCAGACATAGCTCTGAGGTTTTCTTCAGCTTCTCTGATGGACTTGCTACACTTTTCCTCACATTTATTAATTTCTGCTTGCCAGTCCTCTAGGTCACTGGTGCGGTTCTCTGTCCCCTCCATTCATTGGACAAAGTCCGTGAGTTTGCTATTAGTTTTTGTTATCTCACCCCTTAGCTTTTATATTTACCTTTGGTGCATGATCTTTATCTCCTCTATCATTTCATCCTTTTTCTGTAATGCTTCCCTCATGTCCTGTATGACTGTAAGCAGCATTCTGAAGATTTCTTTCTTTGGGAGGTCAACCCCTGCCTTTTCTATGACTGCCGTCAGGTCCAAGTGGTCCTCTGGTGTTGGACTTTTTTTCCCCTCTTTTCTTGTTGAAGCTGTGGAAACAGCTTGCTGGTTTTTGGTTGATTTATTGGAACTAGGTGTCATTTTTCTGGGTATCTCAGAGCCCTGGGCTCTCTTTTTGGGAGAATGGTGTTTCTGTAGGCTGCCTATAGACAACTGCCTGAGGGATTGTGTTTCACCTTTGTCCTGAGTTTTCTCTCTTGTCTTGGCCTATGCTTTGTTCTCCAGCCACCTTCAAGTCTCCTTGGGGGCTGTTTTCAGCTGTGCATGCTGCCGTCTGATGGAAAATGTTGGCCTGCATGCAGGAGAGCATGTTTAGGGGATGGGTTGAAGATTGTGCGATCTGTTCCTGGCTAGGGGAACTTTCCACAGGTAGGTGAATGGGAGGGAGGGCCTGCTACTGCTGTTTGCTGGCAGATCCACTGCTTGTGCAGATCCACAGCTCAGAGCACAGAGGGGGGTGGGCATGATTGAGTAAGGAATAGGTAGAAGGCAGTAAACAAGCCCCAAAGGCTTGGGTCCCTATGTCGCAGCTGCTGAAACTTCTGTCAGACTTGTGTCAGTCATCTGACATGCCCGAAGCATCACAGCAGAATGGGAACCTCTGTGTTTGGGGTGGTGGGTGGGGGGCAGTAGTGGATTGGGGAGTTGGCTGAGGGGCCTGTGGGGAGCACCTAGATGCGGCGGTAACCTCTGTGTAGAGACCTCTGGGTGTTTGGGGGCCTGCTGGTGGGTCTTCACAGAGCCCCAAGTCAGGGAAGAACCTCTGCTGTGTGCCTGGTTTCCCTGTGGTGCCAGGCCATGAGCCTCTTGGGAGGAGGGGGGAGGGCCTTGCTGGTGGGTATGTGAGCAGCACCCAGACCCCGCAGGCACCTGGGGGTGTGTACTGGTTAGCAGGTCTGCACAGAAGCCTCTACTGTACATCTGGCTGTCCTGTGACTCTGGTAGAGGCAGAGTGGTTTCCCTGAGCACTGCAAAAGAGACCACAGTGTCTGCAGGTGGTGCAGGCAATGGGGTCGAAGTCAGCTTCTGGCTCAGAGAAGTGCTCTGAGTTGTCTTGGGAATTGACAGACAGACTTGATATGCCTACTCAGCCCCCAAATCTCCCCACTCACCAATCTTCACGGAGCTCCGGCGTGAGCTACCTATCTGGTTGCCATCTTGGCTTATATCCTCAAAACTTCATTTTTTTAATGTCTGTTTTGAAAGATTTTATAATTATTCTCTATTTCCATAGCATGGAAAAATCATTTATAATTCCATATAAATATTTATAGCTATATCCTGAGACTAAATTGCAGGTGATGGTTTGGTAGTTACATAATCTGTTGTCAATCTGAGACTTTTACGAGTGAAGGGGTGGCTTTAACCTGTCAATCAGGTATCAGCTTGATGACCTTATTTGGAGGTGCTAAGGAGATAAATAGCTCATTGGAGGTGAGACACACACTCATTCCCTGTGAGACATTCCTGTTGCCAAGCCACATGGAGCTATGCTGATGGCAGCCAGAGCCTTGGAGCTGGAGGAGCGACATGGAGAACCATGCAAGCCCTAAGGAGCTTCCACAACCACTGGATCCACAAGACTTTCCACCCACTGGCCTGTGATCTTTCTGCACTCAGCATTATTGCATGTATTGCATGTGTCTAAAGAGGAATTTACAGACTGGTATTGGGCATGTGGGCTAATGTTGGATTTATGGAATTGATCTGGTCCGGCCTGGGATGTTTTCTTAATGAACAATTACTCTTCATATAAAGTTCTTTCCTATTCACATATGTGAGTGTCAGTGAACTTGCTTCTCTCATCTACTCTGACTAGCTCAGATGGTAAGGGCAATCAGTTCAACTGAAGCCATTTGGGGAAGTGTTTGATTTTCTTGAACCTCAGGGATGGTGATGGTATCTGCAGCCTGAAAGTGAGAGCTAATAGACTCATGTTTCAAAGAGGACCCATCAATCAATAGAACTGAATCAGGACTTCATAAAGGAATTTCTTAAAACATTTTTAAAAAGCTACTTGATTCAATATCAGCAGTTATGTTTTGGGTAATCCTTACTGTCAATTTCTGGAAGGAGAGTGATAGGATTAAAGTCACAGAATGTAATCTAATGTGAGGTACTGCTATGAGGATCCTTCCATAGAGAGAGTCAACTTGTGGAAAGATGATGGGTCAAAGCAAAGTTAAATGTAGCAGGTACTTTGTGAAGACTGTAAACATCTATTAGCTTTCATAAAACAATATCTGCAGTGCTTCTAACTGTTTTTGCGTGGCAGCAATAATCCTGAGTCAAGGAGAATACCACTTAGCTATACGGTCGTTTCAGATTGTAATAGCCTAGTGGCCTCTTGTTTTTCATGTTTCTGGGTTAAGATGTTTAAAGTGATTCTGAAAATTTCATGTAAAAATAGGAAACATCGAGGTGATAGTTAGGAAAGCCTATTACAAGTGAGTTTTCAAGAACTTCTAAATGAAAAGAAACTCTTGAAAGCAACTTCCTAATTCTCTGTAACTTGAAAATAATCTGGTTCATAGACTTTAAAATATTTATATAGTGGTTAAGCCAACAAGGAGAAATTAGGGATTTATGTTCTACAGTAGCCACAAAGATCCAGATACCCATTCGTTATGTCTCAGTTTAGGGGACAGAAAAAGCAAAAATAGCTTTTTTTCCTGCTTAGGACAAATAGAAATACTTCCTGTAGAAATCAAATATGTGCTTGACACAATGGATGGATGTATCGATTGTGATAAGAGCTGTACGATCCCCCAATAAAATGATTTAAAAAAATCAAATATTTGACAAAGGGCTTAGGCAATGTAGTTTTTCTATGCGCCTCAAAACGAAATATTTTAACAAGATTGCATTATCTTCAAGGCAAGCCTACTGAGAGGAGAGTATATTAGTAAATAATCAATGTATTGTAGCAGTATGGACTTGTTTATAAATTATGAAAGCTGCCAGTCCATGTGTTGCAAGTCCAACTCCATGATTTGAGAAAAATAAGTGGGAGATTCAGTAAAATTCTGGAATACTGCAGTCCAGGTAAGTTGTTGATTTTTTTCAGGTGGAAACAAAGGGATACTGACTCTCCAGGTGGACAGGAATGGTGAAAGGACACTCCAAACACGAATAGCAACACAGGGTGTAGTGCATGGGGGAACATGGGAGCTCAATACACGAGGATTCAGAAGTACTGGAAATCTAGGAATAACAGTGCACAACTCCTGAACAAACTTCCAGTCTCTGTTGTTTGACTTCTTAACAGGCGTCACAGAAGTTTTACAAGGATTAGTGCACCAAATAATTAAGCCATTAGGAAGGGAGAACACTTGGAGTTAACTCCTCTGTAGCTTCTCTTTTAGAAGATGTTGAGGAGTCTTTGCTCAGGACTTGGCAGCATATATTTATATTTTAATTTGGTTCTGCTGATAAAAGCCGTTCCCCATCAGTAAATGTGGTGGTCCAAAGGGTTTCAGCAATCAATAGAAGAAAGACCAAAGGTGAGTGGGCCATAGGGGGTCCAATTGTCTCGGTGCATAAGCAGAGCTTTCCTTTCAAATTATTTCTGATTCAGAGTTTTCATTAGGGACTCTCAGAGGATCTGGGAAATTTAATAATATTTCTCCTTTAAAAAAATTGTAAATGGCAGTTCCATTTAGACCCAAAGTTTCAGCCTAACAAATTAACAGGAACACTGGGACTAAATGAGAATGGATGCAAATCCTCCAGAGGACCAAGGGAGATTGGGGCAGGTTTTGAATGCATTCAAGTCTCTTCTTGATTTGTAACCCCCAAACTTTCCTTTTTTTGGGGAGGGGTTTGGTATTTTAGGGCAGACTCTTGGAGAAAAAAGGGGGTAATTAGTGGTAGAAAAGTTTTCCCTACTGTCAATTAAAAACTGCAAGGATTTTCCTTAACAAATATCGTTGATTCTCTTTGAAATTTAACGTTACCGATTAAAATTTCCCTGTTGTGTCCCTGGGGCCTTTTATCCCCCTTTTGGCTGAAAGATCTCTTGTTTAGGCTGTTTCTATTGTTTTGCTTTAAACTTATAACAATTTACTTTCCCCAATGCCTAGATTTTTGCAATAATTGCAAGTTTTAGATTTAATGTGGGGCCTTAATGGTGTAGGAGGTTACACGTTGGGCTGCTAACTTCAAGGTCAGCAGTTTAAAACCACTCCATGGGAGAAAGATGAGGCTTTCTATTCCTATCAACAGTTACACCCTCAGAAACCCACAGAGGCAGTTCTGCTCTGTCCTGTCGGGTCACTGGGGCTTGGATTGAGTTGATGCCAGTGAGAAGTGAAGTTTAGTGTCTCCTAAAGACTTGAATTTACTTTGTTGTTTAATAGACTGTAATTGCTGTAGTTGGAAGGCCATTAATTTATTTCCTTGGAGCTTGGTGTAATTGTTGTAGTCGGAAGGCCATTAATTTATTTCCTTGGAGTTTGGTTTCATCTCCAAGGCCTGAGATAGTTCATGCACTAAATTGGTCATTTTGGTAAGGGCACTGCTTTCTATTCCAGTTGATCTTTAAATTAGTGTTGTAAATTCAGATTTTAGGCCGGATATGAATAACACAGATGATATAACATTATTGTTGAAAACACAAGGACATGAATCAACTACTGATGAATATCAAAGTATGAATCATAACTCAATGTAAAGAAGACCAAAGCCCTCACAACTAAACCAATAGACGGCATTTTGAGAAAAAGAGAAAAGAGTTAAGTTATCAAGAATTTTGCTTTACTTGGATTCACAATCTTTCCCCCCAGAGGTATAAATCAAATGATGTCTTGCATTGGGTCATCTACTGCATAAGGCCTATTTCAAATGTTGGAGAGCAGAGGTCCCTTTAAGAACTAAGGTATGCTTGACAGAGCCATGGCATTTTCAATCGCCTCATGTGTCCATGAAAATAAATCAACAAATAAGGAAGAATGGGGAAGAATTGAGGCATTTGAATTATGGGCTGTCAAAGAATATTGAAGGCACAATGGATTGCCAGAACAAACGCATCTATCGTAGAGAAAGTAAAGCCGGAATATTCCTTAGTAGTGAGGACGGTGAGACTGCATCTGAAGCATGTTGGACATGTTCTCGGGAGAGGCAGTCTCTGGTGAAGGGCAGCATGCTTGGTGAAACAGAGGCTCAGTGGAAGAGAGGACGCTCCTCGACTAGGTGGATTGAAGCAGTGGCTCCAATGTTGAGCGGAAGCATAACATCAATTATGAGAATGGTGCAGGACCGGACAGTGTCTTGTTCTGTTGTACAGAGTTGTTATGAGTCATTACTGACTCAGTAACATCTAACAACAACAACAACAACAACAACATAACACCGCATTAAAAGCTCTTGTAGCTCCCAGAGTTGAAAGAATGATCCTGGAATGCTCAGATTTTTAAAATAATCTGATCTGGTGTCATAAACACCTTTTGTATCAAAGAGGGAATTTGTGTCCAATTTAATATTGGGGGTGGGCGGGGGAGCTTGTAGAATGGCTTCTAGAAATCTTGGGATCCCAGCATGAGAATCTTCTAACATTTTTATGTCTATTCTATTTAGGACGAGAGCTACACTATCTTTGGGATTTTTTCAGTCAGTCTGTTCCATAGTTGGTTATCAGACAGACCAGTCAGTACAAAGCAGGGAGGCCTCATTGAAAAGTCACTCAACAAGGATTTAAAATGCCTCACCAAACGTTTAGAATTTTATGTAATTTTGAGCATATCCAAGAAATAAAAGTAATTTGAGGAGGATCTTAATATCTGGACTGGGACAGATTTTAAAAAGAAATTTGGGAATAGGGTTTAGGTGCTAAGTAAGCTCTTCAGCAACAAAAGGAAGTTCAGTGTGTTAGTGCAGGTTAATTAGAGAAACAAATTCATAGACGTTCATATGTATAAGAAACAACTTTATATAAAAGAGCAGTTGTATATTGAGAAAACATTCCATCCCAGTCCAGATCAAGTCCCTAAGTCCAATATTAGCCTATATGTCTGAGATCAGACTCTAAATTCCTTTTCAGACTCAGGCAACACATGCAATGACGCCGAATGCAGGAAGATCACAGGCCAGTGGGTGGAAAGTTTTGTGGATCTAGTGACAGTGGAAGCATCTCAGCATTTGCCTGAGTCTCCACATTGCTCCTCTAGCTCCAGGGCTCTGGCTCCATCAATGTAGCTCCATCTGACTTGTTAACAGGAATGCCTCGCAGGGAGTGTATGTGTCCTGCCTTCAGAGAGGAAGACAGGAGTTCCCAGAATCCTCAGGAGAACGCCATGGCCACACAGAGGCCTCATTGGCGATGACCTGATTGACAGATTAGACTCCACCCCTTCACTCAAGTTGACAGATTATGTAACTGCCACACTCAGAGTGTTATCAAAGGAATCTTTAGTAGAGTTAGAGTAGTAAGAAGGCAGAGGAGGATACAAGAAAGAAGCAGCTGGCTAAGGAGCAGATAGTCCCAGAAAACTTGGGTAATTGGAGCAGACAGCTGATATTGCAATTCCTTATTTTGTTTAGCTAACTTAGAATCATTATCTTTCAGGAAAGCAATTGTGCGGTAGATATCAAAGTTTATTAGTGGTTAATAGGGTCGGTATACAGAAAGTGGGGAGTGGAGGGTAGCGGGGATGGAAAAACTACATGGGTCATGGAATGGTACGCTTGCAAACATATTCTTTTAATTGCTGTCAATAAGGCTTAAACCTGTAAATAATTGAACGGGCAAGAGTTGTGTGATAGATACACAAGGTGGCTTCAAAAAGTTTGTGGGGACTTCCATTATTTTCAAACCTATTTGCAGTCCTCACTGGGGCTGTATCTTCCTGATTTGTTTGCTGGCTTGCTCTTCCACCTGCATGGCAGGTGCAGGGCTTTCCTGAAACCTTGGAGGGCTGAGAGGTACTTGGTAAATTTGGCGAGGGCAGATTCTGCTTTGTTCTCAATGGTCTCCGGGTCATAGTCAAGCTTTTTGGTCATCGTGGGAGAGCTTAAATCAGGTTGGCCCTTGCTTTGAGCTGAAGAGGTGCAAGGAATCTCGGGCAGAAGACACATCTGGGAGCAGCGACTATGGAGGGTTGAGGCTGTGGGTCTTCTCTGGCAGCCAGCAATTGTGCTTTTATCACATCTTCTATAAATTTCAAAATATGACAATATTAAAATAGCAAACCCATTGTGTAGACTTAATGTAAGAGCTTTTCTTTTGTAATTTATGGTTCAGAAAAGTCCATTGAGATAGTTCCAAAGAATATGCAGGCACACATTTCCAGACTGTGCTTGGAGAGGACACGCCAAGCAGAAAGGTGGAAGCAGGCTGCAGGGCCACCGTTCTTCTCCAGGGAGCAGGCAAGCGTCTCAGGTGGGAGCTGGTCATTGCCTCCAGACATAGGCTTCCCATTTCTCAAAGAAGCCTCAAATTAGTTCCGAGTTTGAGATTTACCGCCTCAGTAAAATCCTGCCAGCATCACTGTATTTTTCTTAAACCAGTGTGCTTGAGACTAGCAGAGGCATTTTCTCTTGCGTCGAGCAGGCCGTCTAATGCATCTGGTGCACAAACCCAGTACCACTAGCACCGTGGCTAATTTGTGCAAGACGAAAATGAAAGCAGACAAGAATAAAGGATTAAGTTAACCTGGACTCATTAGTTCATGAGTCTTGAAGAGCTCAACACAACAAATTCGAGCTTACAGTGTTGAGAGGCTAGGTGTCTAGTGGTGACTCCTGAGAATGTAAAGAGTGGTGAGCTCAAACAGCCCCGCAGGTACCAAAGCCCAGTCTGGAAGTCCTTGTGGGACACTGCAGGCATGCACCCATCCATTCCACTCCTGATACCAAGATAAGGCAAAGAGCAAACTTGAAATCTGTTAACAGGAGAGAAAAGAGTCTGCTGAGGGAATGGACTATTCTGGATTGAGTAGGGATCAGTGACGATTCATGAAGGTGCTCCTGTGAGAGAAATATTTTCACAGGACTTAAGTACAGAAAATTCAGAAGCATAACAAGGAAGCGTTCTGGTTAGTTGACATTTACAAAACCATGCTTTAGAAGTCACTAGAAAATCATGAGGTTCCTTAAGCCTTGTTTTGTTAACCATAACATCTGAGTTCATCATCTTGTAACCTATGGTTACTTGGGGCTGGTGTGGTTCCTGGGAATACGCCAGGAGAGGAACGGTGGGGAAGAAAGGGAAGCTCAGAGGCTTCCTGAAGCATTCTGGTGTAACAGAATGTTGCAAGTCGGCTCAGAATGCACAGTAAACAACAGAAGTAATCTGGCTACAGCCTAGACAGGATATACTCCTTATGCCAAGTCTATACATAGTTTGGACTCCTACAGAACGGGGACACCTGCTTTGGATTTATGTGATTAAGAAACAAACATCATAGTAGTAGCGTCATTTATATGTGTGTGTTTATTGTAGCAACTAGCATTGCCTGAACCAATATGGTATTTTCATACCCATTGTATAGAGGAGGAAATGGAAGTTCAGGGAAGTAAAGAAATTTGCTCAAGGTCACACAGCTGCAAAGTAATGAATTTGACCCCACATTTATCCAGCTGCCAACCCAGGCTCTTTCTTTCCACAATAGGATCCTGTTTCCCAGCTAGCGGTCTGAGCTACCTCGTGCTGCTGAAGCACAAACACGTGTAGAGGGTGATTTTGAAGAACAGACACTTACTTTCTCACAGTTCAACAGGCTGAACGTCTCAGTCAGGCTCCCACCTGTTTGTTCTTTCCTTGTGGATACCTGGATTCTTGGGCTGGAGACATCCTCCCATGGTTTCTTTCTCCTCCCACACTCCCACACTCCAGTTCTTTGTCTCTGTGTCTATCCTAGTGTTACTTAGTTTGTTTTACTCAGAAATGATTAGGATTAAGTTTAGGATAAGTCTTACATGATTATGGCCTCAATAACAACACAAAAGAACACCCCCTCCACCTCTATCCAAACAGGATCCCATCCACAGGTACAGGGCCCAGGAATTCAACACATGCTTTGGGGAGACACAATTTAACACATTCTAAACTCTGTGCTGTGGGTTAGGCATTGGGCTTTGAAGCACAAAGCCCACCAGCTGCTCCACGGAAGAGCGGTGGAGCTGTCTGCTCCCATAAAGCTTTGTAATTTTAGAAACCCTCGTTGGATGCCTACGCATCAATGATGGCAGTGAAGGATTAGGAGTTTTCCATTCTGTTGTGACTCCTCTCCTCCAGTCTGAGAGAAGCCTCCCAAGTGCAAGCAACCCAAGGAGAAGAAGGTGGAGTCAGGAGAACCGAGTCAGCATGATCTCAACCTGGTTTCTAGGTGCCTGGGAGAAAATCACTGGCGACCTCAGATGCCCCTCTTGACAGCCTGGGGGCTGGGGGGCTGCGGCCAAAGCAGAAGGGGACTGTCTCCCCCGGCCTGTCATCAGGGGCTTGAACAATCCCTGGGCAGTTTTTCTATTTCCAGTGGCACTCTTTCTGGGCCTCTTGTTCATTAACATCTGTGCCATTCCAATTCGGGCTCCGGGTTGAACTCTGGGAACCTCTCTACGAGGCTCTTGCTACCTCTTTGTTCAAACAGACAATGGTTGCGGCAACAAAGAGGAAAATCAGTTGCAGGTGAAAGTTTATTTTTAACAATTCCAAGGCCAAATTCGGATTTAACATGAAAACCAGAGCCCTCATTTCCACCTGGTCTCTCTAAAAGTAGCAGGGGGCGGGGTGGATAGCAGGGGGTGGGGTGGGTGGGAGGATGAATTTGGCTGGTCAGGACTCTCTCTCCAACACGCTTGGACCCCTTCCAAGCAAGGGAACCATTTGATGAAATAGATAGTTCAAAGTTTTCCTGGGACCTTTTTTGGGGAAAGAAATAGTCATTGTATTTGAGGATGGGATATAGCGTCGGCCCCAGGGTATGATCAGTTTAGGAAGGCATGCTGCTCTAGCTGCTCTCTGATTTCTTTACATTTTAGTCAAAACCGATCTAAACCTGTGCAATAAAACAAAAATTCTTTTAAACCATTAGGCTGTAAGTTCCTCTGGACCTGGGCCCCTGGCACCTCCATTCTCTGCAGCTTTCATGAACCAGTCCCCAACCCAAGGGATTGTTGTTGATTCCCACACATGATGACGCCATGTGTTACAGATGGCATGCTTCATGGGGCTTTTCATGGCCAGGGCTTTTAGAAGGTGTTTGGTGGCCCAAAGCTGAAGGGTTAACACCAAATCACTGAAAAGTTAGTGGTTCAAATCCACCATCTTCTCTGCAGGTGAACCCTGTGGCAGTCTGCTTCTGTCTGATTTATGGTTTTTCTATTATGGTCATTACAGGGTATTTCTACTCTGTCCTACAAGGATGCTCACTATAAGTTAGAGCGGTTGACTGGACAGCAGTAGGTTTGGGGTTTGGATGTCCTTTTGGAAACAGATAGCCAGGTCTTTATTATGAGGTACTTCTAGTGTGGGCTCAAATTGCTCACCTTTCAGTTCGTACATCAGGGCTGTCTGATGCAAAAATAAACAAACAAACCAAAAGAAGAAGAAGAAGAAGAAGAAGAAGAAGACGACAAAACTGCAGTTGCGGTGGATTCATTCCATCGTGGCCCCATGTTTGTTAGAGTAGATCTGTGGCCCATAGCATCCTTATTGGCTGTGACCATTCAGAAATGAATCTGCAGAGTCTCTGAGTGGATTTGAGCCTCCAACCTTTCAGTTTGCATTCAAGCATTTAAGTAGTCACATAACTCAGGGATCTCACAGCTTCCATGTTTGCTGTTAGGGATCATTGAGTCTGCTCCAATCAGAGCGAAACCTATATATATATATATACCCAGTGTACATGACCCCGTCCTGAGCTCACCACACTGTTATTGTTATGCATGAGCCTCTTGCAGTCACTGTAGCCATTCATCGAATCGACAGTCTTCTTTTTTGCTGTCCCTCCACTTTACCAAGTATGATGTCTTTTTTTCCAGGGATGGGTCCCACCTGATAACATGTCCAAAGTACTTGAGGTGGAGTCCCACCATCCTGGCTTCTAAGGAGTATTCTGGCTGTACTTCCAAGACAGATTTGTTTTCTCTTTTGGCAGTACTACAAGATGGTATTTTCAATCTTGGCCAACACTATAATTCAAATGCATCGATTCTTCTGTCTTCCTTATTCAATGTTCAACTTTCACCTGCATAGAAGGTGATTGAACATACCATGGCATGGGTCGGACACACCTTAATCCTCAAAGTAACATCCTTGTGCTTTTTAACACTTTAAAGAGCAGATTGACCCAAAGCAATGTGTTGTTGGATCTCTTGACGGCTGCTTCCATGAGCGTTGATTGTGGACCCAAGGAAGATGAAATCCTTGGCAATATCAATCTTCTCTCCATTGATTGACACTTCCCTGTGGGTGTGGCCTTCTCATGAGAATTCTGGGAGTTTCCTCTCTTTCTCCCTGGAGGTGGGCCACACCCTCTCTGCTTCAGCTTCCTGTTGACAAGGCACATGGAGTCACACTGATGGCAGCCAGAGCCCTTGAGATGCTTCCACTGCCACTGGATCCATAAGACTTTCCACCCAGAGGCTTGTGATCTTCCTGCACTGGTGTCATTTTATGTGTAGCCTGAGTCTGAAGAGAAATTTATAGACTTTATAGTATCAGATGTATGGGCTAATATCAGACTTATAGACTTAATCTGGACTGGGCTGGGATGTGATATTAATGCATAATTACTTCTGGATCTATCTAAAGTTCTCTCTTACATACATATGAGTGTCTCTTGATTTGTCTCTCTAGTCAACCCAGTCTAACACAAACCCTGACATATACCTTTCTTGATTTTCGACCATGTACTATTGTTTTGCTCTGTTTGCAAAACTGCTTCTTGGTCCATGTACAAATTCTGTAAGAACACAATGAAATGATCTGGATTTCTCATTTTTCTCAAGGCTATCCATGGTTTGTAATGATCCACACAGTTGAATGCCTTGGTATAGCCAATAAAACACAAGAAAATGTCTTTCTAATATTCTTTGCTTTCAGCCAAGATCCATCTGCCATCAGCAAAGATATCCTTTGTTCTACATTCTCTTCCGAATTCAGTCTGAATTTCTGGCAGCTCCTGTTGATATATTGCTGCAACAATTGTTGAATGATCTTCAGCAAAATTTTACTTGCAAGTGAAATCAATAATATTTTTTCACAACTTGCATGTTTTGGCGGGGGAGGGATCATCTTTCTTTGGAGTGGGTCCAAATATGGATTTCTTCCAGTCAGTTGGCTAAGTAGTTGTCTTCCAATTTCTTGGCGTATACAAATGAGTGCTTTCATTGTTTAATTGGCTCGTTGAAACACTTCAATTGGTATTCTACAAATTCCTGGTGCTTTGTTTTTGACTAATGTCTTCAGTTCACCTTGGACTTCTTCTTTCAATACCACTGATTTTTGTTTAGACACTACCTTTGAGATGGTTCATTGTCAACTAGTTCTTTTTGGTACAGTGACTGTATTCTTTCCAGCTGCGTTTGATGCTTCCTTCAACACCACTGTTTTGTGCACAGAATCTTTATCTACTGCAACTTGACCCTCGATGTTTGTTTCTTGAGTTCTTTCAGTTTAAGACATGCTGAGCAGGTTCTTTCTTTTGGTTTCCGAACTTTAGGTCTTTGCACGTTTCATTATCTCTTTGCACAATACTTTCTCTCCTTGAGCACTTGTGAAAGCCCTTGAGGGTCCTATCTGGATGGGGGCAGGCATCTGGCGGTGGGGGGAGGTCTACATATTCTTGCCAGACTCATTTTCATTAAATCACCTTTTCTCCTATTGGCTTCCTATTACTTATTCAGGTTCAATTTTTGCAACCTGAAATACCAAGCCATCTCTCATAGGCCCAGGCTCATCCCAGGATCCTCGATTGGTGGTAAAGTTAGAAGCAGATGTAGTAATCATAAAGATAGTAGTATACTAGTGAAACCTCATTAAGATTATATATGCCCTATGGGTGTTATACAATTTCATCTCTACTTGATAAATAAGAATGAAGGGGCGGAGTCTAACCTGTCAATCAGGTCAGAACCTAATGATTTCTCCCTGTGGGCGTGGTGTTCTCATGCGGATCTGGGACTTTCTCTTCTCCCTGGAGGCGGGACATTCTTTCTGCTTGACATTCCTGATGACAAGTCACATGGACCCAGGCTAATGGCAGCCAGAGCCCTGGAAATGCTTCCACTGCCACTGGCCTCACAAGACTTTCCACCTACCAGTCTGTGTTCTTCCTGTATTCAGCATCATTGCATGTGCCGCGGGCGTCTGAAGAGGAATTCATGGCCTAAGATCAGTCTCATGGGCTAATATTGAATGTATGGACTTGATCTGGAATGGCCTGGGATGTTTTCTTAATATATAATTACTCTTTTGATATAAAGCTCTTTCCTATACATATATGAGTCTCCCTGGATTTTTTTCTCAAGTCTACTGGGACTAACACATGCCCAGTCCCTCTTGAAGAACTTTTCTTATATTAGCACCACTGAACATTCTCTGTGAAGGAGATGCTATTTTTATCCTCACTTATAGATGAGGAACCTAGGTACAGATAGACTACCTAGCAGAACCTAAGCTCTGGCCTAGACGATGTGGCTCAGACTGGCACTGGGTCCCACAGCACCACTGTGCTTCTGTGTGACTCCCATGTGGTTCACAGACTCTCTACCACTCACCCTAAATTCTCCCTGGAGGCCTTTCCGTGGTGCTTTCTGTCGTCCCCCTCTCTAATCAAACCCAACCTCTTTTCCAGAGTCTCCCTCTATGGAGAATACATGGATCTGGACTCAACTCTATGTTCAAGTCCCAGTTCCTAGTGATCAATCATCTCCTTCCAATTGCTTCTCCCAATCTCTGCAATGGGGATTTTACACTCCCGCACATGGGACCACCCTGAGGACACTGTGAGCTAATGTGTGTGAGCATGCTCTGCAAACCCTGGCATCCTGGATGACTGTGCAGGAATGGCATGAATCAGCACCTCTTTCCTCCCTTGTTCCCCCACATTAGACTATGTTTATACAGCCTGTACTTCACTTATCACAGTTTCCTTACCCATTCTCTTGGACGCATGACTTTACTTTTCTAACCTTGAGTTTCCCCATCCATGAAATGAGATTAACACCACCCACTTTATAGTATGATTGTGGGGTTTAAGTTAAATCACGCTTTCAAAGGAGTGGACACAGAACAGAAACAAGTCTATGCCTTCCATGCTTCCCAGGTCTTGATTTGTCTCCAGCTACTGGGGTCAAAGCATCCTTCCTGTCATTAGCAGAGGCCAACCCAGAGCCATGCATTCTCCTTTCTTCCATTCTTTTAATGAAGGCGTTAGAGCTTCTGACCTAGCTCAGCATCAGCACCAGGATGCTGCTCCCTTCGACGGGGCCATGCTCATGTACCACCACCAGTGGCCCTAAGCTGGTCCTCCTGCAGTAGAACATTCTCTATGGCCCTGGGACTGCTTGTGCAGCTGAATTTACTTGTGCCTGGCCCAGGTCTTCCCTTTCGACTTTGGCAGAACTTCAGGGAGTGAGAAAACTGGGTGAGTGTGAGGGCTGGGGTTAGAATGTGGGGACTCAATGGATCACACCGTTAACACTTCTCCTCTTTGCTAACTTTATGAATTTCAAGAAAAGCTTTTATGCGAAATGGCACCAATGTGCTTGCCAAAAGCTGAGATGGGCCAAAGGAGATGTAGTCAGCATTTGGAAGTTCCTTGCTTAAAATTTAACAGCCAAAGAGGGAAGGAGGACATGCCAGGGAGATGGGAGGCAGTGATGGGAGGTGTATAAGTAGGATCTGGAAAGATGAAGGATGGCGAACTGACTGGGCTCCTTGGAGTTCCACCCCCACAAAATCTCTCAAGCCACCCCTTCCTCTCCTAGCACAGCACCCGATCCTGGCCCTCATCATCCTCACCAACTCCAGTGATGCTTTCTGTAGGTCTCCTTGTCCCTCCTGTCTATCCTACACCTGGCCTCCACCTTTATTCATTTTATTAAAAAAAAATCATTTTATTGGGGGCTTGTGTAATTCTTATCACAATCCATCTATCCATCCATTGTGTCAAGAACGTATGTACATTTGTTGCCATTATCATTCTCAAGACATTTGCTTTCCACTTGAGCCCTTAATATCTGCTGCTCATTTCCCCCCTCCCTCCTCACTCCCCCTACCCCATGAACCCTTCATTGTTCATAAATTATTATTGTTTTGTCATATGTTACACTGTCCGATGTCTCCTTTTCTTAAAAGCTTTCAAAGTTTCCCAAATGCTCACAGGAGTGTTCAGGGACCTTGTGCAAACATGTCCTGAATGACACCTCTGTCCTCACCCTTCACCCTTCACAAAGCTTCCGAGGCTCCCTAGGGAAATAGATGGGGGCTGTCTCCCAGACGTGCCAGGGACTTTCCAGCCTGTGTTCCATTGCCCAGGCTGGCCTTTCAGTCTAGAGTCAGGGTGGGAGAACTTCTGGGGAACCACCAAGACCAGATAATATCACACCTCACCAAAGAGAACAAGTTCCAGCCATCACATTAGGGGTGAGCTAATGAAGTATTTGATTAAACTTAGCAGGCTATTTTTGCAGTTGATAATTGTGTAGGGCCCATGAATAATGTTATAAACACCCAAATGGCCCACGGCAGACAAAAGGCTCCCCACCCCTGGCCTAGATGGTTTTCTCCTGGTTCCCATGTGGTCTGGTAAATCCTTCCTCATTCTTCCGAACCTGGATGCCACCTTATTTCTGCCCCACGGGATTTGTGTCCTGCATTAGTTTGTGTGTATCACTATGTGACCTCAGGGACAGGACTCTTAGGAATAATCGCACACTCCTCTTCCACCTAATACAATGTCTAATTTAGCATACACTAGCTTACATAACTGGAACGCTGGCCTGCGATCTGCATGGTCAGTAGTCTGAGACTACCAGCCACTCTGTGGGGGACAGGTTGGGCTTTCTACTCCCATAAACAGTTACCATCTCAGAAACCTCCAGAGGGTTGCTACTTATCAGCCGTGACTTGATGGTATTCAGTTTGTGAGAGAGTTTATTTAAATTATTGAGGGCTGACAGGACAGACTCATGGTGCCACCAAGGACCCAAAGAATGTCTGAGTTTTGAGCTGTGTCTGCTAATTGATTCTGCTTCCCTGCAATCCAGAAAAACATGGTATACCGGGGATGGGCTCTAGACCAATGCCTCCATGCTTATCATGGGGCAACTGCTCCCTGATGAAGTGTCTGTCTTCAAGAAGGTATTCCTACTTTAGCTCATGGAGGTCCCCAACAAGTATTCCCACCTTATGGCAGACCCTGGGTTGGACTCTGGGGACAGAAACATGATGGTGACATTGTCTCTGACCTGGAGGTCTTTACAACTTAGTCAGGAAAACACACACACAGACACGCACAAGCACAAAGCTCGGTTTAGCCTAGGAGCATCAAGGTAGGCTTCTTGGAGGAGGTAGCTCCTAAGCGGAACACTAAAATATATACAAGCGTTCAAGAGGCAAGGACAGAGATTATAACCAGCACAACTTCAGGCCACCATGCGGATTTAGAACTGATGAGTTTTGTTGATGGGGTGAGAGGAGAAGAGATGAGCGAACATAGAAATACTGATAGAGATATTGGCAGTCTTTGAGTGAGGCTGTAAAGGAAGAATGATTGATCAAGGAAGAATGATAGATTTTGGTAGGGCATGATTGAAGGGAAATCCAGGTAGAAGAACATGGAAAGGCATGGAGGAGTGATGCAACTTTTCATAAGTGGCCAACTACAAGAAGGTCATCACTAAAGCTTTAGTTAGAAGATTGATTGTGGTGAGAAAGGGGGTGGGAGAGAAGCAACATGCCCAAGTTATGGAGCACCGAGTGCCATGTTGAGGTGCTTGAACTTGATCCAGAGTGCGTGATGACCTGGTAAGATGTGGTTTAATCCACGTCTGACAATCTCCCGCTAACAATGGGGTGGACTGTAAGACAGGGCACTGGGTCTGTCAAAGTCTCCAGTGTTGGGAGTTTCACATGGGCTGGGGACATGTTGGAAATTGAGAGGTCCCCTAATCTACACACAAACTGGAGGAGTATAGGTCAGAAAAGGAAAGAGAGGGCTGTGCTACTGCTTATCAGGAGAGCTGAAGCTTGTTCTAATGATTCTCTCTGCAAAGATCAATGTTGTGGGAACACTGACAGGCTCTGGCTAACTGGAAGAAACTACTTTCCCTAGGTGCACAGCAGTCAGAGGCCTGAGGGTCTGGACCTCAGATTTAATACTGGACCTATGCAAAATATATAAGAAGAGCTTTCTGCTTAATTGCAAAATAAATAGCTCACCTGGCTCTTATGAAAACTGCTGTATTTCAGGGTCTATGCTGAGGGGAGGGATGATATGTTAGAATGAATTTTCCCATGAAACAAAACCAGTGACATAAACACACATATATGAGATATATAAATATACAATGTACTTAGATGCCACCACATGTTATATATGTTATGTATGATATATATTTTATACAGATGAGAAGTATAATATATGATACATATATGTATATCTGAAAGGGCTTTATATAAAGAAAGCCACCGACCTAGTTCAACTTAAGTCCATGAGTCTGATGTTAGCAGGCATATGATGTTCTTCAAACTCCTGAGGCTATCAGTGGATGAAGCAGGAAACTGGGACATCACAGGCTGGTGGGCATAGAGCCCTGTGGATACAAGGTCTGAAGAAACATGGCAGGGCTCCAAGAGCTTCCAGGTTGGGGAGGCTCCCTTGGCCTGCAGCTCCACGTGGGAGGCAGTTAAGAAGGAAGGGTAAGAAGTTAAGAAGAGCCAGGGAGTGAGAGGACCATAGTGTCTCTCTCATAAAGAGGCCCCACTCCCAAGAAGGCATCAAGCAGGCTGTGATCTGATCCACAGGTCGGACTCCACTCCTACTTCCACACAGATACCATCAGGTTGATATAAAATCTAGTCATCGCAGATGGGTAACAAAATGGGCAAAACAGGCTGCTGTAGCTTTGACTGGAACCTTCACGTTGACCACTCAGTCATATCCCTTGTGACCAAAACCTACGGATGCTGGCTGATACCCAGGAAGGGTCCTGGCCTACCTCCTATCTTCAGGGTGATGGAACAAGGACTATGTTAGTTTCCTAGGTGTCTAGGACTTGATTAGAAATATCCTTACTCAGTAACCTTTTATACCCACTGTGCCAAGCACTGATATGGGTATTAGGGACCCAGCTGAAGAGAGAGCTCACGTCTGCTTTCAGAAAATACACTGTCTAGTTGCAGCAGTGGGATGAGAACCCACTCAAAAGCCTCTTAGAATCAAACCCTGGCCACCACACCAATACCCCAGCTGAGTCTGCATGATGGTGTCTCCATGTGCTTCAGAGTTGAGCTCCGGGTAGAGTTTTCCATGCCTGTGACCTTTCAAAAGTGGAGCCCTGGACCTTTCTTCTGAGGTGTCTCTGAGCGGATGGAACCACCATACTTTATGGTGAGCAACTGAACATTAATTAACCATTGACCTCGCCTTAGGGAGTCCCTGAAGAATTAAAACCTCTGAAAATCCTGGAGGGCAGTCCTACTCTGACACACCCAGGATCACCATGGCTTGGAATTGACTCAATGAAAACAGATCATCTCGTTGCAATCGGAGAGGTGAGAAAGAAGACTGATCATTTCGCCAACTTTGGTTTGTAAGAGATGAAGAACGCGGCTCCCATCTGACTCACGCAGAGAAAGAAAGGAGGCATCACAGGGCCAATTGACTGTGGACTCCGTTTTTCTCACTCTGGTGCAATTCCATTCTCAGACAGGCTTTTTCTCTTGTGATTGTAAGATAGTTCTTAGTGCCTGTTGAAGGTTAATAGCGAAATCCTCACCAAAGCCGGTGTGCCACTGGCTCTCACCCGGTCTTGCTTTGATTTCTGAGCCAATCTCTGTGGGGGGAGGGGCTTGGGAACAGGATGCACTGAGGAACTTAGGCCGAGGTGCCATGCTTCATGTTTGAAGCAGAGGTTGCGCTCCGCCTGAAGCAAATAGGCTACAGATTGCAGCAGGAGATTGGGTGACCTCCTGAAGGATGAATGGGAACCGGCGGCCAGAAACGAGCCGCTCCAAGGGGGCCTTAGCTAATAGTTAGGACTCTGATGGCAGAACAGCAAGAAGAATAGCTTATAACAAATAACAACAACAACAAAAACTAGTGGAGGGCAATGTTAGACTAGGGTCACAGGATCACAGAGAGATAGATAGGATTTTCCTGACAGACAGGAACCAGGGCAGCTTCTGGACTATGGACAGGCCTTTGTGAATGACTCTCCAATACCTGCTCTGCCTTCAGTGATTAGGCAAGCGTGGGATCCAGGAAATGAGGGCAGAGTGAGGGAATATGTCCAGATTTTGGCAATGCTGCTGAGTGGCTATATAAGCTCATCTTTCCTCGGGTAACATGAGACAGTTGATCTTTCCCTTTTTCTTTTCAGTCACTGTTTGAGTTCAAAGTCTGCCTTTGCACATAAAAGCATCTGAATTGGTACACATCCAGGATGCTTGCTTTCATCCAGGTTCAATCTCCTGCAGGAAGGCTCCTCTACACGACAGGCTCAACACAAATCTCTTGTCAGTTCTGGATTTGAAAGATTATGGGAAAGGGCTCTCATTAGTCTGGTGTTGAAGGCCTGCCTACCCTAAGTTTAGACCAGGCGTCCTCAAACTACGGCCCGCGGGCCACATGTGGCCCGCAGAGGACATTTATCCAGCCCGCCGGGTGTTTTTGCCCCATTTGTTTTTTTACTTTAAAAATAAGATATGTGCAGTGTGCATAGGAGTTTGTTCATAGTTTTTTTTTTTAAAACTATAGTCCGGCCCTCCAATGGGTCTGAGGGACAGTAAACTGGCCCCCTGTTTAAAAAGTTTGAGGACCCCTGCAAGTTTAGACCAATCAGGTGTCCAGAGGGATGGTCTAATTTAGCTGGCACAATTTCATTATCTTGAAAACAAAACACTCACTGCAGTGGGGGAGATTCTGCTCGTAGTGACCCTGTGGGCAGAGTGCCTCGCAGCCGGGCTTCCTTATAGCAACCCTGTAGGATACAGAACTCCCCCTCAGGGTTTCCAAGGCTGTAATCGTCATGGAAATACGCTACACCTTTCTCCACGGAGCAGCTAGTGGTCTGAACTGCTGACCTTTCCGTTGCCCGCTGAGTACTTAAGCATGGTCCCACCAGGACTCTTTCGGATTATCAATTTCTCTCGGATTCATCAGCTGAGGGCAAAGGTGGAGGGACGAATGGGGTGAGTGGCCCCCATCGGTACATACAACAACCATGGTTTTCAAAGATTAGCAGTATCCATGTAAGCTGGGAGATGGTTAGAAATGCAAATTTACAGAGTTCCTGAATACGAACCCTGAGGCTAAAGACCAACAACTACCTTCTCCCTGAAGAACATCCTGCTTGGAAAAGCAGAGGGGCAGCGAAAAAGAGGAAGGCCTTCAGTGAGATGAAGTGACAATGGTTTCAGGCATGGGCAATTGTGAGGCTGGCACAGGATCGGGCAGTGCTTCGTTCTGTGGCACACAGCGTCCCTGTGAGTCCAGGCGTACTCAATGGCATCTCACGACAGCAATGCCATGCCATTCTAACGCTTTCAAGTTGAGAATCATTGGTACCATTGACACAAGGACAAACCACCAATTGCTTTGCTAGTGCGAAGGAGAAGCAATAACATTTGGCCAGAATATGATGAAACCTTAAGAAACAGAGTTTGGAAGATTGAATAGATTGCTTGAAAGGAATAAAATTCCACAAATACAATTATTATCAGATGGTGCTGAGATAGCTCTAACTCATAGTGATCCCACGCACAGCAGAAGGAAATGTTGCCTGGTCCTGTCCCGTCCTTCAGGAGTCCTGGTGGTGTAGAGGTTATATGTTGGGCTGCAAACCATAAGGCCACACGTTTGAAACCACCAGCCCCTCTGAAGGTGAAAGATGAGGCTTTCTATTCCTGTGAAGTCTGAGAGTCTAGGAAACTCCCAGGGGGCAGTTCTGTCCTGTAGGTTTGCTCTTAATCAGAATCAACTTGGTGACACCGCCTTTGGTTTGTGAATTTGTCCCATCTTCACAATCCTTATGTCTGAACCCATGGCGGCAGCCAGTGTGTCAGTTCATCTCGTTGAAAGTCTTCCTCTTTCTTGTTGGCCTTCTACTTTGCCAGCAGGAGCCTTGGTGGCATCGTGTGTGACTCCTTGGACTCTATTACAAGGTCAGTGGTTTGAAACCAGCAGTTGCTCCAAGGGGGAAAGATGAGACTTTCTACAAGAGGTCCCGTTTTTGAAACCCGCAGGAACTGTTCTTCCCTGTCCTAGAGGGTCATTTCTATGAGTGAGAATTCACTAGATGGCAAGGAGTTTGGGTTTGTTTTTCAACTTTGTCAAGCATGATGTCCTTTTTCTTTTTCATCTATGGTCTTTCACATTCTTGCATGAACAAATATGCTGATTTATTTGTAATTAGCCTAGAAATTTCTGTTACTTGATATTTTTATTGGTAGTACATTTATGCTTTCTGTGAAATAAGCATTTTAATGATTTACAGTGCATGTGGGAAGAAAATTGTCAAAGTTATTTATGAACCTACCATCCTAATCCAACTGCTACCATCATTTCACTGCAGGCTTTGTTCCCTATGGGAATTATTTAGATAATGACAGACAGATATTATATGTGTATATTTAACTCTATGGTATAATTATTCTCATTTGTGATCACAAAGTTTTCATAGTCATAATTTTCTGATTATATAAGAGACCAGCAAATAAATATATCATAATTTACAACTCGGTCTTTTATTGGGCTTTGTTTTTTTCCCCCCAATTTCCACTATGATAAACGTCTTTGCACATAAGTTTTATCTCACGTTTTAAATTATTTCCTTAGAATGGATTTCAAGAAGTGGAATTATAGAGTCACAGGATACAAAACTTTTTATGGTCCAGGATACATTTTGCCAACTTTTTCTCCAAAAGTTTTATACCCATTTATTTTGCCACCAGCAGTGTATGAGTGTGCCAGTCCACCTCCACCATAATGTTGGCAGTTTGGGGTATTTTAATTGAAAAACAATTTTTTTGGCCAATTTAATAGTGTAAGAGCCTTACCTCAGTTCATGTTTTATTACTTTAATTAATATTACCCATTAAAATTTTCCCTTGTTATTTCAATGTTCGTAATTAACCCATTAATGGTTGCAAAGCACTTTTATGATCCAATTTTCATGAGCAAAGATAAGGAAAGGGCAACTCAGTTTAGGGATCACTATGGGAGAAAAATGAGGCTTTCGACTCCAACCAGGAGTTATAATCTCAGAAGCCAGGACTGTGGTGAACTGGATGTGCTGTCCCATTTAAAGAGAGCTCAGAAATTCAGCTACTACCTACTCTTGCCATGTGAGCATGTGGGCACTGCACTAGGGCCTGCAGCCCAATGATTTGGGAGCAAGATGTAACTTATCTACCTGTAGGCTGTGCCTCACCTGATATTCTTTGTCCTAATTTAAAAAATGCTGTGTAGCTAGCACACACGGCAGCAAGCTGGTGGGCCTAATCATCTTCCCAATTACATAGAGCTGTTATCTTATTTAGCTCATAGCAAACAGACTACGGATGCTACCTATCATCATCATTATCACCACCTAGTAATGACACTGCAGACTTGGCTCTGTTAATAATTGCCATTGAATTCTAACGTAATTATAGAATTTTGTGCTGCTCCAATTTAATTTCGGTAAAAGCCTCGTCACAAACGGAGTATTTTGGAGGATTAGTAACAACAGGGTGAAAAAGAAAGAAATGAAGCATCCCTATGAAGTTGAGTCAGATCCAAGGTCGAGCCTCCACTCCTCAGCCAGGGGCGGCTCTTCAGCCTCATCAGGCCTCACAGTGCAATCACCAGGTGTGCGCCCAGCACAGTGAACACTGGACGTGCTTTGCTACGTGTGTGTTTCAAAGCCAGACCTACTCCAGTGCTGATGACACAACTCAGTCACAATTAGGTGACTGGACCTTCAGCCTAAGGAAATTGTATTAATCACTTGCATAATTACTGTAGCTTTAAACGATATCCTTATAGCTATAGAACAAAGCTGCCTTTCTTACTCCTATTCAAAATTGTCTTGACTTGCCTTTTAGGTTTATGGACTTACTATGACTCCAGATAAATGTGCTTACTCATGTGGGATATCAATGCCCAGACCCTGATTTCAAACACCACAGTGAAACTCTGTCTGGGAATTCGCTCTGCCTTTAAAAATAAGAAGGAGGCGAAGAAGAAAGAGGAGGAGGAAGAGGAGGAGGGAGAAAGAAAATTAAACAGAACGAGGGTGAAAACAGCTTTCTCAGTTACACCAACCCAAACAATATATTGCCATTTTTTCTGCTTGCTTGTGCATTATGTGCCTCGTGACTTTATTGAATGTGTTACAGGATAGTGGTTAGGGTTAACGAGGATGTGGCTTTGAGATCTAAGGCGAAACATGGTCGTACATCCTTTGGGCACGTTGTCAGGAGAGA
Source organism: Tenrec ecaudatus (assembly GCF_050624435.1). NCBI lineage: Eukaryota > Metazoa > Chordata > Mammalia > Afrosoricida > Tenrecidae > Tenrec > Tenrec ecaudatus. The sequence goes on from NC_134537.1 coordinate 27,971,591, forward strand.
CCAGTCCCTGGAGAAGGACATCCTGCTTCGTCAAGCAGAGGGGCAGTGAAAAGAGGAAGGCCCTCAATGAGATGGACGGACACAGTGGCTGCAACCATGGGCTCAAGCACAGAAGCCATTGTGAGGATGGTGCAGGCCGGGCAGGGTTTTGTTCTGTTGTGGTCGCCCTGGCACCACAGGGCTCGATGGCACCTAATGTGGTTAGGTAATTACTGGTAGGTGCCATTGAGTCCATTTCAACTCATAGTGGCCCCAGGTGACAGAGTAGATTTGCCCCATGAGACTTCTGAGGCTGTAACCCGTCTGTGAGCCACTTGCTAGGCCTTCTTCTCATGGACCGAGTGAGTCTGAATGGCCAACCTTTCTGTTAGCTGCCGAGCACTGTAGGGTTTTTTTGTTTGTTTGTTTTTTAAATGAGGAGATCGCTTGAAAGGAGAGAGACAGAAAGATGAAACGAATCTTAGAACCTGACGGGAATGTGGACAGGGATGCTCAGGGAAGAGAGACCCTAAAGAGCAGGACGGATGACTCCAGGTTACTTCGAAACCAGTCCCAGTGGATGCTGGGGCTCCCAACAAGGCGGGCATGATTTTGTGTTTTCCATTTAAAATTCTTGTATTAAGACGTCGACCTTTTCCTGTGTTGCTACAGAGCCTTTACAATTACCTTTTGTGATTGTGTTAGTGTGGGTAGACTAGAGAAACAAAACCATGGACACACATGTGTATAAGAAAAAGGTTTATATTCAAGAGCAATTGAACATGGAGAAAACATCCCAGCCCGGTCCAGGTCAAGTCTATAAGTCTGATATTAGCTTATATGTCTGATAGCAATCTATAAAGTCCTCTTCAGACTCAGGAAACATATGCAATGAAGTCAAATCAGGACAATCACAAGCCAGCGGGTAGAAAGTCTTTGGGTCCAGTGGTGTAAGCATCTCAGCACTGGCAGGGGTCTCTCTGTGGCTTCTCCGGCTTCAGAAGTCTGGTTGCATCCATGTGGCTTGTCTTCTGCAATGTCTCCAAGGGAGTAGCAGGGAGAGAGAGGTGTCTTCTGCCTCCAAAGATTAAGTACCTGATTTCCCAGAATTCTCAGGAGAAGCCCATGCCCACAGAAGTCTCATTGGCTATCTCCAGATTGACAGCCCAGACTCCACCCCTACACTCTTGATCCTTAAATTGACTCCAGACTAGGTGACTGCCACAGTGATCTACTGACACATTGCCCTGTATTTAGGTATTGGATAGTCAGTTTATCATTAATATTAATAACACTGATACACATCTGTAAATAGAGAACTCTTGTGTCACTTACCTCTCTCCCTCGAGATAATTTCTGGGGAATTAGAAGTGTGGGATTTAAAAATATAATAAATGTTCTGCTTTGCCATATTGCTTAGATGTCTTCCTAGGACCAAACCCGTGGCCATCGAGCAAATTCTGACCTGAAGAGGTGTCCAAGGCTTGGTAAATCTTTACCGAAGCAGATGGCTGCAGTTTTCTCCCTTGGAGGCATTTATGTTGCTACAAGAATTAAAACAAGATTTCAAATTTCCTGTAAACTTCCCCAGAATTGGATTTTTATCATTTTCTTAAACCTTTGAAACTACTGCTTTATTCCTTTTATTTGCCCTTGTGTGATTTGCCTAGATCGGCCCTTCGTGTTTGTTATCTCGAGTGGAGGGGGTGCTGTTTACATACAGACACACCGACGTAGCATGCTCATAGAGGACAAACAATAACTCGGGTAGTTTTAGGAGTAGTTTGTGGTCAGTTGTTGCTCTTTTTAACTCTTTGTGCAATTAAATTTGAGCAAAATCTGCCCTGAGCTCCATATGCGGTGCCCTATCTCCTGATAGTAGTGGTCAGTTTGTGTTGTAGGATCAATGTCCTCATCCTCCCGACCCCCACCCCGCCCACACTTATTGAACCACGAGCTCCTTTCTGTAGTCTCTATACTCCGCATACAGCATTTCCCCCCTCTTTTTGGTAAACTTGTTTATATTTTATTAAATGTCTTAATTAGACCCACCCCCCTCGCCACTAGTAATGCTACTTACCATTGAGCACACACAGAAGAAGATGCTTGAACTTACAAGTATCTTCAAACCACACTGAAGATTATCAGAACCATTCCCCCTCTTCCTCCTTTTCCTCTTCCTCCTTCTTTTCTTCTTCCTCCTCTTCCTCCTCCTCCTCCTCCATCAGTTAAGAATTATATGAGTATTCTCTCTAAAACATAGATTAACTGACCCTATTGCCAATTTGTCTAAAATTTTGACTTGGAGATGTCTATTAGCGCAAATAACTGAAATGGTGTAAATTTTACTCCAAAGAATGCCTCCATATTTCCATCTCCACAACCACACAGTTGTACACACAGTGGCATCACTTCTTAAACACTCTCTCCAGGGACTTCCAGAATCAGCGGTTCCTTCTGCGAAGCATGAAGACTCATTTTCCGGTCTTGTGCCAAACTGCTCAGTAAGGACGAGGAAGCAGTGAGTCGATACACTCATTTCCCAACGAGCACTTGTTTGGGGGCTTTGTCAGCACTCTTAGTCTTTAATTTTTAAAGAACCCCTTTCCTTACCCTTAGGTTGTCTCCCACTCTTCTGCCCGTTGCCACCACACACATTTATATTTCATACACATGACACTGGGCCCATCTTTAATGCCCGCTGTCGTAAACAGCGAGGGCCCTGGTGGTCTGGTGAGTGTTGGGCCACTCCTCAGGATAAAGATGGAGCAATCTGTTTCCGCAATGATCCACATCCTGAGGAACCTATAGAGCAGTCCTTTAGGGTCATATAGAATCCACTGAACAGCCGTGGGAGCAGATCATCAAAAAGGAGAAGGAGGAACCCAGACTGGATAAATGGAACCGCTACTCTTTACTGCTAGGCTATCCTAGAGGATTATTTGCAGCACTACTTCAAGTCTAACCTACCATGGGGAGGGGTGGGAAGAATGCCTTGTTTGATATCGCCCTTTTCACTGTGTGCCTCACCACAGCCACTTGAACCCTAGAGCGGTGGTTGGGACCCTACAGGGCCAAATTCTACCTTATTCCTGTTTTTGCTTTTCAATTGCGTTCTTGGTTTACACTGTAAGTTGACAGCCAATTGGGCTCCCAGTCAACATTTTCTGTGCAAATTGTTCCGTGACACTAATTTTTCGTAGTGTGTCTACATTCACCCTCACTGTGTTCCTCTTGTTCTGCTTTGCATAGGGGCTTGCTCCGACTAATATTTGTTCACAATTGCTTGAAGTGTTTTTTAAATCATTTTATTGAGGGTTCAGAGCTTTTATAACATTACATACATCAATTGTATTAAGCATATTTGTACATATGTTGCCATCATTTCTAAAACATTTTCTGCTTGAGCCCTTGGTATAAACTCCTCTTTTATCCCTTCCCTCCCCCACCCTTCCACACTCGTATATCCTTGATCAATTAAATATTGCTGTTATTTCATATCTTACACTGTCCACTGTCTCCCTTCACCCACATTTCTGTTACTCGTCCCATTGGGGTGTGTGCGCTATATATCCAATCTTGTGATGGGTTCCCCCTTCCTCCTCCATGACCCTTATGATACCACTACTCCCATTACTGTTCCTGACGGGTTTATCTTTCCTGTTTTCCATGTGTCGAGAGCTCTTATCTGTACCAATGTGTGTTCTCCGGTCTAGCCAGATTTGTAAGTTAGAACTGGGTCATGTTAGTGGTGGGGAGAAAGTATTCAGGAACTAGGGGAATGATGTGTGATTTGTCAGTGCTATACTAAACTTTCCTTATACCGCTTCTGTGATGGGATATCCAATTATCTAATGATGGGCTTTGAGTCTCCGCTTCAACATCCCTCTTTCATATTGATATAGTTTGATTTGGATCTTTTGATACCTGATGCCTGATCCCATCAACACCTCATGATCATGTGCTTTTTCATGTGGGCTTATTTGCTTCCATGCTAGATGGCCGCTTATTTGACTTCAAGTCTGTAAGACCCCAGACACTATATCCTTTGATAGCTGGGCACCATCCGCTCTCTTCACCAAATTTGCTTAAGCACCCATTTTGTCTTCAGTGATCATGTTGGGAAGGTGAGTATCAAAGAGTGCCAAGTTATCAGAACAAAGTGTTCTTGTGTTAAGGGCGGCCTTGAGTAGAGGCCCAAATCCATCTGCTCTCTTAAGGCTTACCATATAAATATATGTACCTTGGCCTCTATCTCTTTCATTATAAATTGATATGTTTACATATATACATGCCTATAGCTATACCTCTATAAATAGCTTTTGCCTCCTACTTCTTTCCTCTCTTTCCTTTCACCTTCCCCCTATCCCACTGTCATGTTCGCCCTCCTTTCGGCTCTGAGTTTCACCTCTGTGGCTTGCTGAGGTTTTGAAGGACATGGATGTTTGGGTGAGGAATGAGAGAAGAAATTCACTGCGTGGAGCCACCATTTTGAATGCCGAATACTAGAGTCAGCCCAGTGTTCTTCCTTCAAGGCCGCAGTGAGGAGGGAAGCCTCTGGCTGACCTGGGACGAGGCCCAGTGCTTGGGGAGCAGGTCTTCCTCTTCCCTTGGGGCCTCACCCAAGACTCTGAGGTGCTGCTGGGAGAGCCCTTGGGGGTCTGGGTGGGCAACTGCTTTCCTTTGGCGCCACTTTCTGGGAAAAAATTTCCTGTGTTTGGATTTTATTAGCCAATAAAATTAAGGGGAAAATTCTGGAAAAAAAATCACAGCACACTGTTGTTACTCTTGTGAATGAATAACATAACTTGCAACTAGACTAATAGTGTCTAAATGGATTTTCTGTGCTCCCAGCCAAAACACATTTCATAAAGTTACACAGAGATGGACGGTATCCCAGTTAATAAAAACAGCCGTGGGTGAAGGATGTGTGGTCTAGCAGAAGGGAGCTGATTATTGATGCACGGTCCCGGGATTGCTGCATTTCAGCCTGGTTTTTATTTTAAGATGAAAATCAAACACGTTACTAAACAGTTGAACTTCAGCATTACTGCCAAACCCCACATGTAAGATGTATATTTATTGAGAAAGCCTTTGGATAGAAAAATATGTAGGTGGAATTTTATGAGGTATCTTGAATACGTCTCAACATTGCATTATCAGTCCATTCAAACCAATCCTAGATTTCCCCTCGTCTTAAGTAGAAATGATTCACTTACTTGACACAATGGATGTATATATGGATTGTGATAAGAGTTGTACGAGCCCCCAATAAAATGATTTAAAAAACACACACCAATAAATGATTCATTTAAAATCACATTTGTTTTTTATTTCTTGAAGTAATTACTCCTTACCCGGGGATTGATGCACAAATTCTAGAATTTTAACTTAATGGCTTAAAACCAAAATAAAAATTCTCTAGTGCTGGCAGCGGGGGATTCTATAACTTAGAGAATCATTTCCATAAGCACCTTTCCTCACAATCTATTGTCATAATATATTTCAGAGTCTGACTTCCTTAAAAACCCAAACAGCCAACCAGTTGCTACAAGTCAATTCTCTCTCATGGCAATGCCATGAATCTCAGAGCAGAACTGTGCTCAGAGGAAGTCAGACAGTAATTTTTCATTTTCAATGTGCTGGGTTGATTGGTGTGCTAGCAACCATTTAGCCAAAGACTATCAAAAACACAACTGTATGAACACCTATGCATATTTATTTAAAATTTTACTGATAAATGTGTGGCGCTCTATTTGCAAATAGCAATAAAACGTGTAACACTCATGAAATCCAGGAGAGGCAAATCTAAGTGACAGTAACAGGATTAATGGTTCCTTGGAGTTATGGATGGCGACGTTGGAAGGAATGGGGAGCTCATAATTACGAGTACAAAAGTGAAGAAAATGTTCTCAAACTGATAGTGGCGATGATTTAACAACTCTTCTTGATGTCATTGAACTAGCGAATTGTATGATATGTGAATTATTTGTCAGTAAAACTGTTGGAAAATTAATTTTAAAATGAAATATCCAATATTCTATTGCAAATTCAAAAATGCCAATTGTATCTTTTGTGGACTTTTAAAAAAGATTGTGATTTGAGTAAAAGCTTACAGAGAAATTTCATTTTCCGTTCAATAATCCATGTGCGTGCTGAACTGCGCCATCGACTGCAGCGGCCACAAAGTAGCAGCACGTTTCTCAGTCCCTCCTCATTTCCATGCAGACTTTTCCTATTCCTTCATGTCTCCTGAAATTTGTTCCTGGGCAGATGTTGTTCTCTTCGCCTTGTGTGGTTGATGGCTATAAGGAGTGTGTACCTCTGGGGTGGGACTGTTCACCTTACAGACCTATTGCTTGACCTATTGAAAGGTGAGTCACAGGGAAGGATTCAGTTCCAGGGTTGAAGAGTGAACGTCTGAAGGTTCCACCAGTTTCTATCAGTCCAGTAAGCCTGGTCTGTGGGGAACCAGCCTCCACAACCAAATGGATCCTAAGGGGCGCTTGTGTAACTGAAAGGTAAATTAAAGAAACACCAGCAAGGCATGCAAGGGCTCACCTCTTCTGATGGCAGGATCCAGAGAGAGCACAAATGTGTTCTCACAAGCTTATATAATCTTGGACATGCAAGCCGCGTCATACACATTCATGTTAGAGCCATACACAGAACAGAAAGGGGGCATGGTAGGGGTTTACATGTATCAGGAAGGTACATAGGTAACAGGATGGACAGATTCTAGAGTGAAGACGGTGGCTTACCCTTGGCTGTCCCTGAGTTGGCTTGCTCTTAGTTTTCCCCGAGCTCTTCTCCAGGGGAACAATCTATAATCCTTATCAGAAGGGGATGGGCCGAATTTAGGGTGGAGAGGTCTGATTGCTTTTTTTTTTCTTCCTTTTTTATAAATTTTATTTAATGTTAATAAATTTTATTTAATGAGTTTTACATGTCTTTGTCATCCATCTGTTGCTATTTAGTTGGCTCAAAATCTTGTAAAAGTTCATCTTCATGATTGCTTTTGATGGCAAACAACCTTCCGGCAGATAACCGTCAAGCTTATAGAAGCAACCATGTGCTTGCAAGCAGCATCTTAAAACTGGCGTGATTATGGGGAACATTGTGGACAATGACTTTAGTTAGGAGAATGTTACTGGGCTTCATCTCCAACTCACAAATGTGAAGGCCTCCCTCCACCAGAGTCTGCCTCCCAGACTCTTCATGACGAATGCAGAGAATTTGGTCACATACACGGTCTTCCTGGTTCTCAATTTCCCACACTGGTCTTTTTCATGGTTTTGAGTTTTCTTCTATCTAGTACCTTCTAAAGTGATTCCTTTCAGAACAGTCAGTAGTGGGCGCTGAGCACCATCTAGTTCTGGTCTCAATCACTGTGAAGACAGTTTTCTTGGCCCGTTAACTCTGTAGCCTAATTGTTTCCATGCATATTTGATTTTCTTCATTTTTCTTTGCTCCAGGATCAATAGTTGCTCATTAGCTGGCTATTCACGAGCTTTTAAGACTCCCGTTGCAACTCACCAAACTAGAATGTAGAACATTGTCTTACTGGACTATGTTATGCCTATTGACTTAGTGTTCCCCGAGATGGTGATCCTAAGACCCAAGGCCTAGCAACTCATTCCTTCAAGGTGTTTGGTATGACTAAGACATTTTCAGAACTCTGTCCCTGTACACTCTACTGCATGCACATGGATATACTTGCAGCACCATGTAAATACACACATAGAACTATCCTCTGCCAATCCTATGCACACTGACCCTTGTTAAGCTTGTCTATGTCCATTAGTTGTATTTGCTGTCGAGTTTGTTTCGATTCATAGCACAACCCTATGTACAACAGACAAAACACTGCTCAGGCCTGTGGCACACTCTAAATTATTTGAGCCTGTTGTTGCAGCCACTGTGCCAATCCATCTTGCCGAGGACCTTCCCCCCTTTCACTATCCTTCGACTTTGCCAAGCATGATGTCTTTTTCCAATGACTGGTCTCTCCTGATAACATGTCCCAAGTACGCGAGACAAAGTCACATTGTGTTTCTAAGGAGCATTCTGGCCAGGCTTCTTCCAAGACAGATCTGTTTGTTATTTTGGTTGTCCATGGTCCATTCAAAATTCTTCACCAGCACCACAAAGTATCCACTAGTAGATTATTCTTACTGCTGTAGTAGGATCATGTCTTCGATGCCTTTAACTTTTGCGCTCCTCCGGTGTTTTTGTTTGCTTGTGTACTTTTGCATTGACATCCCCATTATTGTACATTGCCTTTCCCAAGTTAATACATGTCTACCCTCCAGTTAGTGATTTCCCGTCCTTTCCCCTCTCAGCCCTGTGACAGAAGGATTCTGGGTGGAAGCCTTTTCTTGACTTTTAATAGTAGTGATCTCATACAATTTTTGTCTTTCAGCCACAAGATTTTCAATGGCTGATTTTTTCAAGTGGATTGCCAGGACTTTCTTTCTTTTTTTACATTTTATTAGGGGCTCATACAACTCTTATCACAATCCATACATATACATACATCAATTGTATAAAGCACATCCGTACATTCTTTGCCCTAATCATTTGCTCTCCACTTAAGCCCTTTGCATCAGGTCCTCTTTTTTCCCCCTCCCTCCTTGCTACCTGCTCCCTCATGAGCCCTTGATAATTTATAGATTGTTATTTTGTCATATCTTGCCCTATCCGGAGTCTCCCTTCACCCCCTTCTCTGCCATCCATCTCCCAGGGAGGAGGTCACATGTGGATCCTTGTAATCGGTGGTTCCCCCTTTCCAACCCACTCATCCTCTACTCTCCCAGCATTGCCCTTCACACCCCTGGTCCTGAAGGTATCATCCACCCTGGATTCCCTGTGCCTCCAGCTCCCATATGCACCAGTGTACAACCTCTGCCCTATCCAGTCCTGCAAGGTAGAATTCGGATCATGGTAGTTGAGGGCAGGAAGCATCCAGGATCTGGGGGAAAGCTGTGTTCTTCATCGGTACTACATCGCACCCTGACTGACCCATCTCCTCTCCTAAACCCCTCTATGAGGGGATCTCCAGTGGCCGACAAATGGGCTTTGGGTCTCCACTCTGCACTTCCTCCTTCATTCACTATGGTATATATAATTTTTTTTGCATGATGCCTTATATCTGGTCCCTTTGGCACCTCGTGATCGCACAGGCTGGTGTGCTTCTTCCATGTGGGCTTTGTTGCTTTTGAGCTAGATGGCTGCTTGTTCACCTTCAAGCCTTTAAGACCCCAGACACTATCTCTTTTGATAGCCGGGCACCATCAGCTTTCTTCGCCACATTTGCTTATGCACCCGTTTGTCTTCGGCGATCGTATCATGGAGGTGTCCAGCCAATGATATGATTTTTTGTTCTTTGATGGCCAGGACTTTCTTTCAAGGAAACTCTGGGTCTTGAACTTCTAACCTTTCAGTTTCTAATAGTGTATTAAACATTTGTACTATCTGTGGGCTCCTTAGCTTAAAACAAACAAACAAAAACAAGCCTATTGCTGTCTAGGTGATTCTAATTTATAGTGAAGCTGTTTTTCCCCATAGGCTTGCCAAGGCTGTAGTCTTTATGGAAACACACGACCACATTTTGGGTTCAAATTACCAACATTTTGCTGAGCAGCCGAGCACTGTGCCATTGTGTCACCAGGGGTCCTTTTAGCCTTTTGGGGGGTTTCCAGTATACTCAGCACACTTCATTTTAACACTTTACTTTGCCTTCCTGAGCTGCCCTAAGGGTTATTCTGTTCAGCTTGTTGACTTCATCATTTCTTGCACTTGCCTTAGCTACTCTATGACGAAGAGCAAGTTTCAAAGTCTCTTCTGACATCCACTTTGATCATATTCTTCCTTTCTTATTTCTTTCTTGACTTTTTGCTTTCTTTGTGTATGATGTTCTTGATGTCATCCCACAGCTCATCAGGGCTTCTGTCCTTAGTTAGTGTTTAATGTATCAAATCCATTCTTGAAATGTTCTCTAAATTCAAGTGAGATACACTCAAGGTTGTATTTCAGCCCTCATGGACTTATCTTAATGTTATTTAACTTCAACCTGGACTTACATATGAGCAATTGATGGCTTATTACACATCTGGTGCCTGCCCTTGTTTTGGTTGCTAATATTGTCCTTATCCATTGTCACGTCCCATTCCTTCAAGCTCAAAATCTCACTACCATCAAGGCAATGCTGTCTCAGCCACCCTTGTGGGTTTCTGAGACTAAAACTGTTTACAGGACTAGAAAGCCACATCTTTCTCCCAAGGAGCTGCTGGTTTTGAACTACCAACCATGCAGATTGCAGCCCAACATGTAACCACTACAGCACCAGGTCTCCTAATCTCTTCCTACAGATGTCATCAATTTGCTTTCTGTGTATTCTGTTTGGCAAGGTCCAGGTATAGAATCACTGTGTATGTTGTTCAAAAAAATGGTATTTACAATGAAGAAGTTGTTGATCTTGCAAAATTCTATCTTGTGATTTCCAGCTTCATTTCTATAACCAAGGCCAACTACTATTCCTTTCTCTTTGTTTTCAACCTTCAAATGCCAACTGCTGATAATTACCAATGTGTCTTGATTGCATGCTTGATCACTCTTAGACAGAAGAATTTGAAGAAAAAAAAAGAATTTGGTGGAATTCTTTAAATTTCTCCATCACTATCGTTAGTGGTTGGTGTGTAAGTTTTAATAATGATTATGTTAACTGGCCCTCCTTGTAGGCACATAGATATTAGCCTATGCAGACAACATTGTACTTCAAAATAGATCTTGAAATATTTTTTGTTGATGACGAATATGATACCATTCCTCTTGAATTTGTCATTACTGGTGTGGGGTCCTGGTTACAACTGCTGGCACCAGCACCATGACAGGCTGAATAAAACCAAAGTCTGGGGCAGGCTTAAGCTCTAATTTCAGATTCCTGGACACTGAGGTAATTCTGTCAGAGAAGGCATCACCTGTCCCAGACTGACCAGTAAGGAGCAGCGACCCCCCCGCCCAATTGACCAGTCAAGAGAATATGCGCAAAACTGCTCACCAACCGCCAGTAGACAACGCTGATGCCAGAAGTTTTCTCCAATAAGTTTAAAGAACAGCAACACTGGACTGCCCCTGGTCCCTAGCCCCATAAAAGCCCAGGGAACAAAGAACTCGGGGCTGATTCCCTTTTAGACGTTGGATTCCCCGCAGCGCTGGGCAGTGGAAGGAGGGAAGTCCTAGCTCGAGCTAGCGAGTAAACTCCTTTTGCCGCTTTTGCATCTCAACTGGTTGTAATTCTTCCGTGTGCCCAAGGTGAGCTCGCGTTCCCTTCCCCAGTCCAACACTGGCATGGCAAACCATATGCTTGTCTGATTCAGAATGCCTGATACCAGTCCATTTCAGCTCACCAATGCCTAGAAACCCGATCTTTAAGCAGTCTATTTCATTTTTGACAACTTCTAGTTTTCCTAGGTTCATGCTTCATACATTCCATCTTCAGATAGGTAATGGGTGTTTGCACCTTTCCCCCTCATTTTGATTTGTGCTCTCATCAGCAAATGAAGGTCCTGAAAGCTTTATTTCAGCCACATCATCAAGGTCAACTCTACTTTGAAAAGGAAGCTCTTCCCCAGTCGTCTTTTGAGTGCCTTTCCCTCTGAGGGGGCTCATCTTCTGGCACTGTATTGACGACGCTTTCTTGCTGTTCATATGGTTTTCAGTAGTTAATTCCTCAGAAATGGACAACCTATCCCTTCTTCGCAGTCTGTTCTCAGTTGGGAAGTTTTGCTGAAACACTTCAAATTGGGTTACCTTGCTGGAATTAAAAATACCAGGACAGTTTTCAATACCACAACAACACTTCAGGCACCACAATATGACAAACAGACATATGCAAAGATCTTTAGTTAGAAAGTAAAAAAATTAAGAATGCACTCAGCATATTGGAAGCTGGAAGAACTGAAGAAAAATTGCAACAGTGAAGGATATTTTGGGGAAAAATATTGAACAATGCAGAAAGCATCAAAAGATGATAGAGGGATCACATAACTCATTGTATCAAAAAGGCCTGGGGGGGCATTCCATTATTTTGGTAGGTATCATATCATCAAGAACAAATGACACTGAGGAAGAAACCCAAGTTTCGCTGAAGGTGTTAGTGAAAAGCAAGCCTCCGGGAATTGAATGACCAAATGAAATGTTTCAGTAATCTAATGAAGCAGTGGAAGCACTCACTCATTTATGCCAAGAAATTAGGAAGACAGCTACCTGGCCAATCACTGGAAGAGATCCATGTTTGCACCCAGTTCAAAGAAAGGTGACCCAGAAGAATGCAGAAATTATGGAACAATATCATTAATATCATATACAAATAAAATGTTGTTGAAGATCACTCAGACAGGTTGCAGCAGCACACCTCCAGGGAGCTGCCGGAAACTCAAGCTGGATTCAGAAGAGGACATGACAGGAGAGATAGCATTGCTGATGTCAGATAGATCTTTGCTAAAAGCAAAGAATACCGGAAAGATGCTTACTTGTGTTTTATTAATTATGCCAAGGCATTTGACTGTGTGCATTACAATAAACTATGGTGCACATCAAATATGGGAATTCCAATGCACTTCCTTATGTTCGTGTGCAACCTATATATGGAACAAGAGGCAGTTGTTAAACAGAACCAGGGAATACTGCATGATTTAAAATCAAGAAATGTGTGCATCAAGGTTATATTCTGTCAATCTGTATGCTGATCAAGTAGAGAAGCTGAACTTATGAAGAAGAATGGGGCATTGGAATTGGAGGAAGACTTTAATATGTAAATGACACTTGCTTACTGAAATCAAGGAAGACTTGAAGCCTTGTTGATAAAGATCAAGAACTTCAGCCTTCAATGTGGATTTGCAACTCAATGTAAAGGGGAGAAAATCCTCATAATTGGACTAATAGCTGACACATGATAAATGGAGAAAAGATTGAAACTGTCAAGGATTTCATCTTGCTTGGATCCACAATCAATGATCATCGAAGCAGCAGGCAAGAGATTTGAATGATGCACTTCATTGGGCAAATCTGCTGCAAAAGAACTTTTTAAAGTATTGAAGAGCAAGGATGTCACATTGGAGACTGAGTTGGGCTTGACCCAAGACAGGCATGTGAAAGTTGGACATTGAATAAGGAAGTCGGAGGAAGAACTGATTGATGTACTTGGATTTATGGTGTTGGTGAAGAATGTTGAACAGTACCATGGACTGCCCCAAGAACAAACACTTCTGGACAGCCAGAACATCCTTCGAAGCGAGGATGGTGAGACATGGTCTCATACACTTTGGACATGTTGTCAGGAGAGACCAACCAGTCCCTGGAAAAGGACATCATGCTTGGCAAAGTAGATGGACAGTGAAAAAAAGGAAGACCTTTGAGATAGTTAAAGCTTATTGTGCCAACATGGCCGATAAACACATGTGGGGTTAATTGAAGGGCGGAGAGATAAATGGCTCAGTGAGCCTCACCTCTATAGTTCTCAGGTCTCTTGCTTTCTGATGGTCGGGCCAGGGTGCAGTTGTCTTAGCCGGTTCTCTGATTTAGCTGGCAAGGTTCACTTCCTGCAAGACAACCCTGAGGAGAAGTCCTATGGACCTACCCCGATGCAGCCCTGGGTGATGGAGCAGCCATGTGGAGACCCCTGCCAGCACTGAGAGGCTTACACATTCACTGACTTGGCTTTCCTCCTGCAGTCGGCATCATAGTGTGTGTTTTGTGAGATGGAGGAGGACTTTGTGGACTGGTGTCAGACATATGGGTTAATGTTGGACTTGTGGGCTTGGGCAGCACTGGGTTGGGATGTTTTCTTGATGTGCACATACCCTTTATATAAAACTCTCTCATACATAGGAGTTTCTATGGATTTGTTTCTCTAATGTACCCAGACTAACACACCTTGAAGAGATGGATTGATACAGTGAGTGCAACAATTGGCTTAAATACAACAACAGCTATGAGGGACCAGGCCAAGGCAGTGTTTTGCTCTGTTTCACATAGGATCGTTGTGAACTAGAACCAACTTGACAGTGCCTAGCAACATGGTACTTAGCAAAGGGGGGTGGGGGCAGATGATAAGTCACGATACAGGAAATCTAAAAATCCTAGGCTTTCTTTTTTCTTCTGGAAAAGGTAACTTTTAATTCTATTATTATAAAAGTTTTCTTGTCTAACAGATCTCTTTAGTGGGACTCAGTTGGTGGGGGGGGGGATACCACTGGGAACTGCAACCTTCTCTTTCAACAAGACTGTAGAAATGACTAAGAAACCGTGTTACAGGACACACGCAGCTTGCACAGAGTGGTTAGAATCCTGTGTATGATAGTTTCTCTCTTTTTACACCTCTACCACAGTATAGGTATCCTGTCGAAAAACAAGGACACAAAAATCAGTTTTATGGACATGTGCCAAACGTGTTACTTCAAGGCCATGCAATTAGAGTAAGTTTTTTATATTAATATACTTATTGCTGCTTTAACTTTTTCTGTAGTAAGTATGCACCGGTGGCAGAGTGGTTATCCACTGGGCTGCTAACCACAAGGTCAGCAGTTCAAAACCACCAACTGCTCAGTGGGAGAGAGATGAGGCTTTCCATTCCCATAAAGAGTTATAGTCTTGAAACTCCAGGGGCAGTTCAACTCTGTCCTATAGGGTCACCATGAGTCAGAATCGACTTGATGACAGTGAGTTAAAAAAAATTATTATGTTAGGCAAGGAAAAGTACTATTTTTCCTTAATTAAAAAAAATTTAAAGCATCTTTCTCACTTAGTGCTATGGAGAAAGTGCTGACTCACAGCAGGCCCTGTAGGTGTCTGAGACTGTAACTGTTTATGGGAGTAGAAAGACCAGGCTTTCTCTGGAGGAGCTACTGATAGTTTCGAACTGCTGACATTGTGGATCGCCGTCCAATGTATAACCACTACACCACCAGGCCTCCTGTTTCTTTTTTATTTGGGGGCTCCTGTTTCATAGCAAGAAAAATACTGATACAGTCCCATATACCTACCACCAAGACTTATAGGTATGCAATTGTATTGCTACATTATGTACATTTTAAATCATATACAAAACAGATTTTGAAAAAAAAGGATGTTAATGGAGTAGTCCATACTTTAATAAAAGTTTTGTTCTTATTTATTTATAGCATGCCAGTGAGTTTGAGAGTGATGATGTTGACTGTGTTCCATTTCCCAGTGAACTTCAATTTTGGAATCGTGTTGCATTTACAGAGAAGTTGGGAAGATAATACAATGGGTTCTTCGGAGCCCTTGGTTACAACAGGGGTGGGAGCAGGGGCAACACGCCTCCCAGATCACCAGGCGGCTGTGGTACTGAGCCTTAATGCAGGAGACTACCGTCTGGACCTGCTGTTGCCCTCCGCCGCCTTCCCACCTCAGTTTCCTCTTCTGAAAACAGGGTTGAGAACTCATCCATCGCAGAGTGTAGAGGGAGACTAAGTCCCCGAGAAGATGGTTGACTCTTTGTGGCAGCTTCCTTCTCTGTAAGGGGACATTGCCTTCCCTACAAGGTTTCAAGTTGTCCAGCCACAGAATCGTCTTTCCTTTCTTTGTTCCTGTGCTGCTCAGGGGTTCCCCGTGGGCTGAGCTCTGGTTTGAGGTTGTGGAAATGCCCAAGGAGAGAACCAATATGTGTATGGCTCCGCGGTGGGGGTGGGGTGGGGGGTGGGGGACAGAATTCTCTCGCCTACAAGTGGTTTGGGTTCAATTCCGGGTCCAACACACCTTGCCTGTAGCCATCACCCTCTTTCAGTAAAGGCTTAGGTGGCGCTGTGATGCGGATCAGCTTTCAGCAGAGTTCTCAGACCGACTAGGAAGAAAGGCTTGGCAATCTACCTCTGACTCAGCAGCCCATGGCGACCCTAGGGATCACAACCGTGTGTGAGGGGGTGCAGGGCCAGGCAGCCTTTTGTTGGGCGGCTTGCCATGAGTCGAAGCGACAGCATGACAGCTAACCCCAACAACACTGCTCAGACATCACAAAGCTTGTTCTGGAAAACACAGCCCACAGCCCTTCCAGTATTAAGGTTGTGTGTGTATGTGAAAGACAGAGAGGGAGAGAGTGGTTGGTGACCTTTTGAGAGCCTTCCCGTCTTGAGATTCTTGGAATCCAGATAAGCAGAATCTAAGCTTGGTACTTGGATGCTGGGAGGAGTCTTGAGCTGCGTCTGGAAAATTCCAGGAGGAGGCTTCTTCGGTACATATGTCTGAAAGGCTGATTTGTTCTAAAACGAGCAAGTGCGTGGGTTGCTTCATCCCGCTGCTCCTCAGCACCCTCTTCTCGCCCCCACGCCTGCAGAAACCTGCTCTGCCTTCAGCCTCCACTGCTGCCTCTTCTTCAGACTCCTACAGGTGAAGCGGACACAACCTCTGTCTGGTCCTCTGTCCCTGCCTCCTCCTCCTGCGTGATGACAAGGATCAGAACAGCCATTCTAGAATTGCTCGCTCCTAGAACTTAGAACCACCGGGTCCAGTCTTTCTTGTACCTTTAGCTACTTTGATCACTTAGGGGAACTTACACGTACCTGGGCCCCATCCTCAGCAGCTCTGGCTTCATTGACCTGGAGAGAGGCCTGCGCATGGGCGTTTTGGAAACCAAACAAAAGTAACTCCAGTGTACCGTCCAGCCAGGATGAGAAGCCCTGCTACTCTCCTGGTTTTTCCAGAGCATCGCTGACTGAAGACAGAGGCCCTGCCTGGCTCATTAGCTACTGTCTCCTCCTTATTTGTTGAATTCACGAACAGCACATGTTTGTTGACTAAACGAACACATTTACTCTTCAGACTGAGTTTCTGGGACTCCAGGCCCCAGTCTTACTTCAGCCGGCATGGTTTGCTGATTGTTTTATGGCTCTAGTTACAGCTGGTATGCATAACACCCATCGCTCTAACTGAAAACTCCTGTTCATAATGTTGTTGTTGTTAGGTGCCTTCGAGGCCGTCTGACGACCATGACCCTGCGGCAGCAGAAGGACGCATCGGCCGGTCCGGCGCCGGCCTCCCAATCGCCCGGATCCTCGAGTCCATTGTGACAGCCACGGTCCCCTCCATCCTGTGCAGGGCCTTCCTCTTTGTCGCGGACCTTCCGCTGCTTCGTAATTAATCCTTCACAGCGAGGGTTCTGCCCAGAAGAGCCGCAGCCCGGTCCAGGTTCTACTTCCCCTAGGCGAGGGATCGAACTGTGTCTCCTCCGGACAGGCGTCGAATCCTCACCCCTGTACCTGTGGATGCGATCCTGTTGGAAGGTGGTCCTGTGTGGAATTTCTGTTATGTTAACGACGTGGGGTCGTGTGAGTGCGGAGTGTGTTCTAAAGCTAACCACTCCGAGTTAGCAAAAGAGCGGATGAGACGCAGCGACACACGGGGAAGAGAAGACAGGAGCCAGGTGATGCCCGTCTCTCAAGGGGAGAAGCCACGCGCAACCGTGGGCTCTCACGAAGGAAGGGAAGAGCCAGCACAGCCACGCGTTGGACTGTTGGCCCTGAGAGCTGCAAGAAAAAACATTTCTAATTTTTAGACATTTTTTGGGGGGTGGCATTGTGGGGGAACTAAGACATCCTTCCAAACATGGACTTTCTTCTACGATGCAGGTGGCCTCCGCATGTACCTGTTCAGCCTGATCCTCGCTCCCGAGATCCGTCTCCAAACCTCCACCTTTTCATTTGATAGTTCTACTTAAATGGTGCTCATGAATTTAAACATGGCTGAAATGAAACCCGTCCGCTTCTCTTCCAATCTAGCTTATTTCACCCGCTTTCACCTTCCCATGAGTGGCTTCCCTCTGCCTAGTTCACCCCCAGACTCCAGAGTCTTAGCTGGATGGAAGACGTCCCATCTGCAATATAAATTGCTTCTTTCACACTTATCCTTAATTCCACCCCACCCCCCACTTTTCTTTCCTGTCCTCTTTGATAATTCCATATGATGATATTATCACTACTTGTTATCTAAGATATTACAATAAACAGCCTTCTAACTCACCAATTCAATTCAGTTAACAAAACTATTTGAAGGACTTATTTTGCACCAGGCCTTGTGCTATCTTTTGGGGGTACAAGGTAGAGAAGACAGTGTGGCGCATTCCCTCAAAGAGCCAAGAATCTGGTGGGAGAAAGCAGGAAGTGGGATAGGGTGTTGAAGTCTCATGTGACAGGCATTGACCTTGGAAGACCACCACGAAACCTAGGTGAGGAACTTGAGCTGCTATCACGAGGGGAACAAGGACGAGTGAAGAACTGTAGGGGGGACAGGAACATCATCTGATCTGCCTTTTCAAAAGGTCATTCCAGCCACAGAAGGACGGCCAGGGAGAGACTGGAAGAGTAGGGTAAACAAAATGCTATTACAAGAATCCAGGCAAGAGGGTGCGGAGCAGAGAATCACTTAACATGATCCTACCATTTTCCATTATGTGAGCAATCTGGGACAGTTAGGAGCTGTCAATGACATTAATGAATCAAGTTGAGGGGGGGATGCATCTGGAATCACCAACTCAGAAGACGTGGCTCGGGTCACCACCGTAATACACCTCTGGACCATGTTACTCAAGCAAGAACACTTCCTTTGAGGCTATGCTTCGCGTCCAATGTATCTGAGCGCTCTGATAAAGTTCTCTCTCGTGCTCTGAGCCTGGCACCTGTCTCATCTTCATCTGTCTTCCAGCTCGTGGGACTTGAACCAGCAGCCAATCGTCTGATCCAGTTCTCTGGCTTCTGCGGCCCTGGGAGCCAGCTTACCAAAGTGGGTTCCCTGGTCCTGGAAACCACATGAGTCGGGAAAGGCTTCCAGACTGACATCTGACCCACAGATTCGGAACTTACTATCCTCCACTGCTGAAAGATGGGAGGGAGAGTCCTGAGGGGAGTGGGTATTGGAGATGGTGGAGCGGTACAGAAGTGTGACATCTTTCACCTCCTCCTATTGTGTAGGAACCTGCCTTATGCTGACCCATTTAACAGAGCCCGTTCAGCTAGAAGGAACGAGCACCTCCACTGGAGCAGAGAGCACCTTCGATGAGAAGGGAGACAGGGTAGACTTCAGAGATAGTTCAAGTTTGGGCAATACATCCGTGTACTTCTGGAGATCAAATGGCTTGTAGGGACTTCAGAAAAAGCCATTTCAGCCGCCCCTTGCATCATTTTCTATGGAAGGAAAAGGGAGATGAATGATCTAAGGCCACTCCCTTACTGAAGCCACCTGGCCCGACCCTCCAGCCAGAGTGTCTTCCCTTTGCACCTGCCTTTGGTAACTGATGCCCGGATAGACAGACGGTCACACGCTGTAGGAGGAAGATAGATCTGCTGTTAGTGGGTATAGAGTCAGCACCTGGCTCATGGCAACACCATTCACACTGGAACAAAATGCCTCTGTCCCTGCATCCTCCTTATAGCCGGTGCAGTCACACCACTGTGATCCATACAGCCTGCATTGGCTGACTCTCAGAAGTAAGTCACTAGGCCTTTCTTCCTAGCCCATCTTAGTCTGGAAGCTCTGCTGATACCTGTCCAGCATCATAGGCAACGAGCAAGTCGCCCCTGACAGATGGCTGTTCATGAGGTGCATTGGCCAGGAATTGAACCTGAATGGTTAAGAAAAGTTGACTAGAGGCGAATGAAGCCTAAATGGCAAGGTTTCTCACTTCCCCAGGCCCCTCTTCAAGGTGCTGGATGACCTTTAGCAATGTAGTCACCTGGGTAAACATATAAAATCATACTTGGGTACCACCTGATCCACCTTCCTCTCCAGTTTCTTTCGACTATACTTTCTCTTGTAAGAGAGGAGGGAGAGTGGCTGTGGGCATTTGGGGGAATCCAGCTAAGAGGAATTGGAGTTGGGGATGCATTTAATTTTCAGTCAGTGGGATAACATATGTGATTCATATTCTTTTGCCTTTATAATGATTACTATTGGGAATGTCTTCTAGAAATACTCTGTCACCCACTAGCCTAAGCAAAAGGTCTTGGCTGGAGATGGGGCGCTATGAATGCACCCTAAAGCACCTGGCAACAGAAGTGTGTAGCTACCGGAGGAGAAACGGCTACCCACACCCACTGCCATCCAGCCGATTTTGCCTCTTGGCAACCCTATATCTCAGTGCTTCTCAACCTTCCTCATGTGTGTGACCCCCAACCATAAAATTATTCTCGCTGCTACTTCATCACTGTAATGTTGCTACTGTTATGAACTGTGATGTAAATATCTGATATGCAGGATGTATTAGGTGACCCCTGTGAGAGGGTCATATCGATTGTGGAATGGAAAAAGCTACTGCCAAAAAGCTAGAGGCAGTGATGCTATGCATTACCTTCCCTACTGAAAACAAACAAACAAACAAACAAACCAAACTCACTCCCACTGAGTCCGTTCTGACCCTCAGGGACTCTACGAGGCAGGGAAGAACTGCCCTGTGGGCTTGGAGACGTTAACTCTTCGCAGGAGTAGAAAGTCTCCTTTTGCTCTTGAGGAGCAGCTGGTGGTTTCAAACTGCTGACCTTGCACTTGGCAGCACCCTGTGCCACCAGGGCTCCATTTTCACAGCAAGAAAAGTGGGAAATCGGTTTGTGTTTCTATTTGCATTAAGGAGGTTACCCTGTTGACTCAATGGTTAAGTGCTAAGCTACGAGTTGAAAGGGTAGTAGTTCAAACCTACCCTCCTGCTTCCTGGGAAAAACCTGGCATTTTGCTCCTGTAAAGATGACAGTCCAGGAACCCCTAGGGGCAGCGCTACTCTGCCACTTGGGGTTACTGTGAGCAGGAAATGACTCAACGGCATACAGCAGCAACAAAGAACGCACACATAATGAATGGGGAGTTTAGCTCTAAAATGATTTTTTAAAAAATTGAGTCAATTCTGATTCCTGGCGATCCTGCAGGACAGGGTAGAATCTACTGCCTTGTGGGTTTATGAGATTGCAATGCTTTATGGAAGTAGAACGCCTCGTCTTTCTCCCAAGGAGCAGCTGGTGGTTTTGAACTGCTAACCTCAGGGTTAGCAGCCCAACATGTAACCACTACAGTGAGCTAATTAAAAACGCAGAAAAGGCGTTCATCTCTGAGACATGGAAGTGGGCGGGTATGGGTAGTGGAGGGGATAAAACACTTTTTAAAAATCACTTGATTGAAAATTAAGTTAAAAATTTAAATATCTAGACGCTATGCAAAATGTTTATTTGGAGGGCAGTGGGGGAACAGGTAATATTTATTTACATGTTTCACTTGGCTGTTTTGCATGTTTTCAATGTTTCGCATGTATACATAAGGCGTTACTTTAAAACATGTTTTCTAGATGATAAAATTCATAATGGAGAAGACCTTAATGAAGATCCTAAAAGAGCCATTTTTTATTATTATTTAAATATGTGGTTTTAAAATCATTTTATTAGGGACTCATACAACTCCTATCACAATCCATACAAACATCAATTGTGTAAAGCACATTTGTACATTCGTTGCCCTCATCCTTCTCAAAACATTTGCTCTCCACGTAAGCCCCTGGCATCAGGTCCTCATTTTTCCCCCGCCACCCCGCTACCCTCTCCCTCATGAACCCTTGATAATTTATAAATTATTGTTTTGTCATATCTTGCCCTGTCCGACGTCTCCCTTCACCCACTTTTCTGTTGTCCGTCCCCCAGGAAGGAGGTCACATGTAGGTCTTTGTAATCAGTTATAAGGACCTAAAAGACTCATTCTGTTGGGTGCTGTAAATGTGAACCCTTTTCCACCTGGGGTGATTTGTTCCTCCAACCTGCCAACCTGCAAAGATACACTGTGGACTACATTTCTAGTTAATAAAAACAACAGTCCCCAGAATTCCCTCTGGAGTTGCGTCTAAGAGATGCCATGCAGGTCTCCCAAGATCAGGCCAGTCCTTTCCCCCCCCCCCCAATATTGATTCTGATGATCTCCAAAAAGAAGCCCCCCCCCACCACTTTTAGGGAAATGGAGAAATCCAATTTAAAGATATTCTGTGAGCATTGTTGATTGATGGTGAATTTAATCTATATTTTAGCTCAATTCATGTGCTCTCTCTTCAGAGTGCGCCTGGTCTGTTTCTCAGCTGTGTTTGCCCTAGTTAGACTGTGAAGTATGGCTGGGTGTTTGTTGACATATTCTCTGGGCAAGGCTATTTGGGAAATACCAACATCGCCCTAACTTCCTCTCTAGGCATCAACCCAATTAGTTTCCCTGCTCCTGTTGGGGCTTGTGTTTCAGTGAGTTTCAGTAATTAACGTAGCCCTTTTCATCATCTTCCTGGGAGCTCTGATGGTGGAGTGGTGAAGAGTTGAGCAGCTAACTGCAAGGTCAGCAGTTCGAGCTCACCAGCCTCTTCAAGGGAGAAAGAAGGGGTTTTGAGTTTTGGAAACCTAAAGGGGCAGTTCTATTCTGTCCTGTAGGGTCACTACAAATCAGAATTCACGCCATGGCAGTGAACTGAGAATCAACCACTTTGAAATTTCCACCAAATGACTTGGGAGGACGATGCAAAAGTCAGGTGTTTGTGATCCACTTAGGGGGTTAGATAGCTTGCTAATAATGTAAATAAGGTACATGGTGGGGCCATGCAAATGAGGTATATGAAACTCTAATGAGGTGATAGATTTTGCTATGCTGCTGGACTTACAATGAGCCAACACAGAGGCAGAAAGGGGGATCACATACCATCAAGAAAGAAGACCATCCCAGGAGTAGAGAGCGTTCTTTAGACTTGACATTCTTCATGCTGAACCTTCTTTATTCAGGAGACAGAGAACAGTGACACTTCAGATGGCAAAACATGACAAAAATCAGAGCCAGACAAATGGTGGCAGAGATACTTGGAGACTGTCCAGAGACATAATGGTGGGCTTCCTGGCCCCTGGAGTAAGAAAACTTGAGTGTCTTCTGCCAGGAAGCTTGTGGGTGGAGTGGGGTATCCCCAGGCATTTGTTCAAAGAGCCACAGCTGAGTTTCTCCCGACTTCCTGGTAGAGTGGAATGCCTTTGGGGAATGCCAGAGGTGAAAGAGGTATACAACACTTGCCTGAGCAGGGTGGAGGCCCAGGGACTACATGATTGAGAAGTGAGGACCAGACAGAGGCGCCCTGGTGGGCATGTCTGTCTGAGAGGAAACTATCAGATAGTTCCTGTCTTGACCAAAGAACTGTATCCTGAACAATTCTGATCCAGAATTGTAATGTGTTCACATCCCTTATAAACCCTATACTCATGAGTATTAGTTGTGAGTTCTGTGTACCCATTGCATCAACCTCAGCAGAGTCAGGGTGCTGTGGGAAGGACGGTGGGTGTCTGAATTAGTAATAAAAGTAGGAAGGTGGAGTTATATCTGACCTTCACCTCAAAGGGCTCTTCCATTGGGCTCATATTAATGATAATTGTTTTCTCTCCTCATAAAGGCAGAGGAGGTCAGTTCCCGGCCTTGTTCCTTTCCCCGCCCCCTCACACGCATACATCATTTCTACAGGGCTTCAATCTGGCTCTCTTGCAAGAGAATAATCTAGTTTAGTTATCACAATCACTTTCAGATTTTCTTGATTTATTTTCTTCTCCAGCCTTGTCTTTATTCCATTGCCTGGACCTCTGCCTAGCCAGCTTCCAAATCACGTTGTCGTTCTCAGCAGAGTCCTCTTCTCTCAAACTTGGAAAGGACTTCAGAGATCTTTGCAGTTCTTAAATCCACCCACTGCTGTCAAGTCCATTCCGACTCTCTGCAGCCCGGTAACAGAATTTCCCAGGCTGTAAATCTTTACCGGAACAGCAAGCCGCCTCTTTCTCACGGGGCTGTCAAGTGACTTGGCTTTCCATTGTTGGTAGGAAGGGGTGCTTAGAAAGCTGTTCTCCAAGGATACTGAGAACAAGCTAAGAGGACTTTTGCTGACTCTTTAATATCTCATGCAAATGACAAGAGTAACCCGAGGGGAAGAGATTGGGGAACAAGGTCGTCATTGCTTAACCTTGGGTCAAAGGCAGCAAATTTAAGTCAGATGCTTTATTGAAGGCCAATAGGCTGGTATGGAAAGCACTCTGCAGGTGGCCTCATAAGACAAGGACACAGAAAACAAAGGGCTTGGTCACAGCTCACCCATTGCCAACTCGTGGTAACCTCACGTGTGTGAGAGCAGAACTGTGCTCTGCCGCATTTCCAGTGGTTGATATTTTGGAAGTAGATTGCCAGGCCTTTCTCCGGAGGCGTTTCTGAGAGAACTTGACCCTCTAAGCTTTCAGTTAGCAACGCAGCACGCTAATCATTTGCTGCATCTAGTGATTCCACCTTTCAACACACTGACCCAGTGGCCTTGGACAGTCATTCCTACTTGCAGTCTGGTTTCCGTTCTTTCTACAATGGGAGTGGTCGTAATCCTTCACGGTACACAACAAAATACAGGTGAAAATGCTTTGTAACTATCAAGAGTCTTACAGAAGGGAATGCACGTGTTGTCTAAGGTGCTATATACCTCGTTTAGTAAGTCTGGGAACCAGCCCAGCCCCTGGAGGTGACAAAGTGGAGGATTTGGGGTTGACCTTGTCTGAGCCTGCGTGGCACTGGCAGAATCAGCCGTGACCACTGTTCACTTCCACAGAGCCAGGGGCAGCCTGATGTGTGACGCCAGAGTGTGGGCAGGCTGAAACGCAAGGATAGACACTCCCTTCCCGTATGAAACACTCATTTTCAAAACGGATGAGAAGAATTGACTCCATAAAACGGGTTGAATTTTCCCCTCAGGACCAATAATGAGCGTAGTGCCACCAGGAGGGGGGAGGGGAAGGTGCAGGGAGGAAGTGGGAACTGATCACAATGATCTACATACAACCCCTTCCGGGGGGGATGGGCAAACAGAAAAGTGGGTGAAGGGAGATGCTGTCGGTGTAAGCCATGAAAAAAAAAAGATAAATTATCAGGGGTTCATGAGGGAGGGAGGGTGGGGGAGGGGAAAATGGAGAGCTGATATCAAGGGCTCAAGTAGAAAGAAAGTATTTTGAAAATGAGAATAACAACCTATGTTCAAATGTTCTTGACACAAAGGATGGATGGATGGATGGATTGCGATAAGAGCTTCAGGAGCCCCAGTGAAATGATGAAAAAAAAATAAAATAAAGTGTAAACTTTCACCTAAAACCCCCCCCCAAACAACTAGCCATTAAAAACCCTACTGAGCACCATTCTTTCCTGACAGACAGGAGATCACGCTCCGTTAGAGTTGACTCTTCAGCAGCTGGTTCTTGGTCCCACTAATGCCAAGTGTCATCAGAGTTCCGGTGGTGGCAGCCACAGCTCTTTTCTCTACTGTGTGCATTTTCTCTTGGAAAGTAAGTCAATCATTAATGGGATGATATTTTAGTGATATGTAAATATCCAGTTTCCCCAAAACTAGTTTTTTTTTTAACATAAGGGATTTTGGTTTTAATAAATAAAATCCAAACGGTAAAAACAAACAAAACAAATGGGTGAACCTTGACCCAAGAAGCTGATTTCCACACGGGGCACCTATAATGTTTTCTAACAGAAGTGCACTTGGTGTTTTGGACGGCACTGTCTCCATTGTGCAGGACTTCCAAGCTTAGTATCTCTGGTCCCCATCCACGCACTGTTAATAGCAACCTCTAGCTTCAGGAATATCCAAAGGCTCTTTACCCTCTGCCCTTGTGTCCAGGGAGCCGTACAGCCTCACACCGGCTACTGGAAACCTAAGTGATTATTCCTAGAAGGAAACGACGTTGGAGCAAGAGTCAAAAAATTATGCTTTAATTCTAATTCTGCCTTCAACTAACTCTGTAATCTAGAGAAATTAATTTCATGTCTCTAAACCTTAGCTTTCCCACAAACAAAATGGGGGCACAAGTCTAGAGGTCCTCTGAGCTCTCCTATCGACCGTTGCTCACATGCGCCTCTCTCTGACTACCTCTGTCTGCAATGCTTCCATTCGTGAGCCTTCTCTTTAGTCTGGAAGTGATAGGTGGTGTTTAGCTGTGCTATGTACTGACCTGTGTGCCCTCAAAATAGGTTGAATCCTAGTCCTTATACCTATGGATATGATCCCATTTGGGAGAAGGCTTTTCTTGTTGTTATGTTGTGCTAGGGAGGACATATCAGTGTAGGGTGGAACCTAGACTTAATAACATTTTAGTGATAGAAAGAGCAGCATAGACAGCCTTCCTCTCCAGCTAGTTTCCTGAATTTGAACTTCTAACCACCTAACCTGTAAGAAAATAAATTTCCCTCTTAAACAAGTGGTGCTGGAAAAATGGATATTTACCTTCATAAAAATTAAGCAAGACACTTATCTCACTCCATACACAAGAGTAAACTCAAGGTGGATCACAGACCTTGAAATTAAACCCCAAACTATTAGGGGCATCAATGAGGGAATTGGGACCAACTTGCGAACTTTGGCGCAGGGAATACACAGGCTATGAGAAATAGGGAAGGACACAAACACAGAGGAGGCACAAATTGACAAATGGGATATACTGAAGATAAAGAGAGTAATAAGAGAGTCCACGGACTGGGGAAACATCTTTAGCAATGATACATGAGACAAAGAACTTATTACTAAAATCTACAATACTCTGCTAGCTTTCAAAAAGAAAAAAAACTAATTGCCCACTTGAGAGGTAGGCAAAGGACTTGAATAGAAGTTTCACAGGGGCAGAAATCCAAACGGCCAACAAACATATGAGAAAATGTTCCCGATCTTTAGCCATAAGAGAAATGCAAATTAAAACAACAATGAGGTACCACCTGACACCCTCAAAGGTAGTCCAATTCAAAAAATCAGAAAGGAGGGGGGAAAGGAAGTGGTGTTAACAAACCCAGGGACAAGGGAACAAGTGATCCAAATTGGTGGTGAGGTGGGTGTGGGAGGCCTGTTAGGGCATGATCAAGGGTAATGTAACCAAGAGGAATTGCTGAAACCCAGGTGGGGACTGAGCATGATAGTGGGACAGGAGGAAAGTCAAGGGAAACAGAGGAAAGAACCAGGAGGCAAAGGACATTGATAGAAGTCTAGATAAAGACATGAACACATGCAAATAAATTTATATATGAGGATGGGGAAATATATCTATGTGCATATATTTATAGGTTTAGTATTAAGGTAGCAGAAGGACATTGGGCCTCCACTCAAGTACTCCCTCAATGCAAGAATACTTTCTTCTATGAAATTGGCATTCTATGATGCTCACCCTCCCAACACAACCGCTGAAGACAAAGCAGGTGAATAAGCAAATGTGGTGAAGAAAGCTGATGGTGCCCAGCTATCAAAAGATTTAGCGTCTGGGATCTTAAAGGCTTGAAGATAAACAAGTGGCCATCTAGCTCAGAAGCAACAAAGCCCACATGGAAGAACACACCAGTCCATGTGATCACGAGGTGCCGAAGGGATCAGTTATCAGGCATCAAAGAACAAAAAATCATATCATTGGGTGCACACCTCCATGATACGATTGCTGAGGACAAAGCGGGTGAATAAGCAAATGTGGTGAAGAAAGCTGATGGTGCCCGGCTATCAAAATGTATAGCGTCTGGGGTCTTAAAGGCTTGAAGGTAAATAAGCGACCATCTAGCTCAGAAGCAACAAAGCACACATGGAAGAGGCACACCAGTCTGTGCGATCACGAGGTGTCGAAGGGATGAGGTATAAGGCATCATCAGAACAAAAAAATGTTACCATAGTGAATGAGGGGGGCAGTGCAGAATGGAGACCCAAAGCCCATTTGTAGGCCACTGGAGATCCCCTTGCAGAGGGGCCTAGGGGAGGAGACGAGCCAGGCAAGGTGTGATGTAGCAACGATGAAAAATACAACTTTTCTTTAGTTCCTAAATGCTTCGTTCCCCCACCCCCCACTGTCATGATTCGAATTCTACCTTGCAGGACAGGCTAGACAAGAGGAAGTACACTGGTACAGATAGGAACTGGAAACACAGGGAATCCAGGGTGGATGATCCCTTCAGAACCAGTGGTGTGACTGGCGATATTGGGAGGGTAGAGGGAGAGTGGGTTGGAAAGAGGGAACTGATTACAAGGATCTACATGTGACCTCCTCCCTGGGGAATGGACAATAGAAAAGGGGGTGAAGGGAGACATGGAACAGGGCAAGATATGACAAAATAATAATTTATAAATTATCAAGGGCTCATGAGGGGCGGGGAGTGGGGAGGGAGGAGAAAATGGGGACCTGATGCCAGGGGCTTGTGGAGAGCAAATGTTTTGAGAATGATGAGGGCAATGAATGTACATATGTGCTTTACACAATTGAAGGATGTATGGATTGTGATAAGAGTTGTATGAGTCCCTAATAAAACGATTAAATAAATAAATAAGAAAATAAATTTATTTTCTATAAAACCTGTGGTATTTCTGTTACAGTAACACTAATAACTAGGACAGTTCCAATACATGTATATACATATTTCCCCCTATACTTTTCTACTTTGCACACATATTGCTCTTTATAGCCAAACATTTCCTCTTGCTTTATATTTGCTCTCACACTTGCTTTCTTTTTCATTCTGATGCATGCTCTCTTTCACACTTTTATCCAACCTCTCCCCTCTAGTGGCATCTTTCTATTATATTTAAATATGCTCATGTCTTTCCCAATGTATCTCTTTCTCCTCACAATCAACATTGTTTTCTAGAAAAGTGTCTTCCATTTTTTTCTGCTTACAACATAATGCGTGCTAATTAAAAAAAAAACTAAATTTTTCTCACTTTAGATTTTCTCAAATTTGTGAGAATGCTGTAAACAGTTTTCACATAAATTCATCTACATCGTTAAATGTTAACATTTCATCAGATTTGGTTTATCTGTCTATCACCTATGAACCTATCTATTGTTAAAAATAATCAAAAGCCAAAGAAATGGAAACAAAACCTAAGGTTTATTCTGTATGCATATTCGGAGATTAATCCAATTGTAAAAAAAAACAACAAACCAATGACTTGAAGTTGACTATTTAAAATGAAATTTAAAAAGAGGATGTAAGGGAGAAGACTAGAAGACAAATATTGGCTACCCCATTGTGTTATGTAGGGCTCTCTAGAGAAGCAAAATAATATATAAAATGAACTATATATGATTATATATGGATATTTATTATGATAGATAATACAATATTGTATAATTATATATACTGATTTTAATACATGCTCTTTCAACATTGTCAAATTTCTTTTTAGTGTTCATGGAAATTATCTTATGATTTTTCCTCTTAATTAGTATGAATTATCCCAATAGATTTGTTAGTATCAAACCATCCATGAATTCTTAGAGTAAACCGGATGTTAGAGTAAATCAAGAACCTACTGCAATCAAGTTGATTTTGACTCATAGAGACCCTTTAGGACAAATTAGAACAAGGCTGTAAATCTTCATGAGAGCTAATAATCTCTTCTCTCTCCCACAGAGTGACTGGTGCATTCAAATTGCTGACCTGACAGTACCACCCCCAAGGCTTCTTATTATTATTTTATTTATTTTAAGACTGTCTGTTTGTTAATATTTTATTTAGAATTCTTGCATCCACATTTATAAATAAGATTGATTTACAGTTGTGTGTGCGCAAGGTTTGCTATTTATTAGTATCATTGTTAGATTCTTACATAAGGAAACCATCTAGAAGTTTTCCTTTCTAAGCTGTGAATCAGTTTCAAGAACATTGGTGTAATCAACTTGCACAGGTTTGGTAAAATTTCCTGTGAAATTCTCTGAGTCTGTTGCCTTCAGGAGCCCTGGTGGCGTAATGGTAGTGAGTTAGGCTGTGATCCACGAGCTCAGCAGTTTGATACCACCGGCTGCCCCGTGGGAGAAAAACTGGGCTTTCTACTCCTATAAAGAGTTAGAGTCTCAGAAACTCACAGGGGCAGGTCTACCCTGTTCTATAGATTCACTTTGAGTCTGCATCACCTCAATGACAGTGAGCTTGGTTTGTTTCTTGGCTGCCTTTTCAGGGAGTAACTCCCTGTGTTAGTCTGGGTTGGCTAGAGAAACAAATTCATAGACACTCATTATATGTATAAGAAATAGCTTTATCTAAAAGAGCAATTGTGAGAATGCCACGTTAATAGAACAGTGTTCTTGCAGTGAGGGAGTACTTGAGTAGAGGCCCAATGTCCATCTGCTACCTTTAAGCTAAACCTATAAACATATGCACATAATCTGTTTTCCCCATCATCATATATAACAATATTTACATATGTACAAGCCTTTATTTAGACCTATATAAATATCCTTGGCCTCCTAGTTCTTTCTTCTATTTCCTTTTACTTTCCTCTTGTCCCACTATCATGTTTAGCCTTCATTTGTGTTTCAGTAATTTCTCTTGGTTACATTGCCCTTGAGCAAGCCCTATAAGCCTCCTACACCCTCCTTGCCATCAATTTTGGATATTTCGTTGTTCCTTTGTCCCTGGGTTTGTTAACACAAACTGGCATTTCATGATGCTCACCTTCCCGACACAATCTCTGAAGACAAAGCAGGTGCATAAGCAAATGTGGTGAAGAAAGCTGATGGTGCCTTAAAGGTTTGAAGATAAACAAGCTGGCTGAGAAGCATCTAGCTGAGAATCAACAAAGCCCACATGGATGAAGCGCACCAGCCTGTGTGATCAAGAGGTGCTGATGGGATCAAGTATGTGAATGGAGAGGGGGGTGCCCATGGAGTGGAGACCCAAAGCCCATCTGTAGTCAATTGGACATCCCCTTACAGAAGGGCCACAAGGAAGAGACACACCACTCAGGGCTCAGTATAGCATCAATGAAACATACAATTTTCCTCTAGTTCTTTAATGCTTCCCCCCTTCCCACTCTCATGACCTCAATTCTACCTTACAAATCTGATTAGACCAGAGCATGTACACTGCTACAGATAAGCGCCTGCAACACAGGGAATCTAGGAAAGATAAACCCCTCAGAACCAATAATGAAAATAGAGATACCAGGTGGGTAAGGAGAAGGTAGGGGGAGAAGGGGGGAATCGATCACAAGGATCAACATATTACCCCCAGTGGGTGAAGGGAGACAGCAGATGATGTAAAATATGAAAATAATAGTTTATAGTTTATCAAGGGTTGATGAGGGAGGGAGGGTGGGGGAGGGAAGGAAAATGAGGAGCTGATATCAAGGGCTCAAGTAGAAAGAAGATGCTTTGAAAATAATGGCAAAATATATACAAATGTGCTTTGCACAATGGACGTATGCATGGAGCTGTAAGGGCCCCCAATAAAAGTATTTAATAAAAAAGGCTCTGCATGTTGTTTTATCATTATTGTCTTCAGATGTGGCAAACAGCAGTGGAAGTGGACATATGTGGTTTACCTATTGCCATGAGGCAGACACGCCTCCACACTTCTTCCTTCTTCACCTATTCCGACACCCACCATTCCTCCCACGGCGCTCCGTTTCTGTGCTAGGTTCCGTAATTCGTTGCAATGGCCTCACAGAACTTGCAAATAATAGTCATAATTAAGGGCAGAATTAATTAGGGAATTAACAGGTCACCACAAGTTAGGATCAACAACAAGAAAGGATATAGTCATTGGTCTCCTCAGCCGGCAGCCAAGTCTTTCTCCTGTTCTCAGTCTCTCAGCCACATGGTCCCTAGGCCTTTGTCTCCATGGGCCAGTAAGCTAGCCCCCCTCTCACTTTGTCTCAGGCCAGATGGAAAGCAGGTCCCCCACGGTCTCGGCACTGCTGTTCTGAGTCTTCCCGTGACCGTCGCAGATGTATCTCAGTAGCCCCTGCCCCTCAGACAGAGATCTTGCAGGTGCTCTCCCGAGGCCCTTGGGGTTTCTCTCTCCAGGATGCTTAGAACTAAGAGGGTGGTAACGAGAGCTGGAAAATTCCCTCTACTCCCTGTTCGCAGAATTCCACCAAATCATTTGGTCAGAGGTACAGAGAGTTGGGAAAAAAGCCCTATTAAGAAATTTCACCCCACCACACTAGATAGTTACAAATTTAGTGGCTATTTTCTCTTAGATTCTCCAAGAGTTTTCCCAGGTTGAATTTTTACATTGTCACATGAAATAGACTTTTTATGTTCTAGTCGTCTTATTAATTCTGGTTTTGTTGTATGCTAGACTGAGAATGGTTTCTTGCAACCTACTACCTTGTGAATTTTCATGAATGTTGTTTCATGGGCTCCTGTTGAGGAAATGTATATTCCTTGGTTTCAGAGCACAAAGTTCAAATTTTACCTACTGGAACTTTCTACAGTAAAAATTTTATCCAGAAGGTCCTATATATGCACATCATTGTTTGTTTACCCACTTGATCTGTCATGAATGAAAAGAGGTGAATTAAAGCCTCCTTCTAATATGTTTTTGTTTATTTCTTCTTATTCTTGTGTAATTTATGGCTTATGACCGTTATTGTATTACTTGGTGAATGGGTCTTTCAAAGTCATTACATCTTCGTGGTGGATCTTTTTTATCTCATTTGTACGGTGTTTGAGACATACAAAACCTTTTAAGGTCTTATATGATCAAATTTTATCGAAATTATTCTTTATGGTTTCTGTGTTTTGTGTCATGCTTAAAAAAGTTTTCTGTACTCCAAGCTTTCAAAATTATTCGTTCAACCTTTCTTCTAGTACTTTTGTGTTTTTATTTCTTACGTACAAATTTGAATTCACCTGGAATTTACTTCGAGGGAACGAGTGGATAGGTGCCTAGCCTCACCTGCTCCCCAACACATATAATAACTTTTACCTCTTCAACTGGCTTGTCAGATGTCTAAACTTCTTCACTGAAGAATCAGTTAGACCAGATCTGTTGATTTGCCTGGTGCTCAGCATCCTTTGCCTCTTGTTTAATTAACAGTCTCTCTTTCTGCCTGTGGCACCATCTCTCAGTCTACACGGTTTGTTTCTAGTTGGGGATCCTGCTCTAGGGTTGGATGTGTCATGAAACCTGGTCACACCACCCTGACTACGGTGCTTGGTCCAGGGATGGGATGTGATACATGCTAGGTCAATCAGAGTCAAGAAGATGCAGCGCTATGACTTTTATTGTTATTATTTCAGAAGAGAGTTTTTTTTCCTCTGGGACTTCAGGTTGTAAAAGTGTGATTCTGGAGCTTCCAGAGTCCACAGCCACATGCAGCCCAAGATAAAAACAACACTGAAAAGCAGAGTGTTGGAGAGATTTGGTGTCGTTGAAGTAATTTCCACCTCGGGGTTCAATTATGCTGAAAATTTTCACTTACGTGAGCCATTATCTTTAGGAAAGTCTTGAATGATTTTGAGTTGGGACTTTCGCTTTCGATCTAAAGAGCTCTGACTGAAATATCTGCGGATATGAAATAATGCTTCTGTATCATATGTAGTGTTCTAATATGAACTTTCCTCTCTAATCTGTTCCGTTGATCCACTGGTCTCATTCAAAGATTATAAACTAGGGGGATTTGGTTTTCAGATGGCTTTTGTTTGATTAGTTGAATATTTAAAACCTATTGAAATATCAGTGTTGCTGTGACTATTGCTGCTTCCTTCTTTAAAATATTCCTTTTAGCCAAACTGGAGTTTTCTTTGCAAGAAGGCTATGGCCCCTGGGCAGCCGCAGATTCTCCTGATGGCTAATTGGCATTGGATAGAGGTGAGGCTAATTTCATGTTCCAGAACATTCTTGCTTAGTTTTTCCTCCGATAGCCTTTCCTTCCTGTCATCTAAGGGCCTAAACCAAACCAAACCAAACCAAACCGGTTGCTGTGCCCTGTAGGGTTTTTTATAGCTGATTCTTTGGATGTAAATTGCCGAGAATTTTCTCCAAAGAACATCTGGGTACTTAAATCTACAACCTTCCTATTAGCAACTGAACACACGAAGCATTTGCACTATTCACCAGTCACCGCTAGATCACTAGAGCAAGGACCCCCAACTTAGGCTTTGTCCTAAGCAACCTGACCTAAGAAAAAGTTCTTTCCCAGCTGTTCTCAATACCCCGCCCTCGTTACAGTCACTAACTTGTGCAGTAGATCTTCCAACACTTGAAGTGGTGCCGATTTAGGATGTTAATTCTTTTGAAAGTGCCTGCAATGTTTTCTGGATCTACTAACCGTTAAGTTCTACTGGATGAGCAACCTCCAGTGTAATTTGATTTCGGCAAGATCCACAGAGAATGATGAAAACCTTCAGGTGAGATTTAGCTGGGGAACAGGTTACTTATTAATGGCTTTGGGGAAAGGGTACTTTATATTGGAAAGACCTGTCACCTCCACCTTAACCCTGTGATTGAATTCAGCATCACTAATAGTGGCACAAGCAGACATGATTGCCTTCTGAGGTGATTTGATAGGAAGTACACAATGACACGTAAGTAGTAGTCCGGCCTGAAATGTTTAACTGAATCCAAGCGTGAGAAAATATCCGACAAGTCAAAAGACCTAGAAAAGCTCCTTTCACCTAGGAGCTGAAGTGTGTGAAAAAAATATACAGATAGATAGAAGGATAAATTACTTTAAGTGTTCAGATGAGTCCATTAAACTACTCTTTCAATTTTTTAAAGTTATAAAATAAAAAATAAATTTATTTTTTAAAAAAACCTATCCTTTGTACAACTTCACAAAAGATATGCTACGTAAAAATCTCACGTGCCTTCAAATTTGGTGTTCCTCATTCAATTAAATAATTAAAACATCATTTTATCAAATCATATTGTGAAATGTGTATTATAATTATAGTCACTACTCATCTTACTTCAGCTCCTAATAAGATTTTCTATCTCCTATTAACAAAAATAAAATTATATGCGAGCTGTTGGATCATCTTGTTTTAACAGTATACACCTTCCTTTTTCATTAACAGCCTGGGGAATTTCATGCGTCTAATGAAATTAATGGAGCTATTTCAGACTTTTATGCATTATTTTATTACATTATTCTCAAAAGTCGTACACAGGGCACAGTGTCCACATGGACACACATTTACTGAAAGAATACCTGTTCTTCCAGCATATTCATTGCATCAATAATAACTGGAACTTTAGTCACCCGTTAACACTTGTCTTATTTTGGTGGCTTGAATGTTATTCATGACAATCAATGTACAGATATTTAATTGTGACTTCATTGCTTTAAGCACTCCTTCTTATAATATGCATCGTGTGCTAGTCTGGGTTGTCTAGAGAAACAAATTCACAGAGACACATGCATATAAGGATGAACATTATATATGAGAGCAATTGAACTTTGAGAAAACATCCCAGCCCAGTCCAGATCAAGTGCATAAGTCCGATATTAGCTCATATGTCCGATACCAATCTACACATTCCTCT
Source organism: Tenrec ecaudatus (assembly GCF_050624435.1). Classification (NCBI taxonomy): domain Eukaryota; kingdom Metazoa; phylum Chordata; class Mammalia; order Afrosoricida; family Tenrecidae; genus Tenrec; species Tenrec ecaudatus. Next base: position 28,006,892 of record NC_134537.1, read on the forward strand.
TCAGACTCACGAAACACAAGCAATGATGTCAAATGCAGGGCAATCACAGGCCAGTAGGTGGAAGGTCTTGGTGGATCCAGTGGCGATACAAGCATTTCAGCGCTGGCAGGGGTCTCCACGTGGCTCCTCTGGCTCAAGGCACTAGCGTAGCTCCAAGTGCCTTATCAGCTGCAATGTCTCCCAGGGAGGGAGCATGTGTCCTGCCTCCAGCCATTTATTTATCTCATTAGTATCTCCAAAATGAGGTCACCAAGCTGCGACCCAGTAACAGGCCAGACTCTACCCCTTCACTCCTAAGTCTCAAATTGACAACAGATGACGTAGCTACCACATATTGTAAAATGTTACTCTAGATTTTTTGTTACTTCTTAAAATGTACAGTAACACTTTTATTTGAATTGAAAAATGACACCAGATTCTTAGTAACAGGAAGTAACTCTGATTTGGCTGATTGACTTGACAATGAAGTCCAGCCTTCCAACAAAGGTTCTGGTAAATATTTTCCCGAATCTTTATTATAGCCTGATTAAAACAGAACCTCTGAAGTTTTCAAATGTATTTAAAGCATTGGATAACACAAAGGCATCTAAACAAAAACTATTGAGTGATGAGGCAGACTGAAAGATGGCCCATGATCTCCAACCCAAGGGAGAGTCCATGCCTATAGATATTGTCCATTCGTATAGATAGAGATATGTTTGGTATCATGTTTTTAAAGGCCCTGAGTGTAGGTGGAACCTGGAACTTGCTCCTGACCAATTGAAAATGGCAAAGGTGATGGGAAAGATGAGATTATATGCATGTGCCTATAAGATCGTATCACCCATTTGGCTGAGAGATTCCCTCCTTTGCTGCCTTTGAGGATGCAAATGCCCATCTTGGGAAGGCACCTGTGGTAAGTGTTTATCTCAGATGTGTTATGTCACTGGAGGTCACTCTCTTGAATGTTTGTTATATGTTTTTCATATGAAACCCAGGATTGATGAACCTATAGAGACTGCAAGTAGAATAAGTTTTGGGGTGGGGAGGGAGGGAGTGTACAGTGGAGGTGGTAGTTGGGTAAAAGGGAGCTGATGTCAAGGAGTTCAGGGAGGAAAACAATGCTTGAAACTGACTGGTAGCAATTGTACAGTACTGCTTGATGTGATTGAACTATGGAATAATATGCTATCTGTGTTAACTCCCAATAAAATGGTTTTGAAAAAAAGAACAAAAAAAGGCCCTTCTCGCCATTCGGAGTTTTGAAGTTCACATAAAGTGGCTGGGTGGAGCTATGCAAACAAAATGCTTGTGAACCACCAAGGAAATTGGACAGTTTGCAGGGGTGGGGCCACAATGCAAATAAGGTGTATGGGACCTTTGCAGGGGCAAAGAGGGTGTGTGGAGTGCTAACGAGGAATCTGATCAGTTTTGTTCCCCTACTAGGCATGCAATGAAGCATCATAGAGGCAGGAGGAGGGGGCCTCAGTATATCCAGAATTACCTGGAGCTTAGTATGTCCTCCAGACCGGGGTGCCTATGCCGAGAACCAATCAAAAGACAGAGAGAGCTGTAACATTGGAGATGATGTGAGACAGCAAGCATGGCAGAGAAGCAGCACATACCTGAGAGATAAGTAGCAAATGGCCTGGGGGGCTTCCTAGTCCACAGAAGGAGGTGGCTTCAGTAGACTTGGGGAGAGAGCTTGTTAACTTCACACAGGAAGCTTCCTGACAGAGTCATAGTCCAGACTGAAGGCTGCAATCCTTGACCGTCATCAGCAAGGGCTTCCACGTCCTCACTTTCAGCAAGCAAGGTTGTGCCATCTGCCTACTACAGGTTGTTAAGCATTCTTCCTCTCATCCCGATGCCACACTCTTCTTCAAATAAGCCAGCTTCTCTGATGCTTGACTCCGCAAACAGATCAAATAAGGATGCTGAGAGAGTATAAGCCTGTCACCCACACCTTTCTGGATTTTAAACCATGCAGCAGGCCCTTGTTCTGTCCACACCACAGCCTCTTGATCCAGGTACAAGTTCCACAGGAGCACAATGAAGCATTCTGGAGTTCCTAGCCTTCTCAAGGATATCCGTAGCTTGTTATGATCCACACTGTCAAATGTCTTGGCATAGCCAATAAAAAACCAAACATCTTTCTAGTATTCGCTGCTTTGCGCCAAGATCCCGCTGACATCAGTAATGATAGTCCTTGTTCCACATGTTGGAATGGAGTTTCTGAAACACTTAATATGCTTATGCAGAACCTGTGTACAGACTAACAGAACTAGAGGATACTGTGTGTTATAAATAGGACAGTTATGTTCCGGGGTCGTATCCTTTGACAATATTTATTTGATTTGTATGTGGAGCAAATAATCTGAGAGACTGGATGGCATGGGGAAGAAAACATCACCAGGACCAGAGGAAGGCTCATTACCAACCTGTGCGATGCAGATGACACCACCCTGCTTGCTGAAAGCAAAGAGGACTCGAAGCCCTTGCTGATGAAGCTCACTCTACAGAATAGATTATAGCTCGACATAAAGAAACAAAAATATGCACAACTGGGTCAATAATACCACCTTGCTAAAAGTAGAAAATACTAAAATTATCAAGGATTTCATTTCACTTTGATTTATAACCAATGCCTGTGAAACCCAAGTCAAAAAACACAAACACCATATTGCATTAAGACAATGTACTGTTTGCTGAAGCCCAAGCGGGTGAACAAGTAAATGTGGTGAAGAAAGTTGATGGTGCCCGGCTATCAAAAGAGATAGTGTCTGGGGTCTTAAAGGCTTGAAGATAAACAAGCGGCCATCTAGCTCAGAAGCAACAAAGCCCACATGGAAGAACACACCAGCCTGTGTGATTGGGTGGTCCTGAAGGGATCAGTTATCAGGCATCAAGGAACAAAAAAATCATATCATTGGCTGCACACCTCCATGATACCATTGCTGAAGACAAACGGGTGCATAAGCAAATGTGGCGAAGAAAGCTGATGGTGCCCGGCTATTGAAAGAGATAGTGTCTGGGGTCTTAAAGGTTTGAAGGTAAACAAGCGGCCATCTAGCTCAGAAGCAATAAAGCCCACAGGAAAGAAGCACACCAGCCTGTGCGATCATGAGGTGCCAAAGGGATCAGGTATAAGGCATAATGCAAACAAAAAAAAAAAGAATATAAGATATAAGAGTATTGTGAAATGTTGTCCAGGAGAACCCCGTTTAACACACCCACTCACAAGAAATCATTCAGAAGTGGGACAAAAGTCAGAATAGAAAAAGGATCAAGTAGAATCAAAGATCAAAAAGGAAAGTCAGTCAGATCCTAGAGAAAAACAGGCAACGAAGGGAAAAAACTCCTGAAAATCAGCTACCAGTTGATTTTATGGAAGGTGATTCCCCTTCCAAACAATGAATCTCTCTCCATACCTGCTCTCCACATCCGTGTCCACAGATCCAGATCTTCATCAATCTCAAGGTGGATTTTGGGTCGCTACTACATCCACAGTCCTTCACATCAATTTGGTTGCTTGTTTTTGAACTTCGGATATCTATTCCCATTGACACCTCATGATCTTACCTGTTGGTGTGCTTCTTCCATGAGGGCTTTGTTGCTTCCCTGCTAGATGGCTGCTTGTTTAACTACAAGCCTTTAAGCCTCCAGACGCTATATCTGGAGAAGAAAGAGCAAGGTGAGAGGAGAGGAAAAGGGAGAGAAGAAGATGCAAAACACCTATTGATTCCATTCAGATGCAATTCTAGAATAGCCAACACAGATGTCTGATGAGAGAAACCCGCACGCTATATCTTTTAATAGCCAGGCACCATCAGCTTTCTTCACCACATTGCTTATGCACCCATTTTGTCTTTGGTGATTGTGTGCTGATCATAAACACTTAATTTTCTACATGGCAGATTCCATGTCAGAGAGAACAGTCCTTGGAGAAAGACATCGTGCTTGGTAAAAAAAGAGAAGCAGTGAAAAAGAGGAAGACTCTTGACACGATGGATGGACAGTGGCTGGCACAACAGACTCAAACATAAGAACAATTGTGAGGATGGCACGGGACCAGGCGGTGTTGTCTTCTTTTGTACATAGGGCTGCCATGGGTGGGAACCAACGCAAGGGCACGTAACCACAACAACATCACAAAGTAAATCAGCTTTCCATTCAACAATTCCTAAAAATAAGGAATTTATAATGAAAGGCACCAATGAACAAAGAGTCATTACTATATTTGCTGATGCACTAGATATTTTTTAAAACATCTCCTCTGCACGAGGGATAAAGCAGTTAACAAAGTAGACATGGCCCTGCCTTCATAGAACTTACAATTTACTAGGGAAGAGAATAAATTAATCTTGCCTGTAAGTGAATAATTAAGAGTTGTGAGAAGTGGTATGGAAAAGATACTGGGAACTGAAAGAGTAGGAGGGTGAGAGAAAATTAGGTGAGCCAGAAAAGGCTTGCTGTGTGAGCCCTGAACTGGAGTTAAAAGCTGAGCGGACGTTAAGCTGCTTGCAGGGCAGAGATGGGATCAGAGGTGGGGTAGCATTTCCTGTCCAGGGTATAGCGCGTGTCAAAGCTGGGTACTGGTAAGATAACCACAGAAGTCTAGGAGTGCTGGAACATTTAAAACAAAGAGCGGGGCGCGATGAGCCTCACCTTGTAAGACTAATTGAAGGACGTTGTCTTTTCCCAAGAAATAGCTATACATGTTGTTGTTTTGCATAGTTAAGAAAAATACACAGACTCCAAATGCTCTGTTCAAGAGTTTTGGAAAAATATGCACATCCACCTTTGTTAAAGAGACAATACACCATTCACCCCAGAATACTCCCTCCGACCCATTCCTGCCCACTGGTTTGCTGCTCCTATTTTCTGGCTTCTGTTATGTTAGTAGGTGTCTCAGAGGCGCTTCTGATTCACGGTGACCTGATGTACAGCAGAGCTAAACACCGCCATCCTCCCAGCGTGTGGGTTTCTCTCATCAGACATCGTGCTGGCTATTCTAGATTTGCATCTGAATGGAATCAATGTGTATTTTGTGTCATCTTCTCTCCCTTTTCCTCTCCTCTCACCTTTCTTTCTTCTCTTAAAATGTTGTTGAGCTTCATCCATGATGCTGTATAGTGTCAGTAGTCCTTTTCATTTCTTAAAATTTACATCATTTTTTGGATGATAAAATGATGGATCATCAATAAATCATCTTATCATCAATAATTGGTTTATCATCAATTATTGATGGTGAAATGATTATCATCAGCTCTCCGTATGTCAAGCACATGTGTACATATGTTACCATCATCATTTTCAAAACATTTTCTTTCTCCTTGAGCCCTTGGCTGCAGCTCTGCTTTGTTACTGAGTAATTTCCTGTTGCATAGCTGTAACTGTTAAGGATATACATGGGCATCGATAGTGGCTATTAGGAACAAGGGGTTGAAATAAAAAGAATAAGGGGTTTATACATATTCCTGTGTAGGTCATTTTGTGAGCATGTGTTTTCTCTCACTCGGATTCGTACATTAGATTGGAACTTCTGGGTCCTATGACACATGTATGCTTACCCAGTATTATTATTTTGCTGTCAATTATGTTTGCTGTTTACTTGTGCTTTATTAATGATGCCAAGGCACTTGTGTCAATCATAGCAAACTATGGATGACATCCCATAGACGGGAATACAGAACACGTCATTGAACTCACATCGAATATGTACACAGACCAAGAGGCAGTTGTGCAAACAGAACAAGGGGGTACTGTGTGGTTTGAGATCTGGAAAGGCGGGTGTCAGGATTATATCTTTTCCCCACCCTTCCTCAGTCGGTATGCTGAGCACAGAGTCCGAGAAGCTGCCAAGTACAAAGAAGGCGGCAGCATCAGATGAGTGGAAGGTTCTTGGACAACAACCAGGACCTGTAGGATTTTCTGTGCTACCGGCAGAGCCTACGCTGCTCACAGGCCCTCTAGGTGGGTCCTCATCTTGAGGCAGCTGCAGGCTGGCGAAGCAGAATCAAGCAGCAGGGAGATCACAGGCTGCTGGGTGCAGAGGCGTGGAGATCCAAGGTTGCTGGGAGCCTGTCTGAGCACTGACCATGCCCCAGTTGGCTCCCCGGGTCAGTGGCCCAGCTGCTGCTGTCCCTGGAGGCTAGCACAGAATCCAGCAAGGCTGAAGGGAAAGGGGTCCTGATTGTTGTTTTTTTTTTAAAGTGGTTGTCCCATTTTAGTCTTACAGAACACTGCATCCTCACCAGATGCTGCGATTTTAGTCATGCTAGTGAGTAACATTGGAAAGCCTTAAAGCCAGATATCAATGTTACCAGTCTAGGGCATTAGCACCCCCACCCCCACATCCACTCCCACACACCCGCACTGGAGGGGGCTGGAGTGAGGCAAGCGTGGATGTGATGCGAGCCACTAAATGGGGATTGTAGTCGTCCAGGTGAGAGATGATGAGGATGAGGAGGATGATAGATTGGTTTTCTGACACATCCAAGTCACCTCAAAGGTTAAATTCCTGCCCTAAGATGGCCAAACAAGTGACCCTGACCACACTGGATAGACAAAATCAAACGTGTTTGCAGCCCCAAACAAGCCCCACAGGGCATGCCCCACAGAGCCATGGAGGGAGTTTCACTTGAAAACCGAGTGACGATGCAGGGGCAATGGGAGGCAGGTAAGAAGGTGGTGAGGTGAGTCCTGGTTTCTGGGGAAGATGTTATTGGCTCATTTGAATAATTTTGTGGCTGGTAGGGAGATGAGACCTCTTAGGTTGAGAACAGCGTGGGGTACAGCTGCTCTGGTTGATAAGAGAACTAGCCAAGTATGAATGGGATATGCACATGTGGCAAAAGTCAGGAAATATGTGGGGCCTTTTGGGGCTCAGAGATAATAAAACACATCGAAATTTAGGTAGTGATGATCCAGAAAATAAAATTAATAGGACTTGGTTTCTGACCGACAGCACTAGAAGTGATCCAAATTATTGGTTTTTGTTTCTTTGCTTACTTCTTTGGGTGGAGTCACTTGCCTTGGATTTGGCCTTAATCACAAACAAAGAATACTTCAATATTTTATGCTAAACATATCATCATTAAAATGGTATTGTGGAAGAGTATTTTTTGACCTGGAAAGAGTTGTTAAAAAATACATGTATCTTATATATATTTAAAGCAACCACTGTGTCTAACCTATATAATATGCCCATATTTTTATATTTAAAAAACATTACAGAACCGAGAACCCAGGCCGGTGCCATAGAGCCCTGAGACACTGAATTCTGCATCTTTGGGATGCACTGCATGCTCTAGAAGCTGCATTTGTGAGACCCCACAGGGAACCCCACTGGGTGAACTGAATGCTCTCTCAGACACACTTGTAACCTGCGTGAGGACTCAAGCCGGAAAACACACGGTGTCCCAGGAAGTAGAAGACAGCTGTACCAACAGCAGTGTCCTGTCGGCTGGTGGACAAACAAGATCTTGCTACATCAACATATGTATTATTCTGGCAATCCTGTGATGTCTATTCTATTAATTTTGCTTATGCTTGTGTTTGGTAGGGTGGATCTCAGGGGTGCGCTACCACTGGGGGGTCACCATCTTGAGGTTGGGTTATTTGTTTCTCTGTTTTTTGGTAAATAAAACCCAAGGATGTTGAGCATACAGAGAAAAGAAAATATAACAAGGGTTTGTGGGGAGGGGTGACACATAGGTGTGGATAAGGAGATGACATCAGGAAGCCCAGGAAGGAAAAGTATGTTTGGAGACTGATTATGGAAGCAATTGTACAATTATGTTTGACATGTTGAACTATGGAATGATAAGACATATGTATGAATTCCCAAGTTACAGTGAATTAAAAGCAAAACAAATAAAAACAGCATAGATCTGGGAATGAGTTCTGGGCTCATACTGAATCCTAGTTCCAACTTAAGAATAATTAGTTCTTACATTATGGTCCTGCTCAATATTCACCTTCATGAAATGATCACTGAAGATAAGGTGCTACAGCAAAGTGTGGTGAAGAGACTAGATGGTGCCTGGCTATCAATTAGAATAGTGTCTGGAGTCTTAAAGGCTTGGATTCAAACAAGCAGCCATCTAAGTGAGGAGTCAAGTTCACACAGAAGAAGCATACCAGCATGTGTATCCAACAATGACATTTACAAAATTCGAATATGGTGAAAAGTATCGGAGCTAAAATTATGACCATCCAATTTGTAGGAGACATTGGAGGACAGTGGGAGCCCAAAATCCATCTGTAGTCGGAAGAAGCCACGGGCAGACCTGCTCTAGCCAAAGGCCAAGAGTCCCAAACAGCCTTGCTATCAGGCAGAAGCCATTGTAATCTTGATTGGGCTAGATCAAACTTGGCATTTGGCCAGTTGACGTCCCAGTAGACACGGCCTGAATGTGTTCTGGGTGCCAATATCTCTTAGTTGTTCCACGACAGAAATCTCTTCCCTGGCTTTTAGATGTTGATGGAGGTCTTCTCCCTCTCAAGCAATAGTCGTATTTTTGTCTTTATAATTTGATCCTTCGCACCTTGGTGCAATTTGTTTTCATTGTTTTCTCTTGGTTTTCCCAGCTGCGAAGCACAGGAAGACTGGATGCATGCCACTGACACACAGTGTTATAGGGAATGCAGGGGGTGGGGGGATGGGGGACGGGGGGGAAAAGGGGGATGGGGAGTAAACAATGAAGGTAAGAGGGGGCAGGGAGCACTAGAACTGATCATGATTGTACAACTCATTTGAAAGGCGATTTAACTACGGGGGTGGGGGAGTGCTCTAAGATAGATGTGGTGGTGATTGTACAATCTGATCGAACTATTCAATTGTATGCTATGTAAATTACGTGCCAATAAAACTGTTGGGACAAAAACAACAACAGTACAGAGAATAGCTACTGAGAGAAATGCACAGGAAAGTGTTAACTGCAATCTCTAGACTGAATTCAGAGTTGTGCTTTATTTGGGTGATGGATTTTTCTCCTTTCTCCTACGAAGAACAATGACTAATTAGGTAGCATGAAAAAGGTTATTGAAAAACACTTAACATTTGAAAACTAGAAATTATTTTAAAGAACACAAAACAATAATGGAGTCCTTTGGGAATGGAAACACGGTTGGAAACGACAACAGCATTGTAACCTCTCCACCTTTAACCTCAAATGGCAATTTCCCACCCACTTCCTTCGGAGAGGAGACTGGACGTGGATTCACATGCCTCGTTCAGAGACAAGGGTTTTGAGAGCTGAGAGAAGAAGGGTTGGTAAGAGAAGCTGAGCTGAACTCAAAGCCAGGATTTGGGAATCCATGGACCCTTGTCTGATCCCTGCCCCCAACTGAGAGCAAACCCAACCTCCTTGGGGTGCAGTGGTATTGCTCAATCCTACCTCTACCATCCCATAGAATTCGCTCTTTCAAGGCATTCATGACCTCCATATTGCTAAGCCCATGCTCAAGTCCCAGGTTTCACCTTGGCCATCTGGGAAGCTTCCTCGCAGTTGGTCTCTTTCCTGCTGGACAGCTTCCGGGTTGTGTCTATTTGATCGGCCACATTTTTTCACTGTTCTTTGCTGGTTGCCTTTCATCTCTCCAACCTTGTTATTTTAGAGAGCCTGAGGTCTTTCTAACTATACCCCTTGCTTTGATGATCTCATCCAGTCTCAGCTTTAAATACACCTTTACAAACTAACAGATCCCCATTTCCCACCTCTGCCTTGTGCGTCTCATCCCTGGACGGAAGACTTGTACCTGATGGTCTCAACATGTTCATGGGAAAATGGAACGAAACGGTAATGTAATTCTTCCATGAACTTTTTGAAGTCGCCTTGTGCATCCCAACCCACATTTCCATTTGGACTTCTAATCGGCATCCCAAACTTCACGTGGCTGAAACAGACCTGCTGTTCTGCCAACCCTGTCCCAAGTTTCTCCTTCTTCTCCATCTCAATCAATGATGATTACCCATCCTGGTGCTCAGGCCCCAAACCTTGGGGGCCACAATTGACTATTTTTCTCCCTCCCCACATCTAAAACCTATTGACTCTACTTCCAAAGCATATTCATTTCCATACTTATACTTCTCTGTGTTCTTGGGCTGGACCCCCAGCTCACCTCCCTTGAATTCCTGGAGCTTTCTACTTGGCTTCCTGCTGTTCTTTCTTCCCACTCAGCAGCCAGCACAACCGCTTGAGACATGGATTGGATTATGTCACTCCCGGGCTCAAACTTCTAGTGACTTCTCATTTCACTCAGTCAATGCTGGTCTTTAGAACACCTACATGGCTCTAAATGAGATGGCCCCAGTCCCTTTCCTATCCCTCACCATTTTTCTCACTCCCTCTGTCTGGCCCTGGCCCATCAAGGCGCCCTGGAGGCATCGTGGGTTAAGCATTGGGCTACCAACTCCGAGGACAGCAGTTTGAAGCCACCAGCTGTTCACGGGCTTTCTATTCTTGAAACTCCATAGGGGTAGTTCTACCCTGTCCCATAGTCACTGAGTTGGAATTGACTTGATGGCAGTGTTTGCTTTTTGTGAGGATCACCATCAAAGAACCCATCTGCACCCACACTCTTGACTCGGGGGTTCCCTTAAGGGGGAACTAAGTTAGTCATTGGGTCACTTCTGCATTTCCAGATGGAAGGAGAGAAAGTTCTCAGTAGGATGATGGAGAATCTTGGGGCTATGGATTCTCTTGTGAGTCCTTCAGATCCACTTTAGCTGGGAATGGGGGTGTATTTTCAAGGAACGTTAAGTGCAAGGGCCTTAGAGAAGGCTGGTGCTTTGGGCTGCCATGGGTCCGTATGAATGGCAGCGTGGAAGGCATTTAAGTATGTGCATTGACTGGAGCATTCAAATATAAAGAGGTCATTCCATGTGCTATAGGACCATGAATAGAGTGTTAGTCTGGAACCAGTGTGAAATCATTCCTATCTAGCAGTGCCTAGACAATCACCATGGCTTTGATGATGAGACTGAGCCTTCTTCAGAGCTTCCTTAAAGGCGGTGTCTTAATGCTGAGATAGTTTTAGTTTGAGCATTGTGTTGTTGAGAAGATGCGCAGTGCATACACCCATTCAAAACTGCTACAGGTACATGTCAGAGACACTGATTCCATTCCCTGAGTTGTGCAAACATTCTTAGTCCCCTTTGTCCAAATGGTTTCTCCCCCATGAATGTAACCTCACTGCTTCCAAGATTTCCTAGATATTGATGTTCCTAATTATTACACTCGGGTACACTCTCACTCTTGGACTTCCTAAAAGAGACAAAGACAGAGAACAGTGCATGAGTAACCTCACTGACCAGGAGGTTAGGGCTAGAGCAGCTGAGACCATCTAGTGAAAGAAATCCTTCCAACCACAGTGCTGGGGCTAGAACCCAAACGTCCTGCCTCCCAGTGTCCAGTCCTCTTTCTACAGTAGCCACTGGGAACAGTCCAAGAAGACAGCCATTCGGAGGCGAACTGCCCTGAGAAATTTCAGATTCAATTTCAACAAAGTGTTACTATTTAAGTAAGGCTGCCAGAAAGATAATGGCGTTGAAGAGAGGCTCTGGAAGCTATAAAGTACTATCCAAAGGTTAGCGATCTGTGGCTCACCGCCAAGGTCAACAAACCCAGGCCCCGGTGGAGGGCAGCTCCGAAACTGAAGGAGCTAATGCTAGGCCAGTCCTCCAAGGGGCCCTTTCGGAATGGGACACCAATGTATTTCCTGGCACCAAGAGGACAGTGTTTGCCCTGTGTGCCGTGCCACCTCTATTCCAAGGACAATAGTTCAGCTGGCTAGAATCAATGCTTACATTATACATTTGTGCTCAAACCTAGTTTTCCTGGCCTCCTTTCCTTTCACTAGTGTTCCAGAGGTCAGACTCTGGGCTCTCGCCACCTGCACTGCTGGCTGGCAGGGTGCCTCTCCACGGTTCCCAACCGCCTGGGCCCATTTGTTCTCCACTTCTGCGCTAGTCAGCATCGGTCCCAGCTGCATTTGAGTTTCGACTCTGCACACCGTCGGTCGGGCTCTCAAAACCACGTTCTGTGCCTTCACACTACCTCCTTTGTCATCCAACGACTGAGTGAGGATTGTTTCCCCTGGCTTGGCTCGTGAAAGGGGATCCCGATGCTGAGCAAACTTCGCATCTTCTGGCCTCCCTGAGCTCCCTACGGTGGCAGTGTCTAGTGACTCTCTCACATCACGTTAACCATCTGGGTCTGGGCCCAGGCTGGACGCGCCCGTGAAGAATGGGGAAGCCAATCGCAAAGCCTTATCACGGTGAAGCAGAGAGGCAAAGCTAGCTTTGGCCGGCACCCTCCTGCCCTTCTCCCTGTCCGGGCCGATGGCATTTCCGTGGCAGGCATTTATTCTTCCGGGGCTCCAATGCAGGCTGCTGCGCTGGGGCACTGTCTCAGGTGTTTCTACACTTAAGGGCTTGTAAAGCAGTAAAAGAGAGTAGATAAACACAGAGGAAGCCTCTGTGCTCGGATGGGAAGAAGGCTCTGCATACTTCTCTCCTGTAACAGGAGTCTGGAAGAGCCCACATTGAAGGTGCAGAGGAAGAACACGGGCATGAGACTCCCGTACGCTTGCCAGCTGTTCTTGCTCCCACTCGTTTCCCAAGTGAGATGCACAAAGAGCCAGACTCGGAGGGAAGCGTTCTGCTGCTTCAAGGCTACCACAAACCAAGCTGGCAAGACCGGAGGATGGTCTGGGAGGGTCCAAGGCCTCACTCAAGATTTTTACTTATCAGCATCAGGACGTGTTGGGCAGTGGCAATTAGGGAATAAAAGGACTTACCTAGTTCGAAGTGGTTTGCACAGGACCATTCGAAGGGACGCGGCTAGGATGGCTTACCCTTTCACACACACTGGAGCTCAAATGTGAGCTGTCCGTCTTAACCAGCGAGCTGCCTTGTGGATGACTAAGAAGGTGGGCTCCAGGAAGGGGGCCCTCTCTTTATCTCTTAGCCCTTTGGATCAATTTTTTAGCCAGGCTTTGAGTGCTGAGACTAAACAGCAGCTGTACCCCTCGATTTCCAGGTAACAATCCCCTCAACAACCCTTCACCTGTCTCCCCTCGCACCCCCGAGCGTGGGAAACAGCCAACCAGACAGAAACATGGAGCCAGGTGGCTTCACAATGAAAGCACTCGAGGGAAAGAAAGAGGCCGGTTCCAGGCACTCGGTAAACTGAAAGCAAACTTCTTTATTGTACACAGTACAGAATATAACGCAGCTTGGCAGGATGCATACGGCCCTGCGCAGGGGAAAGTAGTCCAAACCAACCGGCAGCTTAAAGCCTTTCTGCACTGTGGGCTTCCACACTCTGGAAAAGAAGCCAAAAACAACACAACACCCCCTCCCCTCCAACCAAAAACCCATCCAGGGGAGCATGAGTTCTTTGGGGATGCAACGGTGGTGCCGCATCCTCCGCCCTGTGACAGCACAGGCCTTCCGGTCACAGAGGGGAGGGGACCTCAAAAGTCCCTTCCTACTCAGAAGACAGCGAAAATCTACCGCTTCCCCAAACAAAACACCCAAACCAGGAGAAGTCAAGAAAGCCAAAAACAAATCCTATACAGCATTTACAACAAATAAATCTCTAGCCGGCTGGGGTAAAATGTGCATATATGTATAGACTACGAGTAGGTTAGAAAGCTATAAATATGGTCTGCAAAGACTGTTGATTAGAGCACAATGCTAATTAGGACCCAAGCTGTTGGTTCAATACCTTTGGGGGCCAATTAGCTTCCATTAGAGGGAAAGCCTTGTGTTTCCATAGCTGTAAAATCCACCTCCCCTTCACCCCCTGAGCCACTTCCCAAATATGCTCTTGGTCATATGGGGGACTTGGGACCAGTGAGCCTGAGCTTCACTTATAGAAAAACCAGCCCAGGCCCTTGTCTTCTGCTCCCCGAGCCAGCCTCGCCCATTCCTTCTTCACGGGCTCAGGGGTGTGGGGAGCACTGAGCTCCAGTGCCAGGCAGGCATCTGCCTGCCACTTCCCATTAACATTTCATCTACTTTGAACTCCACTGATACGTAGCTGTAGCTTGGCCGTTGAAAACGTTTTCCGTATAAGACAGCAACCAGAATAAACGTTTCCAAAGAAAACGGTGGCAGGAAGCTAAAAGGCCAGCACTGTGTACCTGTCAGCGCCACACAGAAGCCTCAAACCCCATTGAGTCATATGCAGGGTTCAAAGTCCAAGATGTAACGATAAAGGAAAACAAACGGGTGAAATGGAAATTGTCGTCAGTCATGCCCGGAAAAGAGTCCCTACGGGAATTCCCAACAGGTGGGCCAGTTTCAAATGGGCAAGACATGTATTATGTACATATGCTTTCCAGAGAGGGCACGGTACTGAACATGGGGAGCTATACACATGGAATCGAAGCTGGGTGCCCAGAATGCCCTGCACACTTCAAACATGTACAACTCGGTGCGGGTGCTCCCTCAGGCCATCTGGTGCAGAAAGCACAAAGCAGGCCACGGGCAGGCTTTGACCTGGCTTGGGAGAAGTCCCCAGGAAAGCCCCTTCAAGCTGCAGCGTCTTCATAAGGCGGCCTGGCCCCGTCGAAAGGACATGGTGCACAGTTACCAAAAGGTTGGCTTTTTTTTTTTGGCTTTTTTTTTTTTTGCTTTAAATACCAAAACTACAAAAATCAGTTTATAAACTGTTGTTGGTTTTAAACTCCAAAACCATCACCCAAACAAAATATTGCCCAAATCAAAGCAAAATACTGTCAAGTGTTAACCCCCATCTCTTATACTGAAAGCCATCCATACAGTCATGTGACTTGGGAAGCGGAGGGGTTTGAGTGCGTGGCCACATGTCCAGAAGGTCCCCAAGAGTCCTGGTGCTTTATTCTTTGAGAACCAAGGCGTGGGGAATAGCTGTTCTGACCTGCCCCTCGGCTTTCTTTACCCAGGGGAATCTGTTTCAATTGAGCTCCAAATTCCAAGATGGATTTTAAACCCTCTGCAGTCTGAGCCTCCCCAACTTAGCCTAGTTGCTCTATGGATTTGTGATTTTTTTCAAGACGTTGTGCAAATCGGAGCCCACCGGTATCAAGGCATTTAGTAGTCCACGATCAAAGAAGATTGTCACTTACACACTCACCTGGTTTGCAGGTATTAATTAACCTGAACAAGGTATTGCTTTGCATATATTGTCCATGGCAAGGAGGCTCCATTTCAATCCCTTTCCAGAAACCTCATCAGCATCGGGGCCGAGGCACCAGCCCCTTCTCCTTGGTGGTTTTCTGCCCCACCCCCACCCCCGTTTCCACTTGCTAGCCAAGGTGTCTGTCTTTAAGGGTGACAATCCGAAAATGGCTTGGGCTCTCCAGATAATACTCAAAGGACAAGCTTTAGGAACAGCCAAGAACACAAACAAAACCACTGCCCTCGTTTGCCTGAATGGGAACTGCAAGCTCTAGGGTTTGGCCGCACAGCCACTGAGAAACTTAGTAAGCAAAGCCTTCAGCGTAGGGGAGGCTGCCGCAGTGATCCATATCCAGGAGGTAAGCGGGGCTGTCTTCAAAGTGGGTCAGTGGCAGGGTGTCCTCCTCGTTGAGGTGGCCCTCGGACTCAGCCTTCAGGAACGGGCGCTGATGGTCAGGAAAAGCCATGGAGAAAAGGGCATCCGGGTCACAGACGAATTTGTAGACGTATCGCTCACCTGCCACCTGAGAGAAAGAAGACCGCCTTCAAGACCCAGCCGGATAGGAAAATTACAGCGATGGGGACGGCAATCAATGACATGAAACAAAATGCGTATGGATTGTTACCCAGAAAACTGACCTGACTTTGTAGACCTTTACCTGAGTCCTAATAAAGTGGGAGAACAAAGGCCAGCTGAACAGGGCGCAGAGAGGAAGGATAGACTAATGAAATATTTGTAGTCACCCAGCTCTCAGGGAGCCAGGGACCAAGGGAAGCTCATTAGCTAGCTAATTAGACAAATCATTTAGCCTTACTTTGATAAACCTCAGGAGCTATTACCTACCAATTGTTTTGTTGACGCTATGCTGAGAGTGGATCCTATCAGCAGCTGAAAAAACAGCCATTGGAAATTCAAATCCACACTAGATAAGCTTTTACAAGAGAAAAGTCTCACTTTCTCTCTATCAAGGGAGGGTAGGGTTACCCCCAAATGATAAGGACTGGGAAGTAGTGCAATGCAGAAGTCAGGCCCCATTTTCAGTTCCCTTCAAAGCACATCATCTTTGCAATATGGCTTTGTTACTTAGAAGGGTTAGAAATTAATAGAGAACCTATGTGGCAATTTTAAGTACCTACCAAAGCCAAATGGAATGGTATTTTGGCTTACCTCCAACTTCAAATTACTCAATCCATGGCCTTCTCTACGTTGAAGAAAGGTAATGGATAACTGCCATTCCGTATGGCTTTTATGCACACCATTATGAAAATGAAGGCGTCCTGGTAGCGCAGCAGTGGGTTACACACTGAACTGCTAACTGCAAGGTCAGCAGTTCAAAACCACTAGCTGGCTCCACGTGAGAAAGATGAGACTTTCTATACACCCTCCCCTAACCCCCCCAAAAATCACATCCTCAGAAACCCCAGGGAGCAGTTCTCGTCGGTCCTACAGAGCTGCACTGAGTCTAAATTGACGCAATAGCAGTTGGTTTGGTTTTCATGATCAGAACCAAAAGGGTCATGGTTACTCAAGGGCCTGATGATGTAGCTGAACGACCAATGGTGAAAGGGTTCACCCGCTTTTTGCTGGTTGTTTAGCAACAGAATACCAACAGCTGATTTGATCATCGCTATTGGTGAAATACTGCAGAAAGTTGAGAACAGTGGCTATAATTACTGACACAACATTCTAGATTAAAAAATTGATTGTTGAGCTTAAGCCTACCTTTCTATCATAGGAAGCCAAAGACCAATGATGCACGCTTCACCATGCTATTGAAGCTCTAAAATCTTTGGGCTTTGCTTCCAAATGCTAAATTTAAGGAGTCTGTTGCTGCCGACCTAGTTATATAGGGAACAGTCCTATTATTCTGGGAGGTCTTCCGGCCCGTGGATAGTGACACTTCTATGTCTGGTCACCTGAACTTGGCTGCTCTTTGAAACTCAAACAATGGAAAAACCCGGAGCTGTGTTTTCACTAATAGTGACTCCGACCCTCTCAAGCGGAGTCGGAAATGCCCCTTTCGGATGCCCAGGATGTAAATCAGTGGTTCTCAACCTTCCTAATACCGTAACCTCCCAACTGTAAAATTATTTTTGTTGCTACTTCATCACTGTCATTTTGCCACTGTTATGACTCGAGCGAGCCTTGTGAAAGGGTCATGTGGCCTCCAAAGGGGTCGCGACCCACAGGTTGAGAATCACGGATGTCAATCCTCTTGGGAGCAGGAAAGCTCATCTTCCTCCTGAGACACCAGCGCCTAACCCCAAGAGCTGCACTTGCATCATCGGGAGTCTTTAGGGAGGAGCAGAGGCATACTCCCAACCAGCCCTTCTTGTTTTTGAAACCAGCTTTCTCTTACTGACCTTGGGCCCACCGCCCCTCCCAAGTCAGTATGTGTATGGGGCAGAGGGAGGCAGGAAGGTACAGTGGGGGCTTTCGGGTCTGGAAGGAGTGGTCAGGTGGTCCATATGCTGTGACCTATGCAAGCAGGGATGGCCAAGTAAAGAGGGCGCTGGGAAGGTTCTTGTTCTTAACAGAGCAAGTCGTTTATGATAGGTGGTGGGGTTTGGGTCCCCTTCCGTTTTATAGCATGCTCGATAACAGGCAGGCAACATTTATCCTGTGGCAGAACAAAGGCGCTATGAAAACGTGCCTGAAAAAAGATGGCTAGACTGGGGAAAACAGTGAAATCTCAAGGAATTCAAGAGCGCTGGGAATGGACCAGTTCTTAAACCATGCAGGTAACTTCACAAGGATGCACGTGTGTTTTCTGTTCATGTGGTAACATGCCTGATACCTTACAAGCGCATCACATAAACTCTCTGGTGGCGCAGTGGTGACGTGTTGGGCTGCTAACTGCAAAGTCAGTAGTTCAAACCTACCAGCCGCTCCCCGAGAGGAAGATGGGGCTTTCTAGTCCCATAAAGGGTTCCAGTCGCGGCCACTCACAGGGACAGTCCTACCCTGTCCTACAGCGTCACTGGACAGCGAGTCCAGAATCAACTTGATGGCACTGAGTTTGGCTTTTTTTGGAAAATCAATGGTTCATTAAATCATAATTCAGAGTGGGGTGGCCTTAGATCCTGTTTTGCAAGCACTAAGAACTCAAGGCAGTGCTCCCCCAGAGATGGATTGACTATCTGAAGGTGGAGCGGGGAGCATAGGTCACAGTGCCATGTGTTCAAGAGAAAGACGGACCTGGCTTCAGGGAGGACCGTCTCGGGAGCACTGTCCACAGCATTTCTGCCAAATACAGCTCATGGGCCCCTAACTACCCTGACAAAACAAAAACACTTCCTGCCATTGAGTTGACGCTGACTCACAGTGACCTGTCTGTCTGCCTTGGAGTGGTTAGTGGTTTTGAACTGCTGACCTTGCAGTTAGCAGCCCAATGTGTAACCACTATGCCACCAGGCTCCCTCAATGACCCTATAAACTGCGGAAATCCATTCAGGCACCCCCTGCTTTTCCAAAGTTCTCTTTACTTTGCTTTTAGGGAAGATGTACCTATTTTTGCCACGTGAAAAGAACTCTACGTGAAAGAATTTTTACCAAAAAGTGCAAAAACGCAAAACGAGCGCTCAGCGTCTGTTTGCAGCAGCTAAAGAGGCTGAGCACTTCCTGAACGCTGAGAGTAGTGTCACCAAGCTCCGGCCCCTGGACCTACAATTGGCATCACGTTACCAGAGCTTTGAATCTCGTCTGTGAAGTGTGAGACTGTATGTACGATTTGGTACATGGTGGTGGTGGGGTGGATGACGCAGTGGGCTGCTAACTAGATGGGGAGCAGTTCAGACCCAGCAGCCCACAGGGGAAAGATGAGGCTGGCTGCTTCCAAAAAGATCTAGAGCCTCGGAAACTCATAGGGGCAGTAATACTCTGTGCTTTAGGGTCAATAGGAGGCAGAATGGACCCATTGGCAGTAGACCGGGCTTTGTGTTGCTCTTATGTCACCTGACTTGGGAGGTTACTTAGGCCTAGGAATGCTGGGAAGTTTTTCCCCATCCAAATAAATGGTAATTGTGTCTTCACTTTAGGCTACACAAAACACTCTACTTTTGGGTAGCAGGGAAAACCTGTCAATGCCAAATTGTGGCGAACAGCACAGGATAAAACGTGATGGCTATGAACCAAGGGTCTGTAGTCCTCACCGTCTATATGTGGGATTTTAAGATTAACCTCCAACCACTGAGCCCAAGAAGGAGTTTGTTTTGGCTGCCTCAAAATCGGCTTCGTCCTCTATCCTGCCAACAGCACTATGCCACCAGTTGACCCAGCTGCTCACAGACAGACCTGGCCGATTTTGGCTTCTCAGTCCGAGTTTCCGTTTCTTTTGACTGTGAAAGTGAAGGAAGATTTCCCGACGGGTCTAACACCTTTGAGAGTAGCAAACTATCGTATTTGGAGGGCTGGGTGCTTTAACTGAAGACTCTAACCAAGCTCCATGGGAGAGGAGCCCTTCAGGGTGACACCCCCGCATGCTCCTTTATGGGTACAATGGACGGCCTACTTTCCGGGCCATCTTTGTAATCAGAGACAAGGTGGCTACAGCCCCGCAGCCTACTGTTCCTGCGGTGTCTTCCACATGAAAGCTCTGGTTTCCACGGGCCCCAAAGCATTAAAGGGACCTCCCCATATGCCACTTTCTGGAGAAGGGTAAGAACTGTCTACTCCTGAAAAGAGTTTCAGTCTCAGAAACCCACAGGGGTGTCGAGACCAGGGCCCTATAGGGTCGCGATGAGCTGGAATGGTCTTGATGGCAGTTGAGTTGGAATTTCTGAAAATCCTATTTGGCTCTTGCCTTAAGTTGCCTTTTTAAAAACAACAACAACAAACCCTCCCCCCTCCCCAAACCCCCAAGGTTTTCTCTCCAATGACACAACCGCTAGACGCGAACATCTGCTGCTAGCCACGTTACAGAGTCTTGGGACGGAAGTCCTTGCTGTTCTCTATGAGAGGGTTCAGGGTAGTGTAAATGTCTGGTAAGCGCCCACCTTCTGCATGATGCCCTTCTCGTAGTAGTAGCGCAGAGAGCGGCTGAGCTTGTCGTAGTTCATGGCTGGCCGGTTCTTCTGAATGCCCCAGCGCCGAGCAACCTGCAGAAGAGAAGCACCGAGCAGTGGACACACATTCCCCTGCACCTGCTGGTTTGCTCTGATTCCCAGGAGGGTCCGTTCTGTAACCTCACTGGCTCTGGCCAGGGACCCGTTTCCCTGACCTGGAAGGGAAAGGGTTTACTTCTCTCCAAGCCAAGCATTCACCAGAGGTGATATTCAGTCCTGGGAGCTGGGAGGTGAGACCAGGAGGTGGAAAGCTCCTAGCACTTTAAGACTGTGCAGGGTTTGGCGACCATCCCAGAAGCAGCAGGCCCTCCACCGTTCCTCCACGTATGAATTATTGACCAATACCCATAGCCCATTAACATGTTGCCATTAAGTGCTATGGTTTCTGTAGCAGTCAATAAGGAATAATTAGAATGGTCATTCCTGAAACATTAGAAACACACTAGTGAGTTGCTAATGGGCCAGCAGAGCAAAAGTTCAATTCTAATAAGATTGGAGAGGGGCTGGGAGATGTTTACTTATTGCAGCTCGTGGAGTAACGGGGAATCAGATCATTCCAGCCTGCTGCCATCCAATCGCCTGCTCCCAGCGGACTTGCAGAATGGACACTAAAGCATGTAGCACCATTATCCACTCAATGAAATATTAACAGGGCTTTCCACACAGTTCTGCAGTGCATTACATCCAACCCAGTCCACCTGAGGTACTGTGATGGGCAGACGTAACTGGAGCTTTGGGCTGAGAGATCTGGTAGCAGGAATACTTCTCAGTGGGGTTAGCCAATTACCAGAGCAGCCCAGCAATTTCTGCTCTAAGTACTACTAAAGGCACCCCAACTCCTACGTATAAAGATGACTAATGAGGAAGGAAGACTGCGGTGGCACAGCGTGTTAAGCACGGGGCGGTGAACCCAGAGGTCTGAGATCTGAACCCACCAGTTGCTTCTGTAACGACTTACAGCCATGGAAACCCCGCGGGGGCATTTCCACTCTGTCCTGGCAGATTGCTGTGAGACGGTGGTGCGAGAGCCAGGAAAGAAAGGACGACCACTAGCAACAAGAGTCCTCAAAGGTCTGCAAACGTGTGCACAGCAGGGGCCACGCCACGAACGTTTTAGGTCATTTAGGAAACTTTATTTTTCTTTCTTTGAACAAAATTACCTACAGTCGCGGTACCACATAATGTGTGTGTGGGCAACATCCAACTGCATCCACATGCCTGGTCCCATCGTTCTATCAGAGCTTCCGAGATCCCAAAGGCCGAGCCGGAAATAAATGCAATAGCTTCGCCCAAGCAACACGTAGGCCTCCTGGCTGTGGTATACAACGTGACTGAGCTGTCAGGTGCATAAGGTATGTATGGTCCAGACACAATTCATCATACATGTTTTGATAGCCACAAAAAAAGCCTCTCATACTGGCTTGTTGGAAGGGGCTTATATGAGGGGGACTCCAAAAAGTTCCTGGGAAAATGGAATTGGAAAACAAACAAAAAAAGGCCTTAAAGCCCCCTCCCATGGACTGTCCTGCCTACCTAAAATGTTAACTGTGCACTAACACATGTGCAGACTCACACACAGACAGCAGTGCCCAACCTCATGTACCCTCACGTAGCATTGCATCTCGAGGATTGTAGTTCTCTCTCCATTCCGTTTCCTTTAAAAACTATGACCATGAGGTACATCGCAGCACCCACACGCAACCAAAGCTGTGCTAGTGACAGCAGCCACCAGAGGCAAAGGTGAAGTATTGTTTGGAAATGAACCCAAAGGTGAAAGATCAGTGCCTGCTACTGCTTGCAGTTTGGACATGTCCCACCGGACAATCACAGCCATCCTCAAAAGAAAGGAACGATGCTCTCTCTCCAACCTAGTCAAGGATTAGCTAGGCTACTAGACTATTGAAAATCTGAAATGGACCTCTGAAAGACATGGAGACCTTGCCAATGCTGTACCCTGAGAACCCAACACAAGCACGACCCCTCCCTTGTGGCATGCTGGTGGGCCCTGCTAAGGCACGCAGCGAGTTTGGAGACAAAGCAGGACCGGATTCCGATATGGTGTTCACCCCCCCATTTCACAGGGTGTACCCTGGACCTTAAGCCATGCCTGACTATATTCTTTTGATCTTGTGAAAATCAAGCAGGGAGTGGGAAGTGAGTGGAGAGAAGAAGGCCAAAAGAAAAGTGGATCTTAAAGCACGCTTTCCTTAAGGATTTTGGCAGGTGGAAAGGAAGAGTCCCTGAGTTTGGGATTTTACAATGACCTTTAGTAAATACCAGAAATGATCATGGCAAGTGAATAAGAATGCACCTGTCCTGATTACATTAGAATACTTCAATAGCAGGCTTCTTGTTTGCCTGGCCCAAACAAAACAAAACAAAAACCAAGAAAGCTCCATTTCCAATTGCCTTCTTCATTCTCCTATGCCTTGGGTTGGGTCTCCAGTTTTCTGTCCCACATGGTAGTTACATCATCTGGTGTCAATTTGGGACTTGAGAGGATTAAGAGTGAAGGGGTGGAGTGTAGTCTGTCAATCGGGTCATAGGCAACGAGGCCTTTGTGTGGGCATGGCCTTCTCCGGAGGATTCTGGGAACTCCGGTATTTCCTCCTTGAAAGTGGGAGACTCTCTGTCTGCTCACACCCTGGGAGATATAGCAGCTGACAAGACACATGGAACTACCCTAGTGCCCCAAGCTGGAGAAGCCACGTGGAGACCCCTGCCAGCGCTGAGATGCTTACACCACCACCGGATCCACAAGACTTCCCACCCACTGGCCTGTGATCTTTCTGCATTCAGCGTCATTGCATGTGTTTCGTGAGTCTGAAGACTTTATAGATTGGTATCGGACATTTGGGCTAATATTGGACTTATGGACTTGGTCTAAACTGGGTTGGGATGCTGTCCTAATGGACAATTAATTACCCTTCATATAAAACTCTCTCATACACACATGAGTCTCTATGAATTTGTTTCTCTAGTCTACCCAGACTAACAGACCCCTTTCAGCCATTCAATTTTATCTTCATGATCACAAAGGGCACAATTTACCTCAATCCCACTGAGAACAACAACAAATCCCAAGAAGCCCACAAATCCAGGAACCAAGGGCAGATAGCGGCCGAGGAGGGGAATCTGTTAAACCAATCACGTTGTTTAAAAGAAACAGCACATTATGAACGTGTACTTAATTGCTGTCAGCCACAAACGAGGCAGGGAACTTTAAACGAAACGCAGCCTCTCACTTTACTATGTTCAGTGGTGAAAAACAATGCTGGCATTTTTGTTTTTGAATATTCTTAACTTCGGATGCGACCTCCTTTTTCCCCTGTCACTTGCATATGCAACAGCTGACTGGGTGTTTGTGTATGCACAGATTTCAAAGCAGTTCTGGTAGCCATAGTTACTGACTCATCCTCTCGGGCCAGAGCCCGCCGCTTCCTTGGCCCTCCCCTGGGCTGCGCCTTCCATAGCATGGTGTGATGCGGCACAGCTCCGACGCAGCTGGAGAGCAGGGCTGCCCCCTTTTCTGGCGGGTGGCAGCGGGGTGCGAGACAGGCAAGAGTTTGTTCCTGCTCTTTCATCTTGCCCATCAGTGACTATAATAGCACACATCTGAGGGCTGATGCTGAAGGAGTTAAACTGTACTCATCTCCCTTCCTGCTCTTGAGAGAGAGAGAGAGATAGAAAGAGAGAAAGAGAGAGAGAGAGAGAGAGAGAGAGAGCCCAAGCCACAGCGCGGGCGAGCAGCCCGTCCTTGTGAGCCTCTCCATGGCATCAGTTATCTGCCACATGTTCAACAAACAACCCTACCCCCAAAATATTCATTAATGCAGATTCACAGTTAAAATGGCTCCAGATTAAAGCCGAGTCCGTCATAATTGAGAGGGTGCTAAGCTGGATGACGAACAGAAGACATTTGATTAGGGGCCTGCCAAAACGAAGTTCTAAAACCACAATTTCCATGCACAGTGTAATGGATACGACGGATAATTACCCAGAGTGCACTACTCAGCCCACAGCTGCCTACAATTACGTCCCAAACAGCTTCCTCCTCCGCCTCACCCTTCAAGCGCCCCACATGACAACAACCCTTTTCGTGGGGTTAGTGTCTTCCCGGGATTAACAGGGTGCGGCCCCCAGAGTTGTGCGTGGAGGGGGGCAAGGCTAGACAAAGGTGTGTCCCCAGGCCAAAGTGCTCACGTGGAGCTGAAGGGGCCTGGGCTGTGGGGCAGCAGCAGGCAGAGCTCAGGGAAGGCTGGGGGCTGCAGGGTGGGGCGGGAAGAGGCACTTCCCGAGGCCCGAGCTGCCCAACCCGCTCTGGGAGGAAGCCTCAAGGGCACGGTCGGCCTCTCAGGGGCCTCGGCTGCTTGGCATTTATGAGCGTTCTGGATTAATATTAGTTTCTTGTTAAAGTAAGAGAGCCAGGGCCCCGTGCCATCTGTTCATCATTTTCTTTACCACTGGTAGGAGAGCAGAAGATTCAATAACCTCTTCACAAAGGGTCATAACCAGGTTTACCTGCAGCTGTCCAGCCTATGCTTAGACCCCAGGCAGTGGCCATAAAGTAATAAAAGCTCCTGTTTGTGAAATGAGATAAATCAATAAGGGCTGCCCACATGACAGACCTGCTTTCAGAGTGAGTCTGGCCCACATGCTCTCTCTCCCCCAGCCTCCGGCAGATGAGGAGGGCGGCGAGGAGAAGAAAGATGCGCGAGATGGCTTAGCGCTAAAGCAGGGCTTAGAAAACCCGGCAGCGCCCACCCAACTCGGGCTTAGAGCGCGGCCTGGGCTGTAACGGAAACTGTCGACACGTGAGCTAGGTTGACATATTTCCACTTTCACGAATGACTCCAGACAGGGACCGTCATGCGCAAATCCTCTTTAGTAACTGCCTTAGTCTCCTGCCAATCGGGATTCGTTAGCTTCGAACTCACAGTCTCCTCCCCACCCCTCCCACCCCCCATCTTAACGTTCAGGCTGGTTCCCTGTCCCAGGCCAGATGCCTCCCGCTGTAACCCCCACGCCGATTTCTTCCCTCCGTGTGCTAAAGTGAGCGCTGGATTCACCCAACGCCTGAGAACACTGTTCTTGCTCACAAGCCTCCCAAATGCATGCATCTCCCGTCAACCCCAAGCAACCCAAAGACCGTTCCTGTTGATTTAATATGTGACACCCAAGTATACGTTAACCCTCCAAAAAATGCACGCCAGCTTTCCCAGGTAGTTATTTCTTCACAATCATCTAACCGATAAAGCAAATAGGAACCGCATGCTAAGCGCAAAGCCCAACGTACTGTGTCTTTCTCTAGGATAGCCAGGAAAGGGATTCGGTGCTGTGGCTTCTCCTCTGAAGAAGTACTGGTTCTTTCCATAGGCTTTTCTGCCATTAGTTTTTGGCAGACCAACAATACCCTTTTTCTTGCTCCGCCCGCCCCTTACAAACAAAAGACGGAAGGCTTGTGTCTATCTCTGAACTATTGTGACGCCACATAGCACGCTTTAATAGAGCTAGAGAGAGCTCATAAGAATGACCGATCTCTCATAATTTCATCTCTTCAGGTCAAGGCCATTTGAGACACTGTAGTAATTGCCTCCTGTAATAGCTTCCCGAAATCCCACACGACATCTTCATGCCGCCTCCTATATAGGCTACGGCATGCAAGGGCCGAGGCCGAAACTACCGAGCCATCATGTTCAGAAGACCTCTCAAGAGGGAAGGTCATGTCTCCTCCTTGACTGTGAGTCTCCCCATTCATAGGCCCCAGGACTCAGATTTTGAGGAAATGCAACCAACTACGCTGAGGAGTTCTGGCTTATCCGATTCACAGGAAGGACAGTGCCCGGCGACTGCTAGGCCAGGATGGGAATAAGAGCGGGAATGTTTAATACAGTAACGAGCCCCAGGGAAACATGAACAACAAGCTCATCACAGGCGCCCTGCAGCCAGCACTCACCTCCTCGGGCTCTATCAGCTTGAATTCCATGCCTCGGCCGGTCCAGGCAATGAAGTGGGCATTGGCTGGGTCGTCCAGCAGAGTAACCAGGAACTGCCACAGCTGCAGAGAACCTCGCCTCTGATAGGGGGGCCCCTCTCGATACAGCGTGGGCTCCTGTTTGACTTTGCCTGTTTGGGGGGCACCCACACACAAACGCACAAAGATTCCCGTTAGAAGTTTCTCAGGGGATTTGGAAAAGGAGCTGTGAATGCCCAATCAATCACTTAACTCCGTTAGACTAACCCAGTTGCCGTGACATCTTTAACTTTCCGGTTTAGCAACAAAGCCTTACCTTCCAGCCTCTCAGGTACCACACAGGTGTCATCGAAGTACAACCGGGGATCTTTTTCGTATGGAAAACCTGAAGGAGAATTTAAAAAATAAAGGCTCTGTGGTTAACAAGTTCTGTGGTGCATTCAAACTATGGATTTAGGGACTACAATGGGATTGACCTTTCCAGGCTCTAAGCCCTACTGCTGTTCTATCTTTGCAAGCCTGCATTTTCTGGGGCTTGAAAAGGACTCAGGTGCTCATGTTCTGATGTGGTCACCGGAGCCTCATCCACAACAAAATCAATTCTGCTGTCAGAGCTAAGACTGCAAGGAAGCACTGCGTCACCTGTCAGTTCCTGCACATCTTCCTTATGGGTCTGCGTGGATCAATGGTGCCGTGACTAAGCCGTTGTATCTGGAAAAATCGCACCTGTTTCACTGGATGGATTTAGTTTAATCTGTATACAGTCCCACCACTTTCCTGTTGGCTGCTATGAATTCCAACCTTCCGTATAACTTGTCCAGACTCCATCAATTATGAAAGCACCTGGGGTACAGGGAATGTTGCCAAAACGAATACAGACTTTGGGGCTAGTGGAGCTTTTCAAAGAGCAGCGAAAGTTTCAGAGTACCTTGGGGATGGTATTATCACAGACAGGCTGGAGAGAATTATTCAAGAGCCCTAGCAGCGAAATGAAGTCAAGCAATGAGAACCAACTGATCCCATGACATCACTAAGAGGAGATGACAGAAAGGGTCTGACCAGGGCCAACCCACATTCGGTGCTGGCCACCATGTCACCAGGCACCCTGACAAAACCAGAACTAGGTAGCAGGCAGCCTCAGTGGGACGACCTCCTTTCCTGTGGCTTCATCCATTTCACAGGGGTGGGGATTAGAGAAACCCTCTACCAACATAACTGCTCAGGAGAAAGACCCAGGAGCCCTTACTTCCCGAATGAGGCTTCCCTGTGCTGGCTGACACACTTAGTTGGACGGCACAGGTGAGTGCGTCAGGTATGCCGTGGGGATACACAAGGAATGGTGCTCTGCAGTGAGGCGCTTCCATTGGCTTTTGAGGGGGAACCCGCTGGAACTTGAATAATCCCAAGGGTAAAGACGCCAAGAAATAATGGGCTGTTTATTCTTCTTCACAAACTGTCAAGATCCACTCGCTTCTTGGCAGGCCTGATTTCAAGGTATAGGACTGTGAGACAGGGCTTTGAACCACTTCACCCTAGTTCCACTCCGGGTCCCGTGATCGATCCCCCTCCCGGACACCGAATGAGCCACGAGATGCATTCTTTTGGCAGTTGGCACAGGCGTGAAGGGCTATTGAGACTCACGCTTCAGCACACAGAAAAGGCTGGAAGCATTTTTCGATGATTCAATAGCTGCATGTGCAGCAAGTTGAGGTCGCGGTGGCACAGGAAGCACTGGGGGTAGGGGTGGTTCTAAACTAAGGCAAACTCCCTTGCAGTGGAGGGCAAGCACCAGTCAGACTTTTTGAAATGTAGCGACTGCCTGTATATGGATTCAGAATCTAGATTTTTAACAAGATCTTCAAACGATTCTGAAGTTTACAGAAGACCGCCGATTCCGATCCAATATACCTGGGGTGGGAAGGCAGACTGTCAGCAAGGAGTCAAACCAGGCTCCAAAGCCTACCTTGGAGGAAATAGACTCTTTTGAGGTTTGTAGGATTTATTTTGCTTTCCTACCAGGCCCTGCTTCCCGGTTGCTTGACAACATAGAAAGGGGGGATATTTTATTGGCTTTTATTTATTACCCAATACAATTAATACTTATTGTGGGAACTGCTAAGAGACACTGAGCACAGAGAGAGACACGTGGCCCTTATATCTCGCCTCGGAGAGAGGCAGACCACAAGCTAGGGCAAGAAATCGAAGAGTCGAAGTGCAGTGTGGAAGTTAAGAGAGGGCAGGCCCTGGGAGCAGATCCCATCAGCTGTGTGACCGAGAGTGAGCTGAATCTCTGGGGAGAACGGGGTGAACATGACTCAGGCCTTACAGAGTTGGGGTGAAAATTAAATAAGTGCCAAGAAGAGCTCAGCGTACGACGTGTGCAAAGAACAACAGGTGAGCAGGAACTGCACTCTGAACTAAGTATTATATACAGCAAATGTCCAGGGAAAAATACAAGCTTTAGCCTCTAGCATAAGTCCTAAATTCCTTGAGGATAAAAACCAAGTCCCGAATGTTGTTATCGCGTCCCAATATTTTATACACACTAAGTGCTCCATAAATATCGGAAAAAGTGAGAAACCCAATAATCCACACGCACCAAAATGATACCACGCTTAAAAAGTAGCAAATAAAAAGAGATTATCCTTCAATGACCATGATGATATATTTACTATCTGATTTGGTACTGGGGAGCAGATGGACTTTTATGGCAAGCTGGTGTACTTTGTGTTTACCAATCGGAATTACAGTATCCATCACGGGTCATGTTTTGCCCCGGCTATCAGGAAGCTCTGTGTTTCCCACCTTTCCTGCCTTAGATATCTAGGCTCTCGAGGGACTTCCTGGTTTTTTTCAGCTTCCTGGTTCCCTGAAGATGGCCGTGTATCTGAGCCCATCTCTGCTTGCTCACTTGTTGACTTATAACACACCCACAACTCACCTGGGCTACTAACCAAGACAATCCACTCCCTTATGGGATTATATCTGCAAGTATCAAAACACCAAACTGCTGGTGACCCTACAGCACAGGGTAGAACTCCTACCCCTGTAGGTTTCCAAAACTGTGAACTGTTTATGGGAGCAGAAAGCCTCAACTTTCTCCTTCAGGGTAGCTGGTGGCTTCCAACTGCTGACCTTGAAGTTTAGCTGGCCAAGTCTTAACCCACTCTGACAGACGCCACCAGGGTTCAATATCGACAGGTACTGGGGTGGGGGGTGGGCGGGGTGTCTGCATGGGGGTGGGGCACAATTCAATTCAACCCATAACAGTTCCATGTGGGTTCTGATCCACACTATAAAGTCACGATAAGTGAACGACTTCAGTTAACCACCCGTCCGTCAGCCACGCCAGGTTATTTTTGGAGCTTTTCGTTGCTCTAAGGTAAGAACATGTTCCAGGTGTCTAAGGGGCTGGGGGTGGGGGGCATCGAAATTCTAGGTTTGGTTTTCAGAGCTAATCGGATGAAGGCCTGCCTACACAGAGTATCATTTAGGGGCCTTTTGTGGTTTCCAGTGTTTGCCTCATGTGGTTCGTGAAAACATCTGGAAGATGCTGTTGGTGTAAGGGACGTTTCAGCCGGCTGCATTGGCCCCAGCAATTCCATCAGTCATCTATCTAATCAGCCGAATAAAGGTGGCAGGAAGGAAGGACCGTTTGAGGGGCAGAGTGGAGATGAGACTCAACCCCCTACACAAGGACTCCAGGTGAACGTGCAGCGCAAGATGGCTATCTGAACCAGCACAGATGCCAATCAGAGACACTTGTCTCCCTAACTGCTTGGCAGGCATCTGTGGTCAAGCCCGTGTGGGGAGGACAGAGAAAGCACGGCAGGGTAATTTAGAGCAATTAAGACTGCTGCTGTTGTTGAAACAGCTTCTTCCATGTGTGTGGGATCAGGGAACGGAGTGGGAACGAGTGGGCAAAGAACACACAAACTTGCCAGATATTGTGTGTGTAGTAAGCAACCCAATGCCTGACGAAAAATATTTCCTATAAGAGCGTGCTCTTTCCTAAATGTTATAATTATGCAAAATGCTCTCTCTTCCCCAGCTTGCCTGCTGCAGACATCCATTGCTATATAGGAACATTCAGGAACCTGGAAGAGAGCCCCACACAGCTGTGCCTATCAGTCTGTGGCCCAGATGATGTGCCTTCCGTTCCAGGGCTGGACACTCAGAATGTCACCAGGAGTTCAGTGCAACCACACTGGGTCTCCCTTCTAAGCAGGTCGAAGGCAAGCAGCCACTTCACAGAGACCACTGTTGGGAGCTTACCACTTAGAAAATCCAACTATGCTTCATACAACTCCCACCCCAGCCCATCGAGTCGATTCCAACTTACTGTGACCCAATGGGCCAGGGCAGGCCTGTTCCTGTGTTTCCCAGACGGTACATTTCTATGGGAGCAGAGGATCATCATTCTCTCTTGGAGCCTTGGTGAGTTTGAACTGCTGGCCTTGTGGCTAGCCGTCTAATGCCTAGCTAGATGGCTACGCCCACAGGGCTCCCTCCCTCACCATGCTTCGTGGAGTGGCTTTATCAGCTTGATCCACCTTCTGTGTCAACTCTGGAATGCAGTGGCTCTCAATCTTAGTTGCACACTGGAGTCACCTGGGGAGCTCTGACACTGGAATCACCTGGGGAGCTCTGACACTGGAGTCACCTGGGGAGCTCTGACACTGGAGTCACCTGGGGAGCTCTGACACTGGAGTCACCTGGGGAGCTCTGACACTGGAGTCACCTGGGGAGCTCTGACAAGATACTGAAGCTGAAGGTCCGACCTCAGAGTCTGAGTGAATTGCTCTGGAGCGAAGTCTGTACATCAGGATTTCCCCCCCCCTCTTTTCCCCAAAGTTCCCCAGCTGATTTGAATGTGCAGCCAAAGTTGAGAATCATTACTTGACTGTGCAAGAATCTCTTGGATATTGCTGGGCTCCACACCTGGCATTTTTGATTCTACAGGTTTGAGGGAGGAGATCCGGCAGAGCGGTGCATTAAGCTGCTCTGCCAGCAGTTCGAGCCTGCCAGGCACTCCGTGGGCGAAAGACGAGGCAGTCTACTTCCATTACCATCTGCGGCCTCAGAAACCCAAGGCCATTCTGTCCCGTCCAGTAGCCATGAATTGGAATCCACTTATGGCCGTGGGCCTGGTGGCCTGACGTGGTTCCTGAACATCTGCATTTCTAACAAGTGCCAGGTGAAGCTGCTGCTGTTTTTTGAAATTGTCACTCTAGATGCTTATGGAGAGATGTATAAAGGCTAGAAAGGAGCGCTGTTGGTGCTGTGTGAATCCTAACCACAAGGCTAGCGGTTCAAACCAACCAGTTGCTGTGAGGGAAAAAGAGGAGACTACTGACTCCCGTAAAGATTTATAACCCTTAGGGGGAAATGGGGAGCCAACAACAACAGTAACTAAAAGAAAGAAGAAAATATTCTAAAATCGATGATGGCGATGACTCTTCAACTCTTCTTAATAGGATTGAATTCTATGATATGTGAATTACATACCATTAAAAAGCTTAAAGTTTTAAAACCTTGGAAATCACTGCAAGGGTCTCTAAGTGTTGGAACTGACCTGACAACAGGTTTCATATGACACACCTTCCAGGGAAAGTGTTCTTTCAGGAAACCAGCAACAACCCCAAAGTCAACGACTTCCCTCTTTGGGTGTTCAGAAGGGGAACCTTGAGATTCTGTTCTCTGAAGTCTTGCCCTCATCTCTTTAGGCCTTTCGTGCCTCCATTTCATTCCTTTCTCGTCAGGAGCTGAGTCAATCCACTTGCTTTTGTCATTCCTTTTAAGAAGCAGCTAGTCAGCAACTTCTCCTTCCCACTCTGGCCAATCCTGCCCTCACACAAGACTTCCTTTTTTCACTTTTAAGAAAGTCTTCATTCTAAAAATCAGCAATAGGCACTCAAACCTAAGACAGCCCCAGCCATGTATGCATACCCCCTCCCCAAAACTGGTGCAGCAAAAGCCCTCCGACACCCAGAATGTCACCTTCAGGAATTTGTCCTCAAGAATTCATCAAGGGAGTGTGGGAAATTTAGCTAGCTGGATGTTCGCCTCGGCTTGGTTTATTTTGGGAGTAATCTGGAAATACCTGCTTACTCATGCAACAAGTATTGTTACAGCCACTAGAGAGGTACTATAGAGGGACGTGGGGGGCTATACAGTGTCACTGGCTGTAAAACGTGCAGGCACAGGAAGAGCGTTGGGCCCTAGAGCCCACAGGGCGTAGTTCTATCTCCCCAGCTGTGTGACCTTGACAAGCCTTTTACACCTGAGCCTCAGTTTCCTCATGACACCTGGGAATAAGCAGAAAGTCCACTTAAGGCTGCGAAGGATTAATTAGCTCACAGAAGGCACAGCAAAGACCCTAAGGAGAGGGCTTTGTAACAGGTTTGTAGAAAACATGTTACTAAAAGATGATGTTTTTCCATACAATTTTTGAAACCCCTTGACAGATAGCAAAGCGTTAAGATTAATTCTCGACAGCGAGGTTGAACGTTTTCCCTTCTGTTTATCTACACTTGCATTTTCTAAATTCTGAGCAACCAGTATTTGTGATAATAAGCTATGATAATAAGTTTATACCATATACAAAAAAACACTCAAAAGAAAGCTCCTAAACCAAAGGGGATTCTAGTCCTGACTACTTGCTTGAAGTCATACATCCTGTACAACATTGATGCTTTGAGACTATTTATTCTAAATTACTTCTGCCGCACCAAGGAGGGCAGTGCTAAAAAAGGCAGAGTCACGGTGCCTTCTCACGACAGTACGATTTCCCTGAGACTCACTGAATTAGTTGGTCCCAAAGGGCCTGGACACGAAACTATAAAACCCTGACATAGAACCATCATCGCCACACACGAATAACCGTCAGGACACGTGATGAGCCAAGCTTGTGGGAAAATGGCCTTTTTAAAAAAATGTTTCTTCTTGGAGAAAATTTAATTAACTAATTAATTGTCTTTGAGTGAAAGTGTACAGAGCAAATTGGTTTTTCATTCACCAATTCATACACATTTTGCTTTGTGACACTGACTTTAAAAACTATTTTATTGGCGTCTACTTCACACATCATACAATTTAATCATTCAGTCATATTAAGGAGATATGTGCAATCACCATAATTAATTTCAGAACACGTTCTTCTCATTGTTATTAGCTCTCCATTTCCTCCATCCTCCCCTGTCATGCCGCTAGGTAATATCTAGTTACGATCCCTACAGACCTACCTAGTGTGGACTTCATATATCAAAAATCATCAAAAACACAAACAGGAAGCAAACACAACAACAAAAATCCAACAATAATGACTAGACAAAACAGAAAAAAAAAACCCTTTGGGAGTCCCCAATTAATCAACATTTCTATAATTAAACAACATTCTCCAATTAAACATTTCTACAGAGTTGTATCCATCTACAAAGTTTTGAATATAATGTACGGTACTTCTACAGAGCGTTATCAAGGAGCCCTGGTAACAAGTTGGGCTGCTAACCCTAAGGTCAGCAGTTTGAAACCACCAGCCACTCCTCAGGGGAAAGATGGGGCTGTCACTCCCTATAAGAGTTGTAGTCTTGGAAGGGGAAGTCTTCACAGGGGAAGTTCTATCCTGTCTTACAGGGTCACTATGAGTGGGCATCACGCAATAGAAGCGAGTTTGACTTTGGTTTCACAGGGTCTCATGACTCGCACCCTGGCGGCCCTAGCTCACCATAGGAACACCTCAGATTGCTCTCCCATTTAAAAAGTAACAATCATTTCTCAAACAGTAATAAGTGCAAGGGAGTACTCAACCAAGCATCCAAACTAAGTACTAAGGAGAAACACATCGAAAAGCTCGTGTTTTTTTTTTTTTGAGGGAGTTAGTAGAATAAGAGATGGTACACTCACTGAGGGTTATTGCAAAAGATGAGTTGAGGCAGAATATGTATGAATTATTGAATGTAAAATTGTGATTTGCTCTGTACCCCCTCAACTACTTCCCAAGAAAGTTAAAAGAAAAAAGAAAATAAATCAGTTTTAAAAACCTCATTTCTGAAACATCCTTGAAAAAGTTAAAAAAAGAAAAAGAAAAAATTAATCATGTTAAAAAAAAAGGAAAACTCATTTCGGAGACATCCTTGGATCCATAGAAAGCCACCGTCACTGACATAATCCCCAAGTTCTAACTTAGGCAGATCGTAACATACACAGAGGCCACAGAAAGGTTGTGAAAAATGAAATGAAAAGATAATGGAATTTTCCCATGTGTTTTACAAGCCCTCATACTGCCAGGTAACTTTCGTGTGTAAAAACAGAGAAATCAGATTTTTTTCTCCAAATTTATCCCATGAACTCTGGAAAGTCAGTGTCATAAATATTCAAAATAATAGGAGGCCTCCATGCCTGAAACCTTTGGTATAAAATGAGATAAAGATGAATTAGCTCTCATATTCACTAGCTAGGAATTTATGACTTCAAATGTAAGCCTGGAAATGGGGCAGTTTGAAGCTTCTTTGAGTGTTATTAA
Organism: Tenrec ecaudatus; assembly: GCF_050624435.1. Classification (NCBI taxonomy): domain Eukaryota; kingdom Metazoa; phylum Chordata; class Mammalia; order Afrosoricida; family Tenrecidae; genus Tenrec; species Tenrec ecaudatus. The sequence continues at coordinate 28,041,608 of NC_134537.1, forward strand.
AATAATAATAAAACACCCAAACAAAAGACATTTCTTACCCTCATGGCTGCTGGAGAAATAGCCCCCTCTCATGTAGGACGCCTGGCAGTTGGGTACTTCTGGAAGGGAAACACACAGACACACACCATTGTCAACAGTTCTGGGGCAGAGTAAGTACACAGCTTAACCCGAGTGCCATAGTGAAGGCCCAGTGCTGCCTCGTGCCCCACGAGCCTGTCTTTATAGCACTATCCGAGAAGAAAGATTACCCCACAGGCAAAGAGGACATCTCAAAATCAAAGCTCTCTAGATCAGGGGCCAGGGGAAGGAAAACGCTCTCAAATCTGGTAAAAAATGAATTAATGGTAGAAAAGAAACTGTCTTCCCAAAGACTGTTTGGTCTCCTGCCTGTACTGACTCAACAGCTTTGGGAGTGGGCTGCAGAAGACGCCTGCTCTAGATTTTCTCCAATTTGCCCCCCAATGGTCGCATCCAGTCCTGCTCCTGGAGGCTCGTGGTATTTTTAGGCCAGAGAGATCAAAGAGGTTGGCAGTTCAAAACCAGCAGCAGCTCTGCGGGAGAAAGACTAGACTTGCTTCTCCCGTAACAGGTCCAGCCTAGGAGACCCACAGCGGGTTGTTAAGAGTCAGCAGTGACTTGATGGCAGGGTGTTTGGTTTTCCCCCACAGGGAGGCCACTCAGATCAGTTGTAGATCTATGAGGAACCTCCAAAAAAGCTCATGGGAAAAGGGAATTGAAGATGAGAAAAACACTGCCAGACAGGCATGCTCCAGAGGAGAATACACCAAAGCCGGAGAATGAATGCCAGGGCGGAGGCTTACAAGCTGGCAGTTCCAGGCCCTTGGTCATATTTCTGCTGTCAAGCACACAATGTCTCCCTTCTTCTGTTTGTCCCCAGAGCCTTCCTTCCCTACACCTATTTCTCTGCGTGTCAGCTCAGAGGTCAAAAGCAGATTCTACAACCCATTCCATTTATAAAAGCCATTTAAAATACCTATCTGCCTCGCCTCTGCCCAGGATCTTTAAGGGAACGAACTACACACAGGGGAAGACTGGAAACTTACCCACCACCCTCATATTCCCAACTCAGGTCGGGGTGGGGAGTGGGGGGAGTTGATTTCCGAAAAGAAGAAAAACAAAGAGGAGTTTCCAAGTGTGCAAACTGCAAAGTTCCAATCGTCCTTTCCCTTCGCTAATATTTCACTGACTAAGTCTGGTCTATAAGATATGTAGACAGTAAGCGGGTGATGTGCTTCACTGTGTTCCCAGACAAGAGGGGGCCCCATAACCTAACAGTAGGCGCTCTAACATGTTCGACTTCGACTGCTGATGGATGTAGGTCTTTTCTCAGTCAGCAAGATGGCAACAGAACAGATAGTCCATCAAGGAACCACAGGAGCAGGCTCTCCTATGGGGCCACTCGTACCCCAGACAGCCAGGAAATTCTCGCAGCTTACATGCGGCCTCTCTCCTTACAGCTGAAACAGTGTCAAGGTTCGCTGTAGGGACTGCCAGGTTATGAATGAGATTCGTTCCTGCATGCGTCTCTAAGTCAAATGTGCAGGTCAGGTGGAGCAGGTGCATTCAAATCGTATTTGGCCTTTTTTGGTGCAGGTATTTTCAATGGTTTAAAAGCTCCACATGCCGCCAAGAAGACTTTGTCATGAGTAGGGTTAGAGGTCCGTTCAATTGTTCCAAAGTGAGAGCAAATTAACCTAAATATTAAAGAGTTTCCCACCCCAGGCACTGTAAATACTCAAAAGAAAGCTACCAAACTTGGAATAGGACTCAAGTGCACAAATGATACGCACCTCCATGTTCAGTGGCCCTGATGTTACTAGCTCTTAAAAAGGGTACTTACCCCCAAGTTTAGACCCCAATACTCTCTGGGCCTGGCCTCTGACGTGTACTTCATAAGCCCCTCCCACCCCCTCTCTGAATGCCTACCGCACCCCCGACCACGTGCATGGCTCTTCTGCGGTGCTTTCCCACTAATGCATACTAGATTCTAAGTTCCTTGAGAGAAATTCCCGTAAGACTCTTCCCCACAGCCCTGCGCAGAGAAGACAGGGGCCGCACAGATGAATGGGCGCGTGCAGGACTGGATGCCTTGGTTTGAAGCTAACCTGAATCAACACAGTAATCCCGGGGCTCCTGCTTGATTCCCATCGGAGACTGGAACCCGTGTGCTGGGGGACCTGGCATGCCAGGGACCCCGTGTTCATAGAGCGGGTCATGGTATTCTTGTTTGAATCCTTGAGGGGGTGGGGGAGCTGCAGGGACAATAGGCTCTGACATTTGCCGGTGGTAAGTGGGGCGGTTGTCTCCAGGCCCTCCTGACTGAGGAGGGAAGGCGTGGCAAGGTTCAGACAGTTGTCGCTGAAATCTGTAAGAAAGAAATGACACATGGTTAAATAGGCACGGAATGAATAGCTACTGTGACTTACCAGTCGGGACTAGAAATTCAGATGAATGAAATTATAAAGTAATCCACCCCCCCCAAAATTCTAAAGTAGTTATTAATGCTTATTTATGGATATTTTGTTCCTGTCCCCTAATTGTGTATCACATTTCAATCCTCATAAAAGAGCGGGGGAAAGCAATCGAGGGAACAGAGCGGTCCCTCACACTGCACACACACTTCCTTCATGCACTGCCCATTTATATACGAAGCTTAAGTATCTGGTTCTAGCTGGACAATTCCTCTCAAAGCAGAACCAGCAAAATGCTCGCTCATTCTCAGCTGTACACAGAGGGAGCTTAAAGGTCACAACGTATAATCAGGTAGAAGAACATAGTGAAAAAGAAAGAAAGCCCATTTGCAATAGCAATCAAAACCAAAATCCTTGGGAATTAAGCAAGACATGTGTAGGCCGTGTAAGAATCAAGTCTTGAAACTGTTCTGTGCGGAATAGGAAGAAAATTGAAAAGAGAAAACTCACACGTTGCAAATATTTAGAACTTGGGAGTTGTTGATGTTCTGCAGAGTCCTCTAGAAAAGTAATGTGGTTCCAACCAGTTTGACCAAATGACTCTAAACTCTACCTAAGAGATTGATTTCAGAAAGGAATTATGCCCTTCTAGCGAGATACCGGCACATTGATAAATACCTGAAACCGTAGTAGAGGAAACGAAAGATAGAAAGATCCAAGGAATTGAATCAAAAGTTAAAACCCGGTAAGAATATTCCAGAATTCAATGCAAGGCTTGTCTTTCAAATCGGTGGGAAGAAAGTGGTAGACCCTCTATTTTCTACTGCAAGTCCAAATAATGTATCTTATGAATGAGAAATGTACACATAAAACTAGTGCTGGCGTAAGTAAATCTATACTGCAACGTCCACAATGGCGAGGGACGTGCAGGAAAGGCTGAGCAAGCCCTGGCAGAGCAACCGCACTCATCAAGACGGTTAACTTGCCACATAAACGTGGAAATCCCACCTCAGCACATGGAGAACTGCTCACGGTACCACGCTGTCTCTGAATTGCTCGGCCACCTGCAAAGGACCCACTCTCCTATTTCTGTCCACTACTGTTCACATGCAACGGATGCCTGGCCACTCGACGATGACCAGGTTTGGGACATACTATTCCAGTCCCCGGAGAAGTCCTGGTGACGCTGTCCACGGCTGCAGCAATAGGATCACACACAGCAGTGACTGTGAGGCTGTGGCAGGGCCAGGCAGCATTTCCTCTGTTGTACACAGGGTCCCCTGGGAACACACCCCGGTCATGGATCTACCACTTGCGGACTTACAAATGGAATCAGATGATGTGCTCGTGGGTGCGTTTGGGTGTCTCCTTTTATTGAGCGTAATGTTTCCAAGGCTTGCCCACGTTGAGGCACGTATCAGGACTCCATCCCTTTTTATGACTAGACATTAAATATTTCAATGTAAAACCAACAAAACCAAAAGAAAACCCATAAGCTAGAGAAACACCCTCTAACCATTAATTAAAAAAAAATTTAAGCTAACAAATACAGCCACGTACATAAGTAGCACTGCTGAAGTAAAGAGCTCCTACCTGATAAGTAAAAATTATCATCCCAATAGGAAAAATTAGGTAAGAGGCATAAGTAGGAAAGTCACTAAAAGAGTATCAATGGTCATAAACCAAGAAACATCAAGTATAACGTCATTAATGATCAGTTAAGTGCAAAGTAAATCCCACCCCACCCCCACCCCCCCGCCCGGCTGGATAATGTGATATCATTCAGTGCGTGGCCCATTAAACACCCTTACATCCTGGATGTGGTGAGAGCGGTCTATCGCAGTGGCAATCAACTCAAATGTGTGACGAGGAAACCTGGTGAGGCGCGTTGTGAGACAGCCACATAGTGGACAACAATCGGTCAACCCGATGTGACACCCGGAGGCTTCAAATAGTGGGAACGTGTGTAAACCACTCTGTAAACCTTCATCCGACTCACAATAAAAAGTTAAAGAACAAAAACAAAGACGCGGAACTTTTCCACAAACTTTTTGAAGCCTCCTCATATACGAATATATAAGGAATTTTCCATCTGTGAAAAACAGGGCAGGCTGCCTAAGAGCATATAGAACATTAATTTGGGGCAAAAAAGAAAAATAGTTAAAAGCAGCATACAAATGCTGACAAGATTTATGCCTAAATGTTAACCTGCTTATCGTTGAGTGGTTCCGATTTTAGATGATTTTCTCCTTTTTGTACACTTTCAGTTAAATAATGGCTGTGCATTATTTTTATAGCGTGCCAAGGAAAGCTTGCCGGTCAATCACTTGAGTGTCACTCATGTCTTTCAGCTGTCAGACAGTCCAACGGCCCTTTCCCTGTTGGACAGGCAGAAGAGAAAGGCTCAGGGGACACCCCTCAAACGGAATGACTGCGGCGATCTAGGTAACACCAGAACACGGTGTGTTCTTCCGAATCATACTGGAAAGAGGAAATGAACCATGTCTCTAAGGCGCGGTTTCTGCCCCAGCCGCGATCTTCTGCAGATCAAGACTGTAATTCTCAGTAGAGACGAGAGCAGTGGGTGTGGAGGTTCAAGATGAGCGACTCTCAAAGACTAAGGTCTGAATTCAGGAAGGATTCGAGTGCCCGAAAGTATGTGTATAAAGCAAAGCATGTGCGGACACGGTGCCTCAGGTAGGAAACAGGAGCCCAGAAGAACCATGGCTCTCGAACAACTCATTCCAGTGAGTTTCAGTACAGTCAGCAACAGCGCTTACCACCACCAGCTTACTCTCTCCTTTTAGCTCGGATCCTCTTAGTGGTTCTAATCAAGCCATTTTAACTTGATTTGAATCAATCTGTGCCAACAGGTGGCCAACAGATCTCTAGAACATCAAGATTGAAAATCTTCAACTGAAGAGATGTTGTGTGCAGATAAAATACTGTCTCAAATCAGGTGGGGTGGTGGCATGTTCTGTGGTGTCATTACCCAAAGCAGCACCTTAAGATCATTATATAACTGAACAATTTTGCACATATGAGGCAGACTAGCAAAGGAAGCTCCATTTTTGTGAGCTGCTGAGTAACTTGCTAGTTCCTCCCACCCATCTCAGAAAGGTGGCAGCTAGTTGATCTGCCTGTTCTCCATCCCCTGATGGGAATGTCTCTGCTCGTGATTAGTTTTAGAATGTACTCCCATGTTCTCAGGTTCTGGACACAATTAGTTTGGATTATTCTTCAAAATATCATTTGTTCGGATTCAATATTGTTCCTTCCCCTGGATGTTGCAATGCGAATGGTGTAGTTAATCTGGTCACGATAGCCAGGATGTGACAATATAATTCTGTTATGGTGACCAGGATGTTATCATCAATTTTGGTATTGCTTCTTTTATGACAAGAAATGTACCTTATAATGCATGCTTACTCTTCTTGAAGTTACAATTAATCCACTGATTTTGCTTTATGCTTCTGTTCATGCTTGCTTGCACCCTAGACAGATGATAAATGAGTTTGTTGGCCTTAAAGATGGACTGAAATTTGGACTCGTGACTGCAATCAAAGAATCGATTTTAGATTCTGGCGGTCCAGTTAGAATAAAGACTCTTCTAAATTATCAAGACATTATAGTGGCTGTCATGTATTCGAATCCACAACAGATACTTATTGTTTTATACTGGACAACAAAGTATCAGAATCTGCCCCGTCAACATCTTAAAGAAGCTTTACAAACTATCGGAGCTTCCTTAGGTTGAGAGTCTCATATGACGGTGTAAGCTCATCATGAATGCCAAGTTCAAGGTTGCTGTTATTGAAGGTAATCTTCCAATGGTCTTTGAAGAAGACCCTTGTACATTTGAAACAAGACTAGATTGGCATTTAAAACATGGTTTTTATTTCTCTTCTACTGCCATTCAGTCAACTCTGACTCATCTAGATCCTATGCAGGATTTCTGAGACGCGATCTTCATGAGCAGGCGGCCTCCTATTTCTCCCTCACGGCACCCGGGGAGTGGGGTGGGGTGGGGGGTTGAAACGCTGACCTAACCCACAGCGTTACCAGGGCTCTGTAAGCAGGCTGCAAGCCTGCAGACAAGTCTGGAGCGCTGGGCAGAGAGGATTTTTCTGGAAGGAGTTACATTTTATAAAGTACTTGGAACAGTAGCAAGGCACACATCCTCCTCCATTTTCTCTCCACCACTGTCAAAGGTGACCTTCCTAACTCAGCTCGGAGGTGGCCTGTACCACTTAGTTCTGTAACTCGAGCCTCCGCAGCTGACAGGCCCATCACCCACTTCCGCTCGCTGTTCATCTCGCCTTTCTGACTGCAGCCAGAGTGGGCCTGTGATGGCCTCTTCAGGAAAAGGTCCTTGCAGCTGGGGCCAGCCGGCACCCTCCACCTCCTCCACCACGCCTAACATTAAGGGGGCCTGAAGCTCACAGGCCTGCGGGCCGCCCGGTGGAGAGCCCTGTCATCGGGATGGCTCAGCACTGCGTGGTTTGGGGGAGCAGAATAGCAAAGGGGACCTTCGGGATGAGGCCCGAGGTCAGCGTATCTGGAAGGAAGATTCTCTCAGGGCTTGGGGATGACCCACTGTTCATTTGCCGCGATCAGCAGTGACTCCAGTTCTTGTCCTCAGAATGCCTTCCATGAACTTGACTCGCTGACCTTCATTTGAACACCCCCCTCCTTCCCCTTTCTCCACAAGCCTTTGAAGCATCTGAGAATGTGTTGTATACAGAAGACAACCACTGTGACAGGCCGTCTCTTCTTCACCCAGGCGGGCAGTCCTTTCCAACGACAGAACGGCTCAGCTTCCACAAACTTCTTCCTCCCCCTCTTCTTCCACTCCCCCCAGTTTGCCACTCGGGTTCCTGCTGCCAGGAGCTACCATTTGGTGAGCAAAAGACTTCTGAAGAGCAAGCATGCCTACATTCAAGAGGTTACGGATCGTGCCTTGTTCAGTCCACGGATTGAAAGACCCAGTTATTGCTTCATTTGTCGGATTTATATAGCGCCTTTCCTCCAGAAAGCTCACCCACGCTAATATCATTTGGTTTACGTTATGCAAACCGTTACGATGCTTTCTCTGCATTTCCTTTGTGCTTTCTGTTGCCAATGCACCGAGTAAACACATGCTTACAGGAGAACTCTGTGGCTGTGACGCAGGCGGCACAGTGGCTCCGGGTGCCACGTGTGATAACGGCAGCTCGGCGGCCAGCTAGGGATGACCGTGACATCTGCCAGGAGACCAACACCGTGCACACTGTGCTTCTGGGAAGGCTCTCGGAGGATGAGGAGGAGGGGAGAAGCAGCATAGCTAAAGACGAAGCTCTGGCTTGAGACCAGACTATCCTGGGCTGAACTCAACCACCACCATTTCCTAGCACCGGGGCTTTGGGCCCCTTACATAAATCCTCTCCGACTCAGTTTCCTCCTTGGTAGATCGAGGACCACCAACATGCCTACCCGACAGGTCTGTTGTAATGATTATGTAAGATGAAGCAGAGGCCAGCTTACTGGCAAGTCTCGATAGATTCAAACGCCACAATCACCTTCCCTACAGCTTCTCTCCCCAACACACATATACTAGACGCTATGAAAATACCAGGGAACATTAGGAACATGGAAGAAGACACACACACACACACACACACACACACACACACACACACACACACACACTGAAATGAAAGGCCCGCTGGTTGTCCGCCATTCTTGCTTCTCAGTAAGAGATGCTCATTTACCCAGGTGACGGTGTGCCTCCGAATGTAAGGCGTTTTTGTTCTGCTATATTACCCAGAGTAGACACTGTGATAGACAAAGTGCAACCACTGCCCTGAAAACACATCAGCGGGCTCAGAGACAACTCCCCGGGTGGTGTGTGACCAGGAAACACTGCTTAGATAAGCCGCGATAAAACATTCAGGGTGAAGAACAAGAAGAATTTCCTTTGAATGTCTACATGTCTGATTTCTGAAGAGCCAATATGCATATGACATGTGCCCAGAATATATGATGGGAAAGTAGTAGCTTTAAACACATAGTACTCTGATGATGAAAAGATTTTGTGGAATATAGCTAAAAAGACAAAATTGTCTGGCAAGACTAAAAGAGAAAAAAAGTCCAGATAAATAATTGGAAAAATGAAAAACTACAGATTAAAAATTCTATTATTTGCTTATGCCAATTAATTTTAAAGTTTACACAAAAATGGACAAATTCCTAGAAGATAGTTTATTAAAATCCACTCAATAACAGATATCCACAAAGGAAACATCAGGCGCAGATTGGTTTTACTGGTGAATTCTTCCACACTTGCAAGGAATTCAAATTTGCCATATATTGTTTCAGAATACAGAAAAAGGACCACTCTACACTCACCTAATGTGCTCACTCAATGCTAAAACCTACATTTACCAAAAAAAGGGACAATCATGAATAACACTTCTCGTTCAGTGACTTTTTTTTTCATTTATAAAAGTAGTAAAAAAACAAATCTACTGACTGTTGTACACGTTAACAGCATATACCCAGGAGCAACCAGCAGCCAGGTGGAGGCAAGAATAACACTGGTTGTGATGGTTAAGGTTATGTGCAATTTGGGTTCGCCATGGTCCTAAGGGGCATGGTCGTTGGGTACAGTGAGAGCTGGTTCTGGAATGATGTGGTCATCCTCCGCTTTGTGATGTAATGTGGTCATCCTCTATTTTTGCCTACTGCCTCAGGTCAATTAAATGAGAAGTGACTGTATTCTAAGTCACGAGTACACATGAAAGATAAACCCTAATTATATATTGCCAAACTAAGTTAGCATGCACAAAAAGGTAACAGATGGACAAGCTGAGTTTATCAAAAGAATATAAGGTTGGTTTTATCTAAGTAATTCACATCGTTTACAGACTTAAGGAGAAAAATCATCCGATTGCCTCAACAGAGAGAAAAGGTGATAAAATTCAGCATCCACTCACGTAAAAAACTCGCAGTAAACCGGTAATAAGAGGAAATTTCCATTTACTTGAAAAGAGGTCACAGAAGAACTTACAGTAAAGTGAAGAAATGCTGAAAACAAGCCCTCTTAAGACCTAGAGCTTAAAAACAACAACCAAGAGCAGCAAAATCCCACTCGAGCCATCAGAAGCAGAGTGTGCGTGTGTGCGCGTGCGTGTGTGCGCGTGCATTCGTGTGTCATTAGCTCCAGGGCCCCTGCTGCCATCCAAATCCCCGGATGATCTAGTCACTTTAAAAGGTCAAGTATTTGTATATAACTATCACATATTTTAAATCATCTCTAGATTACCGGTCGATATAAAGCCCAATACAATGGAAACAATGTAAATACCACTTTCAACATTCATCAAATACGTGTGATATTTAGGAATAGGTTGAATCTGTAGATGTGGAGGGTCAACTGTGCCTTACTGATTCCATCCAAGACCAAGATGGCTCCATTAAGCACCTACGACACTCCGTTTCAGACCCCACCCTAAGTCTGTGATGCCATCCAAAATGTGCTCGTGACAGAGGTGTGTGGAGAGCAGATACCTCAGTCATTTCATTCCTGGCCAGGCTACAAATGTGATTCACAGTCAAGGTCTTCCCTCCCTGAACATGACAAAATGTAGCGGACAAAACCAGACAGCCATTGAATAGGGAATGACTTTAAGAGAGGAAGCAGAAAGAACACAAAAATCCAAGAATACTAAATCTCTCGATTTATCTAGATCTTGAGAAATGAGCACTTTTCTACAAATCAAAATCCCAGAGAACTTACGCTTTGAACTCTGGACCGTGAGCACTCAGGGAGAAACCATTTTCAGACGAGATGATTTCCCCTCAGAAGAAACCATCCCTAACTCACCGTGCTTGATTATTCTGGGTAGAGGGACCATCCACGAGCCCACTACAATACGGATGCCCTTCAGGATCATCAAGATTTCCCACAAACAAGACTATTTCCTTAAATTTTGTCCTTTCTTTGCTCTTTGAATGCATGCCAACTAAGAGAGCAGCACATCCCCAAATTCTTAAGATGATAAATGACTTTGGGGAGCTTCTTCGGTTGAATTCGGGGCCCCCAGTGGGATCACTCTTAATTTGAGATACACTGAGAAATGGTCATAAGGAAAGAAAAAAGTACACATGGCCAGCAGGGTGGGCCTAAGACTGGAATTATCTCCTAGGTTTCTCTACCCACCACCCGTGAACACTGGCAACAGCACCATGAACACACACACAAGCTCTGGGTGGCAGAATGAAAAGCATCCCTCTTCCAGCAGCAACAGAACATGGCCGAACATGCCAAATTACATGCTTTACAGCCCCCTGCCCCGCCTCCTTGGGGGAAAGCAATCTACAATATAAATCACTGCTTGCAAGCATAGCATTTATCTTCTAAAAATAAATGTGGAGTTGTGAAGAATTACATAAAGATTATATAAAATATGAATATGCTTTTCACTGGATGATATTTTCATTGCTCGAAGCGTAAGCTAGAAAACTATCAACAAATGTGAATTGATAATCTGCTAAAGGCAGTTTAAAGAAAGAGACCTCGATGGTGGTGTTTTTTAATCCTCAAAAAAGTTACTGCATTCAACAGAAGAGATAAAGTGCCCTGTCAGCAAAGAAGAGCCGTATGCTGTGAAATAAGTGTAGACAGTGATATACACATTAAGACTTTATAGACACACACACACGGCCGTGGAGTTGATTCTAACTCAGAGTGACCCAAAGGACGGAGTAGAACTGCCCTTGATGGCTTCCAATACTGTAAATCTTTATGGGCCTAGAAAGCCTGCCTCATCTTTCCCCCCTGGAGCAGGTGGTGATTTTGAACTGCTGACCTTGCAGTTAGCAGCCTAAGTGTACCTCACACCACCAGCACGACCACTACCACCATGGCTCATTCTATAGTTGAATAGTGGGAAAACTTGTGGTCTGTGATAAAGTTGAGACGGATTTCTCAAAGTCATTTATTTAGCTTGTAGCAGACATTATAAATCTCCCCCCACACACACACCAAATCGCAAACAACAAATGGTTTCTTTCTGCGCTCAGATGCTGGTCTTCGAATGTAGGACTTCTGTATTGGTCACACAACTTTGAGGCAGTCCCTTAGTTGCTTTGAGACATGATTTTCTCATCTGTGAGATGAGATTTTCTACTCTGCTTTGGTCAACAATTATTAAAAGCCCCAAATGAGACTACTTTTAACCTGCAAACTATAGTTTTGTGAGGCAGCTGCTTTTGAAGCGGGCTGGGCTAGGGCAGGGGTTGAAGAAATAACTGGCTGTGACTTCTCAACATGAAGAAAATATATCCAGGCTTTGCCCCAGGCCTATCATCTAAATTTCTGGGATCGAATGTGGACATCTGTTTTCCTAAGTCCCTGTGAGGCTCCCTCATACTCTCTTAAGTTTGAGACCAGAACACTCAAACACATGATGTGATCAACTCAGGAGCCTACAGATTAAGTCCCCCTCCACCCCAAGTCTCTCAAGTATTGCTTCAGTATCCAGAAGGTCATCTCTTTGAGACCCATCATTCCTAAGTACAGAGTGTAAAGGTAACTTTTAGGGAGAGGTAAACTCCCGCCCCCCAAATCTACTTTCTGGTTCTGGCTTCTCCATCTTTGGACACCTAAGAGCGGAACATTCAGACAAGGGAACTTCAAAAAGTCTGTGAGGACAAGTCCATTGTTTTTGGTTCTATTTCCTCATGAATGTTCAGAAATCCAAACTGTATTCTCTCACAGGGAGGCTGGAAGCCTGGAGACAAAACCACTTCACTTACGTATACCAAGGCAATTCTGTCTGCCAAGGCTACAGGAGGGTAAGTAACTGCAGCAGAATCAGGGTATCCTTCTCCCGACTCACTCAACTGTCAACATAATATGTTTCCACAAGCCCCCTGGATCAGAAACAAGGATTGTGGAGGCAATGCTAGCAGAAGGGTTGGAATGTGAAATGATCTATGAAACACCAAGTTTGCTAAGTATTTCAAATACTGGATATATACCCCTCACATTTTCTCTAATTAACGGTTTGAAAAATTAAAACAAAACAAAACAAAAAAAAAAACACCGCTGAAATTAAAATGGCACCTAAAACAGAGTTCAAAACAAAACAACTGGGAGGCGTAATGAATGAGTTCACCCACAGAGATTTTTTTGTTTAGTCTGCGGAGTATTGTTGTTTATCACTTGAATTAGTTGCCAACTGAAAACAAAACAAACTTTGTACCCAACCCCCCCACTCAAAAAAACAAAACAAAAAACAACAACAAACCCCAAACACATTTCCACATCAGGAGAGAACCCAACGAGTGAGCCAGCCCCTAATCAGACTCCCCACCTTGGGCCTCAGGTAGCAATGGTATTCATGGTCTTTGTTGTGAAATAACTGGACAAATGATAGATCTCTACGGTGACTTTTATTTTTCTCAGCAAAGAAGGGGGGGGTGCAGAACCAGGGAAAGGTGCTCACTCTTTTTTGTATTTCATCTAGAAATAAAGGGATCTCCAAGTAAATACTGGTGGGCACTCAAGTTGAAGCCAGCCCGGAAAGGTACATTCATACATCCTCCCACTTCCTTACACCCACCCTGCGCCGCAGAGCAAGCAAGCAAATACAAGTCATCCTCTTGCAGCGTACAGCCCCTTGGTAACATCACTGACAGAACATCACAGCTGACTGCCAACGGTCTTGACTCATCCCAGAGATTTAAAAGCAAAACAAAACCAGGCTCCAGAACAACTCATATAAAGGAAGACCACAAGCATCCAAAAGAAAACTTGGAAGAAGACCTGGAAAGCTGGGATGTAGGAGGTCAAGTTTAAGTTTGCAGAGAAGGGCTAATACTTCACAACTTGGGTGAATGAGTGACTGGGTAAGGCCGGGACATCCACATTAGGGATGTCTACAACTCTCTGGAATATAACCAAGAGATTTCTATCTCAAAAATAGATAATTACACGCAGGGTCCTTAGCTAATCTTCTCCTGTTAAAATGTGTTAAGATCAGATGAGTAATAACACTTGCTTTAACTTGGCAATCTCCCCTAATATAAAAGTAAAATGGTAATAAAGTAATTACGAGCAGCAAAATCCAAGGTCCAATTCTGGTAGGCAGTCAGTTTCCAGGAAGGGCTAGGAAGCCTGCCCCTGCCAAAGCTCAGGGAGATTCTGTCTCCTGGGCAAGTTGATCTTTAAGTGCTAATGGTAGGAGGATAGTACTAATTACCTCTCCCTTACCTGCTTCACAAGCATGCTGTAATGTCCATAAACCACTCACAGTACCTCAGCAACAGGGTGGTATATAAAGAGGCCACATTATTCATATTATTAGTCTCACCGCACAAGAAGCCTCAATGGGATGAGAACTTTATAGTCTGTGGTAGATGAGATAAGCAATGGACTGCTGACCCAAAAGGTGGGCAGTCTGAATCTACCGGCCATGCCACTGAGAAAGGAGTGGCGGTGTGCTTCAGTAAGGCTTGCCACCTTGGAATCCCCATGAAGTCAGTTCTACCTGGTCCTATAGGACTGCTATGAGGTGGGATTAATTTAAAGGCAATGGGCCTGGTAAATATTATTGTTAAGGTGTCAAAGGCAGAGATGCCACTTGGCAGACTTCAAGTGGGCCTGACTCAAGCCTTGGTGTGTTCAATGGACTCATGCATGTGAACACATAACAGTGAATTGGGAAGATCAGCCAGGAATTGATACATTGGAAGTACAACGTTCGCAGAGAAGATTCAAAGTACAGCGGTCTGCCAGAAGGAAAAACCTGTCTTGGAAGAAGCGCAGCCAGAATGCTCCTTCGAAGCAAGGATGGCCATGAACCTTTGCCTCACACGCTTTGGATACGTTATTAGGAGGGACCAATTCCTGGAGGCGGCATCGTGCTTGGTAAAACAGAGGGGGCAGCCCGAAGGCGGCAGATCCTCAGTAAGGTGGTTTGACAGGGCGGCTGCAACAAGGGGCTCAAACATAACAATGGTGGTGTTTGGTTCTGTTGTTCAAAGGATCACTGTGAGTCAAAGCTGATTCAGCAGCACTGAACAATAACCAAACAAAAATGACCGCCCTCCTTACCCCTTCCAAGGAGAGAAGGAGGCAATTCGAGAAGTCCCCATCAGCACCCACCTCGGTTCTGAAGGGTACTGGTTTTCAGCCAACATCTTTGGCATCTGCATGGACTGGTGTAGCGGTCGGGGGACAGCAAAGGTCTGCTGCTGTGGTCCGGTCTCTTGAAGCGAATGAGGCGCGGGGGCAGGTCCCACACCTTGAACTGGGACGGTGGTGGCAGGGGCATGTGTTGAGGTGGGCAGAGTTGCCTGAGGTGGGGGAAGCAGGGAATTCTGGTGAGTGGGTGACAGGGGCGTGGTGGGGGGGGTTAATGGCTTGAACCCAGAGGGAGGCTTCCGATCATAGGCACTGTAAACAGAAAAAGAGAAGAAGCCATTAAGCAGCAATCAAGGCATTAGCATGGTTACCAGGTCCAGCCAACCATTGTTGCCAGGAAATGACAGCGTTAACATGGTTATGTCGCTAGGGAATATTTGTACCTCGGAAAAGTGACAAACCCACTGCGTCATGGCACGGGGACTTGTTTAACACTTCTAGTGATTTTTTTTCCCTCTAAGATAATTTTAGCCTCTGCTTCCGGTTCCCCCCCCCCCCCTTTCTAAAAGAATTCTCTGTGTGTGTGTGTGTGTGTGTGTGTGTGTGTGTGCACTGCGCAGGGGTGGAAGGGTGAGGGGAGAAGCTGCATTCCGGAGGCGGATGGACTCTGGTCCCCTCTCCCAGGCTGCTGCCTCCCCTCCCCAGGCATTAGTCAGCATCTGTGAAGGATACACCTTCTGCTGTCACATCACGTGAACGAACAACTCTCCTCTCCTCTCCCTTTCAGGGACACCTTGTGTTTATCTTCCCGAGCAAAGGACCGGTTTGAAATTAAAGCTGCCTTCCCGGGGCCTGGAGAGTCTTAAGTAAAGGGCACGCGCATCAGGGCTTTTTCATATATTCTGATTTGCAGATTACCTCTTTGGTGCTTAAAGTTCACATTAACATATGACAGGCACCAGGAAGTAGACACCCCCCTCCCTGGGAGCTACAGATCAAGTCTCCAGGAGGAGTTGAGGCCCTGGCCTCAGAGGACTCAGGATGGTATAAGAATGGAGCCGCCAAGCTTTCCCAGGTCTGGGGCTCCAGGCGGCACCCCACTCCAAGTGGCTGGAGCTATACCCGGAGGCCTTAAGTTGTCCCGATAGAAAGACAGAAATGTTTAACCACCCAGTGTCTGCTGGAGGAGGGGCTCTGGTGACATAGTCATCAGGCATTGGGCTGATGACCTGTCACAAGGTCAGCAGTTTGAAGCCACCGCCAGTCGCTCAGAGGGAGGGCGATAAGCCACTCTATTCCCTTAGAGAGCTATGTCCTGGCAACGCACAGGGCAGTGCTGGTCTGTCCTACAAGGGGCCTGTGGCCATCGACCCGAGGACAAGGAGCTTTGATTTGGGTCTGCTGGGTGGATACCAAGACGGTTGGCACGACGGCTACCGTCCAGAGGCTTCCGGGGCCGGCGGACTCCACTTACCAATAGTTGTAGAGGCACTTTTCTGCGTAGTTAGCACCGAGGGCCTGCTCGTGGCTGCAGGAAGACAGCTCGGAGGAGGGGCTGTGCAGCTCCCGTTTGATCTTGGTTGGGGGCGGGGCATGAAGCACCACTGAAATCAGAAGAGGGCGAGGCAGAAATAGGGTGAATGGGGTGGCATACCTTCCTTCTGCGCCGTGTGTCAGTCAAGACAAGGGCCCGTCCATCTAAAGCCAACAAAAGGGACTTTAAAGCCAGCGATCTTTGGCTAGGCTTTGAATCAGTCAAGTCTTTCCTTGGCCCGAGGTCCGTTTCCCTTAACAATGTCTCTAACGTCCTCAAAAATGCTGCTGGTGATGGTTCTTTTGAAAGATGGGAGTGAGATGGAATACCGGGGATTGCAAACCTGAAGAATTCGGTTTCCAAAATAGAACAATGTAATAAAAAGCATGTTGATCAGTAGCGTCACTGGCTTAGAGCTGCTCATCAAGATCCGTCTTATTCAGAGGCACATTTACCAACTAAATATGTGGCTCTGTAAAATCCTCCTTCATGTAATTCCAGGCGTCGGATCTGAGCTAAAAATGTTCAATTTGGGGACCTGTCAAATAAATAAATAAATAAGTAGACCAGACCACTACCCAAGTCAAGTGACCTGCACTGTGCAGGAAGAGCAGCCAGTCCTGAGGCTTCTCCTTCTTGCCCCAGGCCCTCCCCAGAGCCCCAAACCGAAGGGCATCTGACCCTCCCTTTTCACCACTGGTTGCCAGTGAGTCGATTCCAAATCATGGGTACCCTATAGGAGGAAGGATCCCATGGTCTTCTAATACTGTAAATCTTTATAGAAACAGACTACCACCTGTCTCCCAGTGAGCAACTCATTAGTGGGCTCAAACTACCGACCTTTTGGTTCAAAGCTGAGTGCCCAGCTTCTGCTCTCATCAGGGTTCAGCCTACCTAAAACACCCCCCCCACACACACACACACCCAGGCTTGCTCTTTCTTATCTAGAAGCCCAGTCATTTCAGAGGGCCGGTCCCCATGGGAGGACAGAAGATGCTACACTATGAGGGCTGTCTTCTACAGCCGCGGGACAGAATGACTGACTGCTCCTGGAGCAGTTACTCTGGAGGAGGAGGGAGGAGAATGGGTTAACGGCTCAATTGAGTGCTGCTTTCTTCCAAATCAAAGTTCTCACTCAATAGCATACCAAGGTCAGTGCCCTTGTAATCCACTAATCGTTTCTGTTCACTTGATGTTTACTCTGAAAGCATTTTCAGAAGTTTGGTTAATTCTTAATAATTAATTATACAGAGGCAGAATTAGCTAAATGATCATCTCTTTTCTGGCGAATGAGCATGAACAATCTTCTTGCCTGGAGTTCTGGGTTCAGGAGTGGTCATGTTAGATGGTTTATTACAGATGACAGGTTTATAAAGCAACATTGCTTCACAGCGGGGCTTCCAACTGGTTCATTCCAGCTGGATGCCCTGCTGAGAAGCTGCATTTTTTCATGCAAGATGAACTAAATCGGAACCTATATTTAAACTAGGTCCTATAAGAACCACTTGGGGATCTTGTTAAAATCTAGATTCCGATTCAATACATCTGCAGGAAAAAGGCAAACCCTTAGCAGGCTGTCAAACGGGATCGAACCAGTGGGAAGTCCTGCGGCAAGGTCCTGCCGGTGACTGACTGGGAAGGTTGGTTTTTCACAACCCTTTCCTCGCACAATACCAATGTCTTTTCCTGAATAGATGGAGAAGTACAGAATTGGCAGATTATATTTAGAAGTCATTAGCGTCTCTCTTGTGATTTTTTGATGGTGACATCATGGCAACCTATACTCATTGTTATCAAATATTTTCAGACATTCAGATGCAGAAAATAGCTATGCTGTTGACTGAATGTTCTTAGTGGATGAGAAGGGAGAGGTGGAAGAATTGACCCAGAAAGCCATTTTCCCAGTGTACTGGAGATTTCCTGCTGGTCCTTGGCATGGCCCTGTTTGGCACTGCCCCTCTTCCCACCAGTCTACCGTCTTAGAAATTATGGAAAATAATAGGGAAAGGTGATGATGCCTGAATTTTAACCATATTTTTATGTTCTTGGTCAATCTCCTTTTCTTATTTTACCTCTAGATAATAAATGATCATTGCTAGTTCACTAAGACATGGGAAGGAAATCATTATAATATGTTCCATTTTCTTATTTTGGATTTTAGGCGTTCTTAACCATTCACAATATTATTATAAAAGTTACCAGGTCACCCGACAAGACTAACACCGGAAGTACACCTAACACTATGGGGTAAAAACCAACACCAGAGAGTAAACCTAACACTAAGGGGTAAACCAAAGTGACCAAGCAAAAAAAAAAAAAAAGTTAAAAATTAACAATGGCTTCAGGAATAGAATGCATCCATTTGTGAAAGAACCTAAATGATCAACAGATTCTGACATTTTTAATGTCCTCAAACCTACACAGCACTGTAAAGTGTGCAACGTATCATTGTAGCAGGAAGTGACGCAGTATCTTCTACCACTCCAACCTTGTCTGAGAAATGCAATCTGTGTTCTCTGTTCAAAGGAGGTGTCGGGGAACACTTGAGTGAACGATGAGTATGTCCATTAGGCTCTTAACCTTGAAGGCAGGGACCCATGCATGCCCTGCAAAGCTGGGCACATGTTAGCTCTGAGTTTACTCTCCCCGCCCCACCCCCACCATGCCTAGGACTCAATTATTTGAAGGAAAGAAGAGAATGAACGAAGGCAAAAGTGTGAATGGAAAGCTACACCGACAGAAAAGCCACTAGGGACTTGACATGGGATAAAGAAAAAGATCAGTTCTCCTAAGAATTGCTGGGCTGGAGGACGCGCGAAGGAGCCCGATTCTGACTGACCTCGCGGGGTCAAGGTATGCTCCTTGCTTTAAGCCCCGTTTCCTTATTTGTGAAATGAGGTATGCGATACCGCCTTTAGAAATAAAGAAAATGGCACAGCACCTTGCAGATGGTGCTATGATGTTGTGTAATTATACACTGTGTTTGCAAAAATAGAATGCTTGCTTTTGCACAGTGGGATTATTTACTCAAGATGATAAAGACCTAGGACTATAAGGGATGGTGACGAACTGGAATTGAAAATGGACCATGAACTCTGGAGGCGGCCAGAGAAGAAATGCTAAAAAGACCCACCTATTTGAACCTGTAAGCCATTTCTTTACCTAGAAACACTGAGTTTAAGCTTACTTATAGAAGATGGCCATCTGTGTCCTGATAATAATGCCTAGAGAATGCCTTGTCTTAGAGGATTCTTTCATTTGCCGTCTTCTACAGATTAGGCATTATGCAGGTGCACAGAGGGTGAGAATGGTAAGCAAACAGAAATGGTCCTTTCCTGGCATGCATGATGTAATGAGGGATCTGGTTTGGGGGCATCTTCTCACAGTTGCAGATACAGATAGACTAGGACCTGACCGTACACTTAATTCACACCCTTGCATTGATCGCTAAGAACCCTGAAGCCCAAAAGACTTAAAGAAAATGTTCAAGGTCTTGACACTGCTGCTATCAGAGGGGAAGGAAGCAACGGTTCCCCATATCACTTCAGTGCTCTTTCCCACACTGACAGAAATGGATAATGATCCAAGGACCCACTTTATACAATGAAAATTAGGGACAAGATTTTATATATATATATATATATATATATATATATATATATATATATATATATATTTCAACTAAAGCAACAACAACAGCAAAATCACATTATACCTGGTTAAGAGAATCATGGAAACATGAGTGGGAGGAAATAATACTTCTGGAAAAGAATAAAGAAACTGTGGCAGTTACATCATCATTGGTCAATCTGAGGATTAAGAATGGAGGAGTGGAGTCTAGCCTGTCAATCAGATCATAGCTAGTGAGGCCTCTGTGTGGGCATGGCCTGCTCCTGAGAATTCTGGGAAATCCTGTCTTCCTTCTTGGAGGTGGGAGACACTTCTCTCTCTATTCACTCCCTGGAAGACATTGCAGCTGAGCTGAAGGAGGCACATGGTCCTACCCTGATGCACCCAGACCTCTGAACCCGGAGAAGTCACGTAGAGACCTCTGCCAGTGCTGAGATGCTTACAACGGCACCAGATCCAAAGACTTTCTATCCACTGTCCTGTGACCGTCCTGCATGCGGCGTCCTTGCATGTGTTTCATGAGTCTGAAGGGAGCTTTACAGATTGGTATCGTATGGGCTTGGATTGGACTGGGTCTGGATGCTTTCTTAATGTACAATTACCCTGTATATAAACCTCTTTCTTATTCACCTATGGGTTTCCATGGATTTGCTTTGCTAGTCTAACGCAGAGAAAGAGACACCCAAGGCTCCTGAGCATTTACTGGGGGCTAAGATGCTCTTTGATCTTTCCTCCACTGGTTCTGAAGCTGCTCATTGGTCCGGTTGGAGGGTTTCGGCTTCATGTTGAGGTGTAACTCCCGCTACAGGCTGCAGTCTTTGAGCTTCAGCAGTGCTTCCAGCCCACCTCTTGGCTTTCAGTCAGCAAGAAGAAAAGACCGTTTGGATCCAGGTCAGTGGCGTGCGGCAGGGAATCAAAGGAAGTGCGCCCTTGGGCCAGCCTGCTGCGGAAGGTCAATTTGAAGTGTTAAGAACAGGGAAGAGGTCACTTTGAGGACGAAGGACACCTGACGCAGACCTGGTATTTTCCATCTCTTCACAAGCATGGGAATGCCGGACAATGTAAGAGAGATGGCAGAAGAATGGACGGTAAGAGAGAAAGCTACTGCGGACACCAGGAACTGCCAGAAGGCGGAACGACTGTGACTTCGAAAAAGTACAGCCAGAATGCTCCTTCGATGGAACAAAGGCGAGCCTTCACCTCACAAACTTTGGACATGTTCCCAGGAGAAATGAGTAAGTACCCGGAGCAGGACGTCATGGCCAGTACAGAGCCGGTGAAAACGAGGAAGACCCTCCAGAAGTAGATTGGCATGGTGGCTGCAAAAATGGGTTCAAAGAGCCACCGCTGTGAGGGTGGCAAAGGGATGACGAGATGACCATTGGGGACAAATATGTTGCACTGAAGAGCCAGGCATAAAAGGATGCACACTGCACGCATCCGCTTTATAAAATTCTCAGAAAGAGGCAAACAAATCCATGGTATTACAAGATGGGAAGGCAGCTGCCCTTGGGTGGGTGGGGGCAGAGGCCTCTTCCCGGATTGCGATTTGAGTTTGGCTTCCTGATCCAAATTCTTGCCATGGTGGGTATGTGCAGTTTTGTAAAATTGCATAAAGTCCTGCCCTGAAGAGTTCTGTTATTTAAAATACCGATTTTAGAAGAAGAATAAAAGGTAGGCTAACTCTCTTGTGGTCAAAATGGCACCATTTACAATGATTTCTCCTATTTTAGAAAAGCTTTCTTTTCTGATAGTAGAGAAGCAGGCTTCCAAAGAAATAGCATGATTGTTTTAGGATGGGAAAAGCAGACAAGTTGGTCCATTCACGAGAAATAAGAATTCCCTCCACTGTCTCCTGACTATAAGCACAGCTTGGACGCTGTCCAGAGCATCTCATGCCCCACTTCCCCCACCCCAAGGCTGGCAGCAAACTTCACGACGACAGACCAAGGGTCTGACCAAAGGAAAACACTCTTGTTGAACGTTATAAAGAATGACGGTTCAATTTAAACGGGTTGGGTTTTTTGGTTGTTTGCTTTGTTTTTAAAGGAAGGGCAAAAAACGACCTTGTCTAAGACAGCTTTCCTTTGGTGTTCACAAGCATCAGAGTTTCAATTTGCCACAGGCTTTGCTGTGAACACTGACGACGCTCACCTAGCTGCAGTGCGTCAGACACGGCCCAGCAGTTAAGCAGACTGCCGTCTGAGTGGAGAGCAACCAAGCCCATCCTTGATCCTACCGTGTCACACACACAGGCATTGCCTACCTCCCCCCAGTGTCGCTTAGGTTTGGGGTGACGGTTCCTTTCCCCTCCCTTCATGAAGGCAGACTCCTCTTTGCCCAATTAGCTGTGCACACCTGACCCTGTTTGGTCACAATCAACAGCCACGAGTCTCTTCCCACGGAAGGCTGTGCCTCGTGGCGGAAGCTGACCACGATACCCACACCTGCCTCCCACTGGCAAACAGCCACCAGGCTGTGTTGCAGGTGACTTGGAAATGTCTCTGGAGCCTGCCCTACGCTTCTGGCCATGATGTGGGATGTTCCCAAATAGGTACGGTCACATACTCGTCGAGATTCGACCACTACATAAATCCTAAAGGGAAGGCCGTTTCACAAACTTACTACTCTCTTGGTTACCAGATTTGGTAATGGCTCTTGTCTTAGATTATCCGAACACCTCATCTCCTGCTTAGAGGAATTCTGTGCAGTTAGCCTGAGAACTGGGGTACTGTTCTTTGGGCATGAGAAGTAGAACATGAGAAAACAAGACAGAGTAAAAGACGACAAAAGAAACACCAGGAGGGTGGGGTGGAGGGGGGGGACCAATTACAGGGATCTACATAACCTCCTCCTTGGAAGGCAGACAACAGAAAAGTGGGTGAAGGGAGACGTTGGACAGTGTAAGACATGACAAACTAATAATGATGAATAAATAAGGGTTCATGAGGGAAGGGGGAGCAGGGCAGGATGGGAAAAGCTAGGAGCTGATACCAAGGGTTCAAGTAGAAAGCAAATGTTTTGAGAATGATGATGGCAACAAATGTACAAATGTGATTGACACAATGGATGGATGGATGGATGGATAAGAGATGTATGAGCCCCCAGTAAAATGATTAAAAGAAGAAAAAAAAAGAAATACCAAACAAGGAAGTTTTTCCATTTGACCACGCTGCATGCATAAGGAGAAAGGCAACCAGATAAAAGGTAGATAGGAGAGTGTGAACATGGTACTGACAAACCAGAACTGCAAGAGCCCCCAGAGAAGAGCAGGTGTGGCCTCCTTTCCTTTGATTTACCCATCAATTGACTGAGGGGCACAGTAGGATATGCACGAGGCTGCTAACAGCAAAGGTCCCAGGCTAGAAACCTCCAGCTGCCCTTGGGGAGAAAGATGAAGCTCTCTGCTCCTGTACAGATTTATAGCCTCAGAGACCCTGTTCTGTCCTTTGAAGAGGCTGAGTGAGAATCCATTAAATAACAGTGTGCTTGGTTTGGGGTTTCCGTTTGAGTGCCCTGTGGGAAAAAGAGCAGTCACCAGGGCTGTGTCCCCTGGGTCCTGTGGTTTAAAAAAGCAAAACAAAGCCCAAAGGTCTCCTGGCCAACATCCTACTGCAGTGGTTCTCAACCTTCCTCAGGCAGCGACCCTGGTGACCCCAACCATAACATTATTTTCGTTGCTACTTCATCACTGTCATTTTGCTGCTGTTACGAATCGTCATGTAAGTATCTGAGATGCAGGATGTATTTTCATTGTTACAAACTGAACATCATTAAAGCATAGTGATTCACCAAAAAAACAATATATAATTATATATTGTGAAATTATTTATTTCTAAAGACAAATAAATGAAATTTTGTCTTGAGTCATGGTGTAGCATGGGTAACAGTCTTCACGCCGGGTACTCCTATGTGGGTGTATATCATGTGGGCAGACCCGCCTGGAGACGGACAGAGGAGCGGCGTCTCGGTTCCAAGGACCATCAGAAATACTATGTGTTTTGCAATGGTTTTAGGCGACCCCTGTGAAAGGGTCGTTTGACCTCCAAAGGAGTCTCCACCCACAGGTTGAGAACCACTGTCCTATGGACTTTCCTAGCCATAGCCTTCTGTTCTCTAATGGACCCAAAATTCAAACTTGCCAGTAACTGGGGGAGGGTCAATAGACTGTCTTATTTTGTAAGCTCTACCTGTTACCAAGAAGAGTCTGGAATTTTCCTTCATTATTTCAGGGCTGGGTAGATTAGAAACTCCTTCTGATGCTGTACTGGTGAGTGACAAGGAGAGGGGCTAACACGGTTCTGGGACCCCAGGAGCTGCAGGGCAGAGAGGGTGAGCAAACAGCTTCTGGTGCTTTAAAAGGAGGAGCCTCCCAAGGAAGTGCCTGGAGTCTGTTCCTACCGAATAGCAGGTGTGCTCCAACTCACCAGAACTGTTAATATTGATTCCGCCTGGCAACAGTTCCCCAAAAGGAAAATGTGAAATGTTACCAAACTTAGTTAGGGGGGTCAAGTTCTAAAAGCAGATATGGGAAGTGGGTCATTGTCTATAATATCTGACACTGCCAACCTTTGTAAGAACTCATTCACACACGAAGCACGGGAAAATCCACTATTTAGAAGCTGTGCGAAGAAATGTTGGTGAATCTCCCAAAGGCCTTGTCTTACACATGTATAAACTCTCCTGCCCATTTACCTCCAGCTCACTGGCACTGGTCTCTGACCAGTGTCCTAAGACAAAAACAGGAACCCGTGTGAGAGACGCTGTAATACGGGCGATGCCCAGGCCTGATAGGCATTTTCTATATATGTTCCAGGGACACATTGCATTTGAATGTGTATTTCTACATATCCTGTAAAAATACCCTCCCGCAAAAGCCATCAGCTATGAAACAACTGGTCAGGACTCTATTAAAAAGATAATGGTATGGGGAGGAAAAAACAAAGATTATTCTTGATTAAAGAAGACCCCCAAAACTTACATACCATTAAATGCAATGTATTTACTAATCCTACCTTAAAAATGAACAATTAGAAAGTTCTGAATATAGACTATAAACTTGATAAATTTTACTGAATAATAGCTCATTTTACAAAGCTATGTTGGAGAAAGAAGCTCTAGTGGCCAAGTGGTTATGGGTTTGGCTGCTAGCTACAAGGTAAGCAGTTCAAAATGACTAGTTACACTGAGGGAGAAGGATGAGGCTGTCTACTCCTGTGAAGAGTTACAGTCTCAGAAACCCACGGGGGCAGTTCTACCCTGTCCTGTAGGATCACTGAGAGTTGGAATCGACTCGGTGGCAGTGAGTGGGAGAATGTCCATCTTCTATGGAGATGCTCACTAGTGAAAAATCATGATGCGTACGACTTCTTATACAGCAAGAAAACACATATCTATACAAAGAGAGAGGTGAAGAAAACACAGTAACAGGACTTAAAAATAAGTCAACAAAACATAATATATTCCATTTCCTTCATAATATTTGGAGAAATAAATCCTATTATGGTAACGTACGGTTGGCTAATACGCCAAAAGCAGATTGATAACTCAAAATCACGTGGTTGCACATGAAGAAGGCTGCTCCTGGCCTGTTACCAAATTGAAAAGAGGCTGCTCTTTCCATGCCACTGACCATGTTTGGATTAACATGGCCTTGGGAATCTAAAGGTTACACAAGAGTAAGTGAATCTCAAGTGTGTGTGGCTCTGGGCCACTGAGAAAGGACAAGGAAATACTCTAGGGAAGGCAAAGTGATAACTGCCTTAATATTACCATGCCCATTGCCTGGTGTCACCACTACCACTTCCCGGGTTAAAAAAAAAAGGCATCAATCACACCAGAACCAAACTCTCAATTAAAATACGATTTATTAGTAATTCCGTATGCATCATAATAAAAACGTACACTTAACACAAGTCCAGAAAGTATGCTAGGGAATTTCCACTCCTTGTGAATAGATGTGCACAGTAGGTTTAGAACATTATCAGAACAGCTAGACAAACTCAATTAAATGTCATCCCCGAATACCCACAAGAGAATAATTCAGTCATCACCAATCCAGGTGGGTTTGCAGGTAAAATAATTAAGGTTGTCTTCCTTTGAGGTTCCCCCTCCTTCTGGTCCCTCCCCAACAGCTCGTTTGGCCCCTTCTGCCTATAAAGGCTGAGCACGGCCAGAACCAAGACTGAAGGGGGAAACCCGAAATGGTTGTCTAAACTTTTGCTGCTCTGAGCCTTTGGGAAAAACGAAACACCACACAAGAACTTCTGGGGACCGGCCCAACCGAGTTAACCAGCCCCACATCAGAAAGGAGTGTGGAAGTTGAGACCTAACTTACATGATAAAATATACAGTGGCTTGGAAATCCTCTGTGCATTTGTGCCGTAGGATTAAAAAGAGTGATGGCGGCAGGATTGCGGGATGGGATTAAAGCTCTCCACACAGGTATGGGAGAACCAATATTTAGGCCAAACACCCCGTGGACAGACGCGAGAGCCCTCAGGCAGCTTTACTCCTGCAAACATATCCGTATTTCTTTGAGACCAAGGTCTACATGAAGAAAGTCAAGGGTTCTGCTGAGAAACAGGATTTGGTACCCAGAGGCAGAGAAAAAATCTTTTCAGGATAGCACAGTTGCACGATGCAGGGGCTTTGTTTGTTTGGGTTCGTCATACCAGGTCATTCCCAGCCACCCCCCTTTCGGTTTGTTCTTTTTATCAGTGAGGATCAAAGAATTGATTGTCATGTTTCTGGATCCAGGTGTAAGATCAACCATGAGGTGGCAGAATTCATCAATGGATAATTTCAGAACAGTGCACTTCCTGGCTAATCACTTCCTCTGCACACTAAGTAAGAAACTGATAAATCCAGTTCCTGGAACATCTGGCCCCAGGAATCGGATTTCTCCTGGCACTGGGGAAAAAAAAAACCACTACAGTCAACGGAAGAAAGGCTTCAGGAATTGGTGTGTCAACTGAAAACCACCACCACCACCAACAACAACAAAAAACCCCAACAACCTCCAAAACACTGAGAAAAATCAAACCAGCAACTCTCTATTGTATGTGATTTAGAGATTTGGAAATTAGGGCTGATACAATCAGATTAAGAAAAGTAGGCCTTGAATTTATCATCATGACCTGGATGATGGGAAAAGGCAGAAAAAACCAGCAGGGTTAGGGTTACTTTGGCATAGGAAATAAACCAACCTAAAAGGCAGCTTCATCATCTTGAAGTCCGAATGACCTTGCAAGAAAACACCGGGGATTACGAGAGGGAAATAACAACCTAGGAAATTAGAGCCAGGTCCTTCTATAGTTGGAACAGAGGTGAGGGAAGGAGCTCTCTTCTTGCCCATAAGAATTGATGGAAGTCATATCAAGTGTTTGGAAATTCAAGAGCCAGGAACCGTTCTGGGAAGGATCCTGGGACCTCCAGCCCCGGGGCTTGTTCGTGAATGCCAATTTAAAACGTGGATCCCCTGCTCAAAAGACAAAAGGGAGACTTGGTCGTTGGAGCACCTATACTCAATTCACAAAAGCGGTGACCGGGACACAGGTAACAGGGACATCAGAAGATTAAACATTCTGAAAACGCAGCTGCAAGTGCCTTGAACACGAGTCAGAAATTAGAGGGTGGCGTGGAAAGAGACGGGGCCAACCGTACAAATGTCTACCAGCATTAGAACGCAGTGTTATCCGGAACACCTCTAAGAGGCACCTAGAAAGCCAGTGGAATGACTTCCTTCCAGGATTCCGGAATCAGAGTTCCTGGGAGAATCTCTCCTACCTGGGTTTTAAATTAGACAACACAACTGACACCACGGAGAAGTTAAAACCGTGAAGCCATGCTCTGCAAACCTCTCTTCCATTTTCTGTTTATCTCAGATAACTCTCAATCTCTACTATGGACTTGAGCTGACAGCAGCAACACGGGTCTGGTTTATGAGACGTGAAGTAAACCGGAGCTCGTAGGACGGTGCCTTTACTGGGCCATGCTGGCTGTACAGAGAATCAGTGCTTACGAGCCAAGCTGCTGCAGGGCTCCCAGTGGCTCTGGAGAGGGACAGGCGTCTACATTTTGTTTGTTTAGGGCTGGCACTAGGGTAATTTGTGCCTTTACTGCCCCCTGGAATGTGGACTACACCATGCAAGATAGATCCCACAGCAGAGAAAGCCAGCATACCAGCAGTTTCTACTCAAGAAGCCTCAGGCTGTGGCCTCAACAAAGGCTTTTGGGCTTGGGTGAACACAGAAAACGATGAAAATGGAGGGTTTATTCTTATAAAGGAACTTGCATTTCTTTGTGGGAAAGTAAGGCATCCAATACTCCAGTTTACTGCCGGCTGAGATCGTGCCGTTGACCCTGGACCCACTACATTTTCAGCAAGAGTCCCCGGTGAGTTTTATGGATACCCAGGAATCTGGCTATAATGCAGATTCTGATTCAATATATTGGGTGGAAATGCAAATTCTCAGCAGGGGGTTGGCTCAAAGCCCTGGTGGGGAGGGGATTGACTTGGGGAACACTTTACAGTTAAGGCCTCTAACAAGGGCATTCTTATGCTCTTGGAAGCAGAGTATTTGAACTATAATGCTGTATTACTTAATGACTTCACATAACATGGGGTGAAGGTGTTAGGGTTGTTTCTTCAAGGCTCAGCTCAATGAGTAAAACTAGTAAGTGCAATTCCCCTCTCACAGAGGCCGGGCCATGGCAGCAGCTGGCCAGCAGAATCCGCATGGTGGTTCAAGATGAAATTGCCAGCTGAAAACACTGCAGATCAAAGAAGAAAAGATTCCTTCTATCGCTGCATAATGTTTACCCATCACTCAACAGGTGGGGTATTCCGCTCAGGCTGGCCCCAGATTTGGCTCTCTTCATCCCGCTTGGGCTCAATGAACTAAACGTCACCATGTGGAAGCCACACGAACGTCCCAGGAGGGCTCAAGCCTGCCCCTACCTCACCTACCTCCCACGGAGAAAATGCAACCTGGGCCACGGATGGCACCCACGCTCTGCAGGGCAGACGGAGGAAGGATAGCTTTGGTTACAAGGAGCTAGAGTGGTTCTTCAAGAGATCTCTTTGTCCCTTCCATCGCATGCGGCTGGAAGCTGCCCCAGCCCTGGGAAGAGATCAAGGCACTGGGCCCAGGGATAGGAAGCCAGGCTGATCTGTGGTGCCCCTCGGAGCAGAAGGATCCTCAAGGATGACCCACGGCCCAGGGGCAAGTTTGCCAGGGGAGAGCAAGGAGCTGGGCGAGCCCCTGGTGATCCCCTACGAGGGGTGGTGGCTATGTGGAATTTGAGACATTGGACTTGCCCTTCCTTTACTTCTTTGCTACTAATAATAACGCAGGTGATGTTTAAAGGTTTCTACCAAGTATGGCTGGCTAAGTTAGAAAGGGAGAGTCTTTAAAGTTCTTCTCTTCCCAAAGTAGTCCTATAAGCGAGAGAAGCCCATGTGGACGGATGACCTCAATCAGCAAGGTTCTCAGCTGCGGGGGAGAAGCACAGCGCTTGGCACTCTTGTTCTCAGCACCGAATTGCATCTTTCAAAGTCATTTCAAACATGAAATCTGTTATCAAACGAGGAAAACAACATCCGTGGTAGTAGAGACGTTTTCTTGACCCAGAAGTACAAATCTCACATTTACGATGTACTTCCTTGAACTTGGCACTTGCTCCACATTTTTGTCCGAGAACCACTTGGGTTTCTGAAGTTCCTTTCCCTTCCCAGCACTCGCCGATCCTAACGATGGCAACTGAGGTGGGGCTCCCCTAGAAAAGTATTTTGTACAGAACGAATTGTTCTTCAGTGCAGAAAAGGGTCACATCTCAGACATAACTAGGACCTTTGCCTTACTGACTGCCACTTTGAACCAAATTTTGATAGGAGAGAAACCAAAGAATTTAACAGAGTAAAAGGCTTGCCCAAGTATGCAGAGCTGATTCTGAGGAGCGTCAGATAAAAACAGCTTTATTCTCTGGTTTTGAGTGCATGGTCTTCCTTGCAACTACCCTCGGGAGTTGGGGGTGGGAGAGTGGGGGCGGTGTCCTTTTGGACCGTGAGTCCACAGAGCTGCCTTCTCCCTGGGCCATTTGGTTCCTTTTGTGCCTAAGAGCCTGGCAGATGAGAAAGGTCCCTGCCTGGCCCGGGTTAAACCAAAAGAAGGGTGTGAGTATTATTCAGATCTATCAATGACTACTTCCCGACGGCAGCGGTTCTCAATCTTACTCATGCCGCGACCCCCCCCAACCGTAAAATCATTTTTGTTGGTACTTCCTAAGTGTCATTTTGCTATTGTTATGAATCCTGTGAAAGACTCGGTCAACCTCCAAAGGGGTCAGGACCCACAGGTTGAGAACCGCTGCCCGAAGGGAAGCTGCTCAAAGAATTTTAATGTGCTTCTTACTTTTATCAAGAGGATCTTTCATTTTCACACGTGAGAAACCAGCCTAATGAAAGCCCTGTCCTCCCGGTTCCAGTGCTGCTAGAGCACAGTATGGTTCCTCCTCTGTGGGGCATTTTTCCAGGAGAATAAAGACAGAGAGACAGACGGAGACAGTGACACACAGGGACAGAGAGGGCGCAAATCTAAACCTTGAGCCTGAACATCTTTCTTGTCACTTACTCTCAAAGTACAGAATTTTCATCTAAGCCGGCATTACAGTGAAGTGTTAAGCTCCTTGAAAAAGGAGTTCAGCCCCGTGGAAAATTTCATCTTAAAAATCCATCTTTAAAATCCCATGGGAGAAAATCCAAACCTGAGGGAAATTGGCTTCTCACACCAGAACCCTCCTCTTCTATCTATAGCCTGACTTCTCCTAAAAGCAGAAACTCAGCAAGTGCGTCAAGGGCGCCCCAACTGTGACATTACTTCTCCCTCACACGCAGCCTGCCTGGGAAACATAGCATTAGCTGCCCTGACTCTAAATGCAGCCCAGGAAGCCTGGCCCAGTGCATGGGCTCAAAAGGGGAAGCAGAAAATGAGAAACAGCCTTGACTTGTTTTGTTGTTTATCTCTTGAGGTCATACCAAGGACTCCCAGAACCCCCGTTTGGAGACCCTCCTCTATCCCTTATCAGCTGGAGGCTGGTGCTGAGGGCTGTGGAAAGCCCAGTCAGCAAGAAAGCTAACAGGAAGCTCTGATCGAGTGTGCTGGGGTGCTATGTCACTCACCGGGTGCAGACCTGGTGCTATGGCAAAGTCATATATGAAGAGACCGACCAAAGGGGGTTCCTGGCCTTTGACGACTCCTAGGGAAAAATCGTTTGCTGATTCTTTCCACGGGAGTTCTGGCGGAGCAGTGGTTATACATTTGAGTTGCTAACTGCAAGGTCAGCAGTTCAAAACCACCAGCCGTTCTGCAGGAGGAAAACTGGGCTTTCCTATTGAGGGGCTAAATTTAATATTCACCAAGAATACAGAACACATTCAAACTCTACGAGATTTCCCTCCTGATTCCTCAAAAAATAAGATTTCTGACTGGGAGGGAAGGAGGTGGGGGGGGGCAGCATGGACTGGCCCAGGGTATCTAACAGCACAGGGAAAGGATCACCACTAACTGACTCTCTATTAAAATGCAGATTCGGAAACATGGGGCTGGCCTGCCAGGATCTGGTCTTTACCCTGGGTGACCATGTGGAAGAGACATCCTCCCTCTTGTATTCCACCTTTTCTATGGGCAAAGTATAAAAGACCCTCATTAAGTGCCCTTTCAGGCACTTACAAAGCAGTTCCAGGCACTGAGCTGAAAAGTGTTTATGTAAGCTCAAGGCCTCCTCAGCCCTGCCGGAGACGCACACACAGCAGAGTCCTCTTACAGGGCTGATATCTAGGGTTACCTCCTGAGAGGCTTCCAACTCTCGCACAAAAGGACAATCTGCCCAGGCCTGTTCTTTTCGTTCTTAATAGGGATGGGAAGACATGCTTGCTCAAGACCAATTTACAGTGAGAAATATTTCAGGGGGGCAGGGGGCGAATCGTCTGCGCCAAACAGAAATGCCAATAGCCTTATTATGGTGGCCAGGGCGAGTGTCCTAGGAGCAAGAGCCGGGCAGAGCTCTTTCAAAGTCCCATGGGAAAAAAGGGCACTGGCTCATCCCTGGTTGGGTATGGTTTGGGAAGGGATCGCTCTGTATGCTTGTCACACACGGTCCTGGTCTAGGTCAGGTCCCCACTGGGGAAAGCGGTGTCTGTGAACTAGGATGTTGGGGAATGTTGAAGGGCAGTTTTACTGAGGCAAGGGGCTACCCTAGAACCTGATGCTCATCTCTCTGTGGCTGTGTGTGTGTTTGGGGGAGGGGTCACTGGTTTGGGGTGGCTCGCAGGCTATGTTATTCCGGTACTTCTGGAGTGGTCATTCAAGGTGATGTATCTGATCAGTGCCCAGTGGAGGGTTTGCAGCCACAGTGAGGCTCCCCATAGTTGAGTACCCCACTGCAAAGTGTAATTTTTTAAAAAATGGCAATTATCTGACCACAGTGGTGGGGGGGGAACCTAAACAGAAAAGCCACGGAGCAAGGAAGTGGCGTGTCAATCTAACAAGAAGTCTGCACAGTGGCAGGCCAACCTGGATCTTCAGCCATGGGCAAGCCTGGAGGTCGGGCAAGCCTGGAGGTCGCAGCACCAGATCAGTTAAGTATCTGCCACAGGAAGCAGGGAAGCAGAAGATAAAAGGGTAATAATAGCTTCAGATCAAGCCCCAACACCTCTCCCTGCAGGGGAAAGAAAAACCCTCTCCTGCAGGTTCACTCCCTTTAAACAGCTAGTCTACACGGCTCGGCGGGTTCTAGTGCCCTCCGGTGTTCAGCAGCAGCCCAGAGCCTGCGCCCGGCAGTCTGAGGGTTAAAGTCGGCACTTAAAATAAAAACTCAAACCCCATTAAGCCCAGGCTGCGAGGACAGGGCGCAGCAGGGAAGTCAAAGGAAACTAAGGTTGGAGGCTCTCCAAGCTGCCAATCACAAGCGTATTTCTAACAGTCCCCGTGTTGTTCGAGTTGGTTGTTTTTCCACAGGCTGCACAATGGGGTCTGGTTATTCATTGAAAAAGTCTGCAAGCGCGCCCCGCCCTCCATTCACAACCAATTTGGAATGCTCCATTTAGGCAGGAGGGGGACTCTACCACTCGGCTCCCCCGGGCCGGCGTAACAGGGCCCAGCTGTCGCCGCAGGGACGCTTGCTCGCCCAGCGAGTTGTGTTGATGTAAGAAATTCGGACGCGGCGGGGCGCCGGCTTGCTGCGCGCCCTCTCAAGCATCCAACTGGCCGAGACCCCGGCTGAAATCTGCAAGGGTGTGCAAGTCAGGGAGACGTGAGGTCCGCAAGGGCCCTCTGGCAAGCGGAGAGAGGCAAAAGACGCGAACTATCTTGGGCGACAGTGCTCAGGATCGGCGTCAAGCGGCGGAGACTCACTCTTCAGTGGTATTTTTCCTTGCCCCGGAGCGAGCTGAGTTGCAATACAGGATTGCGCAGGGGAAGCCAGCGTCCGGGCTGCTCCGATTCATCAGCCTCCAGGGCCACCTGGCTTCCACCGCAGGGGATTGGGGGGAGGGGGGCGTCTCTGGAGGAACTGCTACGTTCTCTGGCAACAATCGGGGAGGGGGTGAGCTACCTATGATAAACAGTTCCACCGATGCTGTGCCAGGCGTCAGAGTGCCCTCCAGAGAGGGCAAGACACAGTGTGGGGATCTGGGGTTGGAGGGCGAAATCGACTCGGAGGAAGTTGGCAAAGTACAAAGCCAAAACGTTGGCGTCTCACAAAGACGTCTCCGGTATTCTCTTTCAAGGCTTCAGTAATCACCCTGAGAGCGATATGCTCGGGGCAGCCAGCCTGACAAGTAGCCTCCATTTCACGGAGGAGCTGACGTTTTCATGAAAATCAGATCTAGGAGGGCGACTTTGAGCTCATGAGATGTTCCTTTCATAACAAGTTCGGGTGTTTTCAATATCTTGTGATTACTTTCTGACCGCCAGCTCCCAGCCCACCCCACCCCCTTCAGTGACCTCACATGGTCCCACTCGAAGCATGTCTCCCTCCATTCTGGTCACAGCACCCCCCACCCCATACCTGCCTCTAACTCCCGGGCCTTTTGCTAGCTACATCTCACTTCTTCTCCTAGATGCTGGCTCCAGCGGGGCAGAGGAGCCTCCCCTATTTGCGATGATCGGGGTGCCCTTCTACGTGGAGGCTCTTGTCCCTTTAACAGCTGAGTTGTGGGGGAGTCTACAGTCATCGACTTGCCAGGCCCAAAGATGCACTTAATGTTATGGTTACGTGACACACACACACACACACACACACACACACACACACACACACACACACCCCACCCCCCCATACTGGGCTCTTCCTTTAAGCAGCTAAGCGGGGCCTCTTAGAAGACTAGGGACAATGATAGGAACTGACAACCAAAGCCTCTGTTAAATGAGCTTGATGAGTTCACAAAATGATTTTTTTTTAAAAAGCAACCTAATCCGGTACTGGCATCAGCGTGGCTGGCACCAGCCCAAGAGCTGGGAGCTGCAACATGACAAGACTCTGAGCTCCTTGGAGTCCAAGCAGAGAGCACCGAGTGCCAGGGCACAGATGGGCCCCAAGCTGCCTCAAGGGCAGCCACGCACCCTCGCAAGGAGGCTGTGAGCCTCTCACCCGGAATGTTCTTTACCACCATGAAAACCCAAGCAATGTGTGGTTCTCTCACCCGGCCTTACCCTGCAACAGTATGACTGTTTGGGGAACGAAGTAAACCATGACACCACTAGATGGTAGGACTGGCAGCGAGCACCCATTGGCTGTTATACCATGCTACCCATCCCGCCTCACTTTATAAAATTGAAGGGCCCTAAAGTAGATGAATGACACCATTTACTGAAGGATGCCAGGATTTCTGTTACTTCTGGCACCTACGTCAAGGATCTGCCCAG
Organism: Tenrec ecaudatus; assembly: GCF_050624435.1. Taxonomy (NCBI): domain Eukaryota; kingdom Metazoa; phylum Chordata; class Mammalia; order Afrosoricida; family Tenrecidae; genus Tenrec; species Tenrec ecaudatus. Next base: position 28,076,261 of record NC_134537.1, read on the forward strand.
TAGGCACAGATGTGGACTTCTCCAACCCAAGTCCCTCTACCCAGCACCAAGGATAGACTTGGAAGGAAAGGCTGCTGGGTTTCATTCAAGGGCTTAGAGCAAAGAAATTCCAAGGGCCAGGGAAAAGGACAACGGCATGGTTTTTAATAAACCCACCTGCAGTAAAATGACAGGAAAACAGACTTGGTCAAACACACAGCTCGTTTTCAATACAGGGTCACCTAGCTAGCTTGGTCTTTATTGAGTCCTGGGTGTAAGGATCCAACTCACTTTCAAAGCAGAAAGGAATTGGAATCTTTTTGTACCCATGAGGGGGTAAGGGAGGGGACTGGCTAACAAAGGGTTTTATAGCAGCCTTGAGAAACCTGGGGCCAATAGTGCCTCCCTAATGCGTTTCCCCTCCAGTAGCCTGTTCTTTGCTCATTTCCCCTTCTCGTCAGAATCATGGGCTCTTAAAGGGGGTAAATTTCTGATACCCTTGCCTCCCAAGTCTCTTAAAGCATTCAGTTTTCTTTATTTTCCAAAACAAAAAGACCTGAGGGAGGGCCAGAAAAACTCAGAACAAGTAAACCTGGGTATTTGCTACACCACACTTCTGAGTTCAAAAAGACAGGCTCTCATCAAGAAGGGCAGCCTCTATGACATCAACCACACATGTATTTCCCTTAAAAACAAAACAAAAAGAAAACCAGCTATATTACCTCACATGGACACAAGATTAGGATCAAGCTCAAAGGCTGCGGTGACACTTTATCTTGTTTTTCCATCCACCAATTGCAATGTATTTATGCAAAGTCGATTGTATCGGTTAATTAGCCAGTCCTTAGGGAATGGCAAACTTCCTCCAGTCATTTCACACTTTTTGAAACACAGATCTAAAATGAACACTTCCAGGGGAAAGGTAGGGTCACTTGGGCTTAAACACAATTCCTGACATTTTGTCTCATGTGGAAGCCCTAATTTTATTAGGCCTTCTCCTCAGCATAAAATATCCTAGTTATTCATGAGGTGGATGGGTAAGCATTTATATCACCCATTCAAAAATGAGATTAAAAAACTCTAAAATCTGCACTTAAAAAGGAGTCTGCAGTTTATTTGTGCTGACATCTCCAGGACCTTTAAGTACACTCAAGCAGTCAGTTCATAAAAATGAACAAAATCTCCTCTCTGAGTCTAAACACTGAGTTCCAATCAGTCACAGACTTGACTTATAGTAAATTCTCTGAGAAAATGCCCATTAAGGTTATGTATACAAACTATGTACTGACCCAAATTCCCTGGTTGGATAGTGCTATGGATTACTACTACATGGAGTCCTGGTGGTGCTGTGGGTTTGACATTGGACTGCGAATCTCAAGGTTGGTAGTTCAAACCCACCAGCTGCTCTGTGGGAGAAAGAGGAGGCTGTCTGGTTCCATAAAGATTTCAAGTCTTAGAAACCCTATGTAGGGTCATTATGCATCAGAATCTATTTGATGGCAGTGGGTACACATCTATAGCTACCTATATCTATGGCTATATATTTGGCTATGAGATACATAGTTAATATATAGAATGTAGATATACAGTTTTATCTGTACATACTAATATCTTCTAAGAAACATCAGTTTCATCATTTTTATTTGTCGTCAAATCGTAGGTGGAAAAACTCAAGTACCAAGTTGTTTATTAGTAATAATTTGCTAACTGTCCAATTCAAGAGGGCATCTATCTGTATACACACACACACACACACACACACACAACACACACAGGGGCTCAAAAAGTTTGTGAAAAAATCCTATTATCTTCAGCTTCTACTTTTCCATGAACTTTTTTGTTGCCCCCTTAATGTATATGTGTTTACACACGTGTAGTTTCTTCCATGTCCCTTGATTCACCTATCTCCTCCCTCCTTGCCCCAAACTTCCCTAGCTCTCTGCATCTTACATAGTCCCCTACAAAATGAGGGAGTCTGCTAAGATTTCTGTAAAACAGTTGGACAGTCTAGACTTTCCTGGGGGTGGGGGGCGGGCACTGGCAGGCTCCGATGGTCTAGAGGCTATTCTTTTTAATCCTTTGAATTTAATCTCAAAGTTTCCAGGTTTTGGAGTAGGGGTGGGGGTGGTGTGTGTGTGTGTGTGTGTGTGTGTGTACGCACGCACGCACAGGGGGTGAGGCACTTTACTAATGGCAATTTTCTGAGGTGGAGGTGAGAAGCATACAGCTACACGTAAATCGGGCAGTTGCCATATCTGTAAGGGTTAAGGCTTTATAAGAACAATGGTCTCATTTATTCAAATCACATTTAGGAGATGATGCCTATGGGCAAGAAACAGAAATGGGGGAAATGTATACAATATAATCTCTTTAGAAGTTGAGCTATGGTGTGTACACACATACACACACGCACACACGCCATCATCTTTCAATCACTGCCATTCCAAATAAAAACGAGTTCCCATACTAGTACTTCTGTTACACACACACATTCCCCCAAAAAAGAAAATTATCTAATCATTAACAGGAAAGCTTGACTACCGCCCACAAGAGAGCAGAAGAACATTTGCCTACAAATGTTCCTGCGACTGAGATTACTAAACCAACAGCATTTAGGAAAAAGATTTGCTTTACCCAGTAAGTGGAAGATTGGTTCATTGCACGGGTGGTTCAAGCCACCTCCTAGGCCTACATTAAATTCGAATGAGTTTCTCCCCCTCCCCCAGAGGAGTCAGGGGCTCTTGTATTCGCTGAGGAGGAGCAGTAGTCGTACCCCCACCCTCAACCCCCGGCCCAACAACACTGTGCAGTGAGCTCCCAGAGGAGGTAGAGTGGGTTTGCCAGCACCTGGCTCCATATCTCTGCCTCTGCACCGAGTCTGAACGGCAGGCCCACGCAGCCACAGAACTCAGGGCTGGAGAGCCATCACCTCCCATGTGTGTCCAAGCCAAACATTCAAGCAAGTCTGTCTATCAGCAGTTACCCTACTCCCTGCTCTGCCTCTAGAAGTCAGAGTCAGATAAAGGAAGTATTAAAAAAGAATTCTTATAAGAGAGTCATTAAAAGGCTTTTCTGCACGTCTCCACTATTTTCTCCTCAGAACACGAGAGAGCCTCAATCTAAGAAATAAAAGTAAAAAGCAAACAAAGTAAACAAACACCTCACACTTGGTAAGCAGAAACCTCTCAGCTACAGGAAACATGGGTTGGGCAGATCAACCCCACCAGCCCCCGCATAGGAGAAAGGGGAGGCTGTAAAGAGGTATAGCAACCCTCCCTTGTCCTCCAGGGTCCCTGTGAGTCGGAATTGATGGGATGATAGTACGTTTGGGGCTTTTCTGATTATTTTTAACTAAACAACTGAGCACATTCTATAAGCTGGGCAGGAATTTTTCTATGGAGCCGGAACATTGATTGGGTCCTTTGCTGTAGCCAGTTTCTACAGATAATCCTGTGTGCCTGCCATCTTTAAAGAACCCACCCTGGTTTCAGCGCATGAAATCAACTGAAGTGCAGTCATTGCACCTCCCCTTAACTCTTTGGGCTGCGGAAAAGCAAACAAAAGTGTCAATAAAAGCATTTCAAAGGGTCTCTGCCAAGAAAGCCACCTCACAAAGAGACTGCCATTTATGCTGCTCTGAGCAAGAGATGGAAAGGCCGCACCAGGCTGTCAACACAGAGCCAGGTTGGATTACAGATCTTTTCACCTTGTGTGTGCGCACACATGCACGCGCGTGCATACACACATACACCTTAGGTTGTGGTAGTTAGCCTTTCATTGGCAAGCTTCCCAATCACTTGAAAGCAGAGGGTACTAATTAACACACATTTGCTTTCCTATAGCAAAGTCCCACAGCAAGCCGTGACAAAGCTAAGGTAACCACGTATCGACAGAGTTAGTTCATTCCCTTGTAAAGGCTCATGGCAATATGCCTTGAAAGTGAGGCCTATCATTAAAGAATGTTGAGCTCGACCCTCCCTGCTTTCAGTTAACGATGCAGAACACTCTTGAGACCCACAGGTACCCTCTCTTCTCAAGGAGACTTTTACACACACACACGCACACACACACACACACACGATAAAACAAAGCTGGGAAGAATTTATTGGGTGCAAAATGAGAAATCATATCCTTGCCTGGCTCAGGTGCTTGCTATTATAAACTATGACTAAGAGACATGGTTTTCTCTATGATGCAACTCTCAAGAGAGGGAGCATTTTCTCCAGCCCTCTCTTAAACCTGCTCATTCGCCAGTGACTAATGCTCTCTAGAGCTGCCCTGTGCTGCTCAAATTTCATCATCCAGCTTTGTCCTTGATAGCTCTGCCTGGACCACAAAAGCACTCCAACCTGTTGAGGGGCGCCCTGAAAGGTCCGTGCAAATCTAGCTGGTCCCTGCTGGCGAGAGAACCGGCTCTGGTCTTCCTCACTGCATTTGACTGGCACAGCAATGGCCACTGAACGACCACTTTCAGGAAACCTTTCCACCCCTCTCTGAATGGGAAAGCCACAGCAACGACATGAAAAATTTGGAGTCAATCACTCAGGTTCCCCCTGTGACCACTCTGTGTGAACTGAGGAACAAAACTGACACACTGTCGGGTGAAACCACAATTAACTGGATTCTTAGCATTAATTATTTTTCTGAACTTTTAAAAGAAAGAAAAAGATCAGGTTCATGGTTCCCATTCAGGATTTCATTTATAAAACCAACCAACCAACCAACAAAAAGCCATGGGAGAACGCATTGCCAAACGCTTTGTGAACTTTAGAAAAGCACTTATAAATAATTTCAATATGGGATGAAACAAATGTTTCGGGGTTAACTCTGACTTACTGAAAAACCCAAACAAGAAATGGTACAGTGCCACTCTACTGGCTGCAGCTGAAAAGGAATATTCTGGACCTGGAGGTGCCATGACCGAACGGTTTCAGAACAAATGCACCCCGAGACCAGCCAGGTACTTACAGTTATCCGACTGGAAATCTGGGACAAATTGCTCATCATCAGGAACTTGTGCTGCAAAAAGAGATTTTTATTTTAGACTTCTAAGCTTTATTAAAAAGCACAGCAAAGTGTTTTATAGAGAAAATAGGACAGCCCAGAAACTTGCCTTCTGCTAACCAAGCCTCTTGCAGTTGACTGAGATCTTGAAACAACTCTGCAAGGAAGAACAGAAGACACCGAAATGAGGACAACTCCTTGTCTGGGGAAGAAGCGTCTTTGGGGCGCACACAAGGGCAATGCACTGGGGAAGTCATTGTCTAGGAGAAGGAAGCTTGACTACCTTCAGAATCATGGGCCAGATCTGTGTCCAAAAATTTCCTCTTCCTGTCAATCACAGGCCGGCCTCGACATTCCTCTGCCTGAGATTTCTGAAAGAAGTCAACAGACAGGGAAGGTGAGAGGGTAATAAAATTGTCCAAAAGGAGGTCGCACCACTAAACCAATAGGGACAAGGTCCCTACATGGGGGGGGGGGGGAGGGAGGACAAAAGAAACCAAAAGCCACATAAACTTACCCCTGGGACCATAAAAGGGACTTGCTGATCATAAAACCCATCCATGGTGCTTCCAAGTTCTCAAAGATCACTTTGAAAGGTCTCAGCATCGAGTAGTTTCGTGTGTGGGGAGGAAAGGGGTCCTCCTGTAATATAAATGTGGAAGATCTTAACTGGGGGTGTGAAGAGATGAAGTGATTTTATAGTGTTCTTTCTTTAGCAATGTGCCAAATCATTACCTTACTCTTAAGTACTGAACACCCACCTAAGGTGTAAGCTTTACAGACTAATACCAGGATTTATGAAGGGCATCCAGTGTGTGAAATGTACCTATATCCTGTCTCTCCGGATCAGTTATTATCCTACCCACTTCTCATTGGTGCACAAGGTCAGGTTCCAAAGACTAGTATGCTTTTGCTTTTTAAACCAGCATGGTGTGAAAATGGAGGATTACCATACCAGGTCACCAAAATGGAAACTGACTACATCATTACACAACTGCCAACTTACATCACTTTATAACTGCCAAACCACTGAGACTCACGGTCCAGCCAAGTTCACACATAACCTCACCGTAACCATCACAGCCGTTAGTGTTCCTCTCGCCTTGCACCTCCTTATTGCCACTGCCATTATGTACTTGGTTAACACCCCAAACTGTTGATCTTCGTATTATCCCCAAACTCAAAATGTCAGAGAACCAGATAGTGGCTAAGTGAGGGTTTGAGATTGTTTGGCACAGCCGATCTTCCAGGGTATTTGTCGTGTCTGGAATTTTTAGAGAGAGCATTAAACTGTTGACAGTGTAATAACAGGAAGCATCGACACTGGATTAAAGTGTTCTAAATAATTGGCAATAAAGAATCTGAAACACATAGCATTTCTGAAAGTACTTCGTAGGTCAATGATAACACACTGCCTATAATTCCAGGAACACACGTCCAGAGGAGCGCTGGAGTTTCACAAGGGGTGGTGGGGGAGCAAGGTTGAGGATTTCTGTGCCACTGCTCCCATACAAGAGGGACACCCACAAGGGTGACTCTGCTCTGTCCTGTGCGGTCGCCGCTACAAGTCAGAATCCACTGACTGACACGGAGTGGGGTTGTATTTATTTATTCTGGTATTGATCAGAGGCACACTTACCGCCTCACCCAATCGTGCATTTAAAAAGCACTTTCCAAACACAGGTGTAGAATCCGGGATGCCAAAAAGAACTCCATGGACATTGACAGAGATAGCTGATATCTCTAACTTCAGAATCCCAGAGGGGTTCAACACAGTTGGGGGGGTGGGGGTGGAATGAAAAGATGATAGCAACAGCATTTTTCCGCAAACTTTTTTGGACACTCCCTCTTATCTTTGAAAAGAGATCAAGGAAATTTAGATTCCACTACTCATAGTCTAAATACCTCTGTACCGCCAGATGTTTTAAAATGAAGTCAATGGAAAAGATCCATAACAAGAAAATTCAATTGGTTTCTTACAGTGAGGTCAATATTCTCTCCCACGTCTACAAACCCTGCCCCCACAAGAAAGTGCACACACATAGACACACACACACACACACACTCACGCACTCACTCACTCATTCAACAATGGCAAATGTTGGGAGAGAAAAGCGGCTGCTGGTCAAACGGGAGAAAGAGACCTAATTTTACTTGAGAGGAATGAATGGACCGTTTTCGGAAAGGCACCAGCTTCCCTATAGCTGTATTTGACTCTCCAAATCAGACCGCGGAGTCAGTAAAAGCGGAAGAGAAAACACGCATTTCATTCACCCTAAGCTCTAAGCGTGGATACAAATCGGAAGAGGGAACTTTTCCCCAGTGGATAATTTCATCTAACTGCGTTTTTCCACTGCATGGAGCACTATCAAATATTCAAAAGTGAGTGGAATGTAAGGAAACCCTGCCTGGAGAGCCTCTTCTCAGCACTTTGTAATCAGATGGCTTCAGAGTCAAAGAGGGAGAGAAGGAACGAGCACACAGTTCTTAGCTTCCTAGGGAAAACTACGCCCCAGTCGTGCTTTCTGTACAGCGCCAGAGGGTTCAAGAATAAAACCGCCCTCTCAAACGTCCCCGACCTGCGTACAGAATCCCAGCAACCTCAGCAGTGATTTGCGGGGCGTGCAAACCAGCCCTGTGTAGGTTCCCAAATCTGTTATATTAAACCGAGGCCTTAAAAATTCCGGATCTGTCTGCTGGCGCATAGAGAACAGGCGGGGGGAGGTATTTTCAGCTTCATGATGAAACACGTTGCAAAATATTTCACCATGAAAAACAAGAAAAGAATCTTTCATTAAAAAAAATAATAAACTGTCACACACCCCAAAGAGATATCGAGGTTCTTTCAAGTTGCTCTCCAGAGTTCAAGGGCTAGCAAAATTGTGTTCAAAATGTAATTTAAAAAAAAAAAAAAGAAAGCCCGCAGGGCAGACTCGAGTTCACTCAGGAGTTTAAACCACTTCCTTTGTGCACCCCCGCCGCGCCCCCCCCCATCTTGCGGGTGCCCCCAGGAAAACGCGCACAGGGCGGCGCGGCGAAATCGCGGCCCCTCCCCCGCGGCGCGCAGCGGGCCCGGTTTTATGAATGGGAGAGCGAGCCGCGGCCGCCACATCAGGTAGAAGCTGTAACTGGATCCCTCGCGCAGGGCCCCATTCACAAAATAAGACACACTTCCACCCAATTCCCAGCCTCCTCTGTGCAGGAAAACTCCTCGGATGCGCCCGCGCCCCGCCCCCACCCCCAACGCACGCCCAGCCTCCGACGCAGGCCCCTCACCCCCAGCGTTTTAGGAAACTAGCTCAATGCTTCATTCACAAAAAGGGAAAGGGAAAAAAAAAAACAGCCGCAGGGAGCAGTGAGCCAAAAAAACCCGCTTCATTCATAAAGTCACCCACATTCATAAAAACGAACTGAAGCGCCGGCTCTACCACCTCCCCTGCCACCCCCGCCCACACCAAGCATCTCTTTGGTACCCTTTTCCCACCAGAGTTCGGTTCCCCCCCCCCCGCACCCCGAGGTCCCCTGGCCCCTCAGGAAGTGTGTGTGGCCAGACCCCTAATCCAGCCCCGGGTCCAGAGTCTCTCTGCTTGCTCCTGATTTATTCTACCATCCCCAAGCCGGCTTTCGGGTGCTCCCGAATTTCTCGAGAGTCATCGCGCAGCCGGACGCCCTCAATCTGGGTGGGGTGTAAAGATGCGGGAGTGGGTGTCCACTGTGCACAACCTGAAACTCGCCAGGCCTGCCCAAGTTCCCGGCCGACCCCCAATCCCGCAGGCTACACTTGCCTATGTCACTTAACCCTTCCTGGGGCTCCGGGGACAACGTCTCGCAAATGCCCCCCCACCCCGAACTGCTTCCCACCCCCTCCCCCCTGCAGAGCTTCGCCAGGCGTCTCTTCTCGCGAGCCTCCCAGTCCCCTCGGGGCTCTCAGATCTCCAGAGATTGGAAACCCGCAACTCCGTGCTCCGCCATCCCTGCCCGGGAGCCCCCGCACCGGGCGCCCGGCGAGCCTCTCCCAGAGGTGCGGAAACCCGCTCCGGCGCTCCGGAACCGTTAGCCACTGCACACCCCCCACAAGCCGAACCGGACCGGGCCACCGGAGGAGGGGGTCATCAGCCTGGGGGGGCTCACCCTCGATGTAAAGTACACCCCACTGAAGGACTGCCAATCAGCCCGTGAACTCCCTCCACTGGGCCCTTGGGACCTATTCCTGGCTCCAGCTTCACGGTCCCCTGCCCCCGCAACGCCCCCTCACCTGAGGCGGCGGCTCTCCTCCCTTGCAAGCGGTCCCGGCGGCGCAGGCGCGCTCACGCACGCGCGCACCGGGCCTGGGAGCCTAGGTGAAAGGCTGGGCCGAACCGCTCAGGGACACTGAACCGCTCCGTGCACCCGCGGCTGGACTCTGCGCCGCAGCTGCCAACCAGGCTGGAGTGCTGGCCCGGCCCCCCGCAGCCCCCCGCTCCCGCAGCCGCTATTGGCCCGCATCCCTACCCCAGCCTCATTCCTATTGGCCCGAAGCCTCTCCTGCGGTTGTCCATCATCTCTTGTTTACCCTGTCTGCGGGCAAATCCAGCAGAGCCGCCCCACCAACTCTAGCCCCCATTGGACTGCGCCTTGTCCTTTCCCCCACCCCCTCAGGGCGCTGCTTTGCATAATTTATGCACTGGAGCCATTGTCCAATCAGCACAGGCTTGTTTATATAATGAATGTAAGGACGTTTTTCATTCATAAAAAACGCGACCTGAGGGGGAAGCTTAGCTGAGTCAGTGAAGCACTTAAAGGGGCCGGGGCCGGGAACAGCAGCCGTTTTTTCTCTCCTCACCACAATCCGGCTTTTCACTGAGACCAGGCTCCCCCCCACCCCACTCCAGCTCCCCACACCCCACCCCAGCTCCCCCCACCACCCCCCGCTCCCCCCCACCTCTGCCCCCAACAGCCTAGTGGCCAGGATTGGACCGCTTGGCGCCAGACGTTCGCAGCTGCAGCACGAAGCAAAGTTATCGTTTGAGAATTCTGGCGAGAGGAATTCGTCATTCCACCCAGAAAGAAACTCGCTGACCGACCTGGGCGTTCGGCCCACAGAAACACACCAAGCGGAAACCGAAGCCTCTAATCTTAGTTACCTTTTAAGAGAGGCCTTCATTTCTTTTCACCAGGTTTCCAGTGGGGAAGAATAAGCAGTATCTCCCTTTAAAATCTGAGCCCACAAACAGATTTTCCTTCCCATTTTACGGGCAAGGCCTAAAGACCCAAGCAAGTCCCGTTTTCTGCCCCTGTTTAATTGCAGTCATCACCTCTGCCAGAGTGGGTTCTGGACCCTACGTGAGAAAGTGTCAAGACTCAAGAATGCCCGGGGACAGCACTGGCCTGGCTACAGGAGCCCGGGCTTGCGGGCCTGCCTGCCTGCCTGCCTGCCTGCCTCTCGGGGCTACTTGTTTCTCATTTGAGTGTTGAATGCAAGATGGAGCCTTTGCGAATTAGATCTCTCGTGCAGCTGGGAAGGACGAGAAGCAACTCTGCCTGCCAAATGATCCGATGGGGCACTAACTGCAATCGCTGAGTCGTAACAGGCTGTTCCGGAAGACAAACCGCAATCCTTTCCCCCCTCTGCTCCCTCCCCATTCTAGTGAACGCCATGGGGCGGCGCTCACCACACCCCCCACACCCCGCCCAGGCTGCTAGTGGCTCCTAAGGGAGTTAGTTCCTCCCCTTCTGTCGGTGGGTGCGCAGTCCTAAAGTCCGTGCATGCTTCTTCGTGTGTTGCCCGTGAAACATGGGAGTGCACTCCCGGCTGCTTGGGTCCTGGACCCATCCCTGACCAGCGGTGAGGTACAGACCCTGGGAGAGACCCGTATGGAGGGGTCTTGAGGGTGGACAAATGCTTTGAACTTTCTCCCCAAGAAGTTCCTTGATAGTCAATTGCCTAGTTGAGCCCTTTGCTTTCATTCCTGGCTCCAGGAAGGCTTCCTCTTAGCACCCTCAGCTCACTCCCCAGGGAGGATGGTGGCTGCTGGTCTTACCCTCCTTCAGCTGCCCACCCAGCTTGTTCCGGACACCCCTGTAAGGGCTTCATCCAGAGGGCTCTATCTCTCCACCCAGTGAAAGGGAGGGCCCAGTTAGCGCCCCAACCCACTTGTCCTACCCAAATCTTATCCTATCTCCGTGTACTCTCTGAGCATGTGTTTCTCAAGAATTGCTTTTGATATACTCTTCACAGAAGCCTCTCAGGTCCCACGGGACTGCATGCCTTGCCCAAGCGTGTAAGCCACAGGACCTTCATCACCAGGACAGCTCCACAGGGTCAGACTTCATGCCTGCAGAGTGGCTCTGGCGACCTTGGCCTCAAGCCAACGCTCTTCTCTTGGGAAGAGAAGCTGGGGATTTGGGGTTGTTGTTGTTTCTGCCTCTCCGTGGGCCTGTCTCTCAGCGGCCCAGTGCACAGCGGAGTGAAAGGCATGCTGCCTGGCCTTCAACCATCCTCCTGAGAGGCTGCAGATGGGATGACTGTGAGCTGCACGGTGTTCATTGGCTGCTGCTCAGCAGTAGATGATCAGGTCTTTCTTCCTGGTTCGTCTTAGTTTGGAAGCTCCACTGAAACCTGTACATTGTTAGGGTGCGGTCTGGGATGAAGGACTGATGAATAGCGGCTCAACTGGGGGTGGGGGTCCCTCAGTGGCACAAACAGTGAGCGTCCCCCCCAGTCAGAGATGCCTGGGAAGAAGAGTCTGATGGTCTACCTGTGAATCTCTATGGAGCACAACTCTGCTCTGACTCACAGGGGCAGCACAACTTGGAGTGGATCAGACGGCAACCGGTACTTTATAGGTTGGGGCCAGAGGGATTTGGGGGTTCGGGCTTTTATATGAGGGCTGTCACAGACTCAAGAGGACACATCAAACCCATGGCCGGCAAGTCAATTCCAAAGTGTGGCGACCCAATAGCACAGAGGGGACCGGCTCTGTAGAGCTCCCTGGGATGTGCAGCGTCACGGAAGCTGGCTGCCATGTTTCCCCACAGGGAGGCTGGTGGCTTCAAGCTGTCCACCATTTCATTATAAGTCAAGTGCTTTAGCTACTGTGCCACCAGGGCACCTGGACTTAATATCAGAAGAGAACTATTACCAATGAATTATTTAGTTAATTGGTAAATATTTATTTTTTCACCAAATAGTTGATCAGACTTTACGATAGACCACCCCCCAAAAAAAGTATAGAAATGAATACAATCTTATCTTCACATCTAAAGAGCCCTCAGTCTTCTTGTAAAACTTGAGTAGTTGAGTCTGCTGAACACTCAGCATATGACCTGCTTTGTGCATATACTTTTCCACAGAATGTCTCATGCAATCTTTAAGTAATCTGAATAGGTCCGTACTACTATTATCTCCATTCTAGAAATGGGAAACAGAGGCAGAGAAGTTAAGTAACTTGCCCCAAGTCACAGAGTTACTAGGGTGCTGAACTTGGCTTTAGAATCTGTTCAGGGGAGATCTAGCAGGTCCCTGTATTTCTCAGCAAACTTTACCAAACCCATGGCCATCAAAGTGATTCTGACTCATAGTGATCCAGTAGGACACCATAGAACTGCTCCTTAGGATTTCTGAGACTATACGTCTTTACAGGAGTAGACAGCCTCATCTTTCTTCTGAGGAGTGGCTGGTAGGTTTGAACTGCCAACCTTGAGGTTAGCAGCCTCCCTCTTAACCCACAATGCCATCAGGACTTCTTCAGCAAACATTCCTTGAATCCAGACCTACAGAGGAAAGAAAAGGTTGGAAGAAGGCTCAGTTCAGTTGGAAGAAGATTTCAACTCAGTATCATGTTAGGGATGTTTGGAGTCATCCCACCAGGAATCTTGCATCTGGTCACCAGTCTCCTCTCACAGGAGGCACTGAACAGAGACAGCTAGGGGGAGTGTAGAGGGATTGGGGCATTGGGGTGAATGTATGGATCGTTCTAGTTCTGAAATCCTAGGGTTCTGGAAACCTGGAGCTTTTTGATGACCAGGGTGGGTCAGGCCTTGGGTCTGGTTGTCCTCATGGGGTATGAGGGTGCTGCTTGGTATGCTTGGGCCAGCTCAGGCCCTGGCCGGCTTCTAATTGTTGAATGTTTATTGGTAACTTTATTCCTCCTCCCTCTTTTCTTCTGTTCCTCCCCTCAGTCCACTTGTCCTCATGCTGTCTTTACCTTTATAAGAGCTAAGGGTCGGCAGTGAGAAGGTCTTTGTCTAGTACAGGGACTCTTCCTCCCACGAACGAACGCTGCTTACATTGGAGGTTTTGTTGAGCATGTGTTTTCGTATATCATTCCCTATCCTCCAGGAGAAAAACAGCACTGGAAAAGAAAACACACAGAGAGACCAGCCCTCTGAAATAGCCAGCTAGTCTTAATCTAGCCTTTGTCCTCTGGCAAGAAGCAAAAGCCAGTTAATCACTGTAAGACAACTAGACCCTTGTTCTTTAAACTCAATTTGCAGGGTGTCTTCAGGGAAGCAAGGTGGAAGGAGAGAAAAATAAGCCCCTGGCCCTGAGCCTGAAAGCTGCTGCTTCTCTTTAAAGGAGACTTTTCAAGAAAGCTGCTGCTTCTCTTTAAAGGAGACTTTTCAAGATCTTCACAAGTTAAATTATAAGACGGGAAACCAATAGTATGAGATCACCAAAATGGTGGGGGAAGCATGGTGACTTCATGTATCCTAATGAAGATGACGCTGATGTGCGTGGCAGCCCTGTCTGGAGGAATGGAGCCCGGCTAGAGGCTGGGGCGCGGCTGACAAGGACCATGGGAGCCAGTTCCCAGTCCTGTGTACCATGAAGGAAAGGACTTGAAGGCTGGTTAAAAAAAGGTGGGGGGCATGGAAATGCTCTTATCTCTACGAGAGAGAGAGGAAGGATTCTGACCGACACGCCTCCGTTTCCAAAATTCAGAAATCGATATTTAAAAACCTGAATGATAATGTTTATACATGAAAAGAGTCTTATAAATTCGATGTGTCTTTCCCAATGGCTGTAAGAGAGGGGTGTGCATGTAAGGGGGTAGGGAAGCTAGATGCCTTGAAACAGAACTCCCAGAACGGAACAGTGAGCATACTCAGGCATGGTGAAGCAGGCCACCATTGTCACTGGACAATTTGTGCAGAAGTAGTGGAATGGGAGCCAAACTGCTGTGGAAACCTTCATAAGAAACACAAGAAACTTTTTTAAAAGTCTCTTTATACAAAAAGGAACTCTATATTGTCTTCGGGGTTCCTGATAATAAGAGGAAAATAAACCCCAAAGCCAAACTCACTGATTCTGACTCATAGTGGCCCTAACCGAACGGGGTAGAACTGCCCCTGTGAGTTTCTGAGACTGCAACTGTTTGCAGGAGTAGAAAGCTCCATCTCTCTGCCATGGAACTGCTGGTAGCTTTGAGCTGCTGACCTTGCACTTAGCTGGCAGCCCACCAGAGCTCCTTATGGGAGCAATAGCAGACATTTATTTCATATGAGCCAGGCGCAGTTCTAAACACTTCACAGGTATTTCCCTGTGTCAACATGTTAACTCCAATCAGGGGCTGAGTATCCCATGACACGGTCTTCCTTTACTTATTTGTTAATCTGTGCTAAACACATGTTTAACAATAGGTGACATGCACAGGAGTCTCCCAGGATGAAAAACATGGGCAGCTATTCACTGCAGGCTAGTAAGTAAGCACAAGTACATCTGTGCTAACTTGACCTGCTGGGTCCTCCATTCCTATGCGGGATTGTCAGTTCGAGGAAGCTTTGATTCGGTGGGAAGGTACTTTGTGGTTGGAAGAGAGACAAATGCCAGCCAGACCCAGAAGCAGAATCATTGATGTTTTGGGGGCAAATATGAAACTGTACCCTACCCAGATTAGTAAGTAGGCACAAATAAACCAGTGCTTACCTTGCTTAGTTGGTGAGCCAGCATTGACCCCAATAAATCTTTACCAAAGCAAATAGCCTTCCCTTGTGTGAGAGATAATATTATTAGAACATCTCCTTTTCTCGAATGAGGAAGCTTACGCATAGAAGGTTCAATACATTGTCCTAGGGTTACACAGTGAGGTGCCCTGGTGGCACAGTGGCCTATGTACTGAGCTGCCAACCGCAAGGTCAGCGGTTTGAACCTACCAGCTGATCTGTGGAAGAAAGACGAGGCTGTCTACTCCTGTAAAGGTGTATAAACGCTTGGGAAACCCGCAGGGGCATGTGGTACCGTCTAGGGTTGCTCTGTGCTGAATTGGCTCAGGAACAGTGAGAGGGGAAGTGCACCCAGGCAGGTTCCTCCAGACCTCCCATTAACCACTCAGCGTGCTGCCTCACCAGTGCTGTGTGAGCCTAGTGGCTGCAGCAGGCACCGAAAGACGTGCAATGTGGCCAGGCTGTTTTAGACTTCACTTACGTTCAGTCACCTAACCTCCTAACAGCGTCCCCTGTGGTAGAATTCCCAGGTGCCCCTTCATTTTATAGATGAGGAACTGAGGCTTGGCGGGGATTGCTAACCTGCCCAAGGTTACAGAACTAGTACCAGGTGGAGCCGAAGCTAACTACAGGTCTTAAAGTCCTTGCTCTCAAGCAATTCACTCTGTGTCTTTAATTCTTGTCATCTCCCTCTCTATCAATGGCCCTCATCTTCCCTATGGAGCTCCAACTGCTGACTTGTCACTCCATGACAGTCCCTGTACTTCCTGGGGAGCCTGCTCCAGTAACTCTAGCCAGACATCTGTTTACAGGAGTAGAAAGCTCTTTCTTTCTCCCACAGATAGTTTGGTGTTTTTGAACTGCTGACCTTGCAGATCACAGTCCAATGTATAGCCACTACGCTACCAGGGATCTGGATACGTCACATATGATGTATTATTTAATACTCACAGTTTTTCTCAGGTTGTAGCAGTACCCATTTTGTAGATACAAAAAACAAAAACCGAGGCTCATTCCACACAACCGCTGAAGACAAATAGGTGCATAAGTAAATGTGGTGAAGAGAGCAGACGGTGCCCAACTATCAAAAGATAGAGCGTCTGGGGTCTTAAAGGCTTGAAGTTAAAGAACCAGTCATCTAGCAGAGAAGCAACAAGCCCACATGGAAGAAGCACACCAGCCTGAGTGATCATGAGGTGTCGTCAAGCCCAGGTAACAGGCACTAGAAGACCCATAACAAACAAACAGAACCATATTGTTGAGAAAGAGGAGGGGCAGAGCAGAGACCCAAAAGCCATCTGTAGACAATGGGACATCCCCTCACCGAAGGGTCACAAGGAAGGGATGAATCAACCAGGAAGCAGTATAGCACCGATGAAACACACAATATTCCTCAGGTTCCTTCAGGGTTCCTCACTCCACTCTCAAGACCCCAGTCCTGCCTTTCACTGCAGGCTAGACTGGAACATGTGCACAGGTACAGATAAGAGATAAGAGCTCAGGACACATGGAATCCAGGAACAGGAATGGGAGTATTGATACCAGGAGGGTAGGGGGAAGGTGGGGAGAGGAAGAAGGAACTGATCACATGATCTGCACATAACCACACACACCCCAGCGGGACAGACAACAGAAACCATGGAGGAAGGGGGAAAGCAGTCGGTGTAAGATATGAAAATAATAATAATAATTTATAATTTATAAAGGGGTCATGAATGTGAGTGGGGAGGGGAAAAGAGGAGGCTGATACCAAGGGCTCAAATAGAAAGTAAATATTTAGAAAATAATGATGTCGACATATACAAATATGCTTGGTACAGTTGGTGAATGGATTGTTTTAAGAGCTGTAAGAGCCCTCAATAAAGTGATCTTTTATTAAAAACAAAACAAAAACCCGAGGCTCAAAGTGAGAGGTGGAAAACATGCCTGAGGGGGTCACAGTTAGGAAGGCACAAGTCAGGTCTTGGAAACAAATGACAACGCAGTTCAGTGAGGCCTCATTCTTCTCGTGGTTCCTTTTTGGAGCTCCAGGATGCCCTGTCTCTGGTCTTCAATGAACTCCTAATTCTTAGATATTGTTACATGTCTGAGATCAAGAAAACCCAGGTGCCTGGGTAGGGCAAGAGGTTTATGCTCAGTTACTAACTGGGAAGCTGGCAGCACGCGCCCACCCAGCGGCGGCACTGTGGAAGAAAGTGCTGGCAAACGAGTTCCAATAAGATTACAGTCCAAAACGTGCCACAGAGCAGCCCGACTCTGTCACATGTGGGGTTGCCACGAGTCGCAATCGTCTGCAGTGGATTTATCAAGACAGCCTAGGGGCCATGTAATATGTAGATTCCTGATGGCTAGGAGACTTCTTCCTTAAGTCCCAAACTATAATTAAAAAAACAGTGGAGGCAACAAGAAAAATCTTTGGAAAGTTCCCCTGGCCTTCTCAGCCGAGTCCAGCTCCCCTGCAGGATTGTCCCAGCACCAGGGAGACCCTGTTGTCCCTGTGAGTCCCAGGAGCCTGTGTTCTGGCCTTGCGGGCAGAGCTGCCTGTCCTTGGGCAGTATATCACATGCCAATGCCATGCTGCTTCCCCTGAGACCCATGGTCTTCCTGGGAGAGCAGGGGACTGCCTGTCCCCACATGAAGGGGCCTCAAGCTGCTCGAATTTGGGGAATCTTGTGTCTGAGCTTTGGAGTTTCCCTGCGCTTTCTGAGTGTTAGAGTGTCTATCAGCACATCCCCACACACCCCGCCCCTGCTTCTCCAGCAGCCCCACATGCCCATCACGCTGGGCTGCCTCTTACCCACCCGAGCCTTGGAAACCAGCAAACCAATTGAGCCCGAAATGAGTGTCCGGAAAGAGTACCTGGCTTCTGAGCACGAGAGCCAACGAGCCCCCTGGAAGGAGGAAGTGAATGGGTTGGAATGTGTAGGCTTGGCAAAATCTATTTCTACTGCTCAGAAACTTCTGCTTGCTTCCTTTTATGCCCTTAGTGGCGAGGGGCGCAGCTGACCAAAGGGTAACCCTTCCTGTGACATCTCAGACTTTACCCCCACAGCAGGAGCAGCCTAACCAGAACTCTCTCCCCTGGCACTGTGTACGTTCTGGCATCTCCCAACAGCTCTATGGAAGCTCAGTAGATGTGGTGCTTCTGGACCATGGATTCTCCTACGGGCCCGCTTCAACCAGGCAGCTGGGGAGCCCTTGGCAAGACAGGCGGTTCTTCCAGCTCTTGGCTTGGTCTGTGAGTGCCCAGCCTTCGCGTGGGCTCTGCCGGCCTGTGGAGAGAGTTGTATTTATTTTGAGTTGGAAAAGGGCAAGATTGGCTATGGCCAACTGATCAGAGAGCCCCCAGATGAAAGGCTCCCTCAGTGGATTCAATCTCTTGGCTTCCAGTGGGGCAGCCAGTCGCCCTTGGAACGTGAGGCTGCCCTCCCGCCCACTACCGCTTAACACCAGACAGCCCCAGCAAGGGTTTGAGAACCAGTGCACACCCCCGTGCCCACATCCTGCTCTTGTTCCTTGCTAATGGTCCATCTGCCCACCTCTTGCCTCTGCGATAATAGGCGATTTTGAACCCGTCAGGAAGCCTCTTCTTATCCACGCTCCTCACCCTTCTCTGTCTCCTTTCCCACTGGGAAGCCAAAGCTCAAATAAAACAATGCCAAAACAGCCACATCACATCCCAACAGAGCCCAGATGTCTCCACCCCACCGAGGTGTGCATGCGCTATCTACTGCTCCCTGTTCAGGACTTGGCCTCCACGCAGGACAAAACCCAAACCCACTGCCACCCTGTCGACCCTTTATAGAGTCTCTGTGACTGCAGATCCTGACAGAAGCTGACAGCCTCAGCTTTCTCCCTTGAGGGGCTGGAGAGGGCTGAACTATCAACCTTGAGGTTAGCAGGCCAACACCTAACTCACAGCCCCTTTCAGGACTCCTTGCAAGTAGGACAAAGTGCCCCCAAGACCATTAGGAAGCAGTGGTTAGCTCCCTCACATTGGGCTGCTAACTGCATGGTCAGCTCTCTGGGAGAAAGATGGGCATTCTACCGCTGTACAGAGTTCCAGTCTCTGAAACCCGCAGGGGCAGTTCTACCCTGTCCCATAGGGGGGCTATGAGCCTGTGGCACTGGTCTGTGGGAGTTTCCCCACTGTGCCACCAGCCACCTACCTCTAAGAGGCTGGAAGGTCAGTACCGATTCTCAGTAGGATGTTTAGCTCAATGAAAGGGACTCCCACGTACCTCCATTTGGGTCTGTTTTGTACTGAAAATTGCACAAACCCTAAGTGTAGTGCTGGGAGACTTTTTAAACTTGAACAAACACCTTTGTGCATCTAATACCCAGATAAGGACCAGAACATTACCAGCTTCCCTTCCCCCGAGAGCCCGCCTGTGCCCCTTCCACCCACTGACACCCCACACGCACATACGCATACACACACTCATGTAAGGGGGGCCGCCACCAAGGCTTCTCTCAGCATAGATCAGGTCTTGGTGTTTTTCACATGGTATAAATGGAATCATTTCATCCCACACTTCCATGCCTGCTGTTTCCCTCAACATTCTTTTTATTGTGTGTGCGAAGAGTTGCATCTCGTTCCTTCTCTTTGCTGTCTCGTACTGTGTTAGTCTGGGTCGACTAGAGAAACATGCATAAATATGCATGTGTGTGTGTGTGTAGGAAAGATCTTTATATAAAAGAGCTTGAGTAGTGAGAAAATATTCCAGTCCAGATCAAATCCATAAGTCTGATATTAGCCCATATGTCTGATACCAGTCTATAAAATCTTCTTCAAACTCACGAAACACATGCAAGGACACCGAATGCAGGAAGATCACAGGCCAGTTGGTGGGAAGTCTTGTGAATCCAGTGGCAGTGTAAACATCTCAGTGCTGGCAGAGCTCTCTACGTGACTTCTCCAGCTCCCAGGGCTGCATCAGGGTAGGTCTATGTGGCTTCTCCTCAGGGATGTCTCACAGGGAGTCAGCCTTGTCAGGAGAGAGTCTCCAAGGGAGGGAGCAGAGAGAGAATGTGTCTCTCACCTCCAAGGAGTTCCCAGAATCCTCAGGAGAAGACCATACCCACACAGCGGCCTCATTGGCTATACCATGATCAACAGGCTGGACTCCACCCCTTCATTCTTAATCCTCAAGTTGACAAATGATTATGTCACTACCGCAGGTTCTCATTGTGTCGATCCATTACAGCTCTGACCCACTTCACGGCTAACAGGCACCCAGTCTTTGCTATTACTAATCATGCTGCTGTGGACATTTCAGTGAGACGTTAGTGCGTAACTTTTGGCAAACATCACTTTAATCTTAATTGGCTCATTGATGACCTAGTCATCAGGTTAATTTCAGTGTTGTATTCCTCTGAAAAGTAGTGCAGACTCAGGATAAAAACTTCAATGTCACAGAAGGATGGAGAATGAAAATAGAAGCCAGGATCACCTCTTAGCCTGAGGCCGTTCTCTGGGAGTGCGCGCTGCTGTCAGTTTCTTAAAGCGAAATGGTGGCACCGGGCTGAAGTGCTCAGCTGCTAACGGGAAGGTCGACATTTCGAACGCACCAGCTACTCCATGGTGGTAGCAGTCTGCTTCCGGAAAGAGTCAGCCGATCGCCAACAAATCGATTCCAACGCAAAGCCGCCGAGTGAGCAGAGTTGCTGAGGCTGTAACTCAATGCAAGTAGACAGCATCCTCCTCCCCCTGCTGAGCAGCTGCTAGGTTTGAACCACTGACTTTGTGGTTAGCCATCCAGCACTACTAGGTTCCTTCCATAACGTTCACAGCCCTGGGAACCCAGTAGGACCGCTCTCTACCCTCTGAGGTCTCTGTGAGTCAGAATCGGCAGCGTGGCTTGGGTTATCAATTTCTTGTGCATCATTTTAACATTTTCTGTGGCCTAGACACTCATGTCTAAGTACAGACATCACAGTCTTTAAGAAAACACCTATTGGAGTTCACGTGACTCCATGCACCCTGGCCACCGCGCCTCCGGTAGTCCCAGAGGTAAGTGCAGGCGGGTTTTGGCCACGGAAGGTGAAAAGCCGTTCCCTCCTGCTGCGTGAGGCCGGGCTATCACTTTTAATAGGCCCGTAAGCGATGTCAAGAGCTACCGTCTCAGACACCCACAGGGAAGCTCCACCCTGCCCTCCAGGGGTGCCATGCGTTGGCATCCACTGTACGGCAGCGAGTTAGGATATTTTGGTGGTTAGGGTAAGGCATATGGGGGCTTACACAGCAGTAAGTTTCATGTCCACAGCATGTCTTGAGTGACTGGAGTCTGCTCAGCTTGGGGCTTGTCTGGGAAGCACGCAGGTAAAAGGCACAGGTACAAACAGCTCTGATACAATGTGTACAGGTGTCCGGAGAACGACCTGCCACGGAAGGAGCACCGAGAGCTCCCAGGGAGGCTCCAGAGAGAGTGGACACTTGGCAGCAGCCCGTGAATGACGAATGGCCAGAGCTTCTCTGGGCAGAGGGAGGAGCGAGGAGATTTCCAAGCACACCAAGATATAGAGGCAGGTCCGAGCATGTCAATTGTTTGTGTGTGGCTGTACTGTGGGATGCTGGGGGCAGGGAGTAGACATGACTGAGGGGGCTTAATAGGTATTTGGGGGCCAAGAGGTGAAAGGTGTTATATAATGATTGCAGGGGGGGGTCTTTCATATTTTGGAATCTTGGGAAAGATTTCACAGATAGTTAAAAACAATCAACCAAAAAAAGCACAGTGAAGACGGCTTCAAACATCACAGGCTTCCTGGTGCCCTTCCTGACAGTCCAGGTTGGTGCCTGGTGAAAACATGTATTGCGTTGTTCATGCATCTTGTCTAGCCCGCCTGACAATCAGCCCCTATCAGATTCTCGTCTCAGTTCTCCAGTGCTAGCACCTGGTCCTTAACAGGTGGTCACCAAATGATCCCTGGACATTTGCATGAATCCGGAATGTCCACTGTGTAGCAGAAGCGGTCAGATGATGAAATGACTTGTTGTTGTATCGGATAAATCTGCTGTAGGAGACCTCTGTAGAATGTGGAAAAGTGAGGCTGTGATTTTGAGGACTAGGGTGCACCTGACCCAAACCGTGGTGTTTCCATTGCTTCGATGCACAGGAAAGATGGACATTGACGGAGGAAGGGGCAAGCAGCATCCGTGTGTGTGAACTGCGGTGCGGCTAAAAGGACAAACCGACCTGTCTTGAAAGAAAAACGGCCACGGTGCTCCTGAGGGGCCAGGATGGTGAGAGGACATCCTGTGGACACGCTGTCAGAAGAGACCCGTCCCTGGAGAAGGACATCATGCTTGGTGAAGCAGAGAGGAGGCAGCGAAAAGAGGAAGGCCTTCGATGGGATGGAGTGACGCTGTGGCCGTGACTCGGAGCTCAGGCACGGGAATACTTGTGCGGGTGGAGCTAGACCGTGTGGTGCTTCGTCCTGTCTTGGCAGGGTCACGGCGGCTTGGCACTCACCCCGTGGCATCGAACAGCAACAAGAAAGCACCAAGCTGGGTTTCCCTCTCTCTTTGGATTTGTGTTTACATGGGCCAGTTTCTGCCTTGCCTGCAAGGCGGGAGAGGAAAAGGGAGCGGAGACCGGCCTCTGCAATAGCACAGGGAGAAATTCGGGGGTGGGGGGGGGGGTTTCAAGGGAAGCGCGGCATTTCCTTGGCATCAGCACGTGGGGTGGGCTGGAGCTGGATGGGATCCGACAGCCGTCATCTCAGCCCTCAGCAACTCCAAGGGACTCAGGCTGCAGGAAAGTATGCACATCTCCCATCTCCATTTCTGAAATCCAGGCCTGGCTCAGAAGGAGGCCATCCGCCCCACTAGCTACCTCCACATCACCCATGGCCTTGAGGCTGGTGAGATTGAGCACGTGGAACATGGTAGAAGGAGCACTTTCCATTTCTTCTGTGACCTGGGAATACTGGGAGGACTCAGGGTGCAAAAGGGGAGGATCTTCTTTGCCCAGGGCTTGCCCGGTCCTCATCAGCATCGCCAACTTCCCTGGAACCCCTCTCCTTCAGCCAACCAAGAAGCCCGCCATTCCTTTCAGTCTGCCCATCCGGGAACTTTCTTCACTGGGCCGCATCCTAGTGGGGAGGATCTCAAATGCCCTTGGACCTGAACCACGTTTTTGTTTTTAATTTTTTAAAAGATTTTTTTGATGAATCGTTTTACTGGGGGGCTCTTACAAATCTTATAACAATCCTTCATTCAAGTGTATGAAGCACACTTTTACATATGTTGCCATAAACATTTCCAAAGCATTTTGTTTCTACTTGAGCCCTTGGAATCAGCTCCTCTTTTTGCCCCTCCTTCCCCCACCATCACGAAACCTTGATCAATGATATATTAGAATTATTATTTCATGTCTTACACTGCCCGTTGTCTCCCTTCACCCACATTCCTGGTATTGATTCCCTAGTGGTAGGGGAGCTATAGATCCAATCTTGTGCAAAAGGATAAAGAGTGTAAGATCCTACTTATACAAAGTATCTAGAGCAGTCGAAGGCACAGAGATGAAAGTGTATTGGAGAAGGGGAGGTTGGCGGGAGAAAGGATCAACTTAGACCCCCTCCCAGGGGGACGAATAACAGAAACGTGGGTGAGGGGCAATGGAGGACGGTGTGAGGTATGGAAAAAACAATCTATAACTTATCAAGGGTTTGTGAGGGCGGGGAAAGAAATGGGGAGCTGATATCAGTGGGAGGAGAATGCTTTGAAAATGATAATGGCGACATATGTGTGAATGGGCTTGACACTGGAGGAATGTATGGATTGTGATAAGAGATGTAAGAGCCCCAATAAAAGTATTTTTTAAAGGGTATTGGAAGTTGGGGAGAGAGAGGAATATTCTCTCATTATTCCTTAAGGGATACTGGGTTCTGGTTTGAAGTGATGAAAAACTGAGAAATGGATAGTGGCAACAGCTACATATACGATGAATGTAATGAATGTGACGGAATGGTGCACTGTAAAACAGCTCACATGGCAAACTGCATTGGGTGTCTGCTACCACCACACAATTTGGACTTGAACCACTTTTGACGTCTTTGCTCACTCTTGCTGCTCCTGGCTCTGTAGCCTGCTCGCTTTATTATATTTATCTGGGTTTCATCTGGACTGAGGAATGCTCACCTTGAACCTGGATGCTGACCTCAGGACCTGCTCTGACACCCAGGTTCTGTTGCAACCACCCTTGAATTGAAGAAGCTAAATATGGACTTCCCCTTCCTCCCGGTAGATTAAACAGACCTCAATGCCAAGATGTAATTTTTCATGACAAGATCCATGTTTTACCCTCTCCAACCCACAGGCTCCTGACTGGGATGTATATGTATACCTTGGAAATGTAAATGGTACCGAGGAGATAACCCAGGTGCTACTACGGTAAGGGCTCTAAAAGTCCTGGTCTGGAGAAGAAGCTCTATTGATTCAAAGATGTTCAGTGAGTTAAACTGCCTCCCCCTGCTTCCCAATTCACGGCCTTCTTCCACAGCTATTAAATTATACCTGGTGAAAAGAGAGTGGGCAGGGAGTCCAAAGTCCTCTTTCTTTTTCCAACTGCATCATTCCTCCCTCTCCCACCACGGATGGGAGATGACACCCACCCTAGAATCTTCTTTGACTATTGTCAAGAGATGGTGACTGTGAAGATGTCCAGCGCCTGCTAGATGGGGGCAGTGGACTGGGTTCCAGTCAGGGCGTTGCCACTTGCTAAGTAGGTGGATTTGTGGGAGCTCTGGTGACACGGTGGCTATGGGTTGGACTGCTAACTAGCAGATCAGCAGTTCGAAATCACCCACCGCTCCTCGGGAGAAAATGAGGCTTTCTACTCCTGTGAAGAGTTATAGTCTCAGAAACCCACAGGTACAGTTCTATCCCATCCTATTGCGTCACCCATGAGTCAGAATCGACTCAGTGGCAGCGAGGTTGGTTTCAGTAGGTGAATTTGGGCAAATCATTTGATTTCTCTGAGCCTCAGTTACGTCACTTGTAATCTGTGGGTGATAGTGCAAGCAGTAAGGTCTCTGCAGAGGAGTATGTAAAACACTTGAGAAGCAGCTCGCAGAGTGTCTGGCACTGAGCAGGGCTGTAATACATCTTTCCCTCTTCCTTCAAGAAAGATGGGGCTTTCTACTCTTGCAAAGAGTTACAGTTTTGGAAACTCAAGGGGGGGCAGGTCTATCTTGAACAGGTAGAGCTGGCTTTTAGGATCATTATGAATTGACATAGACTGGATGTAAGAATTCAGTTGCAATGTAAGGAGTGAGCTGCTAACCAAAAGGTCAGCAGTTCAAATCTACCAGCTGCTCCTCAGGAGAAAGCTGAGGTTGTCTGCTCTGGTAAAGATGTACAGTCTCAGAGATCCAGAAGGGCAGTTTATTCTGACCTATAGGATTGGACTCACGGCATGCTTACCACTCACTAGTCCAATTGACTTTTTTTTCCGTAAGCTGCACAATAACATTCCCGGGAAGAAAGGGTTCCCAGCACCTTCCTCCCTTGTGGATTTAATTGAGCCTTGTCTTCCTAAGGACTTGCCTCTGATGTCTGCGGTTTCTCTTTTCTTCACTGTTTTTGGAAGAAACCAAAGGAACTCTACCAGATTTCAGGCTGGAGGGCAGCAAGCTTTCATGGAGGTTTTGCCATTTGGCTGAGACCTTACGATGGGTCTATGTACGCTTTGGCAGAAAGGACAGAGCTAACAGACTGAGTAGCGTGGGGGAGGCATGCAGGAGTGCCAGTGTGTGTTATGTGGAGGGAAGAGGATGCGAATGGATCGGAATCAATGGTTTACAAAGTCATCCAAGCTCCTTGGCTTATGGTAACCATCATCTTATTAGAACAATCTGATTTTTGTTAAAAAAAAGATGATTACCAACACATGTGGTGTCTAATTCTATCACATGAATGTAAGAACAAGCTTATTACTAGAAAATGGGGATTTATTTTATGTGTATATATAAAACTACAGCGAGGAACACGTGTCTGTGAAACAAACGGGCAGTTGGAGGCCATGTGCTAGGCTCTTCCCGAGGTTTGGCATTGATGATTCACCAGGATATGTTCCTTCACTTTGTCCTCTGCGGCACTCCCCAGAGCTGGGTAGAGCTGCCGGTATCCAAGGGCTAACAAAACGTAACACTGAGAAAATTCTGTCTTCATTCATGGTCTAGGCAGTATACATAGGTACACATACATGTACATGCATATATGTATATATGTTATGTATATAACACATATACTTGGCATGTACAATGTACAGTTCTGACAGGAATGTTGTGTTCATGCAGTCAACCAGCATCATGATCCAAGTTCTCAGTTCTTCCATCATCCATGACAGAAGCTCTGTATCATCATCATCATTTTATTAGTTTGTAAAGGAACATCTCTTTCCAATGTCCGTGACCTCTGTGGGCTGCTGAAGTGCCCTCTGGGAGGGTGGGGAGGGCAGCCAGGCAGGCAGACTGGGGCAGATGCAAGGCAGAGGAAGGCGTGTCTGCGGGGAGTGGGGTACGGGTGGTCCAGTGGAGCTCTGCACAATCTGGGTCTGACAGCGACTAGTGAAAAGGGACCATCTGAGAAAGACAAATCTGATGGGCACGAAGGTGAGTTGAAGGACATCAGAGCAGAGAGGCCATAGGAAGATGGCGCAGGACCCATGTCAGAGATGGGAGGTCAGAAAAGGCTTTCATCAGCTGACACAGGAGCGGGAGGAACGGGGAAGGCTGGCTGTGGGTTATCTGCGCTCTGAGTGCCTCCCAATGAGTGAAACCGACCCAGCATGTCCTGCTGCTGCTGCTAGCTGGGACAGAAGAACAGTCACACTTTCAAATTCCTCCTGTCAGTGACTAAGCTCTCCACACCAGGCGTGGGAGGAGGCTCTTCCGTGTACCTCCCCCTTCCCTCTCTTAATGCCATGGATTTCTTGCCAAAGCCTTTGCTCTGGGCTGATGGTGGATGGTTGAGGTCAACTCTAGTCGTTTGGAGGCCAAGTGAACTGGTAACAGAAACCTCGAGGCTGTTACATCTGTTATGTAAAAAGACTCGGTATGCTCCATGTACACAGGGGAGTGGAGTGGAAGTGAAAAGTGGGCATGCATATCCATCCTGATGCACTGCATCTTTAAAAGTCTAAGGCCTAATTCCAATCAGAAAGTACTCCTCTTACTTTTGCAGTTTCTCCAAAATTGTTTTTGTTTTAATAACAACAACAACAACCACAACAAAAATCATCAGCCTCCTTAATTTACCAAAGTTGGGGATTTTTAATTTGGTCTTTGAAACTTTTCAAATCAGAAAATGATTATATACTTATTGGATACAAGAAAAATGCAAAAATTATAAAAAAAAGAAACTAGCAGGCACCGTGATTGCAGAAATGAATACCAGTAACATTGAAACACATGGCCTCCCAGTGTTTGTTCTTTGCTGTATTGCAGAATGGAGGTGTTTTTTAATAGATAGCTTTGTATCTTCTTTGCTTTGTTCCATGTACCATAAGCATGTCCTCAGGGCATTAAACCCTCCACAAACATCATTTTTTAAGGTTTATCTAATGTGCATTCTTTAGGATCCCTGGTTGTGTAGTGGTTGTTTGTTGGACTGCTGACTTTAAGGTCAGCGGTTTGAAACTACCAGCAGCTCTGTGGGAAAAGATGAGGCTTTTTACTCCCACGAAGAGTGACAGTCTCGGGGATCCACAGGATGTGTATAGGGACACGATGAGTTGGACTGGCAGTGAGGGAAGGAGCCCTGGGGATATAGCAGGGTAATCATTGGGTGGCTAATTGGAAGGTTGGTGGTTCAAACCCACCAGCTGCTCTAAGGAAGAACAAAGAGGCTTGGTTCCTGTAAAGATCTACATTCTTGGAGACCCTTAGGAGCAGTTAGTTCTACTCTGTCCTATAGAGTCACTAAGAGTAGGGAGAGACTTGGTGGCAGTGGACTTGGGTTTGGTTTCAATATGCCTTCTTGTGACTTTCACATTCTTTGCTTTTTCTTTATTGTTGGGTATCAGATTGCTTCTAGTTTTTTCTTCTTTCTTTTGAGGTCAAAAACATACCATCAGGAACTTTTACCACCCTCTTCCCATCCCCTTAATCTTAGCATTTATTATCATTATTTTAGCTTAAATAACTTAACAAATTAATTGGAGATCAAGTCAACCCCTGTCATCTACTTCAAATTAAGATCAGACTGCCCCTTGCCATTTGAATGACAGTTGCCACCCAAAGGGAGGAGGCCCCAGGCTGTCAGTCCAGCTCTGGGAGTGTGTGTGTGTGGGGGGGAGGGGCTTATGCTCAGCCCACACAGGTGTTGTGAACACCTGGGGGAGGTGTTACAGAAGCCACTCTGTCATGGAGGAACCTAAACTCTTTCAGCTAACTCATTGTCGAAAGAAACAGGGACTGTCAAAGAAGTCTTTTAATCAACTGGATTTAATCTAAATAGCATGTGCTAAAAATAAGGCTGGAAAGAAACCCAGGGGCCTGATGGCGTGGAGAAGAGCGGTTCTTTGGAATCGCAGTCCCGTGGGACTAAGCTGGAACCAGCTCCAGGGCCCTTGGTTTGGGAGTAGCTGGTGGCGCAGACAGTGAAGTACTTGGTGGGCCCTGGCTTCCTGGAGTCCCACACAGCCTGGCTGGGGGGAATGGCAGGTGCTCTGGGGAGTCCGCAAACCCGAGTAGTTCTGATCCTCGCTGAGCCCTCTGGGTCAAGTTGCTCGGTTTCTCTGAGCCCTAGACCATGATGCAGATATT
The DNA here is from genome assembly GCF_050624435.1 of Tenrec ecaudatus. Classification (NCBI taxonomy): domain Eukaryota; kingdom Metazoa; phylum Chordata; class Mammalia; order Afrosoricida; family Tenrecidae; genus Tenrec; species Tenrec ecaudatus. The sequence continues at coordinate 28,104,938 of NC_134537.1, forward strand.
TCTCCACCTTCCCTGCCAAGGGGATTGAATTGTATGCAGATTATATGCCAATAAAACGGTTCAAATGAACAAACACTGATTGGGGTGGTGTTGGGTCAAGTAGAGGGGCCGAGAAACAAAGGAAAGCCCTCCGGGAGCTAGGGGGACACCATGGCGGTGACACTGGGCTCAGAAGCAAGAACAATTGTGAGGAGCCCTGGGACTGGGCAGTGTTTCATTCTTTTGTGCACAAGGTCGCTATGGGTGGGGACCTACTCAACGTCGCCTCACAGCAAGCACCGCCAAGACAGGGCCAACAGCAGGACTGTGCCCTCCGGGGCGTGAGGTGCCTTCTCAACAGCATCATGAAGAGGTGTGTCTGACCTTGGGCCAGCACCAGACACTCCAGGTGAGTGTGGACGCAATGCCCAGTCTGAGGTCCTAGTTTCCCAACCCAACGCAGGGGCCTCCCACCTTCTCTCCGGAGGCTCTGAACACATGGTTTCATTTGCACACTCACGTTGGGGTTCCCCTTAGCCACCGCTATGTTTTCATTTCTTTGCCCCAGCCTGTCAGAAGGGGCAGGACTGGGCGAAGGGAACATGGAAACGCTGCCTTCCTCTGACGGTCGGAAGGCCTAGAAAACCTGCCCACATTCGGAGACCACTGTATCAGATGACAGCTTATTAGAGGAGGTTCTGAACTTCTAAGAATTCCTTAGGAGGAAACAAACAAAAGACAAAGATTTTCTGCCAACCAGCTTCTCCGGTAGAAATCTGGGCGGTGGTCAGGAGCCAGGGCAGGGGGTGCTTTTCGGGGGCATGGGGAGGGGGCCAGCAGGCTGGCAGGGGTGACCGAACCCACACATCTGTGTGGGCACGTGCTCATCAGCTAAACACAGACAACGGAGACTTCTGGTGTGAGTGTGTGTCTGCCTGTTTTCAAATCACAGTTTTGGCGTTTCCGGATCTGCGGAATGCCAAGAGTGAGTCCCAAGATCGCTGGCGGGGGAGTCAGTGTCTGGGGACCGAAGGCCTGCAGAGGCCTTGCTTAGAAACCCCTCAGGGGCTAGGTTGTCCTCCAGTCTACACCTGTCCTCCTGGCCGGGAGGGAAAGGGTTACTGGTTTCCTGCCCCCACAGGGGACATTTGACTTTTGCAGCTCTTTGAAGTGCCCTCAGATGTCTAAACATCAGGCAGCTCTGTGTATCTTTGCAACAGATTAGAACATATTCACGTTTTATTTGCTCACAGAGCAAATATTTCCCTTGGAATGAAACCGAGGCAGCGGAGCAGGATCGGGCAGGATCCGCCACTAGAGATTCCTCAGGGCTCCCCCCACCCCCCAGGGCAGGGACTCTGCCCACCCCCCAGGGCAGGGGCAGCACCCCCGCCCAGCAGCCCTGTAGGTCGGGCAGTTGCCCCCCATGGATTGATGAGCTGACTCATATTATTCCTTCAGAAATATTTATGGAACACAGCCGTGTTCCCAGCCCTGTGCAGGGTACTGACATCAAAAGAGATTCAGATTCTGTGCTCAAGGGGTTCACACTCAAGTGGGGTGATAAGGCATGTTTGTATATTAAAGACTAACTGCAGTGGGAAAGATAAGGGCCATCAGAACTTGGTGGATAAAGTGTTCTGTGGTGATTCATTACTCTGTTTGCCCACGTGGTGTGTGTGTGTGTGTGTGTGTGTGTGTGTGTGTGTAGGGCAAGGGGGTGGGCACAGCTTGGTGTGTGGAGTGGTGGTGATGTGTGTGTATGTGCCTGAGTGTGGTAGGTGTGTATGTAGTTTTGGGAGGGTGTGTATATATGTGTGGGAAGGAATTAGTGGTCAAGTTGGTATGTGTGAATTGTGGGGTGTGTGTATGGTGGTAAAATATGAGTGTGAGCATCCATGGAGCAAACTGTACCCATGGCGACCCCCATGCACAATGGGATGGAATCTGCCTGCTCCTGCACCCTCCCCAGGGTTAGGTGCAAACTGAGCTGCCTAGATCCATCGACTTTTCATTATCTGGAAACATTACTGGATGTTGATAACCAGGCTTTCTTCTTGGTCTGTCCTAGTCTTGAAGCTCTGTTGGAACCTGGTCATGCTGTGACTGTGGATAAGTGCCGCCCAGGAAGTCCACACTCCTGGTGACCCCTTACACACAGAACGCAGCCCTGCCAGTCCTGCGTCATTCTCACCCTGGTTATGTTTGAGCCCATTGCTGCAGCCACTATGTCAATCCATCTCCACCAATACCAACAAACACCCCACACTCACACATACCACTATTACCTATTATCCCTTCCCATCTCATTGAGAGTCTTCCTCTTTTTCCACGCCAATCTCTACCTTATCAAGCATGATGCCCTTTTCCAGGGACTGGTAATGGGTCCAATGAAGTCTTGCCACGCTCGTTTCTACTTCCTTTGAGGCAGAAACCATGAGATGCATTGACCAGAAATCAAACCAAGGTCTCCCACATAGAGAGTGGAAATGCTACCACTCAACCATGAGTGCGCACTGGAAATGCCGTAGTGACAGCTTCCTGGTGCGTGGAGATGGGTTAGGATGAGTGGTGCCAGCATAGGAGGGGGAGGGGCCCCCCCGCAGCTCAGGAACAGTGCCCTAAATGGTGTAGAGGTGGAAAAGTTCTAGAGGACTCGCGTGAACAAGGGCTGAGTGCTGGGAGGGAAGCTGGAAAGGAAGATTTAGTTTTAAGAGAATATATATATATATATATATCTCTGCATTTGTGGTGAAGGTTTACACAGTGGTTCCCATTCAACAATCTCTACTTAAGTTATTTGGCGACATTGGTCATATTTTTCATACTTTGTGAACATTCTCATTTCTTTCTCATTGTTCTGTTTCCATGCATCTCGTTTCCCTGCCCCTCACATTAAAGTCGTCGTAGGTGGTTTTTAAAAACAGCACAGTGATTATGGGGAGCATTCATGACTGTTATCATTTGTTTTAAGTCAGTCTGTTACTTAGCTACAAAGTGACCTTATGGATTAGCTCCAGTTCAAGGTTTCAAAAGTATCTCAGGGCACTTGAGAGGGGGTTCTCCAGCCTCAGCCAGCCCAGTAGGTCTTTGTTTTTGGCTTTTAGAAAAGGATTTGAAGAAGAGCGTTACATTTTGACCAGAACTTCCTGTCAAGACAAAGGCAGTTTTGCACATCACAGCTGTTGCTCTTCCTAAACTCTTGTGAGGACCTTGTGTTGAGAGAATGGTTTTCTTCTCTGATCCCAGCTAGGATGGAAGGCTCGTGTGTGTGTGTGTGTGTGTGTGTGTGTGTGTGTGTGTGTGTGTGTGTGTGTTTCTTCTCTGATCCCAGCTAGGATAGAAAACTCGTATGTGTGTGTGTGTGTGTGTGTGTTTCTTCTCTGATCCCAGCTAGGATGGAAGGCTCGTGTGTGTGTGTTTCTTCTCTGATCCCAGCTAGGATGGAAGGCTACAGTGTGTGTGTGTGTGTGTGTGTGTGTACCCAGAGGACCGAATCTCTGAGTACTGACTTGGCCCTTGAGTTCACACTACTGGCTGCGCCGCCGTGGGAGAACCCCAGGGCTTCTGCTCTGCGAACAATTACAGCCTTTGAAACGCACAGGGCCAGCGCTACCCTGACATAATAGGTCGCTATGAGTCGGCATTGTGAATGAGTTTGCTTTTTCTCTGCATGGCAATGGGGGAATTCATTGACAGACTATAATCCTAGAAGAAATATTAGAAGATGAAATGGAACAGGAAGAGAAAAGCAAAAAATCCATTTTGAATCCTTAATAAAGGAGGCCTGGCGGAGCTGTCGGGTGACTTCTGGGTGAGTTGTTCAAACCCACCAGCTGCTCCACCACAGGAGCAAGATGAGGCTGTCGGCTCCTGTAAAGATGTACAACCTTGGAAACGCTATTTAGGGTCACTCTGCATGGAGACCCATCGGATAGCAGTCAGTTGGAGAGTGTAATGCTAAGAGAAGCCAGACAGAAGCCAGGACAATGTCGTTGGCCTTATTAATGGTTCCTGTGAGAAAAGTATCATGAGTAGGTTTGGAGGCACTTAGATTTAGAATCTCGGGGCTTGAGACGGATCACGTGGCCATGGGAGAGCCTTAGATTGCTCCTCTTGGGCCGATCTCGCAGGGTTGTTGTGAAGAACAGAGGAGACCACGTGCCTGAGGGGGCTTTGTGAACTGTGAAGGACTGCAGACCCGTAGTCATTGCTGTCATCCTTGAGAAGAGCCTTGGCTGACAATGAGCAGGTGGAATTAGCAAGGTGCTCAGGACAAACTCCCAAGGGAGAAAGATGAGGCTGTCTCTCTGGTCAAGTTTTACAACCTGGGCAACCTGAGGCTGTGAATCAGTGTGGACTGAATGGCTCCGGGCTTTGCTTTCAATGGCTAACTTTAGACCTTGTGTGGCACAAATGGTGACCTGACCAATTGCTAGCTGACAGTTAGATGGGTAAGCTCACTCAGAGGTGCCCAGGACGATAGACCCGGGGAACCTGCTTCTGCAAGGTCACACGACTTGAAAGCCGGATGGAGCAGCCGTGCTCTGTGCACACGGAGTCACCATGCGTTGGAATCGTCTTGACAGCAATTCACAGCAACGACGGCAAACTGCTTCCATAAAGATTACAGCCAAGGAAACCCGGTGGGAGAGCTGGATGTTGCAACACATGGCATGGGGTTTCCAATGGTTGGAATTGACTGATGGCAACCGGCTTGGTGGTTCGGTTTATGGCATTCAAAAAAGGATACTGTAGAAACCAGAGCAGGGCCACGCGCTCTAGCTGCCGGTCATTCCTGAGGCTCCACGTAGTGCTCCGTTCTGGTGGTCACCTTTTAAGACGGACCTCAGCAAACTTTGGCTGTTGCAGACAAAGCTGCCAGAGTAGCTTAGGTTTGAGTCTTGACATAGAAGAGATGATTTAAGAATTTGGAGGCTGTTCAGTCTGGAGGGAAAATAAAAAACAACTGAGCTAGGATACGGCTCGTTAAGAACCTGTGATATGCAGACGACACAACCTTGTTTGCAGAAAGTGAAAAAGAACTGGGTGAATTTGTTGATGAGGACCAAAGATGACATCCTTGAATAGGGAGGGCTCCTTAACGCAAAGAGAGCAAGATCCCTCGCAATTGGACCGATAAACAACATCACGATCAACAGAGGAAAGATGGAAGTTGTCAAGGATTTCCTTTTACTTGAGTCTGCTCTCAACGCTCATGGAAGTAGCTTTTAAGCAATCAAGCCATGTCCTACATTGGTCCAATCTGCTGTAAAAGAGCTCTTTGAAGCGTGGCAGAGCAAGGAGGTCACTTTGTGAACGAAGGCACTCCTGACCCACACCATGGCACGTTCAACCAGACAATGAATAAAGAAGACTAAGAATTAATGTATTCCAATCACGCGATGGTGGCGAAGAACATCGAAACTACCAAGGACTGCCCGAAGGATGAACTTCTCTGCCTTGGAAGGAGTACAGCCAGGACGCTCTTGAGAAGGCAGGATGGTGAGACTTCAGCTCACGTTTGTCAGGAGAGGCCAGTCCCTGGAGAAGGACATCCTGCCTGGTCAAGGAGAAGGGCAGTGCAAAAGAGCAAGGCCCTCAAGGAGGTGGTCTGACTCAGTGACTACAGCAATAGGTCACACATCACAGTAATAACGAGTAATATAAGACTGAGCAGCGTTTCCTTCTGTTGGACGGAAGGTCACGATGAATCAGAACAGACTCGATGGCACCTAACCACGACAGGGAGCTGCTTCCGATGAGCAAGCTGCCCTGCAGAAGGAAGGGAGGGTCCACTCTCCATGCTAGTGGCTGAGGTGGGGCACAGGGAAGGGAGTGCATTTTGGCAGATTAGGGAGCAATAGGAACCTCTCAAAGCCTGGGAGGGAGCTGTTCTTGGATGGGCCCTCTGGGAAGGCCAAGGACTCCCTGAGGGTGAGTCTTCAAGGAGAAGTCTCTGCCCAGGTGACAGGATGCTGCTTCAGGGCGTCCTGCTTGGGTTGGGAAGTTGGATCTGTTGTTAGTTGCTGCCCAGTCGGTTCTGTGCACAGAGTACAATGGCTGCAGAGGATTTCCAAGGCTGGGTGAGGTTCTGGAAGCAAACAGGCAGGCCTGTCTACAAGACACCTCTGGGTGGGTTTGAACTACCAGCCAAGTGTTTCACTGTTTTCACCACCAGCTTCTCTCTGGGCTCCCTCCAATTCTGAGATCACAATTTCCCCCTTCTGATCTGCCTTTGCTGGCAGTCCCTGGTGGTGCACCCAGCTGCTAACGGAAACAGCTGGAGCTTCCAGTCCATCCAGAGGCATCTCGGAAGAAAGGCCTGGTGATCTACTTATGAAGCATCAGGCCCTGCAATATCCCCGGGAGCACAGTTTTTCTTTGTAAACCTGGACTCTATCGCACCCGGCTTTCTGTGAACTTTCTGCTCACCCTGAAGTTCTTCGGATTCAGAAATCCTCCTGTAATAAGGGACCGGGCATTGAAGACAAAGGCGCTTTTGTTCTTTTTCTAAGGACACCTAGTAAGTACCCAGCTAATGGCAGGCATGGACTGGAACCTGTTCGTGGACGTTCGAGCTGCTTGTAAATGCTAAAGCAAAATGGATAGAAACCACTTGTTCTGAGTTCATTGTTTAAAATGCAAACACAACCGCTGAAGGTCTTTGTTCTTGAAGGGACCGCTGTCCCGTTTCCTTGTTGACACAACTCTTTTGTTAGCAGCCCTGATTCAAGAGCCTTCTCACTGGAAGAGCCCCCCCCCCCCCCCCACGCCTGCTCTGCAGCTCCCTAAGGGAAGGGTTTGCTGACGTGGCTGCATCACACTTTGTGCAGCAGGTGTTTTCTTGATTCCTTGACTCCAGACAAGCCTTTTTTCCGAGGAAAACACTTCTCTGCACTTAGTGCTGCAGCTGGGACGGTGGGAGGGGAGTCGAACCTCTTCCAGGGAGTGGGCAGCTGAGCTATTTAGGTTTTTTGGTTCTTCCCCCAAGCAGCAATTACACCTCTGTCTCCCTGTGCCCCGCCTCAAACAGCCCCACCATCATTTCAGAAACCTCCACCTGGACCAGGAGGCACAAAATAGATCTCTGGGCAGACCCAGGGGGAAGGAGGGAGGAATGGGTAGGAGGGAATAACATTTTGGTGGGGTTTCCTGTCACCAGCGCCCTTGGCCTGCCTGGAGAATGCCAGCAGGGTGTGAGCCTGGACTTTGAGGGCCTTGCTTGTGAATCATGGCAAGCTTGTCACAGAGGAAGCACAGCCCGGACTTCCAATGCAGGGACTGGCTAGTCAGCCCCACAGGGCAGCGAGGAGGGGCCTGAAAACACAACAGAAGTCTCAGGCTTTGCAGACCTATTGACTCTTGGGAGCTCTGCCGAAGGCTCATGCCTCCTTGCCTAGTCTCACCCCGGTGTGGCTTGAAGCTATCAGTTCAGTGCAGCTTCAGCCTGCAAACCGCCTGGTCTTCTTGTTCTGTGGGTCAGCATGGACCTGTGCTCGACAAGGTTTTCAGTGGGCGATGTTGCATGTTGGGCTGCCATCCGCGTGGTGGGCAGTTCGAAACCACCAGCATCTCCGAGGGGGAACGACTGGGGTTTCTACTCCCGTCAGCATTTACACTCTCTGAAACCCCCAGGGGCTTGCTGTGAGTTAGCATGGACTCCATGGTGGTGAGTTTGGGGTTGGTTTGGGGATGTTTTGAAAGTGGGACACCAGAATTTTCTGATGAGATATCTTTTCCTAGTCTCGAACCTCCAACCTTTGGGTAGCAGTTGAGCACATGAACTACTGAGACCACTGGGGCTCCACCAAGTATTTGGGCGGGGGCTTACCTATGAGCATATTTGGCTTCCTCTCTCCCTCCGTAAACCCAAACTCCCTGCCATCCGATGTTGACTCATAGTGACCCCTAAGGGTTTCTGAGACTGTCACCATTTACAGGAGTTAGAGAGCCACCCTTTCTCTCGCTGTGCCAACACGGAGCCACTGCGCTGCAGGGCCCCACCCGGGAGGTAGCAATGGCATTTCAAGCCCTCCCAGTGCTGGCATGCCAGAGGCGCCTCCCTGTCAGGGAAAAACTGTGGGAAGACCACAGAATCTTCAAGAGGGGCAGGCACGCTTCTAGCGACCCCCAGCTGACCAGATGAGCCAGATTTCTCAAGCCATGTGGGGGTTAGGGGGAGAGGGGAGAAACCACCCGAGGTCAGAGGTCATCCATCTGTTGTCATTTTAATTTGCACCACAGGGAGATAGATTTACGTATACACAGTGCACTAAACACAGGTCCACGGCACTCTAGGCAGGCAGGCAGACGGGCAGGCGCAAGCAGGCAGCCACCAGGACAGAACGACAGGCCTGCGGGGTCGGGGGGCAGCAGGGGGACAGGATCACTCTGCAGTGGTCTGCTTCTGTCCACCAGGGCCCCCAGCCAAGGTGTTTCAAGACCTGCCCTTCAACCTCTGCCCCGGCACACCACAGCACTGAGTGGAGCAGGCTTTTCCAGCGGTGGGGCTTGAATGTTTCCCATCACACCGGTGAAAGTAGGAGAAACAGAGGAGGTTTGTTTACATTTCAAGGTGTGTGTGTGTGTGTGTGTGTGTGTGTGTGTGTGAAACAGTGAGTGTGTATAAGTGAAGAAGGACTTATCAAAAAATTTCTTTGTGACTCCCCCCCTCCCTCCGAATTAACTGATTTCTGGGCACAATTGATCTTGTTAGGAAGGTGGATTCTCTTCTGATCCTGGGTCAGCAGGGCGAAGGGGAGCTTTGGGTCTGGTGGAGGACCGCAGTGCCACAAACCAGCCTCCTCTCCAGGGTCCCTGCGAAGGCAAGGTCATTGAAGCAGGAAGGTCTCCAGAGCTCCCTTCTTTGACAGATGGAAGAGGGGTCCCAGAAGGCTGAAGGGCAGGTCTGGGGCCATGTGCAGAGACAGGATGGTCCTCGCAGGGTTCCCCATCAGGGGCCGTGAGCTGGCTCCCTTCCATGGCAGCCTCCTGGAACGCTTGCCAGCGTTTCCCAAGACAGAGGGTCTTATTTGTTTTCTGCAGAGAGAGAAAAGCATCCATCAGCATCCTCTCCGTAGGTGGTTTCTGGGAAGCATGGTCACTTGCTTATGTGACTACTTTCTCCGAGATCCCCACGAAGCATGGAAGCTGATGGTACCCAGAGTGGCACAAAGGGTCACTCCTTCCCAGGAGACAGGCGAGGACAGCTGTGCTCGAAGCTGGGTCAGCAACCTGCTGTGGCACCCCCTGCTCTCCACTCGGGGCTCCTGCCTCCTGCTGTCTGGAGGAGCAAGAGAAATGCCGCAGGTTGACAGACCTGCCTTCTTGTCAGCGACCCACCCCCTAGACAACTGCCTCTGCCAAGATGGTAGGCCAGCTCGGCACGAGCACAAACCAGAAATGGTCATCCTGGGAACAGGTTAAGGGGAGGCCTGGTCTGCTACCCTCCTCCCCAGGTGCCTGGCGCAATGGCTTTGGAGAGGAGTTTGCCTACATAGATAATGGGACACGGGGTGGGTGGCCACCATGATGGTTCCACACGATCCCCAGGGAAAGACTGTGCTCCGCTGCCTCCCAGCTCCTGTGACAGGATGCACTAGACGGGCCCGTCTAACACGAGGAGCCTGTCATTCCAGAACTCTCCGCTCAGTGGGATTTTCATTTTAATTGAGAGAGTCTACCACAAGTCGTGGCTTCGGTTGGGTTATGACTGTGGAGTTTGGCTTATTTGTTTTTGCAGGAAACGGAGCCCATTTCACTGCCATGGGTGTCTAGTTGCTTGTGTTCCTGATTCGGTTGATGTTACTCGGAAACTAAAATCCTAGGGTCTGAGATATCCAGCCATTTGCACTAGAATTCCCAACAGTTCTGGGTCCATAAAAGTACTTGACACCTCTGATGAAACTCAAGAGGTGAAGAGAAAAAGGAGGGGGCAGGAAACAGGGAAGGGGGAGCTTTCAGGTAGACATGAAGGGTAATTTCTTTCTGGGGGAGGTGGGGAGGGTGAGGACAATGGAGTGCTTCCAGCAATGGGGTTATGAAGCCTGTCCGCTGATCTTTCCTGGTCCTCCTAAGCACAGGCTGGTCTGGAGACATCCAAGTGGGCCAGTGCCCTTAAGATCTTTTCCCATCCTTGGATTGGGAAATCAACATCAGGGGAATCCAAGCAAGGAGACGGAGAAGAAGCAGGCAGCGGGGCTTGGTGAGCGAAGCAGGAGGTGATGGGAAGGGGGAAAGCTAGAGAGCACCGCGTTGGAAAGATGTCAGGAGGCTAAGTACATCGCCTGGCAAACGGGCACCGCCTCCTTAAAAACGTGCCTCTATAGAACCAAAGTCTACTTGCTGATGGGTCAGTGAGCGCGTGCATCACTGTTCGCACAGCCACTCTACCTGGGAGACAACCAAGCTGGGACACGACTGCCTGCTTCCCTGATGCCGAGGCACATGTTGGCCCACAACACAGTCCCGTGCAGGGCAGTGGGAGAGGAGCACGTTTCCTACCCGATGCTGGGTGGTTAGGAGGGGCCCTCACGGATGGTCTTGAGGTCCAGACCACGGATGGTCCAGCGGAATCTGCGCTCCCCAGGGCACAGGTGGACATATGCCATCTTGTCTGGCCTGTCTCCAAGCCCCCCGTGTTCTAAGAACCTGAGAGAGCACCATTAATCGCCCACTCCCCTTCTCTGCCTTAGGGGCAGGGGAAGAATGAAATCCTCATGTAAACATCTTTCCTCATCTCTAGGAGCTGGGGCCTTCCCCTTGCATTTTCTTTCCCTTCAAAAACTCCTCACGTTTCCCTGTGTGCAGCTTCTAGAAGTTTCTCTCCTCTCTCAAGAAAATGGAGCCTCCACACCCATGAGAGAGAGGATGAATTTTCTGTACGTACCTGCCTTTGAGGCCATCTAGCAGACTCATATCTATATTGCTTTCAGAGAAGCCGGGGATTCCCGTCAACTTTGTCCCTAAAATATCCCAACTTTGTCCCTAAAATATCCTAGACGCTGCTCCCCATCATCTCAGAAGGGGCACTTGTGCTGGAATCCTCTGAAAACTTCGGAGACTTAGGCCGTGAGAGCCCCCTGGATTTCTTTCATTGCTCCTCAGGAGTGGCCCCAAAGCAACCTAGCCCCACACAGGCCAGAGCCCAGAGGAGGAGCAGCGGGACCCTGGGGAATGGGGCACCACACATCCAAAGGCAGCTTTGTCTTTCAGACGCTGGTTTTTCTTCAGCAAGTGTGCCAACTTGACCCACTAGAATGTACTAGGAAACAGTTTTCTCCTCTCTGTTAAAAAATACCCAACCCAACCTGAATGAACCATTCTTACAGACCACTCTGTCCCAGGGAAACAAAGAAGAGACAAATCACACTGCACAGACAAGGGAGAGTGTGCAGAGGCCCGGCTGCCATCCATCTCCCAGGAGGGCCTGCCAAGAGTTCTTATATAAGCACCAGTGAGCTCATGTGTTTTCGTGCTGATCAGCAGATCCTGGGCTCCAGGGCCAGGGGTTAGGCTGGAGGAGGGAGCTTAGCAGAGATGGTGTTCTTCCAAAGAGGGGGCGCTTTGGGAAGAAAACATGTTCCTGCTCACAGGATCATGAAAGCAAGTTTCATTGCCCTGTCAATCAACAAAGGTTTTCCTTTTCCCGTGGCTGTGCTATCGGGAGGGAGGAGATGATGCCTGGTTTCACGCACACCCGGTGGGGCCGGAGCATGGTAATGGCGCGGGGGTTGAATGACTCAGAGGCAGGCAGATATGCGCTGCGCCGGGAGGGCAGAGCAGAGGAGGGCAAAGCTCTCCTTCTCAGGTGTGGTCGGTCAGAGGGCTGCTCAGCTGGGCTCACCCAGGGCAGCCTGGGAGTCTGGCCTCGGTTGAGTGGCAAGCCTTGGTCTCTAGTGCTTGCCGCTCCTGAGGGTGGTTTAAAAAAAAGATGTATTTTATTGAGTTTGGGGAGTGTTTACACAACACAGCAAGGTAGGGTCCTGTTGAATGTTTGGCACACAACTGGCTCAGTGGCATTAGTTACACTCGTCACAATAGGCCAACATTCTCGCTGCAGGCGCTCTGCCCGTTCCCTTTCTGGTACGCTCATTTCCCTGGCCCCTTAATGACCTCCTCATCTTTTCTTTAGAGCAGGGGTGTCAAACAGGCGGCCCGCGGGCCGTATGTGGCCCCCGAGTTAATTTTTTTGCGACCCACAATGCTCTGAAATAAAATGAAAATAGAAAAAATTGTTATGAACAAAATAGGGCTTAGGGGAGATGGAGGCAATACCATACACACAATTCCCTCATTACAATTTATTTCAGAGCCTCGTGGGCCAGAAAACATTACCTTGGGGGCTACATGCGGCCCGCGGGCCACCAGTTTGACACATGTGCTTTAGAGTAATGGCTGACCTCCTGTTCCTATATGGATGGTTTGTAAGTGGGGCCGAGATCTTATGGGCGATATCCGTTATATTGTGTGCCGACCGGCTATTTTGAACAGAGGTAGACTGGGGACAGGCTGGGCTCTGTGGGTACAGTCTCAGGGGGTGGGAATCCTGTGTCCCCACAGTTCCTGTTTGCCTGGCTTTCCTCCTGTTAAAGAAGTCTGTACACGCTTTTCTCTCTGGAATCAGTCATAGTGACTCCAGTCAGACCAGTCGGTGGGGTACCATCTAGTTCTTCAGGTCTCAGGGGAGAAAAGGTTGTGGTTAGTGCACACCTGTCTCTTCTTTGAGCTGTGTGGTTAATTCCTTCCTGCTCTCCTCCTGGAGAGTAAAGCCCCATCGTCGTACACTAGATGGCCTCTTGTAAGCTTGTTAGACCCCCCACACGCGACTCACTGAACTAGGCTGCAGATCATGATTTTTGTGAACTGTGTTATGCCAATTTGCTGAGTGTTCCACAGGGCGACGGTCCTGAGCCTTTAAGTCCAGAAAACCAATCTTAGAAGGTGTTTCATTACATCTGAAGACTATCGATAGTGGTGTCTTCAGTGAATATATCAGGGAGCTTCATCTTTTCAGTTTCATTTTCCATGAGCGGCTTGAATCCCCCTTGTACTACGCCTGCCTCCACATATGTGGACCAACACACCCCTTGAGGCATTTCTAGCTGCTCTCTCCCTGACCTGTTTGTCTACAAGTTTGCCTCTTCCCATCCCTGCGGGCGCAGACACTCTGACTTCGGTTGGGCTGTGCTCACAATATTCTCATTTGGGGCTACTTTCCCCCTCACCCCCAAAGACTAGGGTCTGCTATAAAGTGGACGTTACCTCCCCTCTACCCCAGGAAGCACCAATGAACACTGGTCTCTCTCTATGACTCTACTCCTGACGCCTTATAAAAGTGAGATCAGACAAGGTTTATCCTTTTGGGCTGGATTTATTTCACTTAGCATGATGCCCTCCAGGTCCATCCATGTTATAAGACCTTCCCCAGGTTCTCCACATTGCTCTTTATGGCTGTGCCGCATCCTATCGTGTGTAGGTACCACAGGCTGCTTATCCATCCATCCGTCAATGGACACTTTCTTTATTTACATTTGTTATTGTGAATAAAGTAGCAATGGACATGAGTGTGACTATGTCTGCTCCTATCATTCTTTTTAGGTCCCTCAGTTTAGCATCTATGAGGAGTCCTGGAGGGGCAGGGAGCTGCACGTTGGCCTGCGAACCACAAGGTCTGCTGTTCAAAACCAACAGCTGCTCCTTGGGAGAAAGATGAAACTTTCCATTTCTCTCAGGAATGACAATGTGGGAAACCCACGTGGGCCATTCTACCTTGTCGTGTAGGGTCACTCAGAGTCAGAATCGACTCGATGCAGTGAGTGTTTTGAGGCTGGAGTGTATACCAGGAGCCCTGGTGGGGCTCAGTTGCTAACCGAAAGGAACCCCTCGATTGTTAAAGGGGACCAACATGCACAGTCTGCTTCCACCACAATGTCAGCCTTGGAAGCAATATGGGAGGTTCTAGTCTGACCTGCACGGTCACCATGAGTCAGAATCGACTCGATGGCAGTGGACTTGAGGAGGGGCACACACCGAGGAGGGGGATTGCTGGATCATCGGGCAGCCCTATTTCTGGTTCTTTGAGAAAGTGCCTTTCCATTTTCATCGTGGTTGTACCACTTTACAGTCCGGTTGTCTCCACCGCAGGGGATAAGGGTTCCAGTCTCCTCGCCTCCTTGATCTATGCTGATTTCGAACAGGAAATTCCTTTTCTCAACTGGCCGGGACAGGCTGGACATACCGAAAATCACTGTCTCTCATGTCACTGGCTTCCCTTGCATTTGGCAGAATTTCCAAGTCCACAGACCTGGGCAACCGCTCTCTCATCCAGAGCAGAAAGCGGTCGGCCCACCCTGATCTCAGCAGCGAAGCACAGAGCAAAGCGAGTGATACCTACTCTCCTGACGTGCTGCCTATTGAGAATGCGACCTCATCCTGTGCACGTGAACCAGGGCTTCCCAAAGTGCAGACTTCCTAGACATTCCCGTGGGGGTTGACACACTTCCAGTTCAGCTGTGTCCCGGTGGAGGGGGTGGCTCTGTCTGCATAGCTCAGTAGCCGCCTCCTCCCCCAGTCAAGCCTTCTATTCTTCACATAATGGGTACAGTCACTATTGCTACTATTGTGTGTGTGTTTTACCAGTTCAACAATGACTTTGCAGATATGACAAATTCTATTGTTTGGCCTGTTCCACATCGTACTGTGCCCAGCCTTTCTGTAACTACTAGTGCTTTAAACAATTCTCATTTCAGAAATAAGAACATGCATTGTTCAGTTGAATTTCTAAGTCTTCCAAGTGTTTTGCATTTTCTCTCTGGCATCATTTCTACTTATAACACTTCCCAATTTAGTGTCTCCTGAGCATTTCGTTCATATGCCCTTTACCTTCCTCTTTCTAGATCAATCAAGACTTCCTTTGGGTTCCACCCAACATTTCCTCTCTATGAGTGAAAGAGTGATGTCCCGATGAACAGAATGAGGCTACAACTGGATTTATTTGGTTCAAAAATGCACAACCCCCTGAAATCTTCCTCCAGCAAGGTGGATGACGGATGCAACCATGACCACTGAAGAAAGGCCTCTCCCTGATGATGGATACTATTCTTTAGTGTGAGACGTCCTGGCACTTATAATTTACTTTAAAATACTTCATAAAGATAAAAACAAATATAACAAAAATGTTAACAATTGTTCAATCAAAGCACTAAGTATATGGGTGCTCATTATATCCATGACTCTGCTTTTCTGTTGGAAAATTTTCACACAAAAAGAAATTATTCCCTGATGTCCTAGTACTAGGAAGAATATTTAAGCTGGGGGTGAGGGGGCTTGAGGAGGCTAATAGGGAGGGTTGAGAGGCAGGGATGACTTAATTCTTTTAGATTTATGTGATGCAGTCCATTAACAAGGCCCTTCTACCTTTAATCCCTTGTGTGATGTCTTATAAATTCTGGCCTCTATGTTTTTGGCTATAATCCCATTTTGGAGGAAGTACTCTGAAATATTAATAGAAAGGATGAAGGTGGGATTAAGTCTCCACTTGAGCCGAGGGTGTGAACCAAGTCACCACCCTTTGTTTCCATGGGAGGTACGGTCTGCTGAAAGACAACTACACCTGCACCAGAGCCTTTGAAGTGGTGGAGGCCAAGACCAGAGGCACCAGAGGCTGCGACATGGAAGCCGTGGGGCAGAGGAAAGGAGCCAGGCTGAGAGCGGAGGTTGAGCAGGAAGACCACGAGGCAGGACAGAGGGGTAGCGCCAAGACCAAGACTGTGAGGCAGGGCAGCAGGTGCGTTTCCTGGCCCATTGAAGCAGAGGCTTGGAGGCCATGTCACCGAAAGGCTGAGCACTGGAGAGAGACGTGGCCATGAGCTGAGGAGAGGGGCTGCTGTACGCCAGTGTCTGGATCCGTCATGTTGACTGCTCTCGACTTGGGGCAACCTGTTACCTTCCCGACTAAACCTCCTTCATTGTGAGTATTGTCTGTGAGCTCCGTGTGGCTACTGGAATGAATGATTTATTGAGCCCAGCCCAGAAGTAGAGTGCAGAGGGAGGAAGAGCTGGTGTCAGAGAGGTCGAGAAGGAGGGTGGAGGCACGTCTGACCTCTGCCTTGTGGCAATAAGGAAGTCAGAGGAGGTCAGATATGCAGCCTCCCCCTGCCCACCTACCCCAGCCTCGGCCCATGGGGCCACTGGTATGTTATCACTCAATATCTGGGCAGAGTGGAGCACGATGGTAGCACATCTCCAGCTGCCACTCAATGACACGTAGACCCTCCGCGTACACAGTATTCGAAGATATCATGTCTTTACCTTTTGCACTTCAAGGATACCGAGGAGAGGAAATATTCATCAGAAAAGTGTTTTTTTTTATGACCATGCCATTTTCTAGTAACTAATTGATACCAATTTTCTTTAAAAATAGACAGACAGACAGGGTTTCATTACTTTGAATGCACTTGCTTCTAGTCCGTTCACCAGGAGTTGCAGGCCTTCTTCCGGCTGGCCACTTCTCTCATGGGGCTTGCAAGCTCACTTCCTCTTGTGTTTTTCTAAGGTAAGAAGAAATGACCCTCTCTTTTGTATCATCCCTCCCTCTGTAATCCTTACAGAAGTTCCCTTTTTCGTGTGCATTTTCTAGAAGCAGGGGTTTTTTTTGCACTCCCCCTGCTTCCAAAAACAATTCACTTTTTCAGAAACTTTCCTCCCAACAGAATTTGTAAAGGACACTTCTAATCTCGATTCTATTTTTAGCGATCAGTTGCTAAACTCTGGTGTTGCACTACCTGACCTCATTCTACTTGCTCCTGAACTTGAATATGGTCTCTGTGTATCTTTTAGTATGATCTTTAATAGCATATGCACGATCTGGTTCCTTCCTCACCAGAGGTCCCTTGTCAGCTGTCTGTTGTCGGAGGGGTGTCTTAGGATACAGCCCAGCTGGTGTCTTGGAGAGACGTCCTGAGGAGAAAGGAGGAACAGAAACAGGGTGTGGGGCGTCTGCTGCTCACAGAGGCTCCTTCTCCTCAGTGTGCCCTACGCCCCGATGAGTCCGACTTTCTGCCTGAGTTCTCTGCAAAAGCGAGGAAAGGGACTTGGGGCCCAGGTGGAGAGACAGACACAGAGGACTGGCTCTCAGCTCGTAAGCCCCAGTCACAGTGCTCAGCGCTCAGAGGACTCTGTAAGGGCCCCGTAGTCACTGCCAAGGGCTTTGAAGTCAGGTATGGATATGCCCATGTGAGCTGTGCTCCATCTTTCCGTTTCCTCCTTTGTTAAAAGGGGGAGTCTTATGGCACCAACTTCAGCAGGTTCATGTGGAGTCTAAAGTCATTGTCAAAGGAACAGCCTGTAGACTGGGCAATAAGTGGAGTTGTTCTTTAATAACCATGGACATTTGGACATTGCTGCTTCTTTACCGTGCTTCAGGTTAAGCTTTAGAAGACATGTTTTTTAATTAGAGACTTCTCTGTGCTTTTTTTATGTTGTTCAATACTTTATGCTCCCCTCCCTTGACCAAATCAACCTGCTAAACAATCTCATTCTCCACATCTCTTCATCTTGTTCTGCTGATTCTTAACTATGACACCACTTCACTGCGACACTGCCTGTGGATTCGTTATCAATTTTGAGTTGACTTCTAAGAAATGAACTGCAACTATTTCTGTCTTTCTGTCCAAGCTGAATTTCATATTTTCTGAAGCTGCCCTCCATGTGACCTACAAAGCCCTTTGATGATCCATATTTAGCTCCGTCCATCACTCAACAGATGTCTGGGTAGTTAAAGGCTCCCGTGAGCTCCCTTTACATCCTGTGGTTTCAAGTTCCTGAGCTGTTAAAGAGCTTTCATCCCCTGACAGTCCACCCTCTCCATTCCAGAGTAGAAAAATGATGCTCTGTGACAGAGGCCCATTTTAGTGATCCATTCACATAGTCACTTAGCAAATACTCATTGGTCTGCTACACCCTTGACCCTGGCCTAGATGCCATGCGCACTTGCTTCCAAGTAGGTTTCCAAATTTGACCTATTTAGAGTAGTCACCTCTATCTCCTGGTCATACCTCTACTCTACATCCAGGTAAAGAGTCTGTCCTATCTGAAATGACTTATTTCTAGGAGACCTAGAGGCTTACACTCAAACTCTGGTGCCTTGCTATAAATCACCTGCTACCGTGTCTCCAGGTTCCAGGACAACACAAGTCTGTCCACCTAGAGTTGTTAGCCGAGAAAGCTGAGGGCGCGATTTGCTGTCCTGAACCATGGGGATGAAGAACAAAGCCGTAGGAAGCAGCAAGAATGCCTGGCAAGTTCAGTAGTCAATGTCCTACAGCCCTGGGTTTTCTGTATTCCTGGTTTCCAAAAGAGCTGCCCAGGAGGAAAAATGCCTCTCTGCATTTTGAGCTCTCTGGATCTCCCCATTCGATAGCATCTCTTGGCACCTGAAAGACAGCCTGCCATTCTGTTCTGAGGAACACAGATGGCCTAGCCCACGCCGATCACTAATGAGGATCACATGCAGAGCTCCTTGCTGCAGGCTCCCTTCAGCAAACCCAGCCGTCCTTCCCCAGCAGGCAGGTCACTAGTGACCGTGACATTTAAGTCTCAGAAGGCTGCCTGTTGCTCTCCCACACACAGAGTTGAGAAGAAAGCATGTGAGGTAGGCCCTTGGAAATGAGTACCATTCAGAGAGAACTCGAAACCATTCATTGGACGGCAGCCAATTTCATTGCAAGGGTGAGGGTTGGGGAGCCAGTTGCCCAGGAAGGCTGTTGAGTTTAACTATGACCAAGTACTGGAAGTCCTTTGGAAAAACATGACTAGAGGGCTCCAGAGAGGCCGGTCAGGTAGGTCAGTTTGTTAATGCTACGTATCACCCAAGACGACAGTAGTAAGGGAAAGAAGGACTTAATGTGATTGAAGCATTGAAACACACTGGAAAAATGACCCATTTTGATTTAATGAAGATCCGTGTCAAGGTTTAGCTCTTCCGCTGACTGGCCTTGGGTGGGCCACTTCACCCTTCCTGCACGGGTTCTTTTCTCTCTGGAGTGGGTACAAGGTCTGTGTCGTTCTGAGAATTCAATGGGATAGCACAAGAAAGGACTTTGACAAGATGCTTGGGACTTACCCGCCGTGCCCATGGTCACCGAGTAGATGCCAACTCACGGTGACTCTAGGAAATGAGTAGAACTGCTTCATGGAGTTCCTGAGGCTATTATTCGATGTAGAAACAGAGGGCCTCACTTTTCTCCCATGGAGCATGACGTGGGCTCGAACACCTGACTTTCAGTTAAAAGCTCAATGTTTAACCCACTGTTACTAGTGACCCTTATTTGATGCCTACTATGCAACACAGCTTTCTAGCTCTGTTTTGTGTCCAGAACAGACAGATGAAAATGCATTTCAATAGGTTGGAATGTCCGCTGACTGAAATTTATGGCCTTCGTGTAGTTTCTATATAACCCTGATACTTGGGCATTTGAGATCTGTTTCTTTTTCTTGCTGTTAGATTAGAAGTCTGATGAAGGTCTGATATTTGTGACTAGGAGAAGAGTTTCAACCAGCTAATATGGATCCCCTCAGCAACACAAATTCCTTTTTGGTTTTCATCTTGTAATTCCTTCAGAGCGATACTTCAAAGTCACCAAAGAGAGATCACCACCACCCACCAGCTGCCCTTAAAGGTACGCTGGGTTCTCAGCACTGCCAGATATAGGTCTGGTCCATTTGGTTAATAACCATCAATCCCCAAATCTCTCTTGAGTTGGTTTAATTTTTTTCCCCTGAAAACAAGGGCATCAGGCATGCTGTTCAGAAGAAAGGTGGGGAACTTATTAATTTAACATTTATGCCGACAAAAACAGTTTCAACATCTTCCCAGCTGCTTGTCATACACTCAAAGGTCAAGAATTTTTTTTTTAAGATTAAGAGCAGGTGGGATATTTAGTCTCCCATGAGACAAGCCTTCCCACCTGGCCACGGAGTCACGCAAGATCAAGCCTGGCCCTTGGCAGGTCTCCTGACTGCCTTTAATTTTGGCTCTTTCCAAGCCTTTTCCCAGTTTCTTGTCCCCTCGGGGCACCCAGAGTCAAGATCCTTGATCTTTGCTTGAAGACATTTCGAATGGAACCGTAAAAACAACCAAACAATTGCATAGAAATAATACGAAGGAGGCCTGAAGAATGAGACGGTTGGTGCTAGAGGAAAGCCCTTTCTGAAACAGTATTGCTGAGGAAGCTCTCCTGCATGCTCCCATCTCCTCTGAGCCCACAAAGGTGGACTCGCTGGCTGCGTGGAGTCTGTGCACTGTGCAGGGAGCACTGTGCTCCTGCGGGGCCATTCTGAAGCAGCTCTCCACGCCTGTCTTCCGAAGTCCCTCACAGTGGGTTCAAACTGCTAGTAGTTAAGTGCTTAACTTCACCAGCCAGGGGTCCCAACAACAGCTTGATGACAGAGTTTCTGATCTCCAGGTAGTGACCGATAAAGAAAAGACCAGTCATCTTGTCCTCTGGGAGCCCATGTGCCGCTATGACACTGGAAGCCGTGCCACTGGTATTTCAGATGCTGGCATCAGGGCACCATTTGCCTGGGACTGCTGGGGCCAGACCTACGGCATGGGAAACCTGGGAAACATACCACTGGTATTTCAAATGCTGGTGGACAGATTTCAGCAGAACATTCAAACAGGGGCAGACTAGGAAGAATTATGTGTAAGAAGGGACTCAATTGCAATGAGTTTGAGCTTTGACTTCCAAAATCAGTCCACGAAAACCTGGTGGGTATCAGATTATTGTCTGAATCAAGGGGCAGTTGTGTGAACAGAAAGGAACACTGCCTAGTTTACAATGAGAAAAGGGCCTGGATCCTCTCACCATACTTGCACGCTGAGCAAGTCATCAGAGAAGCTGGCTTACATATAGAAGAATGTGGCATCAGGATTGGAGGACGGCTGGTTAACAATCTGTGGTATGCACACGACACAATTTTGCTTGCTGAAAGTGAGGAGAAATTGCAACGCTGACAAAGATCAAGGGTTTTAGCCTCCTGCATGGATTACAACTCACTGTAAGGAAGACCCGAATGCTCACAACTGGACCCGTCGGTGACATTATGATAAACAGAGAAAAGGCTGAAGTTGTTGAGGATTTTGTCTTGCTTGGATCCACAATCAAGGCTCATGGAACCAGCAGTCAAGAGCTCAAAAGATGTGTTACTTTAGATAAATCTGCGGCACAAGACCTCTTTAGAATATTGTCAAACAAGGATGTTAGTTTGAGGAGTAGGGTGTGCCTGGCCCAAGCCATGGTACTCTCCATTACATCCTATGTGTGTGAAAGGTAGACATCGAACAAGGAAAGACCTGAGAAGAATTGAGGCATTTGAATTGTGGTGCCGGAGAAGACCATTGAAAGTGCCAGGGGGCTGCTAAGAGAACACATAGATTTGTATTGGGAAAAAGTACAGCCAGAACGCTCCTTAGAGGCAAGGATGGCAAGGCATCATCTTACATACTCTAGAAATATTGTTAGGAGAGACCAGTCCCTGTAGGAGGACATCGTGTTTGGCAAAGTGGAGGTGAGATGAAAGCAAGGAAGGCCCTCAGGGATGGATGGACACAGGGGCTGCGTCAAGGGGCTCAGGCACAGGAACGACAGTGACTATGGCTCAGGGCCATGCAGTGTTTCATTCTGCTGTGCAGAAGGTCGCTACGAGTCAGAGCCGCCTCGACGGCACTTAACAAGCGAGCGCAGCAGAGTGAGCTGCCTGGGGTTGAAGGCTCTCAACGGACACAACAGTGCACTCAGGCAGAGCATGGAGATACTGCAGGATGGGGAAACCCTTTGCTCTGTTAGTTATGAATTCACCATGGGTTTGAGCCACCTGGAGGGCAACTCGAGATCACAGCTTCTCTACCGTTGTTTCCAGAGTTAAGCGTCTCTATGTATCTCCTAGGAAGAGAGCTAGTACTTGACTATAGAATCTTTTTTTTTTACATGGATATTAGAGTTAGGTGAAATAAATTTCACGTAATTATAGTCTAAGCGGTAGATACTTACATTAGACATTTGAGACAACTTCCCAATTGTCGTTGGAACCTGGAACTAGTGCTAGAGGAAGACTGAACTTTTCACTCTGGGAAGATGGGTAGACTCTTCCTTATTTCCATTGTTCTCCCCTTCCATCATTCCTCACTCCCTTTGTTACTAGTATTCGGCCCCACTTGCCTGGGACTGTCGGGGTGCAGGCCTGTGACACAAGAAATCTGGGAGCCTACGTCTTTCTCACCCCCATGATTCTATTTTTGTGGATCCCAATTGTGGTTGCATTCCACGGGAGACAGAGCTTAGCTGGGACAGGAGGGAACTGGGAGTTTTTGCTGAGAGGAGAGGGTGCTAGAGATAGGAAAAGTTGATGCAATAATTTTTGGCAGGAGTTGGAATCAAAACAGCAGGAGCGAGTAAGTTTTAAGACTCTCTGGCAACGTAACTTCCTAATCTGTCACTGGGTATGTGTAAAAAAGTGATTAGTGGTTGGCTATATTTATCGTGATTACTCACAAATATGCAATTTACATAATGTCTACAGCACATTAAGTACTATGTCACCTTATATAATGTGCATATGTATAATGTATATGCATGTTATGTAACACCAGTCTGGAAGCTCTTCCAGGTTCTGCCAAGTCTTTCCTAATTTGTTTGGCAATTTTAATGTATCTTTTCCATCTGTGGAAAGATCTCTCTTGAGAAAAGCTGGTCTCTGACCTGAAATATAATCATACTTCTATCTGGGCTCTCAACTCACTGGGGTCACTCAACCACGACCAAAGCAAACTCCCAACCCATTAGTCCAGGGATAATACAATACATTGAAGACTTCCTGTTTCATTCTTTTTATTGCTAATGGGCAGAGTTTCTTTCTTTCTTTTTTTTTTAATGCTAGTGGGTAGGAGTGTGGGGGCAGGTGAGAACATGTCTGTGGCACATTCCAAGTCAGAATAAGACGAAGGTGGAGGGGCTGGGCTCTCCCTTGACTGTCTTAACTCTGTGACCTTGAGAAGTCACTAACCCCCAGTCAGCCTCATTCCTCTCACTATGACAACAGTAACAGCAATGGCTTCTCTGCCTACCTTAGGGGATGCTGAGAGCAGCAATAAGACACAATAAGAAGCCACAGACAGTCTTTCAGGAATGATTGCAAGATATAATGAAATAATCACACTACACTTGCTACGACGGTCAACCAGGAAGCACAGTTCCATTGGCGTGTTTTCTGTTCGCTGCATCTAAGGAGCACTGGGCCATGCCTCTCAAGCAACACTGCAAGTTGTGAGTTCTAGGCTTGAGTGGGCAAGGGGTGGACTGCATACCAGCTCCTTCACGAGATTTGTGAATCTCTGAGAATAAGTTTCACTTGTTAGCAGAGTCAGGCCGCAGCAGCCTCGGTATCAGGAGAGGAAGGCTGAAGCACATGCACAAACTTCTGTAAACGCCATACGATCGATCGATGACCCCAAACCTGAACCTGAACTGTCTCCGTTTCAGAACTATGTGGCTTCCAGGAAGGTACCTGCTGTCGTGCGAGCTTGGTGGCTCCATCAGTGACCTGGCTTCAACCCTGCCCAGTGTTCTGCACTGAAGACCCATCCAGCTGGTCCAAGATCCTAGAAGGAGGAGGTCAGCATCCGTCTATGCTGGTCTCAATCTGTGCACACAATCTGTGTGCCCTTGTTCAAAGCTCCTGACTCCATGTCAGCAGACTAGAGCCAGCTCAGTGGAGCAACCTCAGTTTGGTCCAGAAATTTCTAAGGGGACTGGAGGCCCAAGTGAGCAAAGCAGCTAAGGCAACTGTCTATCTGCCTGTTTGTCTTCCTGCCTGAGAAACTCTGGGCAGACTTGCCTTTTGGGAAAGGAGGGCCATTCAGTACCAGCTGGAGCCCGCTGCACACAGCCGAGCCTCTTCATTGATATCTCAGATATCCTAGTGACCCTCCCTTGGGGCCATCCCTGCATCCAGGGGTGTTCCAGCCCCAGAGCCAATGACGACTGTGAGGAGGGTGCCACGCAGCGTTCAGCTTGATATTTTGTTTCTGTCGTCGACTCCAGCCCAATTCCTTGCCAGTTCCTGTGAGAGACCCTCTGGGAAGCACTGAGAGGTCCGTGCATTTGTCCGGGGGACTGTCCTGCCCACACATGTGCTGCTCACTGTTTCTTCCCTGGCAACCTGGATCCAAATGGCATCACTGCTCGGTGACTAGGCGTGGCACCAGTCCCAAGATACCTGGGTTCTTTTTTTTATGAAGTATCTTCTTAGTGGCACCTACCCCAAGGTAGAGCAGCCAGGGCACCATGCCCAAGTCTCTGTTCTGGGGCTCAGCTTCCTTAGCTGACAAATTGGAGAGCACATGCCCACCGGGGTCTTTCCAGAGCTTTTTTGAGGCTCCCGAATGAGGATCGCTCAGTCTCTTCTTGATAAGGAGCGAATCTCACTTCCTTTAGACCTTATGATGGCTGCAGAGTAGTGTGTCAGCAACAAAATAATGGAACGGGAAAGTAAGAACTTCCTTCATTTCCTCCCACTTTCTGTTCTGATATAAACAGATATATATTTCAATCAGAAAAAGTCCATCTGTAAATAAATATTTATATATGTATATATATAAATATACATGCTACATATACACACACACAAGAAGGTTCTAGAAGCAGAAGGAAATCACTCAGTAGTTTGTCTCCAACCCTAGGCCCTCCTGTCCCATCTTCTCTGCCTTCAGGAACAGTCAGTCACCAGGGCTTGGGACTCAAACAGGAAACATGCTTTGGCTTGAAAAAGAAAGAAGCTGGGGGGGGGGGTGTTTTTTTTCCTTCCTTTTTTTTTTTAAAAAAACATAATATTATGAAACCAATTCGAAAAATAAATCCTAGTTTCTCTACTTTCCCCTCCCAGGTGTTCCCAGAACTAGGGACATCAATCCTGCTTCTGAGGAGAGCTGCCCAGGCAGCTCTGGGGGTGCTCGGAGCCGTCTTTCAACAAACACACCACCAGGAGGACACTTCAGGAACATAACAAGTGCCAGCCAGCCAAGGACCCAAGAATGGAAACAGCTTCCTACAGCCTTTCCGCCTCGTCAGCAAGTGGAAGGAGAAGTCGTCTTACACAGGACAACCAAGAAACCAACGTGCGCTCGCTGGGCCCAGCCAAGGATTATGTTCTGCACGACGAGGCCCTTGTAGCTCTGTACAGAGGGACCTTTGTGTAAGTTCTCTGGGACGGGAGCATCTTCCCGGGGCCACATCCGATTTCACCACGGGCAGGAAACCTGCAGCCTGCTCCTGTGAGCATCCGTGAGGAAACTTGCAGGGCTGGTGGAAAGAAAGGGAGATTTCTCCTCAGTCTTAGCAAGTCTTCCTCAAGACCTTCTGGGAATGTGGAAGTTGATGCACGAACCAACCAGACCCTGATGGGCCCCAAGTTCATTCAACATGTTCTTTCGGCGCTTGGCTCTGTCAAGAGTGGGTTCATTATCAAGATAGAATGTATGGCAGGGTGAAGTTTCCTTCCTGAAGGGTGGTCTTGCCCCACGGGTTAGAGAAGAGTGGTGAGTGAGTGTGTATGTGTGTGTGTACGTGTGTGTGTCAATGTGTGTGTGAGAGAGTGTGCAGTTAGTTTCTCGCTTTTCTCGTGGGTTCTCTGGCCTGTGGTCCACGGTTTAGTCTTTTGAACGGCTCTTTCTCCTCAGGGAAAAGAAGCTGCTCTTCTGGGGAGGCCCCATCATCATGGGTGCTTGGTTCTTGTGAGTGATTTTAATCTAAAAGCAAAGAGGCAGAAGTGAATTAATGGCATGCTGATCCCAGGAGCCTGAGGGAGAGTGGGTCACAGAGAGAGAGAGGGGCAGGCAGCCATGCTTCGGGTGGGAGTGGGCCCCATGCAAAAGGATGGCTGTCCTTGAAATGATTCCAAATTGGCCACGGGACCTGCCTGGGGCTGGAGGTTGGCGCTGCTGGCAGCGAGGGGCGGAAACACGGAAGAGAGACAGGTGTGGGCGCCCCACATGGTGATCAGCTCGCACCTGTCTCGTGTCCTTGCTATTCATAGCCGCTCAGAATGTTACAGCTGAGGGGACCGCGGAGACCTTCCCATTCAACTCTTTTGTATGAGAGATGAGGGAATGATGACCCAAGGCTCTGCGGGGCGTAAGTTGGCCTAGGGTCACAGACAGACCCAAACCCAGGTCTTCAGAGTTCCAGCCACCACTGCTGCCAGCCATTCCTGCCCAGCAGTGCGGGAGATGTCAACCGCTAACTTGACATAGAACCTAGAAGTTTCAGGTTCATCTCTGACCCAAACAACACCCCGAGGCAAATTTTCAATGAGCCCCTAATAGGTTTCTTCTTTTCTTAACCTTGTAGAGAACACCCAGGTTTCTTTCAAAAGCATATGTTTACGAAAGAATTTTAGGTTTTATGATTATTTTTATTCTGCGAAATTTAAGTCAATTGGAAATGAAATACATTGGTGAAATCTCACTTTTGTTTTTCTTCCCAACTTGATATGCCCAACTTTCAGGACGTGGCTTGCTTCAAACTGTTTATCCCTATTTCAGTGTGTCCTGGGGACACTGCCACCTTGATCTACATTGTCAGCCCGCCAACAATGCGGGTCAAGCAGGACATATATTCAGAGTAGAAAAATGATGTTGGATCAGGAGGCACTTAGGATTTAAAGATCAGGGTCTAGGACCCAGCACGCCTACTTCTTTGCTGTGAAATTTTGGAACACTTTTATTGACATATGATTCACGGACCATAGAATTCGGTAGTTTGAAGATATTAAAAGGGCTGTGCAGTCCTTACCACATCAATTCTGAAACTTTTCTTCATTTTTGTCCTCGCTATTAGTTCCCCATTCCCCCCGACTTCTACTGCCACAGCCCAAGAAACTATTATTGTAGTTACTACCTCTATAGATTTGCCTAACCTGGACATCCTATTTTAAAAACCATCCCAACCAACAAGAAAAAAAACCCTCAACAACAATAACAAAACACAGAACATAATAAAAGCTAGACCACATTAAAAATGAGTCAAAAGGGAAAACGGTAAGATACTGAAATTTAACCCGCTTATGCCTGGATTCGCGTTCCGATGCACTTTACTCGAGGGCCAGGCTATTCACCTCCTGGGTCAATGGTCCGGAGGAGGGAATTCCATGGGGGCCTATCCCCTGTGGGACTCTGCATATGGTTTTTGAGCTTTCATTTGTCATCTATAGTCTTCTGCAAACCAGGTGCTGGGAATTTAAGTTCTAATACAATTTTCTCCTCTGATCTTAAATTTTATTATTTACAATCCTTAGATCACATAGATGGTACACTTTACCAGGGTGGGCTGGGCTGGCACCTCCCTTAGATGGCCGTTTGTTTTAAGACTCCAGACGCTACTCTTTCCGATAGATGGGCACGTCACTACCCTTTGCTATAGCAACCATATCTTCAGTGATACCTTGCTGGGGGTAACTATGAGCAGGGCCACATCATAAGAATTACCATTCTTAGGTTAAGGCTTATGGTTAAGTGATCTAAATTTCATATCTACCTGGGGGGCGGGGTTTAAAAAACCCCCACAATTTTTCCCTAAAGATATGTATTGAATTTAAAAAAACAAAACAAAACAACCGTATCACCTTCAAAGTACTACCCATTACACTCCATACATTTGTCAAATCTGCCATTCCATTCTTGGATACATTTTTCAAACTCATCTGTTTGGATGGCTGACATCCCTTGTTTTTTTCTTCACCTCTTCTAAAGTCATCAAATAACTGTCCTTTCATGTCCCTCTTCATTTGTATAAACAATAAGAAGTCACACAGAACAAGGTCAGGTGAGTCAGGAGTGTGGGGCAAGAGAAGCACACTGTTTTATGCCAAACACTGACACACTGAGATGGCTGCTTGAACAGGTGCATAGTTGTGGTGGCAAAACCAGCCCCCCATCTCCCACGAACCAGGCCCTTTTGGTCACACACTATTAATGCAATCTTTTCAGAACCTATAAATAGAAAGCTTGATAACAGTCGGACCTAGTGGAATGAACTCCAAATGCACTATCCCCTTCACATCAAAAGACAAATAAGCATCCTCTTGATCTTTGATTTCACTTGAGGAGTTTTTTTTTTGGGGGGGGGGGGTAAGGCGACAATGGCGTCTCTCTCTGGCTTGATTGATGTTTGCTTTCAGGGTCTTAAGAATAGCACCATGTCTGGTCACCAGTAATGACTTTGGGAAAAAGTCGGGGTCACTTTGGACCCATTCTTTCAAAGCTCAGCATGTTTCTAGTCACTGCTCTTTTTTCCTGGTCAGTGAAAACCCGAGGCACAAATTTCTCAGTGACCCTTCTCATTCCAAAATCTTCTGTTAAAATTCACAGAATGGAGCTCCAAGATAGTCCAGAAAACTTCCCCATCTCTTCAATGGTTCATTGTCAATCTTCAAGCACAAGTGTGTGGTTTTTGTCAACATTTTCAGTTGTCCTCTGTCTGGTGGGGTTGCTATGCATTGGCATTCATTTACGGCAGTTGAGTTTTTTCATGATAAAAATTGAGGAAGAAAGTTCAGGTGAGATACTTAAAAAAAAAAATCAGCCCATGAAAACTCTTAAGGCTCACGATAGTCTGAAAGCGAATTAATCACAGGTGTGACACAGGACCCCGCTCTGTTTCATTCCACTGTGCACGGGGTTACCGTTCGTGGAGGGCCAACCTGATAAAAGTTAACAACAATCACGATAAACGAAATAAAAGCAATCCCAAAAACAAGCAAATGACCATTGCTCTCAGGTGGATCCCGATTCAATGTGACCCCATGAGTAGAACTTTGGAATCACATCACTGTGGTTCCCCTGGGTGTGTTCAAACCAGCAGTTTCCACCAACATTTTGACAGTGGGCCATTCAATCCTGTCTTATAGGGTTGCCATGCATCAGTATCAACTAGATGGCAGTGAGTTAAAATTATTTTTAATGGATTTTATTACCACAGATAACCAAGAGTTGAATCTATTTTGATTCATAGCTGCCCCATGGGATTTAGTGGACTTCCCATAGGGTTTCCAAAGCCATAAAACTTTAGGGGAGCAGGCTGCCACGTCTTTCTGCCAGGTATGAGCACACACTGAAGGCAGAAACGTGAGGCCACTTCTTCATTGTGCGGCCAAGAGACAAGCCATTTCCTTACCCCACACCCCCTGCCATTAGGAAAGGCAATTGATTGGCCATTGCCCTCAGGTGGTTCAGACTCATGGCCACCCCACATTAGCAGAGCTGAACTGCTCCTTCAGGTTTTCAAAGCGCTGCTCTTTCAAAAGCAGATCTTATCTTCCAAGGTGGGTATGAAATGCTGGGTGAGTAAGAACTGCAGTCAGTGCCTCTTGCTTAAGTAAGTACTAATGAGATGCACTACTTAGAGCCTCCTTGAGCAGGGGCCTTTGGGTGTATTACTTAAAATTGCATTTTAGGAGCCACATGGAGTCTACCTAAAGATGTCTCAGAAGAAAGGTCTGGTGATGTACTATTGAAAAACCAGCCAGTGAAAACCCCGTGGAACCGTCTTACATGGACACACATAGGCCCTCCAGGAATTAGAATCGACTTCGTGATAACTAGTAAACCTGTCTTTCAACCCCTGACAGAGAGAATCTCATATTTCTCTAGTTAGAACCCTAACTTCTCTGGTAAACGGGCAGACTAGTCAATGAAATCTCTCTGATTTCCTTAACACCCGTTTGTAACATTAACACAACACCTACAAGCATGAAGGAAAGCAGTGCCATTGATACAGTTGGTTCTTCTGTGTTACTCTAGTCACAAAATGACTACGGCCTATGAGTTTCCCTTTACGAAGAAGTGAGAAACGTAAACTAGTGCTCGAAGTTGACATGTCTGGGCCCCTCCTGACCGTGGTTCTCTCGGGCACGTGATTGGGATCACACCAATCACGGATGATGGAACCTTCTGAAATCATGTGGGGAGTGCCAGAGATCGGCTCTAATTTCATTGGAGAAAAAGGAAACGGCAAAGCACAAATATAGATGGTTTCAAACAGTCTCGATATTAGGAAATATTCCTGCTTAAGGAGAGCCTGGTGGAGAAGGGAGACCTGCATATTCTTTTAGGCCAAGCCTATTTCTGGGTTTTCTAAGAAGTTAGTGGACTCTGTTTCATGAGACGTTTTCCTCCCATCAAAGGCCTTTCTGTGTAGCAGTGCAATTGGACATGGCCAAGGGGAGAGAGGTCTGGGATTTAGTGTCACATCGGGAAGTTGGATTTGATTTTTGGTTATGAAACTGCAGTCCGTAGACCAAAGAGATCAGCATCACCTGGGGTACTGTTAGAAATGTAAGTTAAAAATGCAAATTCTCAGGTTCCCAGACCTACGGCATCAGAATCTCTGGGGTTGGGGTTAGCACTGTATTTTAGTAAGCTCGTTCAAATGTACACATATAAGTTTGATGATCCATTGGCTGCAATAACTAGGACATGTTCTACATTCAGATTCTACTATTATCTAACTCTGGAAGAAGAAAATCCTTCACTTTTAAGGTTAACAATATGCCACCTAATTGTGATGCCAAACCATGAGAGGTCATCTTTCAGTGCTGAAAGCATGAGACACATTTTTTCAATAGTATATATACATGCATTTATTAATATCTTTATTATTTTATAGTTGTTAACATTTTATATTTATTAACACACATACAAGCTTATTGTTGAAGTTGTTCAAAGGAAACCAAGAACCAATGATACTAAAAGAAGAAGCCCAAGCTACTCTGCAGCTATTAGCAAAAAACCAAAACAAGGCTCCAGAAATTGTTTCAACAAGCTGATGATGCATTGGAAGCACTCACTGTCCATGCCTTGAGATGTGGAAGGAAGACCTGGCAAACCGACGGGAAGAGATGTATATTGTACCCATTCCAAAGAAAGGTGACCCAACAGAATGCACAAATTACAAAACACTCTCATT
The DNA here is from genome assembly GCF_050624435.1 of Tenrec ecaudatus. Classification (NCBI taxonomy): domain Eukaryota; kingdom Metazoa; phylum Chordata; class Mammalia; order Afrosoricida; family Tenrecidae; genus Tenrec; species Tenrec ecaudatus. Next base: position 28,135,939 of record NC_134537.1, read on the forward strand.
TATACCACACGCAGATACATTTTTTTGCTGAATTCAACCATAGCTGCAGGGAATACCTAGACAGGAGCTGCCAGAAATTCAAGGCAGATTCAGAAGAGGACATGGAACAAGGGGTATCATGGCTGGTACCAGATTGATCTTGGTGGAGAGTAGAGAATACCAGGAAGATGTTTTCTTGTATATTATTTATTAAGGGCATTTGACAGTGTGGATCATAACAAACTAAGGGTAGCCTTGAGAAGAATGAGAACTCCAGAACACTTCATTGTGCTCACGTGGAACTTGCACGTGGATCTAGAGGCAGTTGTGCAAAGAGAACAAGGGCATACTGCATGGTTTGCAATCAGGAAAGGGGTGCATCAGGGTTGTATCCTCTCACCATACTTACTCAATCTATATGCAGAACTAATCATCAGAGAAGCTGGATTACATGAAGAAGAATGTGGAATCAGGATCAGACGAAAGCTTATTAACAACCTTCAACATGCAGATGAAACAACCTTGTTTGTTGAAAATGAGGGTGACTTGAAGTACTTGCTGATGAAGATCAGGGATGGATCTTACAGGGAAGGATTACAACTTAAAAAAAATCCTTACAACTGGACCAATAGGTAACATCATAATAAATGGAGAAAAAATTGAAGTTGCTTGGATCCATAATTAATGCTCATGGAAGCAGCAACCATGAGATGAAAGGACACATTGCATTAGGTGAATCTCCTGCATGAGACTTCTTTAAAGGGTTACTTTGAGAACAAGATGCATCTGACCCAATCACCGCAAGTGCGGGTGAAAGCTGGGCAGTGACTAGGGGTACACTGAAGTTGAACATATGCATTTGATTTCTGGGGCTGGTGACGAATACTGCAAGTGCCATGGGCTACCCAAAAAAAAAACACAACATCTATCCTGGAAAACATACAACCAGAATGATCCTCAGAAACAAGGTCTCATGTACTTTGGGCATGTTCTCAGGAGAGACCAGTTCCAGGAGACGGACATTATGCTTGGTAGAGTGGAGGGGCAGCGAAAAAGAGCAAGAGCCCGAAAAAGATGGACCGACACGAGGCTGCAACAATGGGCTGAAACAACAATTGTAAGGATGGGATGGGATTGGGCAGTGTTTTGTTTTGTTATTATGAGTCTGAATTATCTCAACAGCACCTAACAACAAAGATGGCACCCAATGACAACAACAACATGGATTGTTCATAAGTGAGAGCTTACAACCTGGGACTGCCTTATATATTTCATTTTGTTATTATAAACCCAATATTTTATGACAATTACATCATCATTACATCTCATAATGAGTATATTTTTATGAAATGAAAAATGACCTTATTTATTCTGCCACGTCACATGTCTTTGGTATGATGGTAGGCTAGCTTGCCTAAAATGAACATATTTGGACACATACCAGAGGGACTCTGCAGAAATCAGCCCAGGAGAGTTGCTTAGAGGGAAATTCAACACTGCTGGATCACAGGAGGAGCATAATAATGACAAGAAGGCACAGACCCACAAGGTTTGGGGGGGCTGGTGGTTTTTGGCTTACCACAGTGGAGGCCAGCTAGGGCTAGATCTTAGCCCCACCACTGTCTTGGCCAGAGCCGGGATCATTTGCGGGGGCTTAATCTCAACACAGCCACAGTTTGTCGCTGCCTGACTTGGGGCAGGGACTAAACCTTTGCAGCCCCATGAGCAGGGATCTGGGCTCAGCTATATTGTTACTTTTGTTTCCCTCTCTTCTCTATATCCCTGAACAGTCTCAGCAGGCTTACTTTTTAATTTTTTTCACTCCTCTTTGTCTTGTTCCTGTTCTCTCAAACTCCACTGCCGACCTCCAGACCACTCCTCTTAGCCTAGGGCATTTACGACTGCCCCACATCCAGCTAGGTGAGCTCAACCCTGTGCAGCTAACCCACGCTTGGGGAAATCCCTGTCAACCTCCACCAGGGGATACGCTGCCCAACTTCTTACCGGAGAATTCCTGCCTGTGTGTCTGGGGGCCTAAGGTAGCTCGGCCAACACTCCTCAATGTTCCAAGCTGCTGAAAGAACCTCTGCCCAACCTCTGCAACACCAAAGCAGGCAACCTACCAGCCTTCTGGGGCACTCCCTGAGAGAGAATTCACAGGAGAATAAAGTGGTAGGTTAATTCCATAGTGAAATTAGCTGTGGCAGTTCAAAGAAGCATTTCTACAAGTCTACCAGAGAGAGCCAGTGCTGTTTGACTCCCTGGAAAATGGCACCTGGCTCCTCTAAAACAACGCTACGCAACACAAACAGCCACCAGCCCAATGACCTCAATGAAAAAAACAGGAGAAACAAAAGGCAATGACAGAAGATGTGCCGAACATAAGGACATGAATAGACGCAGACATTGAGCTGCCACAGAAAGAAATTTTCAGAATGCTGCTTGGAGTCATAGAGGATATGAAGGAAACAATATAGAAAAAGGATGAAATGATAGAGGAGATAAAGGCCATACACCAAAGGGAAATACAGGAGTTTAGGGAGGAGATAACAAAAACCAGGAGCAGATACACAGACCTTAAGAATTGACTAGAGGAAGCAGAGAACCGCACCAGTGACTTGGAGGACAGCCAAGCATACTTTAACAAACATGAACAAAAATCTAATAAGCTCATCAGAGAAGCTAAAGAAAACCTAAGAGCTATGTCTGATGCTATGAAGAGGAGCAACATTAGAATTATTGGCCTACCGGAGGAAGACACGACAAAGAAGTCATCTGCAACAATAGTGAGAGAATTCTTGGAGGAAAACTTCCCCAGCTTAATGAATGAAAACCAGGCAACCATTCAGGAGGCTGAAAGAAAACCAGCTAGACTGAATCCCAAGAAGAAATCACCAAGGTACATAAAAGTTAAACTATCCAACTTTGAGGAAAAGGAGAAAATCATGAGAGCAGCTAGGGAAAAACAATCACATATAAAGGTTCCCAAATAAGAATATGCTCAGACCTATCAGCAGAAACTATGAAGAAGAGGAGAGAGTGGAGTAACATATTCTAAAAATTGAAGGAAAACAACGCAAACCCAAGATTACTCTACCCAGCCAAATTATTGATCAAGATAGATGGAGAAGTAATAGTCTTCCCAGACAAGAAAAAACTCAAAGAATATGTTAGAAGAAAACCAGCTCTACAAAAGATCTTTGCCGACCCAGTAAGGGCAGAACAACACTCACCAAGCATAAATAAGAGACTGCCATATAGAACAACCTCACCCAGAGGGCAACAAAGAGAAAACAGACCCCAAGATAGCATTGACTTAAGGATGGAAAGAAGTTATGAATCACACACACACACACACACCACACTAATGAGAAAGGAAGGTAGGAAAACACCCAACATAAAAGGTATACGATGACATCACAGAGTCTGCAGGTGGAGATAATAACCCTGAATATCAGTCGCCTGACCTCAGGCATTAAAAGACTGAGGATAGCAGACTGGCTTAGAAAATACAACCTACAAATCTGCTGCCTACAGGAGACACATCTCAAGGCTACAGACAGAAATAGGTTGAGAATAAAAGGCTGGAGAATGGTATACCAAGCAAAGAGCAATTCAAAAAAATCAGGGGTTACAAACCTAATCTCAGATAAAATTGACCTCAAAGTGCAAACCATAAAAAGAGATAAGGAGGGACACTATATAATGCTCCAGGGAATGGTAGACAAAGAACCACTAAGCGTTGTAACATATATTCCCCAAATGAGAGACCTACTGAATACATCAACCAAACACTCCAAAAGATGAATAGAGAAATCCCAGCCTCAACAATTATAGGGGGTGACTTCAACACACCGCTCTCTGAGAAAGATAGAGCACAGGGAAAGAAACTCAACTAGGAGTTAAGAGATCTAAATACTCTTTTACCTGATAGATATTTACCGAACTTTTCACCAAAACACCAAAAATTCACATTCTTTTCAAGCCGGAGTGGCACATATTCAATGACAGACCACATGCTGGGGAATAAGGTTAATCTACATAAATTTAGGCACATTGATATCATACAGACCTCTCTCTCTGACCACTGTTCCATAAGGCTGGAAATCAACAAAAGGAAGATGAAGAAAACAATTGGAAGATGAATAACACTCTATTGCAAAAGGAGTGCATATTGACACAAATTCGAGATGAAATTAGAAAATTTCTAGAAGCCAATGAGAATGCGAGACCATGACGTACCAAAACTTATGGAACACAGCAAAGGCAGTTATCAGAGGAAGTTTCATACCAATACATGCACACCCGAGAAAGGTAGAGAGACTCGTGATTGATATGCTGGCACAAAATTTATAACAACTATAGCAGAGTCAGCAGGACAATTCTACCAATAGCAAGAGAAAAGAAATAATAAAAATCAGGGCTGAGATTCAGGAGAGGGAAAATAATAAAATATGGAAAAAATTAATGCTGCAAACAGTTGGTTCTTTGAAAGGATAAACAGAATTGACAGACTGCTGGCAAACCTAACCAAAGAATGGAGGGAACACATTTTAATAGCAAGAATGAGGGGTGAAAGAGTGGACATTACAACAGACCCTAATAAAATCAAATGGATAATTACACAGTACTACAAAGGATTGTACTCCAGTGAATTAAACAACTTGAAAGACATGGACAACTTCTTGGAAAAACAATCACTCCCTAGACTGTCCCCAAAGGATGTCAAGAATCTCAACAGACCCATAGCAATTGAAGAAATAGACAAGGTTACCAAGGGATTACCAACCAAAAAAATCCCCTGGACCAGATGGCTTCACTGGAGAATTCTACCAAGCATTTAGGAAAGAACTAACACCAATCCTACACATATAAGTTTAATGCAATCCTGATACAGTTACCCTCATCTTTCTTCAAAGAAATGGAAAAACTGATTGCCAATTTCATATGGAGAGGGAAGAAGTCCAGAATTAGCAGAGAAACCCTCAAGAAGAAGGACACAGTGGGAGGTCTTGCTTTACCTGACTTTAGCACATACTATACAGCCACAGTTGTTAAAACCACATGGTACTGAAACAATGACAGATACTCAGACCAATGGAAAAGAAATGATAACCCAGAAATAAAATCATCAGCATACAGACAACCGATCTTGGACAACAGTCTAAAAAATATCCAATGGTAAGCAGATGTCTACTTTAACAGGCGGTACTGGAAAAAATAGATATTTACCTGCAGAAAAATGAAGCAAGACCCTTATCTTACTCCATGTACAAGAATAAACTCAAGGTGGATCACAGACCTTGAAGTTAAACCCCAAACTATTAGGGTCATCAATGAGGGAATTGGGACCAACTTGAGAACTTTGGCACAAGGAATACATAGGCTATCAGAAATAGGGAAGGCCACAAACACATAGGAGGCACAAACTGACAAATGGGATATACTGAAGATAAAACACCTGTGTACATTGAAAGAATCCATCAAGAGAGTAATAAGAGAGTCCATGGACTGGGAAAACATCTTTAGCAATGACACATCTTACAAAGGCCTTATTACTAAAATCTACAATACTTTGCTAGCTTCCAAATACAAAAAAACCTAATTTCCCACTCAGGAGGTGGGCAAAGGACCTGAACGAAATTTCACAGGGGCAGAAATCTGAATGGCCAATAAACATACAAGGAAATGTTCCCGATCTTTAGCCATAAGAGAAATGCAAATTAAAACAACAATGAGGTACCACCTAACACCCTCCAAGATATCCCAATTAAAAAAATCAGAAAGCAACAAGTGTTGGAGGGGCTGTGGGGAGACAGGAACTCTCATCCACTGCTGGTGGACCTGTAAGTATGTACAGCCACTATGGAAATCAATCTGGTGATATCTAAAACAGATGGAAATCGAGTTACCATAGGACCCAGCAATCTCCCTACTGGGCATGTACCCAGAAGAGGCAAGAAACAAACCACAGCAAGGCATCTGTGCTCCAATGTTCATTGTGGCACAGTTCACAATTGCAAGGAGTTGGAAACAACCCAAATTTCCATCAACTGACGAGTGGATTAAAAAGCTTTGGACAGGAACCCAAGCGGAAGGTGAGTTTTGAAAATGATGAGGGCAACGAATGTATAAGGGTGCTTTACTCAATTGATGTATGTATGGATTGTGATAAGAGTTGTATGAGCCCCAATAAAATGATTTTTAAAAAAAACTGTGGTACATACCTACAATGGAGTACTACGCATCGCTAAAAAGCAGTGATGAACGTATGAAGCACATCGCTGCATGGGAAGAACTGGAGGAAATCATGCTAAGCGAAGCAAGCCAAGCACAAAAGGACTAGTACAACATGAGTTGGCTGAGGTAAGCTTAAAAAAATATTCAAAAGGGGCATGGGGAAAAAGTTACTGGATATAAACATCCTGGGGTGAGGACAGCACAGTATGGCAGGGACCCGACCAAATACAGGGATACATATGGTAGCCAACTAAAAAGGAGGCGTGGAAAGGGAAAAAAAATAATAAAGGAATGGGTAGCGGAGGCACAGGGTACTAACCCACCCAATGGGAGGGTATTGTTTATATCTCCACAGGGAAAGAGGGACCAGACTTCAACCCAGTGCTCCAAGATGTGAATGCAACATGCTGGCGTGGAGTAGGGAACCCGTGGAGAGGTCTGAGGGGCTGGCCCCAATCCCAACTACTATGTGGACACCTGTCCCAGAAGAATTTATTTCAAAGGACGGCATTGAATCTGAAGCTCTGGGAGAGGGACATGTATGATCGGAGCACATGGGAGCAGATGAAGGCAGAAGAGGAGAGAGTGGAGCACATCCTGGCCCAACAGACCTTGAGGACAATGTTCCTGCCCAGAGTAGCCAGTCCACAGAGAGGACCACATGGCCGGCCCCAGTATAAGAAACGACGTTCCTCAGTGACCCATAGCCCTACAAGGGACAACACAAGAGACACGGTGTGGGAATTGTGCCCGATCTGATCCCTCCACGAGGCAAAACACTAAGGGGGTGCAACAGAACAGCAAGGGAACGGAGCAGCGAGGTCCTCAGGGAATGCCGAAGGTAGACTGTGGGGACAGGGGCTTGGTGCCCCAACAGACTGGACTGGAAAACACTCCTAAAGGCCACAAACAGTCCTTGAACTAACTATAAGTTTTCTTTCTTGATGTTTTCTTTTTTTTTTAATCATTGGTTTGTTGTATATTGTTGCCTGGTTTTGCTCTGTCTTGCTTTTGCACATGTTATTATCTCAGCAGGTCTGTCTAAATAAGATAGGCTAGATGAACAATCTGGAGGAGAAAACAATGGGATTGACAATTCTGGGGGGACATGGGAAAGGGGGAGGTAGGGGAAAAGGTAGTGGTGTTAATAAATTCAGGGACAAGAGAAAAACAAGTGATCCAAATCGGTGGTGAGGAGGGTGTAGGAGGCCTGGTAGGGCATGATCAAGGGTAATGTAACCAAAAGGAATTACTGAAACCCAAATGAAGACTGAGCATGATAGTGGAACAAGAGGAAAGTCAAAGGAAATAGAGGAAAGAGCTGGGAGGCAAAGTGCATTTATAGACGTCTAGATAAAGGCATGTACATATGTAAATATATTTATATATGAGGATGGGGAAATAGAACCATGTGTATATATTTATAGGTTTAGTATTTAGGTAGCAGAAGGAAATTGGGCCTCCACTCAAGTACTCCCTCAATGCAAGAATACTTTGTTCTATTTAATTGGCATTCTATGATTCTTATCTTCCCTACACAACCGCTGAAGACAAAGTGGGTGAATAAGCAAATGTGGTGAAAAAAGCTGATGGTGCCCAGCTATCAAAAGATATAGCATCTGGGGTCTTAAAGACTTGAAGGTAAACAAGCAGCCATCCAGCTCAGAAGCAACAGAGCCCACATGGAAGACGCACACCAGCCTGCATGATCACGAGGTGCTGAAGTGATCAGTTATCAGCCATCAAAGAACAAAAAAATCATATCATATCGTGAACGAGGGGGGGAGGGCAGTGGGGTAACCCGTTTGTAGGCCACCATACATCCCCTTACAGAAGGGTCTCAGGGAGGAGATGAGCCAGGCAGGGTGCCATGTAGCAATGATGAAACATACAACTTTCCTCTAGTTCCTAAATGCTTCCTGTCTCTGCCCCCCACTATCATGATCCCAATTCTACCTTACAAATCTGACTAGACCAGAGGATGTACACTGGTACAGACAGGAACTGGAAACACAGGGAATCCAGGGCGGAAGATCCCTTCAGGACCAGTGGTGTGAGTAGTGATACTGGGTGGGTGGAAAAGGGGGATCTGATTACAAGGATCTCCATATAACCTCCTCCCTGGGGGACGGACAACAGAATAGTGGGTGAAGGAAGACGTCAGACAGGGCAAGATATGACAAAAATAATAATTTATAAATTATCAAGGGTGTTGGGAGCAGGGAGGGAGGGGAAAATGAGGAGCTGATGTCAGGGACTTAGGTGGAGAGTAAAGGTTTTGCGAATGATGAGGGCAAAGAATGTACAGATGTGCTTTACACAATTGATTTATGTATGGATTGTGATAAGAGTTGTATGAGCCCCTAATAAAGTGATAAAATGAACATATTTGACATTATCATTTCTTACTTTTAATTTCTATGTGCATTACAAAGGATAAATCAAAAGATATTGGATATATATGTTAAAATATATATTACTATGCTTTATGTATATCTGTCAAAAGAAGCATATAATGAAAAATTTTAATCAAATATTAGATCTTAGGTCTTTCATTAGGGGAGCGTAATCCATTTATGTTTGTTATTAGTATAGACGTATTTATAATCTTTCATCTTCAAAAACATTTTATATATTTTTTGATGATTGCTTTCTGCCATGTGCTATACAAATGATTCACATATTTTTAACATTTTTTAGATTTGTTAAGTTTTAGCTGTACTAGCTATGAAAGTGTCCTTCTGATTTATACTTTGTAATTATCAGAGAGAGAAAATGAAAAACATCATATTTTTACTATTCCTGCCATAATATCTTCTACCTGCATTCTGTCTAAGTTAATAGAACATTAGGTTTGAGATCCAAATGATTAATGTCTACACCATGTATCTTTCCTTTCAAAGAGCGGTTTCTGCCATTCAATTGCCCCTTTAATGATTAACAGTTTTAAATTTTAATTTAAAACTTCAATTTAACACCTTTACATTATTACTCAAAGTTATTTTGTGTTTTGATGTCCCATTCTTACGCTTTCAGTTTTGAATCTCTTCTTGTTGGGCACACGCTTTTAAGAAAAGTACATCTGCATAGATCACTTGCAAATGGCTTTCTTTTGCCTTCACATATGCATTTCCATGAACTTCACACCATAAAATCATGAGTTGTAATTCCCAAAGGGTGACTATAAGTCAGGGTGGAGTCCTGATAAGAACCATATTTGGCTACTTCAAAAAGCAGTGCCCTGACTTTGTGGCATGGCAATGTAGCTTTCAGATGGCATCAAATCAATGACATTGACCTGGGCAAGCAAGGTTGACTGTCTTCCTGCCTTTCTTTAGGAAATAAGAGCTTGGATGGGATTTCTTAATTTAGCTCCATCAAAATTATAAGTAGTACAGCTGCTGGCAACTGGACATCCCCTTACAGAAGGGTCATAGGGAGGTGATGAGCCAGTCAGGGTGCAATGTAGCCATGATGAGAGATACAACTTTCCTCTAGTTCTTAAATACTTTCTCCTCCCTCCACCTCCAAGCATCATGATCCCAATTCTACCTTACAAATCCAGCTAGGCCAGAGGATATACACTGATACAGATGGGAACTGGAAACACAGGGAATCCAAGACAGATGATCCCTTCAGGACCAGTGTTGAGAGTGGCGATACCAGCAGGGTAGAGGAAGGTTGGGGTGGAAAAGGGGAACCGATTACAAGGATCTACATATAACCTCCTCCCTGCGGGATGGACAACAGAAAAGTGGGTGAAAGGAGACGTCGGACAGTGTAAGATATGACAAAACAACAATAATTTATAAATTATCAAGGGTTCATGGGGGATGGGGAGCAGGGAGGGAGGGGAAAAAATGAGGACCCAATGCCAGGGGCTCAAGTAGAAAGCAAATATTTGACTCTCACTAATTCACTCACTCACTCACTCTAATTCACTCACTCACTCTCACTAATTCACTCACTCACTCTCATTAATTCACTCACTCTCTCACTCACTTACTCTCTCACTAAAAAAGAAAAAAAAAAGCAAATATTTTCAGAACGATGATGGCAACAAATGTACAAATGTGCCTTATACATTGGATGGATGGATGGATTGTAATAAGAGTTGTACAAGCCCCCAATAAAATGATTAAAAAAATTATAAGTAGTAGAATTTCCCTTGATTGTTCCTAATTATAGCAATGTGGTAAGCTATTATTAGTTTAGCTATAGTGTATTTTTATCTTTTCATAATCTTCATAATGTCAGAAGTTGAGGAAAGATTTTGCCGAAGAGTTTCTACTTTTGATACAGAGGATGGCATTTCTAGAGTCTAGCAATCAGTGCTATAATTTACAGTACACCTGGGTTAATGAGCTTGACTGCTAACTGAAAGGTCGCAGGCTCTAGTTTATCCAGGCATGCCTCGAAAGAATGACCCAGGGATCTCTGCTTAAAAACTCAGCCCTGAAATCCTTTGGGGCAGAGTTCTACTCTGACACAAATGGGTCACTATGAGTCAGTGTCGACTCCCTAACAAACTGGCCTGGTTTATGGAACGAGTTACAGAAATGCACGTAGGCTGGACCTTGTAGAAGTCTTGTGAAAACCCTCTCCTTGCTCCAACAGTAGAAAACCACGTGATGGCCTGAAGTTCTGAATGGTTTGGAATAGCAGGTACCTCAATTGCCCATCAGTGTGAGAAAGCTTAGAAACAATGGTCTTTCAGGATGTGCACATAAACCACAATACTGAGGGTTTTACTGAAGAAGCGCTAGAAAGAACAAAATATAAAAATAAAAAAAAAGGTTTCTCTTAGCCATCACATTTCCAGCTGGGTTTCTACGAGGGAAGGAAGCCTGACTCCTGTAGTCATAAAGGAAATGGAAAACTGTTTTAGGTCTGGTTAGTCAGGGGGTCCCTTTATTTTTATTTAAAACTTTTGAGTATAACCTGGGTGGAGGGTTGCAGAGATCATCTGTTTTACATTCAACGATCCATACACATTTGTTTCATCTCCTTTATTGTAATTCCATCAGTGTAGTATCACTTATTCTGCGTCTTCCCTGTGTTATCTGTTTCCATTCCTACTTCTTTCTTAATCCTTCTGAACTGTGTTCTTGGAAAAATGCTGCCTACTGATTTTAAACGACTGCTTATACTCTTCCCTTATCGACTTGTCTATTGCTTGGCTTAAAACTGAGCCATGGGGGTGAGTTCATTTCTAGACTGGAAAAGACCAAGGGCTATTGTCTTGGAGGCTCCACCCATCTCTAGCTGAGCAGTATGCCGAGTTCTATGATTCTGAAGTTTGGTCCACCTTTTTCTCTCACTCTATCCAAGACTTTCTATGGCAGTGGGTCTCAACCTTCTTAATGCTGCGACCCGTTAATCCATTTCCTCATGTTGTGGTGACCCCCCACCATAAAATTATTTTCGTGGCTACTTCATCATTGTAATTTTGCTACTGTTATGAATCAGGTGACCTTTGGGAAAAGGGTCGCAACCCACAGGTTGACAACCCCTGTTCTATGGGATAGTTTTCAGAGGCGGTGCAGTAGTAGTTGGGCAACATCTAGTTCTTAAAGTCTCAGGGATGTGGAGACTGATGTGTGGTCCATTTATCCATTCGACTCATTGTTTCCATGTGTCTTTCAGTTTTTATTACTCTTCTTTCCTCCACAGGAGCCCTGGTGGCACAGTGATGGTGCATTGGGCTATAAGCTGCAAGGTCAGCAGTTCAAATCCACCAACTGCTCCTCAGGAGAAAGACGAGGCTTTCCACTTCCATAAACAGTTTCAGTCTCAGAAACTCGTTTCTACCCTGTACGACAGGGTTGCTATGAGCTCGCATTGATTCGTTGCCAGTGAGTTTGATCTGATTTTTCTTTCTTTCTTTCTGACAGCAATGTTGTTGAGGAACTTCTACAAACCAGGCATTGTGCTAGGGGCTGGGGAGGGCACCATGAGCAGAATAGAATCTTTGTGCAGTTCCCCTTTCAGTGAACTTCTCCTGCACAGCTGTGGGGCGTTCTCTCCCAGGGGCTCAGTGGTCACAGCAGTGAGGTAGAAATCCTACGGTAGGTGTGCAGATTTGCCTTCGAGAGTCGGGAGAACATCCGAACTGAGGTGCACATCAGAAACAGTCTTCCTTTGGGGGTATTACGTCCCCTGTGGCTGGAATGACTCAAGCTAAGGTTTTCAGTATACTGTGGGGGAAGTTTTAGAATTCCCAAACCAGAATTGTGAGCTCTTGAAAGACAGATTTGTATCTCATTTGGTTTTTATTCCTGGTGCCTAAATGAATGGAGGGATAAATAAAATGGAAGAGAGGGTGTGCTCCTGGTATACCAAAGCCCCATGTAACCCCGAGGCTCAGCGATTTCACACTAACTCAGTGCCCCAGTCATGTTTCTCATCCCCATTTCAAAGACTGCGAAAACTCACCGTGCAAGGTGGCTGCATCCAGGGCTCCCCATCCACCTGCATCGGCAGCAGCTTGTTAGTCCTGGAACGCCCCAAACCAAGAGAACACAGTGAGTTTCCTGGAACTAAAGGAGCTAGGTTATCCAACCCGAGAAAAAGGAGTGGGAAGACCTTGCCTGCCCATCTCAGAATGGTTTCCAGGACTATCTGGGAGATCTTGTTCAAAGTAGACTTCTGACTTCATCTCAGGGATTTGACTGGGCATGTCTGGGGCCAGGCCCAAGAATTTCTTCTTTAAAACACGGTGGGTGATTCCATTTTCTTGGGCCACAGACTGAAGTTTGAGAAACACTACTTCCAATAAGCAGGGAACTCAAAGAAGCAGCTTGGGAAATGGCGGTCACAAGGATGGCAGTACCAGCATTGAGTAGAGCAGACCCTCAATTAAACAATTAGCCCAGGGGGTCCTTCCAGTCATGTCCAAAGCCCAACTCTTTGGGTTATGACATAGCCTGGAGTCTATGTTGAGGGAAAGATTACATCATGTCAATGAGATCATGTCTCCAACCTATGCAAGTATATGGCTCCGTTCTGAGTGTGTCTTGCCTTGTAGGCTAACTGAACCATCTCTCTACCTCCTGAACCACCATGCACTCTGGGTTGTGTGTCCTGTGGACTTGATTTAGTTGAGAAAGTGAATCACCTGAGAATATTCTCCCATGCCTGGGAGGAAGGAGCAAGTGATGGCTTGTTTGCATGGGGCAAGGCTTCTGTAGTTTATGAATTTCTTAAGGAGATGAAAGCCCTTCCTTCTGACTTCCTTCTGTGGCAGAGTCTGAATTTGGACTACACTGACACGTGAGAAAGGGCAGGTCCTCTTGCAGAGCTGAGGGCACAGGGAGCAGCTACCGCCCACTGACCGTACCCTTCTCTGGGTTTGACATCTGCCTCTCCATCCAACAATACAAACAAATAGTAAGAGGAGAGACAATGGCATTTTGGCTCTTGGGGGCAAAGGGAGAAAACAGGACATTCCCAGGAGGATGGGGCGTAAGGGTCACCTCCTGCTTCTTCTGGAAAGAATATGACACATGAAGAAAGTCTTCGTGTGTGTGTGTGTGTGTGTGTTCGTTCCTCGGAGCCTAAGATATCACGTTCTCCCTGGCCTCTGTAGTTAGGGCTCCCAGAACTACTTTTGGTTAGAATCACAGAGAATGGGTGGGGTGGGGACTAGAGAGAGGAATTGGGGAAATCGGGGCTTTAGCACAAAAGCAGCTCTGAATGGAAGAGGAGGGAGACTTTGGGGAGTAATAGAGGAGAGAGAGGAAATTAAGTCCAGGGACTAATGAGATCATTTGCTTTTAAAAGATACCATGTTGGGGCCTTTGTGGGGTATGCTGGGTCACTCCTGGCACAGTTTCCCCAAATATGGTCTGAGGGCACTTGCCCAGGAGGTTCTGGGAATGGAGGGCTAGGCGGTCAAGGTGAGGCCCTTCTCGCTATCTCTATGCTAATAGACCTGATCTCTAGGAATAACATAGAAGAGGCTTCTGAAACAACTTAAGACAAAAGGTGCATTTATCCAATAGAAACAATGGAAATCAAAGCACCATTCTATAAGATCCCATCTGTCCAGAGCCTGGAGCAGCTAATGTGTGTCATTCATACCCTGAAGAATTCATAGTCAAATGATGCTGACACAGATGATTTAGCTCTAGCAAAGCATATGAATGGGGCTTCAAAAATTCATGGAAAAGTAAAATGAAAAGATAATGCAATTTTTTTCTGTGAACTTTTTGAAGTCCCCTCACACAGGGTTACAAACATCTGACTTACAGACAACTCCTACCCGCCCTTTGCGTTTGGTGAAATTCCCCTCATTTTGAAAGGATTGAACCCGCCCCTCCTCATCGTATCTTCTTCATCACACCACCTTCACTTGCTGCAGGTGCAGTTTACAGGATTGAACCAGGCGCTGAGTTTTTACTTGCACTAAAGGAAGACCAAGTGAGAACTGTATGCACCTGCTTGGACTTACCTATGAAACTCTTAAAGACACAGGGCCAGACCTCGTTCATAATCTGGGGACTGCTTGTGTGGGAAATAGCATGTCCAAGGCCATTATCCAGAAAGAGCAGGACAGAGAACCACGTTTCTGTCAGACCGCACTCTCGGGGACACATCTAACATTTTCACTGTATAGATCACAAAAGCAAGGGATTGGTTTTGATTCTCTGTGCTTTATACTCTTCTCTTCTGTTGAGGGAATTTCATCTGCTTATTTCCAGAGAACAGCCCAGTGGTGCAGTGGGCCCTGCAGTGGGTATCCTACATGGACACACTATTCTTGGTTTGGAAAATGGCCAGGCAAGGTACTCTTTCTAAATGTTTGCAAGCTTCTGGCTCCCACAACTCTTCCTGTCCCGAAATCCAAGACGGCTTCCTAGCTGTTGCCTAGAAGTCTGGGCAGAGAGATGGAGAGACTGGGAGGCCCTTGGGTCAGGACGCAGCGTACCTGATGGTGATGCAGGAGCACTGGGCCAGCCTCCTGCCCGCACTCTTCAAGCCAGTGTAGATCTGCCCCATCTCCATGGCGCCTTCCAGCCCCACCACTTCAAGTTGCTGGTCACTGAGGTCTGCAGAGTGAGATAAACAAAAGCAGTGCATGTATTACTTCTGTTCCTCGGGCTCGTTCCAGCCAGAAAGCTTGGTCCCTGGATGGCTACCCCAGATCCATCAATATCCCTGTCCTTCCTTCCTTCCCCTTGAAGAGCGTTTTCAAACTCACTCTGACTAAACGTTTCCCCCAAAGGTCAATGCGTGTACCTTCAGGAACAGAAGCTCGGTTTTGTTTGATTCAGAACATGAATATGCATCCAGTACCATAGGTTGGCATACAAAGAAACCTCTTCAAAGGTAGAATAATCTAAATGTAAATCAGCTATTTCTGAAATAACTCCCAGCCCCTGTGCATCTCAAGCGACACTGGTTTGGGATTAGGAAAGAATGGGAATGCTGACGAAGATCGTTATCCATCGCTGGATCAAGTGTCTCTTCTGTGAATAACATCTTGGCCCCACTGGGGATGACTGATGCCTCACTTGGCCTGTGACAAGCCTCCGCTGGGCCAACCTCCTTGGACATCCTCTGGGAAACGAGTACCTCTTCCAGGACACCAGGTGCCTAGTCTGAGCCAAGGAAGGACAGATAATATGAGTCTCAGGCTCCGAGAGGCACCTGGCAGCCATGGCCTCCTGACCGAGAACCTGAGAAGAGCCGTATTTTTTCAGCTTCTCTAAGGCTTGGATGGTGCCTACCCTGTTTCTTGTGAAAGCCACGGCAGGATTAAGGGTGGATGTCAGTCCCAAGACAATTTCTTACAAGGCAGCTTTTATGAATCTAAAAAAAAAAAAAAAAGCAAAACTAAAGGGGCAAACCCTTTATTTTTTAACCCTTTTCATTAGGTGAGAGAGGCAAATTCTGTATGAGCGCTGATTCCTGAATGTACCGAGGCAAGGGGCTCTTTCTCAGGGGCCTGGCTATTGTATAACCTCCAACCAACGTCAATTAGTCAGAAGGCTGTGTGCATCCAAATGCTTTTGCTTATTTGGCGACAGCTCCTGCCTTCTTTGGGGTCTCCTGGTAGAGTATAAAAGTGTTCGTTAAGATTGGCAAAGGGAGATCTGGGGTCGTCGTTATTCTTGTTTAGAAGATGAACTATTGTTTAACAAACATTCTCTCGATGGACGGATTTCTAATGAGGACACCATTGGGCCAATCACAGATGCGTCCACATTGCCGCTGTCTAACCAACTTGTAATCAACGACTGACATCATCTGCCCAGATACACAGACTGCAGTAGGCCTTCAGTGACAGGCACAGGGCTGTCCCCGCCTCTGTCCATCGACACTCCCACATCTGAAAAAAAGATACTGCCTCCTGACACTCCTTTGGATCTCCTTTGGACTGGGAGCAAGTCCTGGAGGGGCAGTGTTTATTTAGGAGAATGCTCTAGGCTCTCTGAAGGAGTTTGGTTGAATAAACAATGAATATCTAAGCTTGGAGTCACTTAATTAGTTCCTTTCTTACCAAAGAGGGTTAGAGAACCACGGGATAGTCTTCATTTACTGTGCTGTTCTAAAAGTGTCTGTAAAAACAACGTGGGCGAAGAGAGAAAGGTGGGGAGGGGCAGAGAGGAGGAGGAGGAGGAGGAAGGGGAGGAGGAGGAGAAGGAAAAGGAGGAAGGAGAGGAGAAGGGAGAAAGAGGTGTATAGAGGGTGAGGGAGTTCTCTTTCGGTAGGAGAGAGGTGGAGTCGAGAAAGAGAAGCAAACTTTAGACGTTTCTCTAGTCCCAGAATGACAGATGTCAAATATGTTGCTTTTTGTCCCAGGCTTTGGTTATCTGACAGCACTGTGATAGTTCCCTGCTCTCCCTCCTGGAAATGTTCCCTGGTAACAAAATGTTCTAAGAAGCGGAGAACTTAATAGACTCAAGTGTTTCAGCTTTTACAACGTCTTGGTCTTTTAACAAATTTTCCTGTTAAATGGCTTTAACTTGAAAGTTGTTAGCACTGCCCACACATTACCTGCTTCCTGGCTCTGGGAGAGAAGTAATGCAGGCTGATCTCATGGGTCTGGGGCAGGGGAGGGGGACCTCGCCCACCCACTCTGGGACGGAGGAGTTAATGCAGGGGAAGGGGCTGGCTTTCACAATGTGCCCGTCTGTCTTCAAATCTCTATTTTGGATCTTCCCTGGCAGAGATTAGCATGACTCCTGTCGAGGAAGGAGACAAGACTTGACCCAGCTGATCTTTCTTGCAGCTCCCTAGAATGCCTACCTGGAAGTTTGGAAGTAAAGAAACCTATCTAGCTTTGTTTCCCAAGCTTGTTGGACCACAAAGCCTGCCCTTACTGGGCCATCTACAAATAGCCTGTGGAATTCTTTGACAAACTTTAGAAAAGTCTGGCATCACTTACTTCACTTCCAGCACAGAGATATGCAGCCACAGATTAAAGTGGGAGTGAAAATGGAACAGAAAAGAATACGAGACAGTGTCTAGGGACACCAAGCAGTTGAGATGATTGGAAGAAGATTCCAAGACCAGGACATCTGATACATCATGCGGCTGCTTTATCTTAAGCACCAATGATTCATAGTGGTTTTCATATCATCACTGTACTGTCTTGATATTCTTTAACTCAGTCAGTATTAGCTAAGATGGGATGATTGTATACCTTAGGAAGACGGAAATTAATTAACTTCTTCATTCATTCTACAATCACCGAGTACCTGCCAATAACTAGACACCAAATTAAGAACTAGGATACAAAATGTTCTATCTTTGTGGGATGTTTGGCTTAGAAGGCAAACCAGAACTAGGAATGTTTTTTAAATGGTGTAATTGAGTTATAGAAAAAGGAACTCCTGCATGATTGATTCTACCTGGGCAGGGTAGGGAAGGAAGGTGCCAGAGACACTAAGCAAGAAATTGAGAGCTGAATGTCTAGGCCATTTCTAAGTTGTGAAGGGGAAGGAAGAGGGCAGTTCAGGAGGGGGGTGGGATAATTAGAGGCTGATAAGTAAAATTAACTTAGCAGTAAACTCACTCGGCAATTCCATTGGAAAATGTTTATAAATCTATATTTCTCCCATGGAGAATTATTGCCCAGAGCATCTTTTTTTTTTTTGGAGTGGGGGGCGGGGCAGAGCGACAAAGTTGGCAGTTCAAACCCACCAGCTGCTCTTTGGGAGACAGAGGAGGCTTTCTGCTCCTGTAAAGGTTTACGCCCTCAGAAAACCCAGGGAGCGGTTCTACTCTGTCCTGGGGTCAGGCTGAGTTGGAATTGAGTTGAGAGCAGTGGGGTTGGGCTTGGCTACAGGGCTGCATGGAGATCAAGGAGAGATGTGGAGGAGAAGGAGGCGCAAAGGAGGCGCAGAAAGGCTGACAGGAACAGCTGCTGTTTTGTAGATGCAAATCTGTTCAAGTCACCACCTGCCAGAGTTTAACAGGGGCACCGATGAGAGCCCCCGTGCTGGGGCAGAAGAAAGAGATGACGAAATGCACATTTTCTTTCCCAGTGATGAGGAGACTGTATATTGGAAGGGAATTTGACAAACTGTCATAAAAACGGTTGGATTTTCCTACCCCTTCAAGTACAATTTCTTTCCTAGTATTGGCCATCAAGAATCACTGGCAGAACAGAAGTTGGTACAAACACCCAGGCACCGTAGTGAACTCCCTTTTCCCTGTTTTGATACCTGAGGGATAATAGTGGGACAAATGATCAGCTATCCATAGGATGGAATTTCCTATTGCCATAAGTATTTCCAAAGCTTCAGTAACATAAAATATGGTTACAGTAGCACAGTAAGTGTAAAGGTGGGATATCAACTTGCTTATATACAACTGCATACCCCTAGACACAGGAAAAGGGCAATTCTAGCAAAATCTCCATCCAGCAGAATTCTGGGTAATTGGTTTAAAAGTGTTGATATCCAAATTGTTTTTCTTGGTGGCTTCTATTTTCTATGAATATATAATATAGGTATAACTCAGAAGTCATTAAAAAAATCTATCAACTGCTCTTCATGGTTATAAAGATGCTGCCCAACTTCCAGGCTTGATGCCCAAGGCCACTCCCCATCTGGCACCGGGCTACCTCTGCAGCTTTATTTCCTGACACTGCAGGGCTGGGCGCCTGCTCCAAACCCACTCCACAACCTGTCGTTGCCTAGGGAAACACCGACTCGCCCTCCCCCACGTTGACTTGTCCGTCAAAACTCAGTTCATGTGTCAGCGTCACCTTCAAGAAGTCTTCCTGGAGTTCTCCGCCAGCGGTTTGATCCGGGGTTTCTCCTCCACCATCCCAGGAAGACGTGGCCAGAAGGGAACAAGGTGGCCGGTGCTCCTGGCTACGGCCCAGAGATGGTTGCGGGTTCTACAGAAAGAGCCGAAGCACTGGGCCCACAGAGAGTAGGCCAGAAGGGACAGCCTGAGGTCTAGGGACAAGTGTTCTCGCACATGGGGTACGAGAAGGCTAGAGAGCGCTGCTGAGGGGAGGGCCTGTGGCCCCAGCGGAGGGCGGCCATAAGGATGAGGGTCACGGAGAAGGGAGCCCAGCGCGGTGGTGACTACACTTGGCGCATGTGAGCATTGTCAGGGAAGCTTTTAAAAATAATAATGGCCAGATCGCACTACACGGTTTTGTGATGAGGTGCGGGTAGCTGATGAGGGACCCCATGTAATAGGGCAGAGCTGCTCCATCGGGTTGCTTGGCCCTGTTCTTGTGGACACAGACGGAAAATCTTTCTCCCATAGAGCGACTGGGGTTTGAACCCCTAATTTCGTGGTTTTCAGCTGAGCCATCTGTGTACCGCGAGGGCTCTCGGTTGCACCCTGGCCCAGTGAAATAGGAAGGTGTGGCTGTGGCACTAGGAGGGTTTTGCCTTAAAGATCCCCAGGTGGTTCCAAAGTGCGGCCCGCTTCCGAAAGCACTGGCCTTGGCTGTTGGGTGGATCGCCCTGATGGGTCGTGGCTCTTGGCGTTGGTCTCAGAGCAGCTGCTTCAGCACCACTTGGGAACTTGTTAGAAAGGCGATTTCTTGGGCCTCGCCCACAC
The DNA here is from genome assembly GCF_050624435.1 of Tenrec ecaudatus. Classification (NCBI taxonomy): domain Eukaryota; kingdom Metazoa; phylum Chordata; class Mammalia; order Afrosoricida; family Tenrecidae; genus Tenrec; species Tenrec ecaudatus. The sequence goes on from NC_134537.1 coordinate 28,156,192, forward strand.
CTGGTGGGGTCTAAATCAGAAACTCTGGGTTGGAGCCCAGCAATCAGGCTTTGAACTAGCACTTGGGGGGAGATTATGAGGCATTCCCAGGTTGAATGGGTGCCGCGGGCAATAAAAGTGCCCTGAGTGTATGCCGGAGCTGGTCGCTTTGATCTAGAGCTTCTTCCGTTCAAGGGAAAAAGGAATGCCAACTTCAACGTGTCCTTGTGAGGCCTCAGGGGCAGAGCCGTGTGTGAATGTGGATGGCACCCAGTAGGCACTCCGAATATTAACCTTTTCCTTTGCTGCCACAGTCTCCATGCCAACTCTGACCTGTCTGTCTCTCAGAGCTGTGTGCGCGCTCACCCCAAACACCAAACCCACTGCCGTTGAGTCAGCCCCAACCCACAGCGACCTACTAGGACAGAGCAGTAACCCTCAGGTGTCTGAGGCTGTGAATCTTGCTGGGCGAAGGCAGATTCATCATTCTCCTGAAGATCGGTGGCTGGGCTAAACGGCTGGCCTTGTAAGAGTCTGCAAATGACAATATTTGGACTAAAACATTTCCCCCTCAAATAGTCAATGTTCCTTAGAGGTTGAAATCTCCAGGCAGAGGCTGGTGAGCTTTAGATTTGGTGGGCATCCCGCTCAGTCGGTTGTTTCCTCTTTCAATCACTCTCCTCCTTTTATCTGCAAGGTCAGCAGTTCAGAAACACCAGCACTGCCGGGGAGAACAACCAGACTTTCTACTCCTGTCAGGACTTACAATCTCGGAAACTCGGGGCCAGTTCTACTTTGGCCTAGAGCTGTTATGAGTCGGCATCGACTTGGTGGTAGTGAGTTCGGTTTTAGTTTTGATCTCAATACCCTCATTTCGCCTTTACTTCCTTAGTCCACTGTTGAGCGGAGGAGTCAGAGTTTGAGATTAACAGGGCAGGCCAGCAGGGCTCTTGTAACTAAGGATGCTGCCCACTGGCCCCCTTCCAATCCTTTGGTAGCTCTGCAGGCCCAAGCAACAGCAAAGAGGTTCCTTAGCAAGCATGCAAGGTCATTCAGTATCTGACCCTGCTTACCACACAGGGATCCCCCTGAAGTATCCCTTTGCCTGGAGAACCCTGGATTGGCCTTCCAGGACACGTCAGGCACCAGGCTTGGTCCCTTTCCAGCACGATTACACTGTGTCTTCCTAACAAAGATGCTTTCTGTATCGACCACTCTCCCAAGCCCATTGCAAGGAGGCGGCAGACCCTTGTCCTAGTTTTCTCTGCATCTCCAGCAACTAGTCCAGGCCTAGGTCTGGAGAAGCCGCCCAGTAAATGTTTGCCGAATAAACTGAAAGGAGTAGATGTTGTTTTGCCAAAGACCTTGACAGGTTTGAAAGAGGAAAAGGAGAATAAATACTGATGATGATGATGAAGAAGCCTTCTCCAGATGGCAGGGCGACTGGGCTTTCCTTGAATTAACTCCTCCTCCTAATCATCTGCAGGTAGCAGGTGACGACATACGAGGGCCCAGGCTGGTTTTCCCTTCTCTCCCCTAATGTGTCACTTGAAAGATCATCCCATCCTGGCTGCTGGTTCACCCGAACACGATGAAAGGGAACTCCACGTATGGGTGGTGGGACTTGGGCTCCACCCTTGTGGTGCCTGGAGGAGGCATGGAGAGATCCGTAGCCTAACAGGATGCCTTGGCCACCTAGGTTCACGCCCACCCGACCCCCCACTCTTCTGCCCTCCAGGGTTCAGCTATGAGAGCTGGAATGGATCAGCCCAGGAACTCAGGCAACCACAGAGGCAGAGGCGAGAACCCTTCGTGATGGAGTTTCTGAGCCAGCCCACCAGCGTGGCAAGGAAGCCTGCCCTGTCCTCTGCAGTAGCTGGGTGACGCGATGGACTGTGGGCTCTGTCCCTTGGCCTGGGCCCCAGCAGCACAGGTGGACAGACAAGTCAGTGATCAGCGCTGTGGGCTGACATTCTATGTGTTAAGTGAGTAAGGCTAGAATAGTTAGCAAATGCTGATCGGAAGCACTTAGTGGCTGATTAATTAGAAATGCCAAAAGGAACTCACCGCTGCTCACTTAGTGACTGGCCTCTGATAGACAGGAAGGGAGTACCAGGGACAAAGGAGAAAGCAGGGAAACGCTACACTAAGTTCTTCGGGGGTGGGCTAATACCTTAGTGCCTGAACCAAACTCAGTGCCACTCATCCTGAACCTATAGGACAGAGGAGAACCATCCCTGTGGGCTTCCGATACTAACTCTTCACAGGAGTAGAAAGCCCCATCTTTCTCCCACAGGCCAGCTGGTGGTTTAGCAGCTCAACACATAACCACTACGCCACCCGGTCTCCTTGATAGCGTCATATAAACCCTATTGCCATTGGGTCATGGCGTGGATTCTGACTCTGAGAGAGGATACTGCAGGGTAGGATTGCTCCCTTGGGTTTCTGAGGCTGTCACTCTTTGTAGGTGCTTAGGGCCTTATTGTTCTCCCTGAAGGTGGCTGGTGGGTTTGAACCACTGACCCGATGGCTAGCAGCCCAACGCTTAAGCCACAGAACCACCAGGGTTCCTTAATCATCCCACAAACAACAAATTACATGTCTTGAGTAGATTGTCACAGCTGTAAAATAGGTGCATTAATAAGACCTACTTTGCTGGGCACGGAGCCCTGGTGGTGCACTGGGTTACTCGAGGTCAGCAGTTGGAAACCACCAGCTGCCCTGAGAAAGACAGATGAGGCTGTCGGCTCCCATGAAGACTCCAGTCTTGGATATGCACAATGGGAAGTTCTACCCCGTCCTATAGAGCACCGATGAGTCAGCATCGACTTGATGGCAGTCGGGGGGGTTGAATAAGTTTATGAACAAAGAGATGCAGAATGTGAAGGGGCACTGCCATTCCTAATCAGTGAGTCCTGCTCTGCTGTGGGGCCAGTTCGAGAGGTCTGCACAGACTCAGACCGTCCCGGCCATGACAGGCATCACCTCAGGCTCCTTTCTTGCCTCCAAATTCCCATGCAGACGGGTCACGGGCCCCTGGTAGTTAGTTCAGGCTCTCAAAACACACCAAAGCAGGTGTCAATCAGCCCGCCCCAACTTCCCACTGGGACAGGCCCGTGGAGCTGAAACGCTGCTCTGGGTTCAAGAGCCTCAAAGTTTGGGTTAGAAGTGAGGGAGCCTGACCTTAGCCTGGGGGTGGGGAAATAGAGAGGAGGCAAACGATTGCCTCCTGCCCTTCTGCAGGGGATGGGCCTTTGGGGTTTCCTTGGGCACAAAAGTGTAAGGAACGGGGGTGCATCTATGGAAAATAGAGCCCATGGCCATTAGTTTTAAATAGCTGAATGATTTCTCACATCTGGCCATAAACATGTCAACGGTGAACAGAAACTGCACATCGCCACCCCTTTCTTCCCAATCAAGTACCACCAGAGCACTCTAGATCTGCCCCGAGTTAGAAAGGAAGACTGAACCAGCCAGACGGAACTATATACTTGCCCAGCCCCACCTGGCTGCCAAAGCCTCAGACCTCCAGGCACCTCAACCATAACTCTCCTGATGAATGACTTATGGCTCACGGTGGTTCGGAGGTAGCATTTACTACCTATCCAATGCGCCTAACCCCCTGCTGTCCTCCGTCTGTACTGGAGAATTGCATGTTGCTGTGTTGCTGAACACGTTATAGTGGAGCTTGTACTAGAGAGTAAACTCTAAAGCGCTTGGTTTATGGAAGGCTGTGGTCTGCAGGGGGGGCCCTAACCCCCCCTGGAGTATTGCTGCTAGTTCTCTGTGACCATTAAACCAACAGTGTGGCTAGTGTGGACTGACGTCCTGCACAAATCTGGGAAAGGGCAGCTTGGTCCTTTAGGTAGATAGAGGGTGGTTGGACATAGACTACAGCTGCCTGGGGAGGTCGTTTTCCCTCAGGCTTACACAAAGAACGAGGGAAGTTGTCTGGGGCATCCTCTTAATTAAAAACCCAAAGAACCAAACCCACTGCCACTGAGTTGACTCCACCTCATAGAGACCCTTTATTACTTACCCAAAATGGCTCAATGGCATCTAAGTGGCACAGTCACGAGTCATACCCTGACCATGGCATGGCTAGAGAGATGTTCAAAGTCCTGGGACCAATCCTATGAGCTCTTTAAACCTGTAATTGTGTATACAATGTAAGCATGCATCCCTCCCCACCACGGACTTCTTTAGTCTAACCTGTGACAGTGATGGGCTGCCTTTTCACCAGTCTTGATTTCGCGATGACTACCCTTGTTTTCTATCATATATAATCATTCCCATAGCTGGGAATCAGCAGACTCCATTTCAGCTTCTGGGCTATGTATGTGCTGACGGATTCCTTCATTCTGGCTTGATTGTCTTTGTCCTGTTTAAGGCTTCATAAAAGGGTCTCTATCAAATATGTTTGACTCTGGCTGCTCCCCCCCCTCCCCCCCCGCCCCAGCACAGCTTAGAAAGGCTTAGCAATCTATCTCTGAAAATCAGCTAATGGATCATGATGCTCGGACCCACAATCAGTCACAAAGAAGACACAAGATGAAGAGGCCCTGGCTCCTTCATGCGTGGGGTCACCGTGAGTAAGGGCCATCTCAGAACAACACACGCTTGCCTGAGAGTGCCGGCTGTGAAAAGGGCACAGGGCAGCATCTGACCTCTGACTTCACAAAGGAGGAGACTGAAATTCAACATCAGCCCAAGGCCCAATGTTATGAGTTTCAGGTTAGTCATGCCTGCACCCTCCAACCTTCTTAACCAATTCTGTTATCAACCATTGCCCCTCCCAAGATACTACTCTCTGCCGGGTTCAAAACTTCATTGCCATGGCCACATAGAACTCACAGAAAATACTCACAAGTATGGACTTATGAAGGAAGCTAACAGATTACGACTTGGAATCAGAAATGCTCAGGATGCAGTTCTTCAAGTCAAGAGCATCTCTTCTCAACCATATAACAGGCAGACATTTCTCTAGTTCTCAGTCTCTCAGCCACATGGCCCCTTGGTCTCTCTCCTGCGTGGACAAATGTTATAAAACTCCTTTAATTCTGCCAATAAATCCCCAAAGGGCACTGCCCTCAGCCATAAGCCTTGGTCCCCATGAGGCACTCAGAAAACCAAGCTCCGCTGATTAAGGACCTACAGGCCCCACACTCTGCAAGCAAGCAACTTGCCTGAAGACACTCAGTTGACTCGCTCTGTGGGCTGGGGAGCCTAACACTGTCTTATGCTCCGGGTTCTGGCGCCTCTGCTCTCACTCCACCTGTGGCATCACAGCTCCGCGCCCTGGATCAAGAAGGTTCCGCATGCAGCCATTGAGGGGTCTAAGGATGCGTTCCACTCCTGACACTTCTTTCTCGATGGCAGTGCGATCTCCGGTTCATTTTATATCCGGCAATTAGCGTTGCAGGTTCCCACTGGCCATTGGGTGGGAGAAGGAGCCCTGGTAGTGTAGTGGCTCCGAACTGGGCTGTGATCCGATAGGTCGGCAATCACCAGGCACACCGCTGGAGAAAGACAGGGCTTTCTGCTCCTGTCAACAGTTATAGGCTCAGAAACCCTTAGGGGACCCGCTATGAGTCAGCCTCGACTCAGTGGCAGCACACTGAGTGCGAACATGCTGGCTAGGAAAGCCCTATCAAATAATTCACTGCACCACAGCGACCCACTGCCAGGATGGGGCCAGAGGGCCCCTGGCCTGAAAATGAAATAGGAAGGAAGGCTCAATCCTTGGAATTCCGAAAACTCAAGAAACAGAAGGTATTCCTGTCAAGCAAGCAGAGAGCCTGGGCTTTGGCCAGACTTGGGTTTCAGCACTTCTGCTCAAGTAAGTCCCTCCCTAGTTCTGTGATCCCGAGGGAAGTCTCTGAACCTCAGAGCCTGCCCTTGATCTGGGACTGGAGACACAATGACTTGCTCACAGGGCTGGCAGGGGGTTCAGCAGGCATGCCACCAAGCACCCTGGCCGCCCAGACCCTGGAGAGATGGCACTGCTGCGTGACCTGACCGTTTGTGTCCTCAGAAAGGGACTGCCGCAGGCAGCAGCTGTCTTTGCTTCCCAGCCAGTGCTGCAGATGGCCCAGGCCCACCATGGAGAAGGAGGAGAGGCGCATGGGCAGGGGCGGATGAGAAGAAGGGGGTGGGGAGTGAGGAGAGCGCTGAGGGAGAAAGCACCAGTGGGAAGGGCAGAGGCACCATGACCCACCCGGCAAGTAAAGCACCATTCCCCGCCCCCCGCCCCCCTTTTTCAGCTCACTTACTCTAAAGTGGGAGGAAGCTCGATTTTGTATTTGAAAACGACTTTCCTGTCCTTTCCCTGCGGTCACATGCAGGTGCGTGTCTGCATGCATGTGTGCATGTGTACGTGTGGTCCCTGGACTGAGCAGGGTGGAGGCGGAGCAGGACTTGGCCATCTTGAAGGCATGGCTTTGTTATGCCGTGGTGTTGTCTGGAAAGGGTTGGACTGCTGACCACGAGGTCTGTGGTTCAAACCTACTGGAATTTCATTGCGGGGGTGGGTGGGAGTTGAAGCTGTCTGCTCTTATAAAGACTCATGCCCTTGGAACCCTTGTGGGGGGACACTCTGATTTGGAATCAGCTTGCTGGTAGTGGGTGGAGCCTAGGTGTACACCTCCATCCCTCTGAGAGTTTTCTTCCTGCTATGCCCAATAAGGGGCACCCCACCTGCTGCCAGGTTTCGTCTCCTCCTGGGGCTCTGTACAGTCCCATGAGGGCATGGATGAGTTGCAGGAAGGTACCCAGGGGCCGCGGTCTCTGGGTCATCCAGTTGGGAAGCGGGAGGAAGACGAGAAGCAGCCACACTGCTTTTGGCTGAGGAGAGAGAAGCTGCACGGTCTAAGGGCAATGGGATGTGTGAGCTCAACAGGCAGAGCCTGGGAGTTTGGTCCCTGTACAGACCATGTGACCTTGGGGAAGCCCATTCCCTCCTTCAGGCTTCCGTGGAGCTATTCCAACCAAGATGGAGCCTGGATTTCCCGGGTGCTTGGATCAAGAGCTGACCGGCAGCAGTTCTTGCTTCTCTGGGCAGAATGCTCAGTGCAACCCTACACCCCGGGCAGGAAAACAAGCAGCACAGCGCGCAATGGCCAGTGCTGTGGGCTCCTTGGGGGGTGGGGGTGGGGCGCGGAGAGTAGTCCATTCTGTGTGGCTCCCTCCTTAAGGCTTAGCTATGGCTCTGAGGAAGGCTCGGTACATTAGGGGAGGGGACTCAACCTCCCTGCAAGGAGAGCGGGGGACACCAGGTGACTTCAGAAGCAGGAGTGGTAATGTACCTGCAGAGGTGTGTGGTGGGGAATTTCTCAGGAAGAACAATCTGGAAATGGCTTTGAAATGTCATCATACCACCAAGGAAAACCAAACGTGAGAAGGTCTCGGGAGGCCTGACAGGCAGTGGAGTTACAGGAAATCCCATGGTGTGTGTGTGTGTGTGTGTGTGTGTGTGTGTGTGTCCCAGTGAGGACCTGGAGGGAACAATCATAGCCCAGAAAAGGTTGTAGGCCCAGTCACACTTGCTTCACCAAGGTGACCACACTTTCAACCTGTGGCAACTCTGAGAGGCTGAACATCCCCCTCCTCTGCTCCCCCGCACACGGGAAACTCCCAGCTCAGAGCTGTTAAGATACTTGCTTAATATCACACAGCCGGCACATGGTGAAACTGGAATTCAAATCAAAGCTCCTGTGACTATAAATCTCAACTCGGAGCAGAGGAGTCAAGGCGTAGAAAATATGATAGGGGCCCTGAAGGCAGGAGGTGAGCTAGGTGGGGTGAGTTATTCTCAACTCCTCACTGTTATGCCTTTATTAGATGAGATGTTGAGTCCTAGCCCCTTAAGTAAAATACTATTTGGTGTATTATCTGTCATTATTTGACCCCCTGCGTTTAAGAAGCCTCAATTTCAGGCCTGGAGTGTGTAATAAAATAAATCCATCCATGGTGAGATTTTTGGGGTTAGCTCAAACCTGACCCTCAGGCATGACATAGCCAAGGTAAGTAGCAAACAACTACTCATCGCCCAGAGAAACACATACAGGTACCCCTAGCCCCCAAAAGGTACAGCCAGAGTGGTGACTGGTTGTTGGGGAGGAGTGGGGAGTGCCTGATTGCAGAAAGAGTTCCCATTTGGACCACTAGGACGTGGGGCCTTGTCCCGGAGCTTCCAGTTGGCGTGGCCTTGGGCAGGGCAATCGACCTCCCTGGGTTTATTTTCCTCCCATCTTTAAAATGTAGGGGATTCAAATGAGATGGTATTTGTAAAATATTCCAAGCATCTAGGGTTCAACTCAAGTAGGAGCTGAACAGATGTTGGATATATTGGCCTGAAAGAGGGACGAGATGGGCGCTGGAGCTAGGAGGAGGCGCGTGCGTTCCTCCAGAAAGCATCCCTTCAGCATCCCTTCTGTCTTCTGGTCACCAAACAGAAGCCTGAGCCTTGGGTAGGTGTGCGGATAAGGAGGCTGGGCTGGCGGCTGGAAGAAACTGGAGTCCTACCGGATGGTGCGTGGGGCAGGAAGCATCAGCTGGGGGCACTCTCATGTTCACCAGTTCATTCCTCAGTGCTTCTGTCCACTGCCCTCTTCCCTTTGGGCTGCTGCCTCTATTTCACGCCCGAGAGCTCTAAGCCTTCCCTAGGCATTCGCCCTCTGTTGGGTCTCCTTGCCCCCAGTGCCCGTCCCTCTCCTCTGGTCCACGCTGCTCACACTCCCGGCGTGAAGGCCTCTATCCGTGGACTTTGCTTGGCACAACACTCGAGGGGCCTCCAACCTTCCGTCTACCTGTTTGCTACTTCTGGGTGCTCGAGCTGTAACTCACGGTCTCCTTCCCCCCTTCGCCATCTTCTCACGCCCTTTCTTGTCCCAAGTCCAAGCGCGCATCCTCTTTTGTTCGTCTAGCCACTCATCAGTACAGACATCACATATTTACTGTTGACCTCAGTGCTGGGCAGCTGGGGGCCGAGCTTTGAAGGGTGGCCCTTCCTTCCCTTGCCTTCCACTTACCTATGACACTCAATGTCTCCACCACCCATGGTGCTTGACCAACATGGCAGAATGGCACAATTGTTCCCCATCTATTTCTCTGGGACCCCACATCCCAGGCATGCTTGCCTCCTTCCCAGCACCTAAGGTGCACTGGGTAGCTGGAGGCAGGTTTGAACCCAGGCCCTGCTGTGCCTTATCTGTGTGTTTTTTTTGGCCAGCCACTTAGCCCAATGAGCCTCTCTGTCCTCAGATGTACAGTGATTAGAGACTGAAATATGCAAACAGGCTTGGCCCATAAGTAGGTGTATAGTCAATAGCAGCCTAATGCATGTTGGCTGGTTAGGGAGATTAAACACCTCTTGTACAAATTCAGACCCAGTTCGGAGCACTGCTGGTCAGGCTGTGGCTGAGCCTGGGGCAGCAGGCAGCTCTGCTAGAGGTCGGGTTTCAGGGGCGACCCAATAGTAAATGGCTTACAGCAAGCGGTTTGAGATCAAGATGGGGCAGGCAGAAGGAGAGGGAAAATGAAAGGGTCTAGTCCTGCCAGGGAGCTTGGTCTAGAAATTATTTGTATCTGTGTAAAATAAAAGTTTCCTTGGCTGCGTGGCTCTGTTTTGAGCAGCAAACCTCCTGAGGCAGGCAGTAAGCTGGAGTTCGACTCCTGCTTGAACCTGTGTGAGCAAGTTTCCCCACTGCAAAGGTCACTGCCATTGGAAACCCCATGGAGTCTAGTTCTGACCCCTGTGGGGTTACTGTGAGTGCAAATGAGTTTGCTGTTTCCAGTCACCAGCCCAGAGGAGGGGTCCTCAAACTTTTTAAACAGGGGGCCAGTTCACTGTCCCTCAGACTGTTGGAGGGCCGGACTATAGTTTAATAAAAAAAAAAAAAACTATGAACAAATTCCTATGCACACTGGACGAGTGGCTGCTAGCAGGACAGGCAGTGGCAGGAAAAACACCTGGTGGGCCGGATAAATGTCCTCAGTGGGCCTCATGTGGCCTGTGGGCCGTAGTTTGAGGACCCCTGGCCTAGAGTTACTGGCGCAGAATAGGCTGAAAGGAGGAAGATACCCCCATCCAATTGGGGGGGGGGTGTCTCCCACGGCTCCCACACCTGGCCACAAACCTCCATTTTATAGAGCAGGAAGGCGGGGGAGGGGAAAACTTCAAAATAAGATGGTCTCACTCTCACTGCCATTGAGTTGATATCAACTCAGAGTGACCCTATAGACCAGGATAGAACTGCTCCTGTGGGTTTTGGTGATCGTTAAAAGAGTAGAAAGCCTCTTTCTTCTCCCTCAGAGCGGCAGGGGGTTTCAAACTTCTGACCTTGCAGTTCAGAGACCATGACACCCCCAGGGTTCCTATTTTACATGGAAGGACAATGAACACGCAAGGAGATGGGACCCAAACCTACTGCCGCTGAGTTGACTTGGCCAAAGTCACACAGTGGGTGAGAGGCAGCGTCGAGCCTGGGATCTTGGACTTGTGACTTCTAAGCCATTGCTTTTCCCCTAAAAGAAGTTGCCTCTTGAGCTTTTTCCATGCACGGCTCAACTTCCATGAGCTCATGGTCCTTCCAAGGAAAAAGCTCAAGGTTGGCATCTCTGCTCAGACCACGAGACGGGCCCCTTCTCTGATTGGCTCGTGTCCTCATCCAGAGAACAGGAAGTGGCTTTGTTTTTCGCTGTGAAAGCATGTCCTCCGGGGGGCGGGAAGGGGAAACCGGGAAGAAGATTCCTGGACATGATGGTCAAGAGCCATCAGCAGACACTTTACTCCGGCCACTCCTTTCTGCTTGACAAAGGGGAAGATACACGCTCAGACATTTCAGCGGAAGATGAAGATTGTTCTTCAAGTCCTAAGCAGAACATGAGCTCAGCAAGAGTTTTTCCGAGACCCTGGGAGGAGAGGGGATGTAACACGTGGAGGGAGGCGGAGAAGGGCGCTCTGGTGGCGAGTTCTTTTCTGGCTGGCAGAGTGGGGTGGCAGTAGGAAATCTGCAGAAACCATCCAAGCTCCCACCCCTCCTCTCCCAGCACCCACAATCCCATCCATAACTTCCCTGCCAAGGGAGGGAGGAGGAACACATTAGTCCGTTGAATAATTTATGTAAATAGAAAAGTGTACTGTGTGAAATGAAAGGGGTGTAAAAGGGCCATAAACCAAACCAAAACAAACCCCCCAAACTCAAATGAATTCTGACTCTTACCAACCCTACAGAACAGGCTGGAACTGCCTCTGTGAGTTTCTAAGACTGTAACTCTTTACGGGAGTAGAAAGCCGGGTCTTCCAGTGACTGACCTTGGGTGAGTAGCCCAGTGTACAACCACTATGCCACAGGGCTCCACGGCAGAGACCAGAACAGCCCCCCCCCTCCCACTCCCAGCTGTGGGTTTTAGTTGCCACAGAGCTAGCCCCATACGGCAGCCCCCTGTGTGGAGCAGAACCACTCTTCATGGCTTTCAAGGCCGTGACCTTGGGGAAGCAGATTGTCAGACCTGTGTTCCGAGGTGCCTGTGGGTGGGTTTGAACTGCCAATGTTTTTGACAAATAGCCAAGTGCTTCACTGTCTGTGCCACCCAGGAATGCCTTCAAACCAAAACAAGCCTGAGTTTTCCTGAAAGGGAGGGAAGTATGGAGATGCTGCTGTTTGATGGCATTTCCCTGGGACTCAACAGTCCCATTACCCAACAGCTGGGTCTGAACCAAGCCAGTAGCCACACCCTGTGCGAGTCAGCCAAGCTCTGTCTCTGTCCACTGGTGGGATAAGGTCCTGCTCACAGGCTGGGACATCAAAGCACACAGACACAAAGACTTCTAAGACGCAAGGCCGGGAAGACACTTGGGATATCTGTCTACATCTGTGGTTCTCAAAGCTGGAGGTCCATCAGAGTCCATTGAGGAGCTCGTTAAAAATTCCTAAGTTGACGAGGCAGCTCCGTACCAGGCCCTAGGAATCTGCATTGTCAATAAATAAGCCCTATTTACAATCAAGGATCTGGCCCAGTCCATCCATCCAGGCACCAAAACTTGTATACTGGATCTCGGCATTCGTCAAGGAACATGGACGTGCCAAGAAGTAGGTTGGTGGCAACCTGTGGCCTAGAATCCCAGTCTCCTGTCTTTCAGCATGGCTCCTCTGCTAAAGCCTTCACATAAGGCTTCTCTCCTGCAGGCACCAGTCCTGCCTGAGGCCACTTCAAGGAGTCCTGGAGCCCATTCATTTAACCCACTGAAGAATCAGAGCTGCTAGCAGCTTTCCTCAAGTGCCCGTGGGTTTGTTGGTGGAAATGGCTAGCAAGGGGTTGGCGTCAAGGTCGTGGTGAGCTACATTTGCTACCTCAGCAGGCAGAAAGAGGAAGGCCTAGCTGATAGTCCGCAGGACACGTGAAATTGCAGGCAGAGCGACCCGTCTGTTCTGAGGAGCCGCCTGCTATGTGAGGGGAACTGGTGGTGGAGGCAGAGCGTGAGGAAGAGCAGCAGAGGAAGGCTCAGGTTCAACATGAGGAGGTTGTACCTACACAGGGCTTTGCAGGCTACACTGACAGCTTTGGTTTTGCCGTGGAGCCTCTGCAGGGTTTGGGCGGAGGAATGGCATGATCTGACAGGCGTACTCTGGATGTAGTGGTGAGAATGGATTTTACCAGGTAGGGTTAAACGCAAGGAATTCCCTCAGGAGGATTTGCAGTAGTCCAGGACTCAGATGATGGTGGTTCAGACCAAGGTGGTAAGAAGGCAGGTTGTGAGAAGTTAGCTGGATCCTGGGTGACTTTTTGGAAGGAAAAATTTTTAAAAAGTAGAACCACCAGATTTTCCGGTGGGTTATATCAGGTACATGAGCTCAAAAGGGGGACTCAAAGATTAGTGGCAAGTATTTGACTGGAGTAACTAGAAACCTAGAATTGTTTGTTTATCACCTGAGGTGGAGAAGGCTGTGGGTGAGAGGGATGGTTTATGGGAGGCCTGTGTGGACACACTGCTGCATAGGCCGTTAGACACAGGAGCCTAAAGCCCAGGGAGTAGGTGGCCTGGTTTGAGGCACACTTGGTATCGTGAGGTGTTAAAATAAAGCCTCAGGGATGACTGAGTCCACCCAGGGGTAAGTAGAGACAGAAAAGGCATCAAGAAGTCAGGGAGAAGAGGAATTGGCAGCAAAGATGGAAGAGGTGTGACCTGTGAGGTAGGAGGACAGTTTGCACAGTGTGGAATCTTGAAGCCAAGTGGATGGTGCTTCCAAGAAGAGGGGGAGTTCACTGGGGTCTGATGGCATTGAGAGGTCACTCCAGAGAGCGGTAGGAAAATGGCTATTGGAGGACACTTACAGCCATGACGGGCACAGCATTCAACTCTTAGAACTCCCACGGTGTCCCCACTGACCGTCATTTAGGGACCCCTTAGGGTTGACTCTATCTTCTCAATTAGGTTGTAAACTTTGCAACAGCAGGGATGATGAGTCAGCATATCACCAGAGGTCCTAGTTGGTGTTACAGGGCCTGCTGTCGATTCTGATAGAGTTTGCTTATCGACTTACAGGAATGCCCCTCCCACTGACCTACAGCCAACAGCCTTGGTTCCTGCCTTACCTTGGACACAGAATTTCAGTTCCTTGGGGTCAATAACGACCTTCCTGCTTTCCCGGATCACAGCGCGATTCTTCTTGGTTTCTCCCCAGAGGTTGGTGCCGCCGTACATGCTGGGGATGTTAAGGATGGCAATGCCTTCAAGGAAGACATTGCTTAGGTCCACTTCCACCCCGTCACACTGGGGAACAGAGAGAAAAGGCCATCCGTTAATGTCCTCCGCTATACCAAGCAAGGTTCCATAGGTGTGGGGTGGAGGCTTCTCAAAAAGGGTCTGATGGCCCCCAGCCACTCCCCTGTCTCTTCTCAGAAGCTGAATCTTGGGCAACATTCCTCAAGCCTAATGTCTGACCTTTGTAGTGAGCTGGCCAGAGCTAGTCCGGTTCAGTACTAGGGACAGCAGCACAAGGCTCCAGGGATCACAACACGTCCAGGAGTATTGTAGGGTCAGGCCAAACCAACTAACTTACTCACTACCCTTGAGGCAATTTGGACCCATAGAGGCCCTATATACCATTTCCAAGACTGTAAATCTTCATGAGCACAGAGAGTCTTATTTTTCTCCCAAGGTACTGCTGGTGGCTCTGAACTGCCCACCTTGTGGTTTGCTTAGCGGCCCAATGCCTCATCCACATTTCCACCAAGGCTCCTTTTTAGGGTCAGAGTACAAAGCATTCGCAAAACTGCTCTCCAACCCTACCTTACTACCTTCTATTCTGCTCCATCCTAATCATTATAAAGATTTGGTGGGGCCACGAGTCCAGAATCTAACACGCAGTCAATTCTCAACAAATGATAGAAAACTTTCATTTTTCTCCCTTTATTTAGTCCTTCTTGTGAGAAGAACAAGACTTTAGGACAGGAAAGGCTTTCACAGTTTTTCTGCCTCCCCTATCTGTACCATAAGTGCAATTCTGGCCTATGTGCTTGCTGATGTAGTAGCTTTTTTGTCCAACTCCACCCCCAGCATCCCCCTGGAGATATAAAAGGTCAAAAGGCTGGAATTTGCCAGTCTCCCATCATCTATTCAGTCCGCTCATTTTGGCATGGTGCTTACCACCACAGCACGAAATACATTAGTTCTATTCCTCGCTCCTTAGGATTATAGGTAGCTTAGTTAATTTCACAAAGGAAAACAATGGACTCACAGAGGTGAGCTAAATTATCAAAGATCAAATAGATGGTCAATAACGGAGCAGGGAATCAAACTTGGGGAATTTGACTGCTACTATGCATTGACTAGTGGCCCCCCAAATATGTGTGGTCAAGAGACTAGTTCCTGGAAAAGGACATCATGCTTGGTAAAGCAGAAGGGAAGCAAAAACAAACAAACAAACAAACAAACACCCTCAACAAGATGGATTGACAAAGTGGCTGCCACCCTGGGCTCAGACATCACAATGGTGAGGCTTTTGCACGTGGGGGGTCACTGGGAATTGGAGTCAATGTAACAGCACCTAGCAACAACAACAACCACACACCTGTGGCACGCTATCTCATTTGGGAATCAAATCGTCTTTGTGTGTCCATGAGTCCATTCGCAGTACAGGGTGTTTTGTTACACCAATCACGTTTGCAATATCAAGGCAGATTAGGCACAGAGGCAGGGAAACACCAAGCGGGAGGATGGCTGTCACAGGACATGAAGGTCACCGAGGAACCCATGAAGAAAAGCTGACCAGAGAAAAGGAACACCCCCTGTCCCCCTCCCCCCAACCTCCAGAGAAGAGAGCTTCCCCTAGAGAGGGTGCCCCAAATATAAGCCCTTAGCATCGAACTATGAGAGAAGAGACCACCCATGGTAGCAATTCGGCATCAACGGCAACGGCACTCTGAAACGAAGACAATCGCGCTCCATTTTGCTTCTTGCAAGGCAGGGAAGACCATTAGCGTGCAAGGAAAACCTGTTTTCCAGCATCACTTACAATTCCAAATTGCCAACGATTTGCCAAGAGAGAAAGATGGGGCTTCTCGTTGTTGGTACAGCTCACCTCTAGACTTGCTGAGAGCTCACAATTTATGGTGTCTTTTCACCCATGACTCCTTCTCAACGACAAATGGCCAACAGGGTGAGCTTATCTAGGAACGGGAGGCTTGCGTGCTCATGGGGAAGTTCTGGTTATTTGATAGGTCTTGTTGGCCCAGATTCATTCTTCTTCTTGCTTCTACCCATCTAATTTTCCTTTCTGAAGCCACATGGAATGACTCTGCTTCCTCCTCCACAGGATCACGGGCAGGGGGTGATGATGGGTATGACAGACAAATCATTACCATCATCATCCTCATTGGGTATATATGAAGCACCCGCCATCTTCCAGATAAAGGTTTAAAGGCATATCTTATTTACTGTGCTCATAATAATCTGATGAGGTAGGACTAATAGTCCTTCTTCACCTTTGGGGAAAGTAAGGCACAGGGGAAGTTAACTGACTTGAAGGCGGTGAGCAATAATGCACTAGACTAGGTACATTACTCAACTCAAGACATAGTGCATTGCACTAGGCAGGGTATCATGAGACCTACAACATAGGAATTCCTCTTTCATAGTGACATCTAGGGGATTCAGGCACTTGTCTGTGGCCACACAATTCATATAACAGCGGAGCTAAGCTAGTATCCAGCTCTCCAGGCCTTACTTAATCCTATGTTTCTTTCCACAAAAATATGGTATATTGTCAGAACAGATCTTATTAAATCAATTAAAAAGAACAATGTTGTTTGTGATGTAATTTTTCTATCCACCAACAAGGAAATCGAATCAATACAATTATCATTCAACTTTAGGCACCAACCACAAAAGCTAGTGATGAAGAAATTGAAGAATTCTACCAACAACTTCAGTTGGAAATTGATCAAACATGCAATTAAGGTGCATTGATAGCTATTGGTGATTGGAATGCAAAAGTTGGAAACAAAGAGGAAGGAATAGTCTTTGTAAAATCTGGACTTGGTAATAATGAAGCTGGACATCTCATGAGAGAATTTTGCAAAACCAACTCGAGAAGACAAATATTATAATAAAATGTGCGAGGGCCTAGAATTAAAATATCAAACGGGAAAAGCACCCACAGCCTATCTGAAACTGAAAGAACTCAAGAAAAAAATTCAAGCCTCGAGTTTTGATCTTGAAAGGTTCTGTGGGAAAAATATTGAATGATGCAGGAAACATCAGGAGGAGATAGAAAGGATACACAGAGCCACTGTACCAAAAAGAACGAATTGACATCCCACCATTTCAGGAGGTGGCATATGAACAAGAACCAATGGTGTTGAAGGAAGAAGTTTGAACTGCATGGAATGCCTTTGTCAGAAAACAAGCCTTCAGGAATTGAAAGAAGACCCAGTGAAATGTTTCCGCAGCCGAAGAAGCACTAGAAGCACTCACTCGTCCTTGCCAGGAAACTTGGATGACGGTTACTTGGCCAAGTGACTGGAAGAGATTCATCTTTGTGCCCATTCCAAAGAAAGGTGATCCAACAGAGTGCTCGAACTATAGAACGATATCCTTGTTCCCGAATCCAAGTACACTTTTGCTGGAGGTCATCCGACCATGGTTGCAGCAGGACACTGGCAGGGAGCTGCCAGGAGTTCAGGTCAGATTCAGAAGAGGACGAGGGACAAGGGATATCATTGCTAATGTCAGATGGATCTTGGCTCCAAGCAGACAGTATCGGGAAGATGGATACTTGTGTTTCATTGACGATGCTGAGGTATTTGACTATGTGGACCATAATAAACTGTGGAGAAGAATGGGAATTCCAGAACACTTCATTGTGCCCATTTGGAACTTGTACATGGATCAAAAGACACACGGGCACACCCAATTTGTAGTAGGCTATGGAGGACGGTGGGAGCTAAAATCCATCTGCAGAGTATCTAGTCAGAGTAAGCCTCCTGCTGATCCTCTCCAAACACAGGCACGTTTCTCTTTACTCTCAGATAGAGATTATTGCAAACTTGATTATGGTGGATCGGACCAAGGTTTAATATAATACTTGATCAGTTGACCTCCCGCTTGACCCAACCTGAATTTGTTCTAGGTTCAAATATTTTTCACTTGTTCCATGTCAGAAGTTTCTTCTCTGGCTTTTCTAATATTGTTGGTGGTCTTTTATTTCATATTCTTTATTTTTTATCTATATTATTATTTTCTCCTCTTTGTGTCATTTTTTGTTTTCTTGTTAGCGTTAATGGCTTTACTGTTAATGGTGTCCCAGCTGATGAAGCACAGAAGGAGCAGAGGCATAGAGACAACAACAGAGACGATGAGTTATCGGGGACAAGAGTTGGGAGGCTGAGGGGAACTGGAGAGCAAACCATGCATGCGGCGGGGTGCGGAGCACTAAAACGGATTGTGAAAATGCGTAGACAACTCTTTCTAAAAATGACTTAACCATTGAAGTATATGCTATAGACTTAGTCTATCAAGAAAACTATGGGAAGAAAGAAAGAAACCAAAGTTGACCATTGGTTACCATGGGTGAAGGAGGAAAAGTTTTGGGGCACTGAGTTTATGTTAATAGTGGTGGAGTAATTTGGAAATGGATATCAATAATTGTACAACATGAAGAGTATAATCAACGGTACTGAACTATGCATGCAGAAGTTGGTGAACACAATGTTTTGTTTTGCATATTTTTGCCACTGTAAAATAACTACTAATACCAACGAGGACCAGGAAGAAGAAAATATTCTGAAATTGATTGTGGTAATGATTGAAGAATTCTCCTTGACACGATTGAACTATTGAATTGTATAATATGTGGATGAAATCCCAATGAAGCTGTTGAAATAAGGCAGTTGTGCAAACAGCACAAGGGAATGGTGCATGGTTTAGAATCAGGAAAGGTGCAAGTCAGGATTGTATCCTGTCACCACTTATTCAATCTGCATGCTGAGCAAACAGTCAGAGAAGCTGGATTATGGCAAGACGAGGCACCATCAAGAATGTAGTGCAGCCGGCTTATTAACAGCTAGCGGTGTGCAGATGACTCAACCTTGCTCGCTGAAAGTGCGGAGAAATAGAAGCCCTTGCTGATGAAGATTCAGCCTTCAGCACGGATTACAACCCAACGTAAGGAAGATCCAAATCCTCACATCTGGACCAACAGGTAACATGATAAATGGAGAAAAGGTTGAAGTTGTCACAGGTCTCGTCTTGCTGGGACCCGCAATCAGTGCTCATGGAAGCAACAGTCAGGAGATCAAAAGATGTATTGCATTAGATAAATCAGCTGCATAAGACGTCTTTAGAGTACTGAAGAGCAGGGATGCTACTTTGAGGACTAGGGTGTGTCTGACCCAAGCCATGGTGTTCTCCATTGCATGTGAAAGTTGGACAGTGACTAAGGAAGACCCGAGAAGAATCAATACATTTGAGTTGAGGTGCTGGGGAAGAATATTGAAAGTACCATGGCCTGCTGAAAGGACACACATCTGGATTGGAGACAGTAAGGTCAGAGTGCTCCTTAGAGGCAAGGATGGCAGACATCATCCTACATCCAACTTTGGACATGTTGTCAGGAAAGACCCATCTCTGGAGAGGGTTGGAAGGCCTCAGTCAGATGGAGTGACACAGGGGCTGGGCTGCATTAATGGGCTCAGGCATAGGAACACTTGTGAGGAAGGCACAGGACCATGCAGAGTTTTGTTTTATTGCGCACAGGGTTGTAGCTACTCATGGCACCTAACAACCACACAGTCAAATAAAATAATATTCCCTAAAATGGTCACCCTACGCTCTGGTGGCGCAGTGAGTTACACGTTGTGCTGCTAACCACAGGATCAGCAGTTTGAATCCACCAGCTGCTCCTTGGGAGAAAGAAGAGGTTTTCTTTTCCTGTACAGATTTATGGTCTTGGAAGCCAAGGGTGCACTTTCTACTCTGTTCCATGGGGTTGCGCTGAGTCAGAATCGATGGGATGGCAGTGAGTCTTGTTTTTGTTTTTTAACCCATTCTATGAGACAGTGAATAAGGGAATTCTGCTTAATGAGTGTTAAATAAAGGACAAATGTTCATTGCTGTTGAAATGACTGCCACGCACAGTGACCCTAGGTGTGCGGAGCAGAAGTGCACCACACCGGTGTCACAGCTGTGACTTTTTGCAAGTAGAACGTCAGCCAAGCCTCTCTTCCAAGGAGCCTGTGGGTGGGTTCACACTGCCAACATGTTTGTGCCACGCAGGGGCTCCCAAAGGGCAAATTGCATTGCCCAGTTTTTGAGTTGACTATGACTTATCACCACACTACGAGACAGAGTACGACAGCCCATGTGGTTTCCAACACTGTAATGTTTACAGATAACACTGAGAAAAATGGAAGTTCCCGATGTCATCATTGTGCTTACATGGATGAAGAGGCTGTCCTTTGAACAGAACAATGGGACAGTGCATGGTTTTAGACCAGGAAAGGTGTGCATCAAGGTTGTAACCTTTCAATCTGTATGCCGAGCAGATAGCCTGAGAAGCTGGATTACAGCAAGAGGACCGTTGCATCAGAATTAGAGGATGGCTCATTAACCACCTAAAATATGCAGATGATACAAGCTTGCTTGCAGAAAGCCAAGAGGACTTGAAGCATCTGCTGATGAAGATCAAGGACGGCAACCTTCCAGGACGGATTGCCAAGTAGTATAAAGGAAACTCAAACCCTCACAACAACACCAGTAGACAACACCACGGTACATGGACAAAGGACCGAAGGTGTCAAGGACTTCATATTACTTGGATTCACAATCAGTGCTCCTGGAAGCAGCAGTCACAACATCCAATGATCTGCTGCACCGGGCAAACGCGCTACAAGAGACCTCTACATGTTGAAGAGTAAGGAGGTTACTTTAAGGACAAAGGAGGCTGGTCCAAACCATGGTATTTTCCATTGCCTCATGTGCATGTGACAGTTAGCCATTGCGTAAGGAAAAGTGCAGATGAATGGATGCGTTTGATTATGGTGCTGGTGGACACTATAGAAAGTACTGGGGCCTGCCAGCGGAACAAACCCATCTGTCACAAAAAGTACAGCCAGGATGTCTTTAGAAGTGAGGAGGAAGAGACGTCATCTCACACATTTTGGACATGTCAGGAGGGACCCGTCCCTGGCCTGGGATCTCATGCTTGGTAACGTGAAGGGCATCAACAAAAGACCCCAATGAGATGGATTGACGGGGAGCTGCAACAATGGGTTCAAACATCACATTTGTGAGGATGGCACAGGGCTGGGCAGCGCTCTGTTCTATTGTACACAGGGTCACAGTGAGTCAGAATGGACTCGAACCCATCGCAAGGCTCTCCATATCACCCCCTCCCTGGGCGACAAACAATAGAAAAGTGGGTGAGGGGAGACATCGGACAGTGGAAGACATGAAACCATAATAATTTATAAATTATCCAGGATTCGTGAGTGAAGAAGGGCGGGAGAGGGAGGGGGGGAAATGAGAAGCTGACACCAAGGGCCGAAGCAAAAAGTAAATGTTTTGAGAATGACGATGGCAACAAATGTACAAATGTGCTTGACACAATGGATGGATGGATGGATTGTGATAAGAGTTGTACAAGCCCCCAATTTAAAAAACAAACTGACTTGACAACACCTGGCAGTGAGAGCAATCTTAACGGAAGCAAAGTGCCACGTTCTGTTCCAACAGAGGCTGATGGGCCGCAACAAAGCATCCTTTGGTCAGCAGCCCAGCATGGACCACTACACTACCCAAGCTCCTTGGAGAGCAAATACTTGGTTAATAATTTATTCAAACATCTTGCTGGAGCTTGAGGGAAAGTGTATTAGTCTGTGGTTTCTAGAACATACTCTTTCTTAATTTCTTGAAAGATGGGACACTTATCTGTCTCTCTCATTGGATGGAACCTATTCTGTTCTCTAGGCTTTTCAGCCTGGACCCTGAATGGCCCCTGTAGATTTGTCCAGCAAGCTGGTTTCCAGGGTGGGGCTTTCCCAAGGTCAGTTGTTTCTCCAATGATATGTCTACCTTGGGTTCTGATACCCACCTTTAATATCTATTCCTCTACTTCAATGACAGCTTTTCTCTTTGGAGGAAAAAAATTTTTCCAAAATGGTAGAGTCCTATGAGCTATGCTTATTATTTCCCCCTTTACCCCCAATGATTTCTAATATACCGTTGGCCTTCAGTCTGCCGCAGGTCAAACGTACAGGTCGGAGTGGCTTTGCGTACTCACATAAGGTTGTGTGTGCCACGTCTGACTTCCTGTGTCTGGTAGCTGCTCACAGTTGGCCCCACACACAACACAATGAGAACCACTGCCTGATCCCACGCTGCCACCAGGATCTGTGGTGACTGGGTTGCTGTGAGTCACGAGGGTATTCACTGACTGATGTTCAGGCGTAGATCCCCAGGCCTTTCTCTGCTCCACCTAGTTTGGAAGCTCCAGCCTCCCCTGTTGGATGGCTGGGAGCTGCCATGACTGGGAAGTGAACCAGGTATTCTGCGTGGAAGGTGTGCATTCTGCTACTGAATCACATGTGCACGCACATATCCCCTTAAAATCAGACATCAGTTCAGGGCTGTCTTTTGCTATCACCGTGATGAAAAACAAAAGCAAAAGTCTTTCCCTTTCTTTTCAGTGGGTTCACAGAATTGTTGGAAATTTATTTTGAAACGCTTCTTCCTCTTTATACATAGATTCCTATGTGGAGAATGTTTTCTAAACTCCCTCAAAGGAGCTTTCCTCAATTCTGCACCCAGCACCGCCAACCCCCCCCACCCCCATCATTAACAGTACCTCCTAGCCAACCTGGCCCACTTCCCTGTGATCTTAGCCATCCCATCCCCTGAATTCATCCATTGTCATCCTCCTCCTTTCTCCAGGGCAATAATGAGGCCTCTGAATAACTCACACTTGGCAAGAGCTTCTCACAGGAGTACAAGGACTACAGCGGCACCATTGCCCGCCCTCACCCACTGGGTGTCATAGGGGTTAAGATTACATAACGTGCACTCTCCAAGTAGACGGGCTGCACTGCCAGCCTAGGCAGTCCCGTGCCAGCTCCCACTCTGGAGATGAGTCAGCCAAGCAAATGGGGATTTTTGCTGATACTAGTCTTACAGAAGAAACAAACAAAAAACCCCAACTAAACTTCTAGCTGTTGTTTGAATAATTGAGATTGCAGTGCCTGGCACACCGTGGTAGATATTAATACTATCATCATATCTTGCAGCTATGCCAGCTTTGTAATAAAAACCAATACGCAGCACCAGGAGTCTGCTGGCACATGGCGTTCCATAAAGCCCTCTCTCTCTCTGCTGCACTCTTCAGAGTACTGGGCCCCATCCACCTCCAGCGAACACCATCGGGCCACTCCATAACCGTCTCCCACAATGACTGGTACGACAGTTCCTCTGACCTCCGTGCCCAGAGTCATCCCTGAGTGCACTACCTGAGACTAGGATGGAAATATTGATGTCCTTTTGGCTCGATGGGTGCTCATGAAAACCTTGCCAGCCCTGATTGTTCGCCCACTCTCCTGAGCCCTTGGCCCAGCCCTTAACTATCATTCCCCGTACCTTCATACCCCCAAGGCCTGCTTAGGTCTTTAGGAAAGCTGAAGTTGCTGCCCTGGGTCTGGGGAGTGGAGCCAAGGGTGGAAGGCTGCCTGCCTACAGGGCATACCGACTGCCTGGCTCCAAGGGGGTGTGTGCATGCATGAATGTGTGCGTGCGTGTGTGTGTGTGTGTGTGTATGTGTTGCTGAGCTATATCCTCCAAATGTCCCATGAGGGCCTCCAGTCCCCTCTCCAGAGGCATGTGCAGATGGGGCAGCGACCCCTGGTCCCTGTGTGCAGGACTTACATCCCTGTCCTGGACCTGGAGGTCTGATGGCACAGAGGTTCAAGCACTCTACCACTAATCTGGACGGTCAGCTGCTGGACCCACTAGCCCCTCTGGGGCAGAAAGTAGGGCCATTCTGCTTTGGTCCAGATGTACCCCCCTCGAAGCGGACGCAATAGGGTGGCTTTGAGTTGGAATGACTTCACAGTGCAGGATTTGTTTTGTCCTGGCTAATCTGCGATGGCATCTCTTAGCCCGCCAGGCACACACTGAGAAGGGAGCTTGAGACAGGGGGCGAGGCTGGGGCTGCGGGAGTGTTGGCTGGAGGCTGGCTATTCCGACTCCCCTGGCAGGGTCAGCAAGGGTTCACAGTGCCCCTGCCTGCTCCCCCCAGCAAACCCAGTGCTGGTTTCTAACTGAACTGGGGTGGTTGGTTGGTTTGGCTGGTGGGCAGGGGATCGGATACTGAGTGAAGAGGACAAAACATATTTGTGTGCAAATACAATGCAGGATGAATCCATCTTCATCCTCCTTCTGGGAACTCTGAAATCCCCAACATGATGGGCAGAACGAGGGCCCAGCCAGATCCCCCATCACGGAGTGCTGGGAGCAGGGTGGATGAGGGTAGGCGGGTGTGGTGCTTGTACAGGGCGGGTCCTCCAGGCGGGTCCAGGCGGGTCCAGGGCGGGTCCTCTCTCGGCCTGGACCAGGAGGCGAGACGGAGTTACCACCCTGGCGGCCAGACCGCCTCCTTTCCAGCCCTTCAATCCTATTTCTGAAGGTGCTCAGAGAAGGAGGTCCCATAATGTATTTGATGACCTATTTCCATTTTTAGCACTGACTAGGAAGCTTTCCCCTCTAATCTCAATTAAGGTTGTCCTTCTTTTGTTTTGAACACGGAGCCTTTGGTTTCTTAGGCTGCCGGCCTGCTTAAGGCAGGCCCTGGTTCAGGCCAGCAGTCTGTGCATCTCTGGCCTCAGGGGCTCTGGGCACGTGTCTGCCCCTTTGCAATTTGAAATGACTCTTTCTTGGATTCATCGTCTCTGCCATGTCCTGATTCTTATCTCTCAGTTTCAATGTCTTGTTTTTGATTAAAAACATTTTTTTCCATTATGGATATCTCCAAGCACATCCCAAAGTAGCGAGAATAATAAACCTTCATGTCTAAAATCTGCTTTCAGCCATTGGCCACTCAAGATTTGCCCATCTTGTTACGATGCTTTCCCAGCCCACTTCCTTACCTTCTTCATAGCGAACAATTTTGTATCATTTCCTCCATAGATACTTTGGTGTGTATCTTTAAATGATAAAAAATAAATAATATAAAAAAGAAAGAAAAATCTTCAGCTCTTATCACGGTCTGCCCCCTGTAGGTTTGCCATACTGTGGTGGTGGCTTGCATGTGTTTCAGCCCAGCTTCCAGAGGAAGGCAGTCAAGGAAGAAAGGCCTGGCTACCTATATCTGAAAATTCGCCAGTGAAGACCAAGACCACAAACAGAAAGTTGCCAAAGTTGCTTGTCTGGTCACGGTGTGAGGGGGCATCAGTAGGTAGGAGGGCATTATGTTTGAGGAGGAGAGAGGGCCAGCAACGGAGAGCGTCTGTGGATGGACTGGCACAGAAGCTGCAGTCAGGGTGGTCATGCTGATGCAGGGCCAGGCAGCACAGCACGTAAGAGCCCCATGACTAGACACAATCCAGATTCAATCTATGCATCTATGGTCACAGGTATAAAAATAACAAGAATTCCTTAATAGCCGCAGTCATTGCTCAAATCTCCATAATCTCTTGAGGGGACAAAAAGACAACAGTTGGCACCCTCCTCACTTGATGGATCACTTAGGTTTCTATTGATCAATAAAGTTCCTGGCTTTTCCCCTTCTTCTTGCCTTTCCTTTATGAAAGGAAATGAGTCACTTGTCCAGTACAGTGGTGCTTCTCAAACGTTAGCGTGATACGAGTTGCGTCAGGTCTTCCTAAATGAAGACTGTGATTCAGGAGATCTACGGTAGGGGCGGGGGCCTGGTGGTGCAGTGGTTACCAGCTGGACTGCTAACTGCGAGGTCACTTCACTGTGTTCACTCAGAAACTGTACCTAGAATGAGAGGCGATGTGCCAACAGCAAGGAGATGCTGCATTGTTTGCAAGGTTGGTGTGCACCAAGGTTGTAGTCTCTCACCATACTCATTCAGTCTACATGCTGAGTGGATAAGCTGGATTATCTGAAGTATAAGGTGGCATCAGAATTGGAGGAAGGCTTATTAACAACCTTATATGCGGAAAGGGAGGAGGACTTAAAATAAAGGAGACCTTGCTGACGAAGATCAAGAAGTGCAGCCTTCAGTATCGACTAAAACCAATCTAAAGAAAGCCAGAATCCTCACAATTGGACCAACAGGTAGCAACATGATAAATGGAGATGAGTTTGAAGTTGTCAAGGGTTTTGTCTTGCTTGGGTCCACAGTGAATGCTGGTGGAAGCAGCAGTCAAGAGATGAACTGATGCATGGCAATGGGTAAATCCACTGCAGAAGGCCTCGGTAAAGTTTTAAACAGCAAGGCTGTTACTTTGAGGTCTAAGGTGCGCCTGACCCAAGCCATGGTATTTTTAATGGCCTCGTGTGCATGTGGACGTTGGATACTGAATAAAGAAGACTGAAGACAAATCCATGGATCTGAATGATGGTACTGGGTAAAGGTACTGTGGAGGCCCCCATAGCAGCCACATGGACAACTGCCCCTCACCACAGAAGAGTGTACTTGAGAGGACGTCACTGAAGCTGCAGCTAGGGGAGAGGGGCATGTTCGATCAGAGCAAATTTGGAGCAAAGAAGGGGAAGGAAGAGAGAGTGGAGCACATCCTGGCTCATCAGACCTGGAGGACGATATCCCTGCTCTGAACAGCCAATGGACAGAGTGGACAATATGGCTGATCCCACTATGAGACACACCATCCCTTGATGGCCCAAGGCCCTAAGGGGGACAACACTGGAGACTCAGGGCCGGGACTGGCCCAGACTGACCTTGTGACGCTGAGGCAAACCACTAAAAGTGTGCAGCAGAGCAACCATGGGAGCAGAGCAAGGAGCCCCAGGGGGAGTACAAAGGACAGACTCTGGGCCAGAGCATGGTACCCCACTGGACCTGCCTGAAGGACAGGCCTAGAGATCAAAAATCAGACCTTGATCTATTTACGGTTTTTTTTCTTTTAATTAATTTATTCTTCTATGGGTAAGTGGTTTCCTTTTTTGTTGTCATAACTGTGTTCTCACTCATTGCCTATCTTGCTATGACTTGATTTTGGGTGTATATTATTATCTCTACAGATCTATCTAGGTAAGATATACTAGATGAATAGTCTGGAGGAGAAAACAATGGGACCAATGGTCCCATGAAGAAACAGGAGGGGGGAGGAGGGGGCAAGGAGGTGGTACTGACCAAACCAGGGACAGGGGAGCAATAAGTGATCCAAAATCAGTAGCAAGGAGGGTGTGAGTTGCCTGGTAGGGATTCAGCAAGGGCAAGGTAACCAAGAGAAATTACTGAAACCCAAATGAAGGCTGAGCATGATAGTGGGACAAGATGAAAGTAAAAGGAAATAGAGGAAAGAACTAGGTGACAAAGGGTATTTATAGAGGCCCAAAGAGTGGAATGTACATATGTAAATATATTTATATGAATGTAGGGAAACAGATCTATGTGCATATATTTATAGGTTTAGTATTAAGGCAATAGATGGACATTAGGCCTCCACTCAAGCACTTACTCAATGCAAGAACACGTTGTTCTATTAAATTGACATTCCTTCCTGACACGATTGCTGAAGAAAAATGTGTGCATAAGCAAATGTGGTGAAGAAAGCTGACAGTGCCCAGCTATCAAAAGATATACCATCTTAAAGGCTTGAAGATGAACAGCGGCCATCTAGCTGAGAAGCATCAAAGCCCACATGGAAGAAGCACATCAGCTTGGCTGACCACAAGGTGTAGAAGGGACCAGTTATCAGACATTAAAGAACTAAAAATCATATCAGTGGGTGCCCACCTTCATGATATGATCACTGAAGACAAATGTGTAGATAAGCAAATGTGGTGAAGAAAGCTGATGGTGCCCGGCTATCAAAGGATATAGCGTCTGGCGTATTAAAGGCTCGAAGATAAACAAGTGGCCAACTAGTTCAGAAGCAACAAAGCTTACATGGAAGAAACACACGAGCCTGTGTGACCATGAGCTGTTGAAGGGATCAGGTATCAAGCATCAAGGAACAAAAAAGCATATCATTGAAAATGTGGGTGAGTGCGGAGTGGAGACTCAAAGCCCATTGATAGCCAATGGGACACCCCTTACTGAAGGGTTGTGGGGAGGAGATGAGTCAGTCAGGGTGCAGGGTAGCAACGATGAAACATATAACGTTCCTCTAGTTTTAAAATGCTTCCTCCCCCCTCACCCACTATCATGACCCCAATTCTACCTCACAAATCTGGCTAGATCCGAATCTACAGATAGGAACTGTAAACACAGGGAATCCAGGACAGATGGTTCCTGCAGGACCAGTGGTGAGAGTGGCGATGCCTGGAGGGTGGAGAGAATGCGGGATAGAAAGGGGGAACTGACTACAAGAATCTACGTATAGCCTCCTCCCTGGGGGATGGACAGCAGAGAAGGCGGTGGGGGAGACGTCGGACAGTGTAATATATGACAAAATAATAATAATTTATGAATGATGAAGGGTTCATGATATAGGGGGAGTGGGGAAGGAGGGGGAAAATGAGCAGCAGATATTAAGGGCTCAAATAGAAGGCAAATGTTTTGAGAATGATGATGGCAACAAATGTGCATATGTTCTTGACACAATGGATGTATGTATGGATTGTGATAAGAATTGTATGAGCCCCAATAAAATGATTTAAAAAAATAGTACTCTGGAATGCCAAATTTAGCAGTCAAATCTATCTTGGAAGAAATACAACCAGAATGTCCCTTGGAGGCAAGGATGGTGAGACTTTTCTCACGTACTTTGGGCACGTTGTCAGGAAAGACCAGTCCCTGGAAAAGGACATCATCCTTGGTCAAGTAGAAGGGAAATGGCAAAGAGGAGGACTCTCGACAAGATGGACTGACATGGTGCCTGCTACAAAGGCTCAAACATAAGAACCATTCAGAGGCAGGGGCAGACCAGGGAAGTGCTCCATTCTGTTGTGCTTAGGGTCATTATGGGTCACAGTGATGTGACAAAAGCAGGGTGAGGACGGAAACTACATCCCTACACCTGATGTCGGCCCAGAGCCCGAGAAGTCATGGCACTACATTTCTAACGCACACCCCGATGACACTGATGCTGCTGGCCAGTGGACCCCACTTTGAATACTAAGCCTTTAGGGTTTCCCAGATTCTAGGTTTTGTGGACTGCATCCTTGAGATATGCTTTAACATGTTTCTGGTGTGTCCCTGTATTTCCAAAAAAGCAGTACTTTCAAATCTAGAAGCTTAATCAATTCAGGGTTTTTAAAAAAGTGATTTAGGTCAATGTTTATAGAACAAATCCGTTTTCCATGCAATCGTTCAGTTTGATTTATGACATTGATTGCAATTCACACAATGAAATAGCACTCTTCCCCGTGTTTACTATTTCCATCTGTCCTTCCTGTCCCTTTCTGCCTTCTGAGCTTTATCCCTGGGCGAATTTGGCCCTTTCAACCTCAAGTAGTTGATTGTTTTAGGGGGTACAAAGCTTCCTGATGCTGTTCACATGACAAACCTGCCTATTGTTTGGTGAAGGTTGAATCATGAGGGTGAGTTCAGTTCTGGGCCTAAAAAGTGTCTAAGGGCAATACTCTAAGGCAGTGGTTCCCAACCTTCCTAATGCCACAACCCTTTAATACAGTTCCTCATGTGGTGGTGAACCCCCTAACCATAAAATTATTTTTGTTGCTACTTCATAAACTGTCATTTTGCTACTGTTATGAATCAGGTGTCCCCTGTGAAAGGATCGTTCAACCCCCGAAGGGGTCGTGACCCATAGGTTGAGAACCACTGGTCTAAGGGGCTCTGAAAGTCTCTATAACTAATAATCCTGGGCTTTTTTGGATAAGATTTTGAGTTTTGTTCCACATTTTTCTCTCGTCCGGACTTCTGCTGTGATTCCTTACAGAGTGGACAGGAGTGGAAGGTGGGCGCTGGCCTGCAGTTTGGGGCTCAGGGTCCTGGAACCCGAGGTTCACAGGGCCCATACATTCCTTGAATGAATTGCTTCCTTGTGCCTTTGACATGCTTCACTCAGCTCCAGACGGGCCCAGGTCAGCAGTCACACCCCAGTCCGCCAGTCACAAGGTCCCAGTTGCTACTCACTGGAGTAGGATGTAGAGCATTGTGTTTGTGGACTACATGATGCCAGTTGACCTTGGTGTCTCCCGAGACTGTGGTCTCAGGGTGCTGTGTACTTCCTGATGTATTTACTCAGGAGGCACATAATTTGGCACTTTTTGGCGACGCTGATATGGATCAATGGGTTCACATGCTGATTGATAGTCTGAACCGTCCATAATAAATTTCTCTACTAGCCATTGACAATCTTGCTTAGATCCACTATTACAGTTCCTTCATGGTAGGAGTCCTTGTGCCATGCAAGTGGTTAATGTACATGGCTGTGAATCAAGGGTTGGCAGTTTGAGCTCACCCAGAGGTGCCCTGGAAGAGAGGCCTGGCGATGTCCTTCTGCACAACTGTTCACTGAACAACCTGAGGAGCACAGTTCTCCTCGACATGCACATGCTCATGATGAGTCAGCTCAGTAGCAACTTCAGCATTTGTTTTTCTTTAATGAGAGGAGCACTTTGAGGACACCCCTAGTCCTTTCCTTTCAAAACTCTACAAACACCATTTTCCTCCATGAATCCATCCCTGTTCTCTCCCCAGAAAAGAACGTTCTCTTCTCTGTGTCTTGCTCTCCTAGAGTCACAGACCTGGAAGGTCAGACCAGCCAACCTCCTCATTTAACAGGCTAAGAAAACGGAAGCTCCAAAGGCTAAGCGAATTGCCTAATACTGTTTCACTACTTCGGAGTCAGCTGACCTGGAAGTAGACCCAAGATCATTTGACCTGGCAACCAAGAGGTCACGGGTGCCTTTGTCCAGAGGAATTTTGGCAGTTAGATGAGGGCCAAAGCAAAGACTTTTAGAACTTTAGAGTCAGGTGGCTTCTCGGGGTTGCTTCTCATCACCAAAATGCAAGTGCTAGGACCCAGGTTTATTAAGTGTTCTGTCCAAGTCACACAACTCTCTCCTGGGGAACTGGGGCTTAAGCTGCGGCTCTAGGCTAGTGTGGTTTGGCGGTATATAGGCGGGCAGAAGGAAAACGGCACCTAACATAGGGTCACCTATGATTGAGGAAAGGGCGTCTCATGGCTGTTGAAGCAGAGAGGTGTTCACTGAGTGTGTGTTGGGGACTGCCCAGCAGCAGAGGGGGATGGGGATACCACAATGGCATGACGATGGAACGGAGGAGAAGATGCTGAGGGCAGTGGTGAAGCACTGGTCTGGGGAGGGCCTTGGGGTCCTTTCTTTCCCAGTGAATGCTGACCAGTGTCTACGGAAAATCACATCCGTTGCAGTGGCGAGTAAGAAGAGGTGGAAGACTTCCAGAGGCCCCTGAATAAGGGCTCTGCTGGGCTGCTCGGTGAATAGTAGATGCTTGTATGCTGAGTCAGAGCCTCGGGAAGTCCAGGAAGGACAGAGGGGTTGCCAACATACCATCACCAAGACTCCCAATGTCTTTGTTGAGGACATAGGACACTGATAGGCATCCTGCTAGTTGCCACCTACCTAGTCAACTCTGACTTACTTATGGTAACCCCCTAGACAATAGAAAGAAGCATCACCCAGCCCTGCTCCACCTTCACAGCTGTCGGCCTGCTCAAGCCCAAGGTGGTGACCACTGTGCATTCGGAGTGGCTTCCAACCTGGGGCGCAGATGTCAGCACTATATTAGACTCTATTTTGGCACGGGGTTTTCAGTGACTGATGCTCAGAAGTGGATCCCCAGTCCTTTGGTCCCAGTTCATCTCAGTCTGAAAGCTCCGCTGGAACGTGTCTACAGTGCCGGCATAGCTTCCAGCCTCACCGCAGCAAACAGCCACTGAAGGAGGATGAGCTGACTGGCAGATGGCAGCTGAGAGGCACCAGGCCAAAGGAAAGCACCCACACAGCACTCGGTCCAGCCCAGGGTCCTCTTGTAAGAATGGGGGGCTGGTGGTGCTCATTTATCATAGAGAGCATGTCTGTGTGGGTAGGTGAGGGGTGGGAGGGTGTCTCTGGATAAATTGACTCGGCAGATGGGCCAGGGGGAAGCCAGGGCACTGGTTTCGAAAGAGGCGAGTAGCTGGAGAAGAGAGAGCTAGGTGCTCTTAGCACTGGTCTGCATGCAGCCAGACCTGGGGAGGAGCTGCATGATGCCAGCCGGTGTCATTTCCCTACTTGCTTTTGCTCTGCTGTATCACCACCTAGAATGGCCCTCACCAATCTCTTGTCTATTAAAGTCCTACCCTTCTAGCCCCAAAGCTCTGTCCTCTGTGAGCCTTTCCTCAGTGCGCCAGCGAAGTGGCCATCTTTCCTTTTTCTAAAGCTTCACGACTTGTTTGCCTCCTCTTACAGGAAATGTAAATTCGGCCGATTCAGCTCCGCCCTTCTCCTAGCCTGGAAGCTCCTCTTCCCAGCCCTGGGTGCTCCACAGCTCCTGGAACGTCTTACCCATTCCAGGCGCCCAGAATCACCCTTTGTTCATGGAAAGAAAGACTCTGGAGAAATCTCCAAGTAGAGATCAAGGCGTTTCTTGAAGAAACCTGATAAGGCTTCTTTCCTTTGGGCTGATTGCTCACGACCTGGATGCATATACTTCCCCCGCCCCCTCACTGCTGCTGATCTTATAGAGACCCTATAGGACAGAGGAGAGCTGCTTTGGTCGATTTCCAGGGCTGGACATCCTCATGGGGGCAAACAGTCTCATCTTTCTCCTGAGAAGTGGCTGGTGGGTTCAAACTGTGGACCTTGCTGCTAGTAATCCAATATGTATCCCACTATCCCATAATATGAAATGATGAATTTGAAAAATCCCCCAAACCCATTCCCAGCGAGTCGATTCGACTCATGGTGACCCTATGGGGCAGCATAGAACTGCCCCGTAGGTGTACGAGATTGTAACTGTTTCCGGGAGTAGGAAGTCACATATTTCTCCTGCCAGGCATCTGGTGGATTTCAACTGCTGACCTTATGTGAATAGTCCCACCTGTAACTTACTACTGTGCTGGGGCTCCTTGGGTGAACACAGTGACGAAATAACAAGGGCTGAATGTTTGCGAAAGGGAGAGGCTTGGAAGTCTGGAGGACTTAATCCAAGTTTGCAAGCAGTTTGTTCTGATCACAGTGAAAATAGATCTCTGGCTTAATACTGAGGCAACAAGAACAGGGGCATGAAGCATATTTTATATGTAGTCTAAGGGGAGGCACGGTCACATGCTGAGTGATGCCGATGAGCAAGCAGTGTGACTGAGTTATTGTAAAGGCAGACTAGTACCATCTGCCTTAAAACCAAACCAGATGAGGCTGGGATGGAGGCACAACATATAGGGCAGTGGCTTCTGTTGGACTCAGAGGGCTGTTTCTGGACGCAGCAGCCCTGGGGGTGCAGAGGGCAACGCACTGGGCTGATAACTACAGGGTTGGTGGTTTAAACCCACCAACTTCTCCACAGGAGGAAAATGATACTGCGTGTTTTCATAAAGATCTACAGTTTTGGAAATCCAAGGGAGCCATTATACGCTGCCCTATAAGGTCACTATGAGTCATCAATGACTCCCCAGCGGTGAGTTATCAAGATGACATCTGTCGGGGCCTGTTGTCTAATTTGTAATTATGATAGCATTTATATATTATCTACCTATATGGGTATATGTGTATATAGACATCTATCAATGTCTTGATATATTTTACATATAGTTCTTAGAACTATGGATTGTCGGTGTTTGCATCCTCATTTTCCCAGATGAGGAAGCCTGCACTCATTACGCTAAGGAGGGTCCCTGTTCTCCACACTTAGCAATGTCTGGGGCAGGCTTCACGACCCTGCAGATTCCCTGTGCTAGATACAAATGACAAGGCAAGAAGACAGTCCCTGTGATGATTAGATTTTATGTCAACTTGCACATGTGTGAAGGTATGGGTGGAGGTTAACCTCTCTCAGTCAGGACACAGCTTAATGACATTCCCTTGGGGGTGTGGCCTTGTAATAAGAGATGTTGTGGAGAAATTCCCTCTCCCTTCCCACCCTCAGCTTGCTGTTTGCCTGGACTCTGCATCTGGCTCCCCATGCAGCCTGCTGACCCAGGAGTTGCAGCTCCATGTCATGTCCCTGCTGCCTTGGATCCACTCAACTTTGCATCCACCAGCCTGTGATTTCCCTGCTTCCCACTTCACCTTCTTTCTTCATCTGTGTGGGTCTGGAAGGTCTCCAGCTAGCATCTGACTCATGAGCTGGAGTTAAATTGGGCTGGGCTGCTTCCTTGCTATAAAATTCTTTCTTAAGAGAAAGTTTGTGTGTGTGTGTGTATGTGTGTGTGTGTGTTTGTTCTGGTTTTGTTTCTCTAGGAAACTCAGTCTAACAGTCCCACTTAGAGAGCACACACCTGATGTCTGTTAACCCTGTGCTCGCTAACAATGAGACCACATTTGGAATGTGCTAGACGCAGGGATTTAACAAAGACAGTGGAAAACGTGGTGTCTGTGAAGAGAGGGCTGGTCCAGGCAGCTAGGGGGCTGTAAATAAAGGCATATAAGGAAACTGCTAGAGTGGAGATTAATAGGAAGCAACCTGGGAGATAGCTCCTCAGCCCTAGGAAGGGCAGTCAGGTGAAGGAGCGAGGGGGCATGTCGCTGCCGCTGCATGGAGTGCAACTCACAGTGGCCCTGCAGGACAGAGCAGAGCTACCCTCCAAGCTGTCCTATCTTTCGCCCACAAAGGGGCTGGTGGGGTCAATCAGCTGACCTTTCTGTTAGCAGTTGGCCCTTAATCCACCAGGCCTCCTCTGGGCAGCTCCAGAAAGGAGACACAGCCCCATAGAGGAGGAAGTCAGGCACACCTCCCCAAACAGCTCCTGAGCATCTATTTTGCTCTAAGTATTGTGCTAAGCCAAGGCTGGGGAAGGACGTGGCGCTGAGCAGGACATTCAAACTCTGTCCTGGTCAACCTCAGGAAGAACTTTCTGAGAGTCGAAGCTGCCCAGCAGCGGAATAGGCTTTTTACAAAGTGGGGAGCGGGAGGGGGGGATTCCTACCCTCGGGGTCGCCAGGAGGAGACAAGGTGCTCACTTATTAGAATGGACCAGGGTGGCTCCTTTTGCTGAGTGACAGACAAAAAATAAAAATATACAACAATACGAACAGAAAACCCCGAGATGACTGCCCTCGAGTCGATTTGGACTCACGGGGACCCTGCACAGGACCCTGAGGCTGTGCCCCGTCACTGGGGCAGATAGTCTCAGCTTTCTCCCGAGGAGGGGCTGGTGGCTTTGAACACCCGACTCTGCAGTTAGCAGTCCAATGTAAGGCGCCTTGGTCCCATTCCAGTTCAGAGGTTCCGTGTCGCCGTTCCTCTCCGTGGCACAGGCTGGAGCACTGCGCTCAGTGCGTCAGCACAGCCCTGCCCCCTGGGCTATGCGCTCCGCACCCCCGACAGGGAGCCGGGCGGCCAGCTCGGCTGGACAGTGGCCACTGCCCGTGACAGGGATGATGGGGTTCTGCGGGCTGTGTGGGCTCACGGAGTTCAGCGTTGAAGCCATGTGCACACAGCCTGCTTAAGGACATCCCATGGGCAGAAAATGTTTTCTTCCTCTTTAGCCCTCCTCTGTTGCTGTGCCAGGCAGGCACAATGGCGCCTTTGAGAGGGGCAGCTGGGGGGGGGGGGCATTGGCAGGGAGGCTGGAAGTAGAACATTGCAGCTGGGGGTGGGGTGGGGAGGGAGGGAACCAAATTCATTTCCAGGAGTGAGTCTGTACTGGGTGCCAGTTTCCAAAACAAAACTGCTGTTTCTCAGAGCTCCTGGTGGTGGGTTGCCTCAGAGTTGGACAGAGGCAAAAGCCGTCTCCTGTCCACCATGCCACCCTCCCCACATGAAAAACAAAAAGACAGATAGACGGATGGACAAACAGATGCAGAGGAACAGACGTTGCTGCCCGTCTAGGGAGCTCAAGTCACCCTGGAGTGGCTGGGGCTTTGGGAGAGGCCGGCCTTCACTGCGGAGGAGCAGGGTTGTTGGTCACTATCGCCAGGAGGCAGGGAGGGTGCTGGCCAGTGGAGAGGGCTCAAGTTGGAGACACCTTTCCGTTGTCCTGCAGGGTCACTTCCTCCAACCCCACAGCTGCCCGGCACCCTCGCTGCCATCTGGGCTCAGCCCACTCACTCCCTTAACTCTCATCAGTGGGAAAGAGGTGGGAGAGCCCTGGCATTTCCTGTCCTGGCTTCCCAGTTGTCCCAGACCCTCTGCTACTTTCTGAAGTCCTAGTGACAGCACAGGGATGGGTGAGAAAGGTGTTCCCACTCACGAGTTAGGGGGCTGAGTGCCAGGCTGCCAGTCCAGCTATCTCCCCCGTTGTGTTATGATCGGTGCCTTCTGAATGAGTAGCTCCCAGCACCAAGGCACAACTTGGGTCTGGTCAAGCGGGGGTTACCACTACTAGGGTGTCCTCCAATGGTGAGCTCTTTCCCACTTTGGTTCAACTCTACAACCAACAAAGATCTATTGAGCAACTGTTTCAACTGTGGGAGGTCCGGGGATACAGAATAAACAAGATACAATTCTTGCTTCAGACTACCTAATAAATATGCCAAATCCTGAACAGAAACCAGATGATCGATTCGTTAGATACAAGTATTAGGAGAGAAAGGAGCCGTGGTGGGGGCTGGAGGTTAGGCTTGGGTTCTGAACCACAAAGTCGGTGGTTCAGTGGTTCAAATCCACCAGCTGCTGTCTATATTGGGTCACTCTGAGTCAGTGGTTTTTCGTGTGGAGTATAGAGTATATGTCTCTCTCTCTCTCCACCTGCTCTTTTGCAATTTACTGGCCTCTCAGACTCCATTTCCGTGAGTCCATAATGGGAACAATACACACGCTGTGAGCTTGTTTGGCGGATCAAATAAGATAATGCATGGAAATATGAGAAAACGCCTGCCACAAGGTAAGTGCTTAGCAGTGTCTGATGTTGTCATTAACTTGTTGATTCTACTGTGCTTGAGATGTCACACTCAGGTGTGCTTGGTAGTAATTTATCTGATCTGGTAGATGAGACGCCCTTCCTAACAGTCATTTCTTCTGTTTTCTTCATTATTCTTCCAGTGAAGATGAGGGTCAGCAAGCGCATCACTCTGCTGGCCTATGCACTACAGCCAACGAGACATACTTGTATGCAATACTGACCGGCGATTGGACAGAGACTTGGTGGCTATGTGTTGGGCTGATATGCTCAAGATTAGCAGTTTGAAACCACCAGCTGCTCTGTGGGAGAAAGATGAGCCTTTCTCCTCCGGATAAAACTACAGTCTTGGATCTTTATTACTGAATTTAGGAGATTTGGGGAACATCGAGTCAATGCTGACCCATAGTACCCCTGTAGGACAGTTCTGCCCCATTCTACAGGGGTGCTACGTGTCAGCATCAACTCGGTGGCAGTGTGTTTGATATTTAACAACCCCGCTGTGGAGAAAAGAAAGTACTGGTATGGTTTCCTTTCCTGATGTTCCCCGAATCTCCTAAATGCAGTAATAAAGATCCAGGAACTTTTTCAGCGTTCTAGAACTTCTAAGAGAAAGAGTGCATTTTTCACGGACAGGTCCTCCCAGTTCCCTCCCTCCCTCCCTCCTCACTGCAGTCTAGGTGAGTCTGATTCCTCATGTCCCCACAGGACAGAGCAGAACTGCCTGCCCCTGAGGGTTTCTCAGGGGACCTGGACATGGTTAAAAAGGCTCACCTCTCTCCCCACAGTTCTTTAGTCTTTGTTAAAAGTGCACTTTGTTTTGTAGACATTTCTCGGGGAGAAATGATTTTTTCACTAAGGACCTTGATGGTAGAAAGGTTAAGGCCGAGGTGAACCGAGAGGATCTTCCAGGAATCTGCTGCAGGTATGCGTCCCAACGTGACTTGCTGCTACTGAGTCACGTGGCCAGTCAGGTGACCTCTGGTAGCTTTTTGAGTTTTCTGACACCTCCCTGGCCCCGCCTACCCAATGTGCCCTGTATCACCCAATTCTTTTGTGGAATATAGGCCCGAGAGTTCTTCTCTGGAAGTTATCCCAAAGTCTTGGGAAGACACAAAGTGTGTAGAGCCAGGAGTTTGAAGACAAAGAAAATCAAATCCATTCACAAACTACAAAGGAAATGGAAAAGTACAGGCTTGAAGTGAAATGTGGGGGAGGCACTGGTAGGCAATAAAAAAGGGATTCACTCAGAGAGAAAAAGTTATGTGTCGGAAATGGCAAGCAAACAAGGGGATTTTATAAGGGAAAATAGAAAGAGTTTCTCCTTAGCAGAGGATTCTTAGAGAGTTTAGGCATCTGTCAGGAACTCTTGCCATCCAGAGCAGGGCCGAAAGACGCGGAGAGGCTGGGTGGACAGAACTGCATTTAGACATGGGTGACAGATTAGAAAAGCTATAGAATCAGAGACCCTCCAGGGGCCTGATGGAAAAGGAACCGGAGCCAAACTTTCCTAATGTTATTACAGGATTAAAGCAACGCCAACCATCTAATGGTTGTTATTCCTGGGTGGTGAGCGTATGGGTTACGTTCCATCCCCCTCTATCTTTTTAATGTGTTTTATCGTGCGTTTGGATTACTTCTGTAATCAGGAAAGAGCTTAGCACACATAATTATAGATAATAGAGGGGAATGTTGAAAACTGGTGGTGGATGGGTTGGAAGGAGAAATCAGAAGAGGCAAGAGCCGACTTGGATGGCCCTCCCAGGGGGATCCATTATGCTGGAAGCGGGGCCTGGGTGAGGGAGGCGCTGGGCTGTCAGCATATTTTATGGACCAGAAGTAAGAATTCTAAGGACTCTCTCTAGCCCTCCCTTTGTACTCCAGGGTTTCATGTTGTGGTTTGTGGTTAGGTGCCATTGAGTCAGGACTGACCCGTAGTGGTCCTGTGCATGACAGAATGGGACACTGCCCTTCCCGAGACCTCCTCTTAATTGCTCGTATGTTTGAGGCCCTTGCTGCAGCCACTGTGTCAATCTGTCCCATGGAGGGCTTTCCTCTCTTTTGCTGTCCCTCCACTTGACCAAACCCAATGTCCTATTCCAGGGCCTGGTCTCTCCTCATAACATGTCCAAAGTACAGGAGAAGCCCTACCATCCTTGACGCTAAGGAGCATCCTGGCTGTAATTCTAAGGAGGATTCAGGCTGGACAATTCGACACACTACAATCTAGTTGGCTCCAAATCATGGTGAACCCATGTACTACTGTAGATGAATAAAAAATTTTGGCCAATTTTTAGAAGTAGGTATCCAGGCCTTTCTGACTAGTCCATCTTAGTCTGGAAGTCTAAACCTATTCAGCATCATAGTGACACGCAAACCTCCACTGAACAGACAGGCAGCGACTATGCATGAAGGACAGTGGCCTGGAGTTGAACTGGGGTCTCCAATGTGGAAGATGGGGGGTTCTAGTACTGTGCTGCCATCACCACTGCCCCCGGGGACCTAATTTGATGTCCAGATTTTATGTTTTCAAGAACTCCAAGTTCCTGCTAATGCTCACCTCAAGTTTCCATTCTCTGTGACTGGTTCCCATTTCATGCCCCTTGGGATCGCTGAGCATTTCTCCAGTTCCCACCTCCCTTATTCCAAGTTCTAGGAGGTGCTCTGTGCTCAAGTGAGGAGGCTCAATGCATGCGAAGGAGACCAAAGTTTGAAGCGCTCCTCCTAATTTAAGGCACGCTAGACTACAAGGCCCCGTGGTGGCCTCGTGGTTACGCACTGGTCAGCAGTTTGAACCCACCAGCTGCTCAGCGGAGAAAAGTGGTCTATCTCCATAAGGAGTCGCAGCCCTGGAGACTCACAGGGGTGTCCCATAGGGTCACTATGAGTCAGCATTGACTCAATGGCAGTGAGAGGGACAGAGATGTGATACAGAATAAGAATGACCCCGGTTAGAGTTGGGAGTCAGTTCAGCAGTTTAACCTGTGAATGTCCTGACTTTTCTTGTTTGCCAAGTAAAGGCACTGGATTGGATTGGAGCAGTTAAAGGTAGCTGTCTAATGCTAAAAGAATCACACTCATTATATATCAAGCTTCTGTATATGTACCGGGCTAAGCAAAATGTTAGTTTCAGTATTTAGACTAGATTAAATATCCCTTACACAGCACCTAGCACACAGCCCACCGACCCCCTCTTTTTAAAATTGAGGTGGATTTCCCATAACATAAACTTAATCCCTGTAATAGACAGTATTCCGTGGCACCTCGTATTTATCCACTCTGCCTTTTTAAAGTGCTCGGATAGCAAAATCATTTAGGTTGGTTCTATTTTGTTGTAATAAAACAATGCGACACTACATCTCCATGTGAAATCCTTTCCTGCCCAGCCACACATGTTCAGGTGCAGGAAGCTAGGTCTAGCCCTGGTGGTGTAGTGGTGATGTGTTGGGCTGCTCACCATGAAATCAGCAGTTTGAAACCACCAGCCGCTCTGCAGGAGATAAAAGAGGTTTTTTTTTTTTGGTTTGTTTTTTAACTCCCGTAAAGAGT
The DNA here is from genome assembly GCF_050624435.1 of Tenrec ecaudatus. Classification (NCBI taxonomy): domain Eukaryota; kingdom Metazoa; phylum Chordata; class Mammalia; order Afrosoricida; family Tenrecidae; genus Tenrec; species Tenrec ecaudatus. Next base: position 28,196,347 of record NC_134537.1, read on the forward strand.
TACAGTATACGAAACTCACAGTGGCAGTTCTACTCTGTCCTATAGGGTCACTGTGAGTTGGACTTCACTCGATGGCATTGAGCGGGATGGTGCTGGGCTATTATCAGAAATGCCCTGGGAGGAAGGCCTGGTAACCTCCTTCAACTCAGGTAAGTGGAGAAGGACCCAGTGGCTCACTGCCCCTGGAGCCCATGCGGACTCCGCATGGGCATCTAGGACAGAGGAGAACTGCTTCGCAGAGTTCCCAAGACTGTAAATGGCTATGGGAGCAGACAGCCTCATCTGTCTCCCAGGGAGCAGGTGGTGAGTTGGGTAACACTTAACCCACTGGGCCACCAGGGCTCTTGCTGGGTCCTAAGGACTATCAATGCATGTTCAGTTTAGCGAGTACTGCAAGACTGCTCTCCAAAGTGATTTACCCACAAGGGTTTTCCCCAGCAGGGGACACAGCTTCCATGCTGCTTCTCCTAACACTGCCTGGAAGAGTCATGGAGCGTGGAGAGAAAGCAAGGCCCAACGGGCCAGGGGAAGGGGCAAGGTACAGTGTCTGAAGGCACTGTGGAAAATCTGTCTTATCTAATATTTATTTACTTGATTTAAAAAATGACTCAAGGAAAATAAATTGTTATTAAATAGCAATTCTGGGTCAGGGGGGAATAGTATGGATAATTTACTATATTATTCTTATGATTTGGCTGTATTAACAAAAAATATCCTCAATTAAAAGAGCAATTGATGTGCAGAGGCCCCAAATAAACAAAGAGATATTTTGCGACCAGCTTACAAATTTGGCTGCCCTTTCTTCCCCAGACAGAGGTTCAAAGCAGTGGAGCTAGCTAGCCGTTTTCCTCGTGAACACGGTTTGAAAGGTTCGATCAGCTCCCTGGGTAATGCAGATGCTTGCATTTTGTAGCCTGTATAATGAACGACGGTTACAGAAGGCAAAGCAAGTCGAAACCTGCCTGGCTTGCTCCACGTCAACGTGGCTGAGTCTGAAAACCTTGGCAAAGCTATTCCGGGCTCAGGAAAGGGAGGCAATTCACCGCACCCCGCCCTCTCCCCACCCCCACCCCCACCCCCACCCGCGTATTCAGGTGCAGTTAGGTACTAGTGAACATGCAGGGACGCTTTGAAGGGGAGGGCATGGCAGCCCGGAGGCTGCCCGAGCCCAGGGCTGATAGGCTGATGGAGGTGGGACACAGGGGATGTGCGGGCTGGCCCTTCATCAGAGAGCAGCTGCAGGTGCGACTTCCACCCATGTTCCAGCGATAGCACTGGTTTTCCACAGGCCTTCCTCGGTGCTCATGCAGAGGGCGCTCGCGAGCAAGTGCGTGGTAGAATCCTGTCATGCTCTTTCTCAATAAACAGAAGCAGTGTGCGCTTGTTTTCCACAGTAACTGAGATATCGAAAGAAATGAAAGACTGGACTAAAAACCAGATCAGGCCAAGCAAGATCTGGTTATGATTGAGTTTCTTCTCTGAAATGAGGCTTACAGCTCGGGTGACGAGACGGGGCAGTGCCGGTCCCTAAGCACAGATTAGAGCTGGCGAGTAGAGTATGCCCTTAACTCAAACCCAACCCAGAGTCACTGCCGTGGAGTTAACTCACACTGACCCTTTGGGGCAGGGGAGAACTGCCCCTGTCTGTCACTCTTTATAGGAGTAGGGATCCTAGTGCCAAGGAAGCTGGATCCGTAGGCGTACAAGAAATACCTGGGAATCTGCACCTGGTGGAGCTTTGTGTACTGGTGGCCAGTACTGCTCAGAAACTCCCGGGATTCAGGCAAATCTAGATTCGTAGCCTGGCCTGACCACTCACCGGCTGCAGCCCCCCGGGAACTTCTTCAACCAGTTCTCAGCATCTGCTCCTCCTCTGGAGAAGTGGCTATGATACCAGCCGCAAGAGCCGCTTGGAGGACTCTGCTCAGCACCTAGTACCACTGCTGGTTCCAGAAACCAAACCAGACTCACTCACTGCTGACTAACAGCAACCCCTCTGTGGGTTTCTGAGCCTGTAGCTGTTTACAGGAAGAGAGACGGTTCACTCTGTCTCGTAAACACTTACAGTCTCGGGAATTCACAGGATAGTTGTACCCTTTCCTCTAGGGTCACTGTGAGTTGACTTTGACTCCATGGCTGTGAGCTAGTTCCTTTAAAAGGGTGGAAAACTTACCTGGGAAGAGCCTCAGGAGGGAGTCCCCGCCCAGCCTCCAGTGCTCAGAGGACAGCGAGGTGCAAACTTGAAGTCCAGCAAGCGACAAACTCATCAAGGAAAGGGACCCTGTGTCCATCCCTGGAGTCTCTTCTCCTCTGCCTGGGCCTGGCAAAGGCCAGACCTGGGTGGGGGGAGGGGGGACGTGCCTCCAACAGCTCCCCACTAACCCTCAGGTCCAGTTTCCTAGCACCACTTCAGGGAGCCCTCCTCGATTCATAAGCTCCTGTGAGCGCTATCAGGGCATGGATACATCTTTCTTCTCAACCCGATGGTCAGCCTTCTTGCAAGGTAGGGACTAGCCACCCGCGAGTGGCCATGAGTCAGAATCAACTCCAGGGAGACCAGCCAGCTGCTTCAGGGGAAGGAGCTGGTCTCCTTGTGAGGGATCCTAAGGGAGATTCTCCCTGCACAATCTCATTTCAGCTTAGGTTCTACTCCCCAACTTCTTAACCAGGGACCACAAACAACAGGCAGAGGACCCATCTGCTTTGTGTGTGCCCTTCACCATTGTGCCTTTTCTGAAGGAACCTCTCGGTTTTCTCACCTCTAAAATGGGGGCACCAATATCTGCCCCACAGGGTCTCTGCATCAGAGGAAAATGAGATGCTATGTGGGAAAATCTGTAAACCTCCGGGCAGTTTTGCCTCTCGGGCCCTCTACTCCAGTTATCCAGCCGGAGCCCCTCCCTTCCTCAAATTAGCAGCAGGACCGTGTCTTCTGTTCTTTGCGCAGGTTGCTCAGCAGAGTTTGTCTGCCTGAACCAAAGCTGTTAGTGCCCAGTTACTAAGCCAAAGCCTGGACCATGGTGTCTTCCCAGAGGTGCTTTGGAAGAAAGCCCTGGTGAACCTCTCCCCTCAAAAACCAGCTATTGAAACCCTATGGGACTCAGTCTACCCCGATGCACATGGAATCCCGTGACTCAGTGAGTGTCCACTCGACAGCAACTGGAACTGGTCGTGCACTGCCATCAAGTTGATTCTGACTCACGGCGACCCCTTAGGACAGGGTAGAACTGCCCCTGTGGGGTCTCTGAGACGGAAATGCTTTACAGGAGTAGAAAGTTTAATCTTTCTCCCGTGGAGCAGCTGGTGGGTTTGAAAAGCTGCCCTGGTGGCTAGTAGCCCCGTGTATAACCCACGACCCCACCATGGTTCCTATGGTGACTGGTACATGTAGGCAAGGAGGAAGCTTGTGGCAGCTCTGCTGAAGAAGGTACTGGGCGTCTAGCACTTGTTAGGTGCATCTCGATTTATTGGGTTGCAGGTTAACCTTGCCCCAGAAGATTTGGGCCCCCGTCTCTTCCTAGTTACTGGCCATGAAGTCTTGCTCAAGTTATGTAAGGTAGTTGAGGCTCAGTTACCTTATTTTCCAATGCGATGGTACTACCTGCTTCCCGGGGGTGGGGGGGGGGGGCTGGATCGGATGAGGACACCTTATGGTAGCTACTCAAAAAGCATGTGGCTTTTCCCCTTCCCTATTCACATTTCTCCATGTTCTGGTTATCCTTTTAAACCTCTATTTATTCTTAAAAACAAAACAAAACAAAAAAAACCCACTGCAACCGACCGGGACTCAATATAGGGTTTCCAAGGCTATAAAGCTTTATGGAGACAGACAACTTTCGGGTTGGAACCGCTGACCTTGCAGTTATCAGCCTCATGCTTATCCGTAAAAGGTGATACTAACACATGGTCTGCTTAGCTCACCAGGCTGTGGCGTGACTGTGCACTGGGCTCTGAGAAGGGTACCGAGCAGCACGGCGGGGCTGGCTCCATCGGCCTTTCTCAGGAGCTCTGACATTGAGTGGGCTGCTGCTCACAGGCTGGGGATGCTGCCTGCAGCAGCATGGTGCTAAGTTACGTAACCAGGCTGCCTTTACCTGCTCCTGTTGCTTTAGCCCCCTCCTACCTGTCTGTCTGTTTCTCTCTCTCTTTCTCGCTCTCTCTTTCTCTCTCACACACACACACACCCATCACAACACGCTGAGCCATCCACCCATTGATCCCTGGACTCAGAAACGAGGCCTGCCCTGACCCTGCGGGCTCGCAGACGTTGCCTGGCACGTGACACTCTGCCCTTACCCTCATGAATAAATACTCGAAAGACTCATTATAGGGAGCTGAGAATGGCAGGAAGGGCTCCCGAAAGCCCCCAGCAACTCATCGCATGAGCAACCCCAGCCCCCGCAGAGGCCACCGGGCCGGGCAGAGGCCATTTGTGGACCCACAGGGACTGGTTGGGCACAGGCAGGCCCGGAGCCCGGCGCGCAGGCTGCAGACGCCCAGTGGCTGCCTTCTGGGCACCATTTCAAGGCCAGCTGCAGGGAGAACAAGCACTTGCTGTTTCCGCAGCTGGCCGTGGTTAGGCCGGGGCTGTCCCTCACTTGGGGTATAAAAAGAGACCCCACCGGGCGACTGTGCCAACAGGGAGAATGTGTACATATCTGAGCGGCCCCTGCCAGGGCCTCTCCTTCCTGCCTCAGTGCTATGTGTCAATAGAGGAGGGCTGTCTCCTCTCCCCCTGCAGGTGCAGGTGCTCCCAGCCTCCTGCCACCTCTGGACCCCTGTCCCAGGAGGCAGGGCTGCTGTGCCCTCCTCCTCCGGAGCTGGCCCAAAGTTCAGAGGATTAGCTGGGACCTACGCCTCCCACCCTGGTCTCACCGTAACCCAGCAACCGATGGGGAGAGGCTGGCAGAAGAACGCTGGCTTTGAGTTCTGTTTGTGAAAACTCCGAGTGAGTGGCAGCCTTCCGGCAGGGAGTGGCGGGGCTTTCCCACACTGCTTCAGGCCACAGGCTTCTCAAAGGGGTGCCCAGCTCCACGTGACTGCCAGAGGCGGTTCAGACCAAAGCTCGCACTGGGCCGGGAGGGGCCCATAATGGTTGAGCAATCTGGCTGCCGCCTCACCTGTTCCTCTGCCGTGGAAGCCAGGCTATGGGGCTGAATCCCATGGGAAGGCTGAGCAGGGAGCTACAAACTGTCACTAAAGGAGCCTAGGAGGCTGAGGTCCGCGTGCAAGGTGCAGGCAGAGCTGGTGTGGACAGAGGTTTAGGCTGTCAGGTGGCCAGAGCGATTCTTAGGAGAGGATTGCACCAGGGCAGAAGCCCAGTGAGGGGGTGGCAGTGGGCAGCTGCTCAAGCGGGGGAAGGTGAGCCCCTGGGCAAACGCAACTGGCAGGCAGGCTGCTGCCAGGGCCGGAAAAGTGAGTCAAGCAAAGAGCTCTTCCAGCATGGGACACCTGGGCTGTGGGTGCAAAATGAAAACATGGGGCCTCTTGTTCAGCCCCCATCAAGGATTTCAAGGGGGGGGGGTAGCAGAACGAGCGGATCCTTCGGAGGGAGGCACAGTGGACACTGGGTGGGGGACCCCTGGATGGGCTGGCTGGGGCTCATCCTGAAAGCCCCAAGGCAACATGCCTTGCAGGCGGAGTGATTGCCCGGAAGCGTTCCTCCCAGCTCGGCAACTTACCTCCAACTCGATGTGGTCATGGAGCTTCTTGCAGGTAGCAGCAAAGGTCTCGGAGGTGCCAAATTCAAAGTACCACAGCTTGTTCTTCATCCTGCACCATGAAGCAGAGAGAGGGCTCAGAATCCGGGCAGGACTTCCCCAGGTTCCGAACATCGGATTACATACCAACTGCCGTTGGGAACAAATTCCTGCAAAGTCTATCCTATTAAAAAGTTGAGGCATACACACTGGTTTGGAAGAACAAACAGGTACTATGGGGTGTGCATTAAAACATTATAGTCACTGTTTTGTTATGTTTAAGATGTTTTGTGTCTCTGGAAGTATTTCTAGAATGTTTTTTACTCATGGAAAGGTTACTCAATACTAAGACCAACCAGGGAGCTCTGGAGCCAGAGTGGCTTACACAGTGAGCTGTGCTCTGTAAGGTTGGCAGTTTGAGCCCACCAGTCTCTCTGCAGGAGAAAGACGAGGCTGTCTGCTCCCCTGAAGCTTTAAAGTCTTGGAACCCCAAAGCGGCAGTTCTACTCTGTTTTGTAGGTAGGATCGCGCTGAGTCAGAATCTACCCAATGGGCAGTGGGCGGTAAATGCAAGACAAACATTTGACTGATACTAGATGCCAACGATTCTGATTCTGATGTATTTACAAATTTGACTTAGAGACTGATTTCGGAAGAGAACATGTTCATAACCTGGGGGCTGCTTGTAATTGAAGTGGTCATGTGGAATGGACATGATTTGGGCATGAGCAGCCCAAGCCCTCAGCATTGCCCAAACTGAACATTTTTTAGGGTTGATCAGCTGATCAAGGGATGGGAATTTTTACCAAGAGTTCTTGCTAATTGCTTAGAGAAAATCCCATTCTTTTTATTGGCATTATGGCTGCTCAGGGCGGGCTGCCAACTACCCTCTGAGTGTCCTGGTCGGAGCAGGAGCAAGGCCTCCTAGCTGCATCGGGACCAAAGGAAAGGCTCCATGAAACACGAAGTGAGGTGGAGGTGCCAGCAGGGTCTGGTCTTGGTCCTGTCTACTGCTGGGGTAACAGAGGAACGTCAGGGCCAGCCCTCTCCTGGGTATATGATTAGGGTATGCAGGAGAGATCAAATAGCCAGGGGCTGAGGAAGAACAGCTCACACTCGAACTCCCTGCCTTTGAGTGATACTGCTTTTGTCAAGATCTGATTGGGAGATTTGTGGCACCCTTCCACCCCCAATATGTGCCAAATGTCTAGGCCATGATTCTTAGTGGTTTGGCCATTCCATAAGGAGGCAATCTGACAATTATATCATGATGTAGTCACTCCCCATCATGTGATCTGCCGAGATCAAACAGTTGTACACCTTTACTTAGGTCATGACCCGATTCCCTGATCCAGTGTATGGAGAGTAATCCTGATTGTGGTGTGATCACCTCTTATCTTTTATGTAAAGGTAAGATAAAAGCAGAAGAGGAGGACAACCTCCTACCAGCAAGCAAGAAGGGCAGAGAGTGGAGCAGGTCCTTTGGACCAGGCTCCCCATGGGGATGACCTCCCAGACCCAAGGGAAGACCGACATCACAGTCTCTGGTGGTGTCCCAGGAATGCCGGATCCCCGGATAAGGAAAGGAGACCAGAGAGAGAGAGAGAGAGAGAGAGAGAGAGAGAACATCTGCCCCTGAGGAAGGGAGGCTGGGGTCCTAAATTTGGACTTTCAGCCTCCTAAGCTGTGAGAGAATACATTTTGTTAAAGGCCTCCTTTTGTGATATTTGTTACAGTAATACTAGACAATTGATGTGGAGGGAGGGTGGGGTGTGGGGAGAATTAGATTTCCAGCAAGTTGACAAGAGGGGACAGGCCTGTTTGGTGGCAATATCTCCACCCCACAGTTGCGCTTCATCAAACCATGACAACCCTTCACTTAGAACGGCCATGTCCTATTTGCTTCAGAGTTACAGCTCATCATTTGGAATTTTTTTACAATGTCAACGTTTCCCTAAGTGGAAAAAATAATTAGTCAGTTGGGTTCCCATGTAGCTCGGGGCTCTGCAAGGTCAGACGGCCTGTCCCAACATCTGGTCATTTTGATCCGATGGTCCCACCAGGAAGTGTTTCTGAAGATGTTCCATTCCTTCCAAGCCAATTGTCACCCATGATCAGGGCTGGCTAAGAGAAGGGACACCTGTCCCATTTACAAGCTGACAGATTTTGCTGAGGCGGGATTAAGCAAATCACAGTCCTCCCGGCACGCAGGAGAGGGGATGCTACCTTGTTTGCTGCCGATCATACCTCCTCAGATGTGCGGCCCCAGATGGGAGAAGAACTTTGCAGAGAGCTCTGGTTTGTCCCTAACAATGCCCTCCCTCGTTCATAAGCGGGTGTCTTTTTGGAAGGAGAGCCAGGACCTCTTAGTTTTTCTCAACGCGTCTACCTAGAACTTGAAGACGGTGCTCTACTTTTCCACTCTATGAAGATTGCAAAGCTCTAGTGAGTTATGAGTTATCAGTTGAAGTTTGAGTCCAACCCAAGGGAACTTGGAAGAAGGTCATGTACTTACGATAAATCAGCCATGGGCAACCATCCCTACCGGGCACAGTGTGACTCTGACACGCGGGCTGTCCCGAGTCTGGGCCGACCTGACGCCAATGGGTGGCACGGACTCAGAAGTAGCCTTTCTGACTCTCGGTGTGCGGGCCAGGGTGCTCAGAGATGCCTCGCGGTGAAGATAAGAATAGGGAACTCTGGGAACCATGCCCTGTGTTGAAAATGAGAACCGAGCAAACAGACGCAAGGCCGGAACGTCTCCATCAGTGTGTGTCTGAGGTGTCAGCCTTCAACGTGAGCAGGCGAGGTCTGGGGCAGGCATTGCGGGATCCTCATCTGTTAACCGCAAACCAGTGTGTCCAGGGCCTGCCTGTGCTATGAAGTGCGAGACTGTTTGGGAAGCATTGTTTTAGATTAGCGGCTCTCTGTATACCCAGGCATGCGCGTACACATCATCTAGGGATTCTGTTAAAAACGCAGCTTGTGATTTAGTAGATTCTGTGGTTCCTGACAGCATGTGGATATTACAGATCCAAGGACCACACTGCTTCCTGACAGTCAGGAGATCACATCGGTGGCTCTCAGACATGAGCATTCAAATACCGCCCCCTCACCCTGGGGAATGTGGTGGAAAGGCTGCTGCCCGTCCTCCAGTCTGTACGTAGGGTTTCTACATGAAAGCTGTGTCCAGGAGCCTGGGAATCTGCATTAGACAAGGGCCCAGGTGGTCACTCTCCAGGGAGTCATTGGATAGGACAGGAGAAATATTGCCCAATGGGGAAGAAGAGAGAGCCAGCTAAACCTGACGAGGAGGATTCCACAAGGAGGAAAGGAGGAACACGAGGGATTGCCCATAGTCACAGATGGCAAAAGACCAAGCTGCAGGAGAAACAGAGCCCGTCACAAATGTCAAGGTTGACATTCCTCTCTGGCTGGGCGAGCATCCCTGTAGCCAGGAGACCTGCATCAGGATCCCATTTTCAAAGATCACTACTTGTCTGAATCATGACATTTGAAAGTTATTGCCAGGAGATTTAGAGTTTTAATAAAAATCTCCGGAAGCAACAAGCTATTTTTTGCTCAGAAATGACTCTTCTGATGATCTAATAAGGTGAAGAGGTCACCGTTAGGTCAATATTGCAGAATGACTGAGAAGACCCAGCTAACTTCCTGTCCTTTGTAGGCTGAATGTCCATTGCTGACTCTGTAACCTTTGGCAAGTTATTTAACATTTTTAGGCCTCAGTTTCCTCAACTGTAAAATGGAAATGATAAAAAAGATCGACTTCAAAAGGGGAGTTGAGAAAGCACGTCACAATGCTTAACGCATAGTAAGCGCACCCAGACTGTTAGCAATTTATTTCTTGGCTATTATTACTTCAATGTTTTAAGTTGTGATGTTCGCATCATAGGGTAAAGCAAAAGATTTGGTTGTCTAGCTGTATGCATTGTATATATATGCTTCCTGGAACAGAAAAATATGTGGTCATATCTGTCAAATGCTGCGTCTTCAGTTATTGTTAAAAAAAAAAATCTGTTCCACATCTCGTTAATCCCAGAGTATTTTCCAGAGTCATAGACTGCACTCCAATCTCTGGTTAATTAGCCAGACGAGTCATACTATTGGTAAAAGATGTGTTGATGTGATTGTCCTTCTGAGACCACTTGTTTGGTACAAGAAAAAAACAAACCAAATGCTACTGCCATTGAGTTGATCCTGACTATGGTGACCCTGTAGGATAGGGTAAAACTGCCCCTGTGGGTTTTGGGGGCTGTCACCCTTTCTGGTAGTAGAACGCCTCCTCTTTCTCCCATGGGAAGCTTGTGGATTCAGACTCCTGACCTTGTGGTTAGCAGCCCAATGCGTAACCCACTACGTCACCACGGCTCTTTATATAACCTGAAGTCAATGAGACTCCTAGGGCCCCAGAAGCTAGGCTTCCACCAAGACTCTTCATATGGGACTCCTAGGAAACTCTCACTGTCTTCACTTCTACCTCCCCCCTTCTAACTCGGACACGTTTTGGTTAGAAGTGAGTATCTTCCATTACCCATGGTCTTTTGGATTTGCACTGACAAGTAATTTGTATCTTTTTTTGTGTTCAATTCTTGGAAGAACCCAGTGAGTGAGATACTATTGTTACAAATAAATAAATCCAGAACTTGAAGGGGGTAAGTCTTGAAGGGGACGATGTCTTGCTCAACCCTGACTTTCCGACCCCTGAGCCTGCTATTATGCTGGTCCACTTGGACCTGCTCTGCATTTGCTGGTGATAGGGCGTGTGCTGCGGCTTGGTGGGTGCTGTACTGATTCTCTGTGGTTCTCCTTTGCTGGAAGCTGGTGAAAGGATGCACATGGATGCCCGGGGGTTAATGGTTGTATCACATCCCGGGAAATACTGCCTGCTGGGAAGCCTCACCCTCTCCTGGCGCCCAATGGTCAGGGAAGTTCTGGAGGCACCTCAGTTGGTATGCCACAAGAACTTCCTGGTATGGAATCTGCAGAGCTTGGGATAGTCAGGGAGACCGGAACTGACCCCCAGCCAAGCCAGGGACCTCCAGAGTCACTCGGCCCCTCTCTTTCTCTAAGTTCACCTAGGAACAGGGCGGAGGCACTGCCCTTGAACCGTAGGCAACACAAAGCGGGGCAGGGAAGGCTCGGGGACAATCTTGGGACCAACAGATAAATTACTCTTCAAGTATTTTTCATTTCAGGGTTAAGGTGAGTGTTTTCAGTCCTCCTGGTAAGAGTGGGCAGTGTGGCCCTAAGGCAGAAGGTGCAGAATGGAATCCATTATAATGTGGCTCCGCCTCTACAGGTAGGCTAGCTTTGAGCAAGTCACTCGAGTTGTCTGAGCCTCCTTACTAATAAGATTGGCCACCATGTAACTCAGAGTCTGAGAAAGATTAAATGAGATCACACATGTAGCATTACCTAGAACAGGTATGATGTGTAGAAGACCTTGATTCTCTAGTCATTAAAAATTTTGATGATGGCTCATCGATATGCAAAGTACCTGTAGGTCATATATCGGGTCTTCAGAAGAATTGCCACTCGTCTTTATTTAGAGTAATGCAAAGGGGAGAGTTTTGGTTACTTCTCTCCTGGGCACCTTGGTGGCGCAGAGGTAAAGCATTGGACTGCCCACTGAAGGGCCCGAGGGAGAAAGATGCAGCTGTCTGTCTCCATAAAGAGGTATTGTTTGGGGATGCTTCCCTAGGGGAATCGACCCCCTACTAGTGGGTTGGTTTTAGTTTAGATTTAAGTACCAAATGGGTGGAAGAAAAAGTCAGCTTTCTGGAAGAAGGCACAGAGAAGGGGACAATTGCAATTGGAATAGAGATGGCTTGAAGGGGCCATTAATAGTGGGCCTGCGGTGGAGAAAGGCTTCAGGCCAAGTGGCCTATGAGGAGATAAGACAAACCATTCCTGGGAAGAGTTTGGGGTCCTCTTGCCAAGGACTGCACTGGCTTGGTTCCCCGAAGGGACTCTCTCTCCTTTTCCTGCTGTCCTGGGATCAGGAAGGACTCCAACTCCCATCTCTCTCTCCCTGCCAACCAAGAACCAAGGGGCCCCTCGTCTAGATGATTTGGTTCTGTGAACAGTGTCAGAGCAGATCTCTACAGCATGGAGTGAAGGCAGGTCAACTGGGGATTTGGAAGTAGAAAAAGACTGTGTCATGTGGAACTGAATGCACCTCCCACGCAGCTTCCTTTCCCTTCTCTTCCTTCACCAGCAACAACCCCGTCCCCTCCATCTTCACCTTCCCAAAGCCTCTGTTCTGGCAGACACCTGCCTGTGGGCACAGGGCACCTTGCATTTTGAGAGGGAGACACAGCACCACTGTCCTCGCCCAGGTTTCTTCTTTTCTGAAGCTGCCGCCCCACCCACTTAACTCTGTGCTCTTGCTGCAGGACCATCTGTTTGGCGGCCTGTCCTTCAAGAGCATGGCATTTGGACTCTATCGGAGGGGCTGGGGTCCATGCCTGGCTCCACCTCTTATTGGCTGAAAAAACGGTTTAAGTTCTTTGAACCTTCATTTCCTCATTTGCCAAATGGGAATATTAATCTCTACCCAACAACACTGTTGTGCAGATCACGTGGCAAATGAAAGCAGGAAGCAGGTATTCAGGAAATGCGATGTGTTCAGCTGCTGCTCTCTCTGGTTGCTAGGAGACACTGTCATGGGAAGACTCATCCTAAGGGGCGGGTTGGGGTTGGGTGGCAGGAGCTGTGTGGGGTCTATCACATGCAGCCAAGATTTTTTTGTTGTTAAGAAAATAAAACTAACCATGTTTTAATAGCTCCTGGAAGGCTTTATTCTGTGGCTCTCTTCCTGAGTTTGCTTTGGCCTGCCATTTCTTTCCTTTCTCAAAATCGCCTCTCAGTTAGAGGTGACTAATCCTTAACCAGTTATCCTGACCCCCAATTCCAGGTCCAGAAAGCTGCGAGGTTCACGACCAGGCTGTAAACAGCCCAGGTGCACCCATTCTTGAGGCAGAGGTTCCTGTCGGAGGGATGGCCAAGAATAGTGGGGACCCTGGGGGTTGACTCGATTGCTGACTTTTCATTTCCCTTTGGCTCACAAGGAAACAACGCCGAATGCAAACCAGTTAGTTCAATCTTTCCGTCTGACAGATGAGAGGGAGAGATAGCAGACCATCAAAAATGATCTTTTATATTTGTCAGCAACTTAGGGCTGGAATCCAGTCATCATTTTGACAGCTATCTATAGCCCGTTTTCAAGGGTGTCCACAAGTAAAGCGAGCTAGCTGCTGCAGCATTTTGCTAGCACAGGCAACTTACTGAACCCTCCTTTCTCAGCTCCGCCCTTGAACTTCTGGTGGCCCCCTTTCTGAGAATCTAGGGGGTTTTAAGGGGAGTGCAGTTTTGAAGGTCTCAAAGCATGAAACCCTTCTGGAGGGGTACAGAAGCCCACAAAGAGTACACGACAGTTAGTTCTATAAATGGATGTCCTTGAAGTCAAGGTATTCCTCCTAGTGGTTTGTATTTTGATAGCCAGGCTCCCTGAGCAGCTCCTGCCTCCAATCGTCTGTTGCCCGCTTTGCCAGCAAGCAGGAGGCCGGGAGGCTTGAAGTGGCAGATGTTTCCCCACTCATAAAGAGAAAAAACACCCTTCAGGTGCGTGTGACGACATGGATGAACCGTGACCGCGTTGTGCTAACTGAAATAAGCCAGATATAAAAGGACAAATGTCGTATGATCCTAATATACGAAAGCCCACAATTGGTCAGTGCACAGAGATCAAAATAGATTTGTGCTTGCTAGTTCTTGTGTGGGTGGATGGGGGCAAGGGTTTGGGGATTACTGTCTAATGGGTCCTGAGTTTCAGAGCTCTGGTGGCGCTGTTGGGTTTGGATTGGACTGCTTACCTCAAGGTCAGCAGTTCAAACCCACCTGGGGAGAAAGATGTAGTGGGTCGGAAACCCTGCAAGGCAGGTCCACTTTGTCTCATAGGGCTGCTGGGGGGGGGGGGCGGAGTCTACTCAATGGCCATTGGTTCGGTTTGGTTTGGGGATTTCTGTGTGGACCGGTGACAAGCTTTTGGAAATCCACAGTGGCGATGGTCTCACAACATTATGGCTGTGATTACATCACTGAATTATATACTCTTAAAATGGCCAAAAGTGAGTTCTAGCTTGTCACACTAAAACAAAAGAACAAAAACAATTGTTTACAGAGCAATTAATAAAATAAAGCAAAAGCCTAAATCCTCCTGGCGCTGCCCCTAAGAGGGTGCTCGGGTTGGGATGGGAAGGACAGGATATGGTGGTAGAAGCCCAGCTTTCTAGACCCTGGGGCTATCCATGGTAGCCAGGGGAGTCGTTGGGACCTTGAGACCCAGTTCCTCTCTCATACAATTCCTCCAAGTTCACTCACAATCTGTGAGAAGACAGCACCAGAACCCCAAGCTCTCCAACGGTGGATCCACGAGCTCCGAGAGGGGCCCAGGCCCAAGGGTGGCCTGAGATGAGCTTGTCTCACAAGAAGCCAGTAAGATGCGCTCCTATGTCAACCCGCTTGCCAACTTTGAAAGACAACAGTGGATCGGCCAAGGAACACACACCCTTGGAAAGCAACGATGTTTCCTGAGGCTATTTCTAGCCAGAGGGCCATTTCTGTGTGTCGATTGTAAATTTCCATATGGTTTATCTCAACGCCTCAACAAAAGTTGATCTCTCCTGACACCCTCTGGGGTTGGCTGGGTGCCATGGCTACTGCTGAATGTAGAGGGCGTGCGTGCTGGGGATGCCGTGGGGAAGGGTGTCCCTGAAAACAGCGAAGTTAGTGGTTTTCAACTGACCAGCTGCTCCCTAGGAGAAAAGATCCATCAACCTGCTCCCTGGAAGATGACAGGCGATGGGGCGGTCCCACACAGGGGTGGGGGGTGGGGTGGGGAGTCACTGTCGAGTCAGCCCTGACTGCGTGGCAATGAACAAGAACAACAACGTGGAAAAGGGCGGACCAGCGTCAGGTGAGCCAAACCAAACAGGTATAATACGCACAAACGCAACTAGAGATTGGGGTTGGAGTGTAATGGAGTGCATGATAATGATATTGGGGATCTTTTATCTGGTATAACCTCGTATGTTGTTTGAATCCTAAATGCCACAGAAAGTTTCTTAGTAACGGCGTTAACCAAAGTGTAACCAAGAGTTTTTAAACAAACAAACGCCAAGCCAGGTGGACTTGGTTGTCCGGCCAGGATGTTAGGTCCTGTGGGAGGCCCTGGCCCGTCATCTCACAGGTGTTGCAGAGGCCATCTGGGTGCCCACACCCCCAGCTGCCCTGGCCCATCAGAGAGCTTGTCACCACATCTAATCCGCCCTGCATGCTGTCCTGTTCTCACCGCTCCCTGGAATGGACATGCAGTGACCCTCCGGCACGGAGCGATGGATGGAATAATCTTTTTCAAGAGGGGCCAGTGAACTCTCAAGGGAGAGTGAACACCCAGCCATCAGGAAGGAGCCTTTAGAAATAGCTGGTTTTGTTCTCTGAATGTGACTCTTGTGCCTGCTGTTCCTGCCAACAGATTTGTCTTGGCTCGGAGTAGTTCAGCTTCCAGGGGCAAGGCATTCCCTGGCTTTAGTCCACACCTGGGACAAGCCTGGTGTTCATGGCACTCCGAGAAGGCTAGCGTGATGAATGGCGGTGGCCTGGAGACCAGACCGGGGGACAGAAAGGGGAGCCGCCTATGAAGCGATGGACATACACACACACACACACACACACACACACACACACACACTCACACACACACCCTAAAAGGCCAAGAAAGGAGGGAGGCACTGTCCTCTCCAGGCCGTTCTTTCTCAGAGAGATCCTACAGGACAGAGTAAAACTGTCCCCACTGGGCTTGTGAGGCGGTAATCTTGACAGCAACACTGTCTCGTCTTTCTCCTGCTGGTGGGTTCAAACTGCTGCCCTGTTGGCTAGTGGCTGACTGAGTACTTAACCCACTGCACTGCCGGGGGGAGCTTGGCTAGCCATTTCTTTTATTGTGGAAAGGTGGCATTTTCTTAGTACCCTGTGAATTCACATCCAAAGTCATTTTCATGTAAAGTCAACAGGGGACTTCAGGGGACTCCATGCCCAGTTTTCCTCAGCCAGGGGGTCACAGGTTCCAAGGCATGTGGGGGTGCATGGGCTGCTGTCAACATTTCTCAATGTGCAATAGTATTTGTGTACTTAATTACAATAAGGGCTGTTGTTGTTATTTTGGACATGCTCTGGAATTACTTAATCCACTGTTTACTGCTTGCTTATTGGAGGCACTGATTGACGAATGGATGCCATTGAATAAATGAATAATTACCTAGAATAGCCTCTTGAATGCTGAAATTTTTTTTCAATATGGTACGTAGAAGGGTGTGTGTGTGTGCATGCGTGCGCTTGCATTTGGCAGTTAGTTAGAAGGAATTCTTCAGTGAATGAGTGAGGACCTGCTTCTCCAGGGTCAGGTCTGGATATTGGCTGTCTTCTCTGCCATGATGACTCGCTCTGACTGCTCAGAACACTAGGATTCTTTGACACCAAAGAGTTTGTGGTCTGGGCTTCTCTACTAGTCGCTGGCCATCACTTTTGCCCCAAACGTCACAAAGGGCCAGTCCTACAAGTCTCAGGCCCATAGCACCTCTCCACGCTTCACGGGTAACTCCAGGCTCCCCCGATTGGACTCCGTCAAGTAGCCCTTCTCTCACAGAACAAGTTTGCTTCCACGGACTGTGGACACGTTTTCCTTGGATGGGCGCTCCCCCATCATGTCTAGCACCTGACAATGCCTCCTTCTAAGGGCAGGACTCCAGGAATCAAGCCTGCCAAAGTCTGGAATTGGATGTCTCCCCCGCCGCAGCTCACAGGGATTCACGTATGCCCGGGTATTAGACACAGGTCCCACCAGAAAGGCTTTCCATGATGGCAAGCCTGCTCACAGACATGGCTCCAGGAGACGCGGGGTCTCTGAGAAGTCTTGGCAGTGTGACAGGAAGCTGCCACCGTGGTGTGAATGCCACCACTCAGTTCCATCGTGACCCCCAAGGAGAGACAGCAGGTGAGGCCACCAGGCCAGGGAAGCCATCTTGGCAGGTTCCTACTCCCAAGGGCTTACATCTCTCGGATGTTTGTCCAGTTTGTGTCTGTCCTAGTCTGGAGAAAATAGCTCCTTCTCCTTACCCAAGAATGAAAAATAAAAGAGAAAAGAAATCAAACCAATCCCCCTACGTTGGCTTGCTCTTTAGCAATCCCTTCTCCCTTTGAAGATTAATTCAAGGAATTAAAATTTCCTCCAGGCAGAGGGCACGGGGTCCGCTTGCGCCCCCAGTGATCAGAGCGCGAAGTCAAGTAGTGGGACAGAAAGAAACCATGAGCCCGGAGGGGGACGCAGAGGGAGCCGGGTCAGCGAGTGGAGACTCTCCGTGGTCATCTGGGAGGGCAGCGCAGGATCGCTCCCCTCCACTTTCCAAGTCCCACCTTTTGGTTAGCAGCCCAGCACTGAGCCACGGTTCCCCCCGGGTTCCCTCTGTAACCATCACGGAGCTGTTATGCGTCTTCTTGATCCTGAACCTGCTTCCTCAGTGTTCCCTCTTTCATCACCGGAAAAGCTGGCCTTTGAAGGAGGTCGAGGCGCCGGAGCGTGAGGACGCCTGATTAGAACGGAAATAAACCACCAAGTCTGGAGAAGGCAGGCTGCTTCCCAGGAATTGCGCCTTTCCCCCCAGGGAGCACCACTTCCTGGGTCCTGACCCACCAAGGCAGGAAACCAGGGGCTGCCTGGGGGGGGCAGAGGCAGACTTGGGAAGCAGGCCCACACCCTTCCCCCTCCTGGGATGCAGGTGGGTCCAGGAGAGTGACAGAATCCTCTCTCTAGCCTGTCTCCAACTCCTCCCCTTACCCCCAGGACTATGCTCACCTCTGACACACATGGGGTCACTCCAGGTGCTGGGAAAACTCCCAGTTCCCCCTGAGCAAATGTTTGCTATGTGCCAGCCACCGCATGGGCTGCCTAATATGCCAAAGGGCCCTGTCAGATGATCCCCACATCTACCTGTGGCAGGTAGGTCTCATGAGCATCTGGTCAGCCTCCCCTCATAGAGATCCTCTAGGACAGGGTTTCTGAGACCGGACCTCTTTATGGGAGTAGAAAGCCCATCTGCTTTGTAGCCGCTGGTAGTTTCGAACTGCTGACCTTGTGGTTAGTTGCCCCAGGCATAACCCTTACACCACCATGCCGTGGTTTTGTAGCTGTTTTCTGGATTGTTGTTCCTTGGCACATGCGCAGCTAGGCAGGAGTGGTGACACATTGTCCACGGGGAAGCGGGCGGCATGGCCTGCTTGCCTCTCTCCTGAGCATGAGGGAGTGTGCGGCTTATGTAAGGCAGGGTCTAGGACAGATCAGGTGATACAAGTGCCTCGGTGGGTCAGGCCAGGTGTTCTTTACCCTAAGCACATTTCCCCAGAGAAACAATGTTCTGTCCACAGTCGGGTTCCTAGGCTCGCCTACAAAAGCCACTTGGTTTAGCATGCTCTCGGCTGCTAGTGGAAGTCCACCTTGGAAGAAAGGAAGGCCATGATCGTCTGCTTTCCAAACACACGCAGCCATTGAACTGCCCGCGCCAACCTGAAGGCAAAGGCTACTGGTTGGGTCAGCGGTAGGTCCAGGGTGAGTCCTTTCCTCCTTGCTTCTCCAACCTTTTAAGCATACTCCCGCGCATCGCCATCTCGGCGCCTCACTGCCTCGCAAGATCGCAGCACACACAGCCAGCAAAACCCTGTCCCCCCCCTTCTGAGAGTCACCTCCATCTGCCCTCTGATTCACTTCCACTCGGAGGGTATGGCTCTGAGACTCTGAGACTGGACCTGGACTTGCCACCCTGCAAGGGCACTATAAAATTGGCATGTGTCCTGCTCCACATGCACCAGAGCCATCCCTGGGCCATGCGTGTCTCCTCTCGGGAACAGGTCCCGTTCAGTGTTGCCTCTCACGGTGCCGCTGGCAGATCTGGCCCAGCTGTAGGCGTGGCCCCCATGCCACTTCCTTGGGACAACTGCTTGGCATCACTTCTGCCTGGGCTCTTACTTCTGGTTCACCCCTGCTATCCCTCTGCGGGCTGTGATTTCACTTCCATGGGAACATTCGACTTTGTCCCCCTTGATGCTCACTTTAAAGCTCTCCTGTTGGTATGCAAGTCTCTGGCCAACGCGTCCTTCGTGGTTTATGTGACGAGGTTCCAGAACCCACAGTTCACGTGAGGAGCAATCCTTTACACAAGTCAGAGGGGCATGGTTTGTCTCTTCTCTCTCCGGCTGGCACCTTTAGGCCTCAGAACAAACCTTTCCTCCCACTAAGGCCTGATGTTTGTGAGCAAGGTTAAAAAAAGAGGATACGGGGTCACTACCTCCCCTCCTCGGGAAGTCAGTGGGGCATGGTGTTTGTCAAAAGATACAGTTAGTCGCTCAGGTTGGGGGGCAACAGCCACTGAGAGAGGAAGTTTTGGGGTCTCCTTAGGGATGGTATAGGTAGGGCACACAACATTTGTGTATAACCCACCTGAGAGGCCATCCCTGGCTACGGGGAGCATGGCAGCAGGAAGGGCCCCATGTAAGTCTCTCACCTACAACACAAGGGAGAATCTCCATGTCTGCCCAGGAAGCTCCCGAGCCAAGGCAGGCTGCTCCTGGCGGGAATCCGTGTGCTGCCCCATTCTTGTAAGTTATGCGTTCCGGTGCTGACCAGGAGCACGTGGTGTTTATGGCACAGCCGTATCGTGATCGATACCCTCTTTCCAACATCCCCTTGATGCCAGTGTGGGGCTGAGAGGACCCAGTTTTGAAACAGTGCTACCCCCACCCACTTTTCCTGCCACCCCACCCCTCTTGCCCCAAGAACAATTCCTAGAGTGGAGAAAACCTACTCAACACCTGCAAGACAAAAACGACAACAAAACAAAACAAACCCCAGTCGTCAGGTGCCAGAGAGACTCCGAGCGACTCTGCACAACAGAACCAAGCAGGGTCCAGTCCTGCGCAGCCTCACAGTGGTTCCTATGCACGAACCCATCCTTGCAGTCACTGCGTCCCTCCATCTCGCCGAGGGCCTTGCTCTCGTCCGCTGCCCCTCTGCTTTACCAGGTCTGATGATGTCCTTCTCCAGAGACTGGTCTCTCCTGATAGCAAGTCCAAAGTGTGTGAGATGAAGTGCCACCATCCTTGTCTCTAAGGAGCACCCTGTAACTTCTCTGAAATAGGCAGCAAAGCAAAACTTGGAAACTGTCTGTCTGAGGGCGTCGCACTGACCAGGGATGGGCAGGGACCTAAAGGACAGGCCCCGAAGAAGAGAAGAACAAGGTACAAAGCGGCTCCCCACCCCTCAGCCAAGTCTCCGGCCCTCTCCCTGCAGGGGGATCCTTTTATGGGGAGTAGATGCTTTTTAATATGTGTTAAAAACCTGCGGTCCTCAACCACGTCCCTCTGTCGGCATAACTGTGGCAGGCAGTCCTGAGCACCGGTTGGTGATACCAGTCTGGCTACCTAGGAGTCGAGCCCCACCTGTGAGCCCACGGACACTCTGGAGTGCTGTCAGAGTTGTGCAGGCACGTCCTGCAACCCAGAGCAGGCATTCAGCAGAATACCGAAAACCGCGGGGAGGGGAGCCTGCGGTCCAGGACATTTGGGAAACAATATATTATATCTGTAGTCAACTGTTGCCTGATTGCCAGAGGGTAGGGTCCACAGTCAAGGTTGTTCCACAACTGGACAGAGCACAACTGCTGGACTTGGACTTTCCACGTGTCTTGGATGCTCCGCCCTGCCCCCTTCTCTTGTGAGCTTCCTCTGAGGAGGAAGCAGGTTGAACATTCGTTCGCCAAGACTACTTGAACACATACTTGAAGACGATTACGTGGGCAGTCATCTCAGACCGTCACCCAACCCCATGCTGAGTGTGAACTGCTCCGCCCCCTTTAGGATGTTTCAGTGGGGGGGGGGAGCCTCACACCGCTTTCCCCTCCAAATAGGCATTGGGTTCTAGCTCTTTATCGCCATGCTCTATCTATCTATTAATCAGACTTGGATGTTGATTAATGTTCTCTTCGCCATCCTCTCTTTTCTTTCTGAATCATTACTTTGAGAGTGTCTAGCAACCCTCCATCCATGCGAATGCATGGCCCTCCTGAGCTTGCCCGCAGCCCCTTCGTTGCCGCCTTTGGTCAGAGCCTGGTTTGCGTTTGCAGCATTCATGCTCTGTGACCACCTCAGCCAAGAAAAATAAGCAATTGGCCCCATCACATTCCTAGCACTATAGTTCCTGGTCATCAAGGTGACAACCTGGAGACACAATTCTTGGATCGGCTTGGAAATGTATTTATTTGGCCAGCCTGGTGGTTTGCAAAATTGGAAAAAAGGCCAGATTCTTGTGACCAGTCAGATCTGTCGACATTGAGTTGTTTTCCAGCCTGGCAACAGTTGCCTGGCGCCCAGGCCTGGCTGATCCCTTTAGACAGGGCACATGTTTTCCCATTTGCTACGGTCCCTGTCACTCCCCAAGGCCAAGGCCTCACCCCCAGCCGCTTCCATCACCCACATGAACACTCTGGCCTCTGCAGGCCTCTAGATTTGTGACCCTTAGCATAGGCCTTTGCTGTTTTCTCCCAGAATTTTCCTGGAAACTTGCTTAAAAGTGTCCCCCCAACTTCCTTCCCAATCTGCTTCTTCTTACCTGAGCTGCTGACGCTATTGCTCATATGGTCTAATGTGCATCTGATCTCAAGGGCTAGCTGACTCAAATCTGAAGGTGTTGCATTTTCAAGGATCCGCCGCCTAAGAACAAACACATATCTCAAATCCACTTCTCCTGGGGGATGAGCTGGGGCCTATCTCAGTTGCTCTGTATTTATGAATCAAGAAACAGCACAGTATATCATCTCATCGGCAATCGTGGGATGGAAAGTACTTGGCTTTTCCTTAAAAGGGCAAGTGTAAGCTAATGTTTACCTTTCCTGAATTTTCTAATGCGTATGAATGATGGTTATTATGAATATGAACCTTGCACCTTGAATTTGATTCTATTTTTTTATCCACATCCCCACCCCTTCCGAATTTGATTCTTAAAGAACAAATGATCTAGTTAGGAGACTGTCCACCTGCACATCTTTTCTTATTTCCTAGCCTATTTCCCAAGGGGAAGCAATTGTAAGTACCATTATAAACTCGGCCATCGGTCCGAGCCAGAGGGCTATTCTCACCTCAACCTTGCACATGGCTTCAGAGTCTCTCCCGATGGGTAGGTAAGAGGCAAGGTGGTTCCCAGAGAAGAAAGGGGGACGCTGACCAATCAGAATGTCCTGTGTGGACAGTGCCAGCAGAAGCTTCTCTAAGGCTCACAGTTGGGGGTGTAATCTATCCAGGACTTTCCCGCCACCTCTTACCCTGTGGTGACCCAAAGCTGAAGATTATGGGCACACTTCAGCTCCTTGAGTTCAAAGACAACGCAAGGCACTTGGCTTGATTGGCATTTTGAAATGCTCTTCAAAAAAGGGCCACTTTGAACATTAAAGAGACTCTTCCCTCAATAGAGTAGAAAGCGTCTTGTTACTAGACAGGGAGGAATTTCAGCTTAAGTGTAGATTCGGTCAACATGAATGTGTAAGTCCTGACTGCCGCATTAGTGGTGTGAGAGCATATGTACCTTTGGGGGACGAGGAGAACCCCTATCTGATTGAAGAACACTAGGGTAGCGGGGAAATGCTCAGTAAAAATGTGAAGTGGTCAGGCCTAGAAAAAGAAAAAAAGAAAATTAAACACTCCTACAATCTTCAAAGTAGAGATTTGAGGGCCTTGTAAGAGGGGTGTTTGTAAAGGGATACTTACAGCTGGAGAGGAACTGAATTTTAAAGCCCCGTCCACCACCGAGGTTCTTTAAGTAATGATTACGGGTACGAACGCCATCCTCGATTTCAAGATTCTAATGTACTCACAATACATAGTGCTGCAAGTTCTCCGGACAAATCCCTGTAGTAATCAATAGTATTATACCAATACCTGAAAAATGGTAAGTTCACATGTTTTGTCTCCTTGGGTTCTCATCAACTCCTTGTGAGATGGTTGTAATTTCCATTTTACACATGAGAACATTAAGAATCAAAGAAGTGGGTAATTTCCTACTCTCCAGTTTCTAACAGAGTACGCCCAAGTTCTGTGATGTGCAAGTATATCAGAACATGTATGCAACCCACATCAGTTCTAACTGGAGAGAAGAGCTCCGTTAGGCCACAAAAGTATCCCTGTGCCAAAGGGACCACACGTCTCCAAAGTTCTAATTGGTAAAGGATGACACCAGGCTAATGAACTCTGAGATTCTTCTCCCTGGAGCTAAAACACAGTAAAACATGAATAAAAGTGCATTCTCTCTCTCTCTCTCTCTCTCTCTCATACACACACACCAGTCAACCATGTTAAGCTACGTTAAAAAGCCACCACAGGCACGGGGCCAGCCCCAATCCCAACTATGTGGTCACAACACGCACCCCCTCTCCCTCAGAAGAATGCGTTTCAGGGGACAGCACTGGGGCTACAGCTTGGGGAGAGGGGTGCTCCTGGTTAGAGCACATGGGAGAAATGAAAAGGAAGGGAAGGACATCCTGGCCCACCAAGCCCCGAGGACGATATTCCTGCTCAGAGCAGACAAAGCACAGAGAGGACCATAGGACTGTCCCTACCACGAGACAAGATATCCTTCACTAAACCATAGCGCTGCAGGGGACAACACTGGAGATATAGTGCAGAAATTGTGAACAATCTGACCTCACCACTCTGGGGAGAAACACTAAGGGCATACAACAGAGTAGCAAGGGGAACCAAGTGATGAAATCCCCGGGGAATACCAAAAATAGACTTTGGAGACAGAGTGTGGCACCCCATCAGACTGGAACTCCACTGGAAAAGACTCGTAAAGGCCAATTATTTATAGGCTTTTCCATTTTTTTCAGTGGATTTCTTTTTGTTTTTTGTTGTTTTGTTGGTCTTGACTTCCTTTGTTGTTTTATTTGGCTTTGCCTGGTTTTTGAATTTATTAAGGTACCTGCATGTCTATTTAGATAAGTTAGGCCGGATAAATAATTCAGAGATGAAAGAATGGGACCAATGAATCCAGAGGGATACGGTAGAAGGGGAGGTGAGAGAAAGGAAGGAGGCCAGGGAACCAACCCAGGGACAAGGGAACAACAAGTGAACTAATATCAATGGAGAGAAGGGCATAGGATGCCTAGTGCAGCTTAATCAAGGGCAAGGTAGCAGCGAGGAATTACTAAACCTGAATGAAGACTGAACATTATATATACATATATAAATTCATATATACATGAATAGAACTATGTATTCATATCTATATGTTAAGAATTAAGGTTGCAGTTGGACATTGGGCCTCGACTCAAGTACTCCCTTAACACAAGAGCACTTTGTTCTAACAATTCAGCATTCTGTGATGCTCACCTTTCCCTGAAGACAAAATGGGTGCATAAGCAAATGTGGTGAAAAAAAGCTGATGGTGCCCGGCTATCAAAAGATATAGTGTCTGGGGTCTTAAAGGCTTGAAGATAAACAAGCAGCCATCTAGCAGAGAAACAACAAGCCTGTATGATCACAAAAGAAGCACACCAGTCTGTGTGATCATGAGTTGTCAATGGGATCAGGTATCAGGCATCTAAGACTCAGAACAAAATCATACCCAATGTGAATGGGGGTGGGAGGGCATGGAGTGGAGACCCAATGTCCATCTGTAGACAATTGGACATCTCCTCACAGAGGGGTCACAGGGAAGAGATGAGCCAGTCAGGGTGCAGTATAGTACCGATGAAACACAACTTTCCTCTAGCTCTTTGGTGCTTCCTTCACCCCACTATCATGACCTCAATTCTACCTTACAAATTGGATTAGACCAGAACATACACACTGCTACAGATAAGAGCCCGTAACACAGGGAATCCAGGATAGATAAACCCCTCAGGGCCAACAAGGAGAGATACTAGGAGGATTAGGGGAGGGTGGGGGGAGAAAGGGGGAATCTATCACAAGGATCAACCTATACCCCACTCCCAGGGGGACAAACAATGGAAAAGTGGGTGAGAGGCGACGGAGGATGATGTAAGAGATGAAAATAATAATCTATAACTTATCAAGGGTTCATGAGGGAGTGGGAAGAAATGGGGAGCTGATATCAGGGGCACAAATGGGAAGAGGATGCTTTGAAAATGATGATGGCGGCATATGTGCTTGACACACTGGATGAATGTATGGATTGTGATAAGAGATGTAAAAAAACAGCCACTGAAGGTACTTCTGCGTGGGAGAATGACACACGGCTTTTTTTTTCTTTGCATATGGATTTCTAACGAAGAAACTCCCTGTCACTGAGTTGCTTCTGACTCATACAGTGTCCATATAGGACTGAGTAGGTTTCCAAGATGGTAAATCTTTATGGGAGTTGAGAGCCTCGTCTTTCTCCTGGGGAGCAGCTGTGGGGACCAAACTGCTGTCTTGGCAGTTAGCTGCCCAACTCATGACCCAGTAACCACCAGGGGGCTCCTATTGCCAGTGATCCAACTTCAACTCATAGCCACTCTACAGGGCAGGGTATAACGGCTCCCTAGGGTTCTACGGAAGGTGGGTTTGAACTGCTGATCTTGCAGTTAGCAGCCCAGTTCGTAATCTACTACTGCACCAAGGCTCTGACCATGCTTGAAAATTCAAAGGTTGTTAAGAAAGCCCACTGGTGTGGTAACTCCCCTCAGTCAGCATAGCAGGGTCCCCTCGTCTCTGCTGATGTCCCCTCTTCTCATTGTTCTGTCCTTGGGGTTCATTCTTTTCTCCCCCTGGATCTCTGTCCAACCTAGCACCCTTTCTAACACTTCAGCGGGCTCAGTATTTAAAGTTCTCAGTGTTTCCAGGCACCTTGAATTGTTTGGTTTGCAAACACTTTGAAAGGTAATTCATTCACTCTTGGATCCGTGAGATGTGTAGCGTCTGACAGACTGACTACCCACACCATCCACTCACTCCCATGGAGGCAGAGGTGGAAACTCACCTCTCACCTGCCTCTCCACTCCACCTGGGTAAATCCTGTCTGGTGGCCTCTCAAAACCCCCGCTTCCTTCCTCCCAGAACGCACCTGGTCCAGTTCCTTTTGGTGAGTTCTATGTTCCCTCCTCCTGAAGTCTGATCTCACTCCCTATACCACACACACACACACACACACACACACACACACACACCACTCATTATTCATGCTTCCTCTTCAAAACAAAGTTCACCGTATGACATGACCTCTCCTTCTTTTCTGAACATTGTATTCCTTTAGATGCACGCTGACCCAGCAAATGAGTTTCCCATTGCACAGTACATGTACCAAGTGGTCCCTCCCATTGGCTGCCTTCCCTTCAGTGTGCCAGCCCTCTTTGCTTCCACTCTGCCTTCCCAGTCTGTCCCTCTGCTCGTCTCTGCCGCCTCATTCATGCCTTTGGGCGAATGTTGCCTCTTTGGCACAGCTGCTTGCCCTCTGGGGTACTTTCCTCCTGGCGTTCTCCTTGTCTGACAGCCCCATCTATTATCTGGCTGAGAGGTGACCTCTGCTCGGGCCTCGGTTCCACATCCAAAGGGTGTCTTAGGAACCATTGTCATCTTGGGGGTTCCTTCAGTCCAGGGAGCCTGCCTGTTTTGTCTTTTATGAATCTTAAGCTTCGTTCTACATTTCTCTCCCGTTCCATCTGGTACCTTGTATTGCGTTCCTGACCAGAGTGGCTCGCTGTGGTAGCCAGGTGCTGTTTGGTTCCTTTTGTCTCAGGCTAGGGGAGGTTGTAGGAGACCTGGTGACATAGTGGGTTACACACTGGGCTGCTAACCTAAGGGTCAGCAGTTCAAAACCACCAACTACTCCAAGGGAGAACCATGAGGCTGTCTACTCCTGCCAAGAATTACAGCCTTGGAAACCCACAGGGCCGGTGCTTCCCTGTCCCAAAGGGTCGCTGCGAGTCAGCATCGACTCGGCGGCAGTGGGTGAGAAAGGAGGTTGTGGCTTATGTGGTCAGAGTCCTGTGGACTAATTGTTTTTCTTGAGCTCTTAGCTTCTTTCCAACTGAGCAATAGGTGCATCGGAATAGCCTTTCTGTTTTTGGAGGGTTAGTAATTATTATTACAGGTCACCATCTTCCCACCTAACCTCATGGACCCAGGGCGGTAGAACTCCATCTTTCTTTCCTCGTATCCCTATGGAAGTGCTCACCCCCCCCCCCCCCCCCCCGCTCAACACAGCCTGGCGGAATGTAGAAACCAGGCCATCACGATCGATCATTCAGGTGTTCGTCCATAGCTCCTCCCAAAGGTTTATCCCTTTGGCGTGCAAACGCTTCTGCCCCCAGCTGGAGAGACAGCAGGTGCGCACAGCACTAATGAACTAGAGAAAACAAAAGGGCATGTGGAAGTGAGAGACAAAGGGCCTAAAAAACCTTGTAGAGTCTTCGAGAAGGAGGATCATCAAAGTGGAGCCTAGTGGGTGGAGTCAGGGAGCGAGTATTCATACTGTTTAATGAATTTTCAAAGAACAGGTCATGAATGATGAATGCCTCCGGGGGCGAGCCCGCCCAGACTGTGGGATTTTGAGTACCAGGGCAGGTGCGTGGAGAAGGGGCGAGACCGTGGCAAACAAATATTAAGATCGGTGTTTGAGAAGACCTTCATGAAGGGGCCTGAGTTAAAGTCAGGGAGTTTCGATTCAATAAGGTGAGACAGAGGTTGCATTGCTGCAGTTGGCCCTTGCGTGCCAGTGAGAGGGCACAAATCACATCTCATGGGGATGAAGGGGTGGCTCTGTGACATGAGCATGGAGGGCGCAGGCCAGGCCGGGGAGCTGGCAAAGCCAACGGCTAGCACAGGCTGGGCCCGTTTTTGATTGAGCCGGGTCCCTGAAAAGAGATGCTGAAGTCTTCACCCCTGGGATTGTACGTGGATACAATCTTGTTAGGATAGAGGGTCTTTGGAGATGGTCTCGGTTAACGTGACGTCATGCTGGAGGAGGGAGGGTCCCCATCCTTATGAGTGGTAGAAGACACACAGAGCAACCCACACAGGGAAGACCGCGAACCTTGGATGCCAGGAAGAGACTAGAAAGGACCTCCGAGAGAAAGAACATGGCCCTGCCCAAACCCTGGGGTTCCAGCCTCCAAAACGGTGAGACAAGAAACGCCTGTCCCTACCGTCCATCCCATTCGTGGCATTTAATTACAGAAGCCCTGGGAAAGAGACCCATTGGACATGGAGGGACCAAAAAGGAAAGGGTCTTGTGTGAGTCCGGGATACCTGGAGCCATCCTAGAGCAAGAGGCAGAGGGCTCCCATTCGGGGGGGAGGGGTGGGAGGTTGGCCCCAAGAGCAGGCCTCGCTGAGGCCTCGGAGAAGATGGTGCATGTTTGCCATCCGGGATGAATAAGGCCGACTTCTATGTTTAGAAGTGTCTGGAGGGGATTCCACAAGTCTCAATAACTCCTTTCGGTCTGTAATAAATCTTGGGGCCAGATGATTTTTCTGCCCATCCGTAGTGGCAGCTCCTCACATGGAAACGCAGGTTTTCCCTCCTTTCCTGAGCTGAGCTGCAGAAAGGAGTGTGCTCACGATTTCCTGTGCTGCATCCCTCCCGGACGGGAAGCCTCCGCCCTATCTGAGGAACCTCAAGTCCGTGGAACCACCTTGTTATCTTGTCGCTCCATTTTCAAGGGACCTACTCGAAGTCCACTCATTCTGTCTCGGCCTTCTCCTCTCCAGGACAAATGGGTTTGGGCTATTTAAGGTTTACCTGGGGCTACGTTTCCTGACCTTTAATAATCTCTGTAGTTCTTCTGCAGTCTCTCTCTCTTGGGTGTTTCCTTGGTCTTTGGACACCAGTGTGAACCCTCTGAGACAGAGAATGTAGTGGAGACCACAAGCTGCATAAACTTGCTGAGTCTCAAGGTTGTCATTTGTAAAATGGACCCATAATTGTGACCTTCCACCTGGATGGTAGCTGATGTACATGGAACACTGGAAAGCCCTCCTCCTCAGACGACTGCAATTGTGAACGAGGAGCCCCCCCCCCCCCAATGGCACTGGCACTTGAGTGTTGGCTTAGCGATGGAACAGTTGGTGGTGCGAACCTGCTGAGAAGCACCTTTGACAAAAGGCCTGGCGACCAGCGTCAGAGGTCACAGCCATGAAAACCTAAGAAGTTCGACTTTGAAACACACATGTGGGGTTTCCGTGAGATGGCACCACAGGAGGCCTGGGGACTTGCTCTAGGTTTTATTGTTAGCCTGGGTTGAAACAATGCTGAGTGTACTGGGGAATGCCGCCCCTCTAAGCACTGCAATTAAACATCCTTATGTTCACACTTGCTTAAAAAACAAAACAAAATACAAGAAGCCCTGAGAGGGGGTGGGGGGAGTGCTGTGGTTAAGCATTGGGCTGCTAACGGCAGCAGTTCAAAACCACCAGTTGCTCCTCGGGAGAATGATGAGGCTTTCTACTCCCACGAAGAGTTACCATCTCAGAAACCCACAGGGGCAGTTTTAGCTGCCCTAGGGGGTCACCATGAGTCGGGTTGACTGGACAACGGTGAGTTTGGTTTTTGGTCACCTGTAAAAAAATGACACTACTTCATCACTGCGATGGTGAGTGTTGTTATCTCTAACAGCACCCAAACCCACCAACTATGATTCAGAGACTGTGAAACTAGAAACAGGACTGGGGAACTGTGCTGAGAGAATGAAGTCTTTGAGCTACTCTCCACCCCAGCGTTCCATATCAGATACTTATTTTCACTGCCGAGGGGCTTGAGTAATGGTTTTCTGTATCTTTGGAATTCTCCAATTGACTGAACACAATCACTGAGATTGTTTTAATTGGAAAAGGCTAATAAAACTGCCACTGCAGAGAAACTCACTCCAATCAACCACACTTATCGCTCCTTTCTTTTATAACCTGTAAAGGCTACAGTGTATCTCAAGTAAATACAAATGTGCTAAAAGAGAACCTGTTAAAACGCTGTGTTTATTTCCTGCGGTGGGGGCAGGGGGCGGAGTGAGATCTATTTTTCTACAATAAACCATTATTATATAATGAAAAAAACCCTACTTTTAGAATAGTGCATGCAACTTTATAAAAATATAAAATCAGAAATAATTCCAAAGTGCATGCCAAGCAGATGGGCGATACAATAAAAAGGTTAAACTGTGCTTCAGGGTGATGGGACGTTGAATGATCTCCCCGCTCCCTACCCTCTTACATTCGTGAACTTCCCAAATTATTTATAATCATACTGAAATGCTGTACTCTGTCATCAGGATTACCTTATGTATTATTAAATTACATCCTGATAAATGTTCATAGGACTGCTAACAATAACAGTGTCAAGATGAACATATTGTTAGTTTATTAAAAAACATTCAAATTGAAAATAAATGAAGAAAACAAGAAGTTTCCCATTATTGCTCCATTGATGACTCTCGTCCTATGGCCAGCAGTAACGTAAATCTGCCCATCTTAGAGAGGCAGAGAAGCAGAGGGGGACAAGGGGAGGGGGTCCCAGAGTGCTGAGGGCTTCTGAGTTAGTTAACATGACTGCTATCTGATGTTAAGATCTCTCTTTGTAATAACACCACTATTAGTCACATTCATCATAGCAAGCATTGATTGAACAAGCATTGCTCAATATGTGCCAGCCACTATAATAAGCACTTTAAATGCATTGGTTAATTGAATCCTTAAAATAATCCTAGGAGGTAACTGATCTGCGGTAGGCAGGATAATGGCTCTCTGAGGATGCCCTAATCTCTGGAACCTGTGAATCTGTTAGGTTCCCTGGCAAATGGGGAGCAAGGTAGTGAATCAGCTGATCTGGAGATTGGGGGGGATGTCCTAATGAGTTAGGTGGTCTTAAATGATGTCAGCACAGGGTTCTTTAGAAGTGGAAGAGAGACAGTCGAGAGAAGGTCTGAGTGATGGGATGTGAGAAAGATTTAACCAGCCATCGCTGGCTTTGAAGATGGTGACAGGGGGGCATTAGCCATGATTATGGGAAGACGAACAGGGTGGGAAACATTTGGCCTGTGGGCTGTATTTGACCTGGGAAGTCATCCTGACCAGTTAACAGCACACCCTCACCAAAGAGAAGCAGGGCCAGCCACCACATCAGAGGGGATGGAATGAAATATTGGACCAGGATGGCCCGAGAATGATGCTACAAACTTTTCTATCTATCTATCTATCTATCTATCTATCTATCTATCTATCTATCTATCTATCTATCTTTCTATCTTTCTATCTATCTGTTTTCTGGAGTAGAAAGCCTGGGTTTCTCCCAAGAAGCAGCTGGTGGTTTTGAACTGCTGTCCTGTGGTTAGTAGCCCAAGTGTCGATGCTATAAATTGAATCCAAATGGCCTTTTGGCAGAAAAACGTTTCCCACCCCTGCTCAAGAAGCTGGAAAGGACAGAGAGGGGTTCTCTCCTAGAACATCTAGCAAGGAACTCAGCTCTGTGAACACAATGATTTTAGCACAGTGAGGCCCATTTCAGACTTCAGGCTTGTTCTGTAATATAAGCAAGCCTGTGTTCTTTGAAGCCCCCATGGGAATTTGTTAGTGTTCATAGAGAAATGGACAGATCTCTATTTGACATGAACAGGTTGAGATTGAAGAAGAGTAGATGGCCAAGGTCCCACATCAGTGCTCAATGACCACCCAGGATTCGACTCAGGGTGTCTGAGGGTAGAATCTGCTTTCTTGGACGCTTGGCTCCATCTCACTGCCACTGATTTGATGCTGATGCATAGCAGCCCTATAGCACTGCCCCCAGGAGCTTCTGAGATGGCAACTCTTTAGAGGAGTAGAAAGCCCCATCTTTCTCCCTTGGAGGGGCTAGTGGTTTTGAACTTCAAACCATGCAGTTACCCGCCCAATGCTTAACCACTACGCCCATGGACTCCCAATGAACTGTCCAGCACCTGCTTGACCATAGGATGTGAAACGTCTTGAACAACCTAGTCTCCTCCGGGATGGCTCTCATTGTTAGAGTGAATGCCTTGAGTTGGGGCATTGCCCCTTAAGCACAGAAGTCTTTGGGGAAGCAAGCCCAGTTCCTTCCACCCTCCCCTATAAGCCATGGTTTCACATTCTGATGCCTTCCTGACCTCTCCCTTCTGGAAAGTTTTCAAACTGTCAACACCCGCTGAAGGACCCAACCAGATCGTACCGTCCGCAGGGCAAATCTGTGTACCTGCGGTTCCCTCCAGGAGCTGACCGTGCTGGCCTCAAACCTTCTCAACCTCATTACCAGCGTACTACATGTTGAGTTCTTTGAGCCCAGTATGTCTAGAAATCAGGAAATCAATACCGATAACGTTCGTGTTATCTTGGCCCAAGGATTTGAAAAGATGGCTTGCTTTCAAGTTCCCTTTGAAAAGACCACAAGCTGATTCCTCTTTGTTGCCATGAATAGTGCCGAGCTTATTCCAGCCTGGCTGGGGCTGGAGGAGGGAGCCTCTTGGGGGGAGTCGGGGGACTCTTCTGAGGAGGCCGCCACTTTATAGGAGCCACGACGTGGCCTCGGCAGCTTTGAGAAGTTCTGCTGTTTATTTCTGACGTGGGGGTGGGAGCCAGGAAGAAAATGAAGGAACCATTTAGAGTTAGTAAAATTGCATCATAGGTTTTAAAATACCGTGGGTCGTGATGGCAGAGAGACCTTCACACAAGCATTCATAACCGCTTTCTAAGCCCTTTGATCCCCCAGTTTCAGGGGTGAATTCTGCAGCTCCCTCCTTTCTGCAAACAACCCAAGGCTCGCTGTCAACAAACAGCCCCGCCAAAACAAGCCCGGCCTCCTGCAGCTGCGTAATGATGAGCGCCTGATGGAAAAAAAAAAATACCCACCCATCTTTCATTCATGGTCTTCTGTGGCTCTCCCAAGCAGGGGTGGGAGGGTGGCGGGGAGAACATTTTTGTGGCTGGTGCATGAACACACCAGTAATTACACACGCTGCTCTGTCAGAACTGACTCGAAGAGTCAAAGACGCTTCAACACGAAGCCTTTCCTTTGTAAATACTTTCAGGAACTGGAATGAAAATAGACAATGCCAACACCAAGTGCATTGGGGGATTATCCACCCCCCCACAATCTTAAGTATTTAAAAAATTCTTTTGCTAATTCGAGGGAAATAGCTATAGACAGTGTGGGCCTCTGAGTCTCTCTTGGGGTGCCATAAACTAATGGAGAAAGGCAAAGACCAAGTTAGGGCACAGAGTGGAGACTCCGGTGGCCCGGAATTATACCCCTGCCGTGTATATGTCTAGAGAGTCAACCATTTGGCCTCTAACCATTGGCCCCCTCACTGGGCACCTGGAGAGAATGACATAGAGTGGTCTAACTTTTAGATTAAAAGGGAAAAAATAAATGCTCATCTGAGTGGTCATGCATTTGATGCTCCTGGCTCTAGTGCATACCACAGGCCCGAGAGAGAGAGAGAGAGAGAGAGAGAGAGAGAGAGAGAGAGAGAGAGAGAGAGAGAGAGAGAGAGAAACTTTCCTTTCCAGACTTTTATAGTTTGAGTTTCCTGGCATCTATTTTGCCTCCGTTAGAACATCTTTGCTTATTTAAAATGAGAACCCAAACCAACCAAACTCATTGCCCTGGAATTGGTTCTGACTCACAGCGACCCTATTTGGGGGTGGGGGTGTGTGGGAGTGGGGTGGGGGTGGGGGGCGGGTAGAAGTGCCTCTGTGGTTTCTGAGACTGTAACTCTTTATGGGAGGAGAAAGCCTCCTCTTTCTCCTGAGAAACAGCTGGTGGCTTCGAACCACGGACCTTGTAGGCTAGCAGCCCCATTCATACCCCTCTCCACGACCAGAGCACCTCTTAAAGTAAGAAAAAAGTGTGCAATTCACAAGGGGAGAGCACATGAACGAAGGAAGGCTAATCATTTCCCTAGGCACCTGACGGCCCTGACACACCCACCTACCCATGACCTGGTGGGCTCTCCGTGATCCTCCCTGGTGAGCCTCAAGCACTCATGGTGCACCGGGCATCCATCCATGCACGGGTCAAGTTTCCCTAGTATAGTGAACCCCACTTGCCAATCTTTCCAAAGGGGTTTTCTTGGTATAAAGGCCTGAGCTTTCATTCAACAATATTAAAAGTACACATGCTGACTACGGACCACGTACATGCCCTGACCTTACACATGACTTCATTGCGTACGGCAACCTTGCAAAGTTTCAGAAGAGGAAGCAAAGGCTTAGAGCGATCCCAGGAACTCGCCCAAGGTCACACAGCTAGTAAGTGGCAGAGCCAGGTTTGGGGTGCCAACCAAGTCTATACCCTGCAGCCTCTTCTATAAATAACAGCGAAGAGCGGAGCTATTTGCCAGATACATCCCCAACCTCTTAAGGACCCGGGCTACAGGAGGGTTGCTGGGGAAGCCCTCATCTGCAACCCCATGGGCCTGGCTCCAAGAACACTAGCACCGCAGGGTCTGTTTACACCCCGAGGGCTTTCTGGAAAGGTGCTCCGCTTCTGGTAGGCATGCGGCGATTCTGCTGCGGTCTCTTTGAAGGGCCTAACAGGAAATATCTTGCATCAGCCTAAACTGCTGAGGGACAAATTCAAGTGACTGGCACTCAGCGGGGTTGAAATAACATCGTCCTCAAGTGCTCTGGATTTCTGACCAGTCGTGAAAAAAATCTCCTCGCTAGATCTCTCCCTGTGGACACTCACCAGCAGTGACATTGGCGTTAGGTAACTTCTACATATATACACCATGTGTCAAGGGCCCTTGGCATGGTGGCAAGCTAGAAACATCTCAGAGAACCTGTCCTCATTAGACTCTGGTGGTGTCTCAGCTCCTCTCCTCGTCCTGGCTCTGCCGGTTGCCCTCCTCCTCTGCTTGAGACCCTTGTTCCTCCACTCTTTGGGCTCTATTGCAAACTCAAGCCCGGGAAAATGGCTTTTCTTTTTTTATGAATTCCACTTGGCCTGCCTGGGCCAGCTGCACCGTGGGAGGCCTGCGTGGCTGCCCAGGCCCTGAGCTTAGAAGGGTCTGCTACGTGGCTCAGTGCTGTCCACTGGGGAAGTCTTGACTCTTGATAACTTTTGGATAAGGTGTCCTGAGTTTGCGTTTACTCCTGGCTCTCACAAATCATGTGGCTCACTCTTCTCCCCAATGCTGGGGTGGACGTTGACTGGGGAGAAGAGTCATACCACATGGGCTAAGAAGGGGTGGTGTGCCCTGTCGTCTTTCCCTTGAAACTCAGAATGCGGCTTCCAACAGAGACCATCTGTAAATGTGGATGGAGTGGACAAGAACTCAACCTTCCTCAGCCTCAGTTTTCTCATCTCTAAAATGAGGAGAGCTGCCCTGTCAGGTTGTGGCGGGCACCGAGAGGGAGCCTGCATAAGGTACTCTCAGAGAATCCCGCAGACACTAGGCACTGGCCAAATACAACCCAGGAGAGACAGCAGGCGAAGCAAACTGAATTTGGACTCTATGTTGGTATGGTTAGGATCAAATCAGCTCTACGGTGTCCTACGACACGAGCTCAGTTAGGTGACTCCACTTCTCCTAGCCTCAGTTCCGGTATCTGCAAAATGGGAATGATAATCTCTACCCGGCAGGGTGGTTTGTTTTGGGATTTAAACAAGCTAATGTGTTCAGGATGGTGTGCTGCTTACGCCTTGGGCTGAGATCTGCATGGTCGGTAGGTCAAAACCACCAGCAGCTCCTCAGGAGACAGACTGGGCTTTCTACTCCCACACACAGCTACAGTCCCAGAAACCCACAGGGGTCACAATGAGTCAGCATTGACTCAATGGCAGTGAGTTTGGTGTGGTACTGTGTTCAAGCCCTGCTGTCACTGTGGGTTACCAATTGGGCTGCTAACTATGAGGTCAGCAGTTTGAAACCACCAGCATCTTGGCAGGAGAAATAAGAGGCTTTCTACTCTTATAAAGAGTTATGGTCTCAGAAACCCACAGGGGCAGTTTGACCCTGTCAGAACCCACAAGATGACATGAGTTAAGTTTGTGGGGTATTTTTGTTTATTTTTTTTAATTTTATGTGCTTGAAAAACCTAGTTTACCACCTAGCATCCCTTTTAACACTTGGTATGCTCTAAAACAGTTTTCAAATGATTTTTGGGGGTATAACCATTAAAAAACTGTATGCTCTACAACTGTCAGTGTACTATATGAATTGATACTACAATGCAGCCGCCTTTTCTGTTGAAATAACTGTATAAAGAATATTTCGGGATTCCTCTTTCTTTGGTAGACTTGGGTGGTTCTGGAAGGCAGGCATCATGTCTTATTTTTGTGTAGATCCTAACACACTTTCTAACACGTTAGGAATGCAGGTGAATGAAATTCTTTCTGGTATTTATACCAACAAAGAGATGATCATTTTCATAGCATGCCTACATTAGCAATTAATAATGATCATGTCAATGATGAGAATGTAGAAGGGGCTAAAAATAGCTCCATCACTACCCTGAAAGACATTTTTTCCCTTCCTTGCCCATCACAGTTGGCTCATCTTCCAGCCTCCCTGGGTCTGGTTCTTGCTCCATTAACAAAGCTATTCCACCAGGGGATATAATTTCGTTTTGTGTAATCAACCATCGTCCTTGGCAACAACCTGTGTAGAGAGGCCCCTAGGGAAAGAATTTCCTGAAGCCATACTAGGACATTCATGACTTGGTGCCGCTTAGGATTCACTGAGGGCTCTGAATGGTGACTTTTCACCCTCTGTGGACTGGGTTCTGTGAAGGACTTTTAGATAGTTATGGGCCAGCTCCCCGGAAACATGCCTTCAATCTGCTACACAAAACACCACGGTTCTCGGAGACTGTGAAGCCACTGGACCCCAGGCTACGAATATATGTTGGAAATGAGGTGCTGACGCATGCTACACCGTGCATGGGTCTGACTCCCTTGACTCAGACCCATATGACAGGGACACATATGGTATGGCCCCACGTAGCTGAAACAGCTAGGATAGGCCAGGGAGGCCCAGAGTGCACAGGGACCAGATTATCAGCAATGACCAGGGGCCTCAGTGCTCAGGGGATCCTGAGCTGAAGGACGGGAGAGTTTGGACAGGGATAAGGGGGATGACTGCCCCAGCATGACAAATGTCACCAATTGTATGTGTGAACACTATTGATATGGCAAACGATGGGCTACATAGGACCTTACCTTAACTGAAAGAAAAATTGTAGTTCGCATAGCCCCCAAACGGAATGAGTACTTCAAAGATATGTTTCTTGATACATTCTAGCCTTGGCTTGTAACACTCTTTTGTTCATAATGTAACATAACAAAAAAAACCCCAAACAGTTACAATTCTCTAGATTTCGCCCCAGGCTTGTACGTGCAGTGCCGGTCGGCATCTGTGGTCAAGGCCGCCAGCCAAGTCAGGACTCCTCTTTAGAGAAGGCGAGGTCCGCCGAGTAAAACGAAGCCTTGTTTGATAATGCCGTTTACATTTCCAAACCCCGGGCACCAGGCTTTCTTCCTATCCCTTGTGGCCCTTCCTAAGTTTAGCCACTGGTGTAATGGGGTAACCATGGCAACAACCACCTGCCTATTTAAAACCCGCTGCAGTGCTAACTCCGGAAGGGTGGAGAAAATGGCTGCTCGCCTGCCTCTCTGTGGGCACCCTGGGGCCTCCAGAGGATTTTCCAGCCGGGCACACGGGCAGGGTGGACACAGTATGGACCCAAAGCTATTCATAGGAGGCGTCCTGTGCCCTGGTGCCCTTGTGAAGCAGGAGCCACGGTTATCCACAATGCTTTCACTTCTTAGGCACGGGGGTTAGCTCACACAGCCCCCCTGGCTCACGTCACAGCCACCCCAGCACTGTGACAACCATGGGAAGGGGAAAGGGGGGCGGGGTGAGGCTCTCGCCTAACCAGGATCAGCCGCTCGCTCATGGGAACTAATCACAGTGGATTTGTTCCTACCTGCACTGAAAGTAGTTCCCTTTTCTTTGAGGGACTTATTTTTTTTAGCAGCATTTGGTTCAGACTAATATTAAAATACAGAGCTCTGGTGGCAGAGTGGGTTACACATTAGGCTACACGGTCAGCAGTTCAAGTCCCTCAGCCACCCTGCAGGAGAAAGCTGAGGCTGTCTTGTTTCAGTCTCAGAAGCCCTGTGTAACGGTTAGACTCTGAGTCAGAATCAACTCCAAGGTTGAGGGATTTACATTAAAGCCCACACGAGGAGAGAGGTGAAGAGAGACCGGATACCCCAACCACCTTACCTAGGCAGATCACGTGACCTGATTCCACATGTGGATAACTGACAATTGCTCTATTTATATTGCATCTGTAGGTTGGCTGTTGGAATACGGAACATCTTTGCTGCTGTACTCTCTACAAACTCCCTTCCTTACCAAGACGCCCTGCAACCGGCTCTTCCCCAGCCTCTCTCACTCCTTTCTGTCTGTTCTTCCTGCCTGGGCTGTCGGCCCCCTTGACCCAGCTGGGCAAATGCGTGTGTTTTGTGTCCTGGTTCTGATCACTTGCTTCAGGCCAAGTTCCCGCCTTACATTGTGTTCCCGTGAACAGCAAACAAAACAGAACAGAACCAAACACAGCTGTCACAGAGCTCACCTGACTCAGGGGCACCGCATGTCAGGGGACAGCTGGCCTCCAGAGGGCGTCAGGGGCTGATTCTTCTGACACTGACCACCAGACCTTTCTGCATAGGCGCCTTCCAGTTAATAGCCCAAAGCTTTAAACGCCCAGGGTGCCCACAGAGAGGCAGGCGAGCAGCCATTTTCTCCACCCTTGGACTCCTGTGTTCTTATACCCCAAACCTAAACCCTGACATTGAGTTAGATACAGTTCATAGTGACCCTATATCACATCGTAATAGCCACGTGGGCACGTGCCAGTGCCTCTCCCGCAGTGCTATCCAGGTGTCTGTGAGCTCAGTCTATCTAGATTGCTTGACACCAAGCATCAGGCATATTTGCTTCTGGTCTGTCACCACCACTGGACTACATGTGACTTCCTTTCACGCCTCTACTCCAAGCACCTCAGTGGCTGTGCCTGCTGCTGGATCCGTGCTCCTACGGTGGTTCTGTTGAGTGAGGGAAAGAAGGAATCAACAGAACCTCTACGAATTTCTGCGTGCACGTGTATGCCACTTAACAGTCACGTGTGCATGGGCACGTGGATGGGTGCCTGTCTGCCGAATGGATAGAAGTATCTCACACACACACACACACACACACACACACCATGGCTATCAAGTCGATTATGACCCGATTTAGGGTTTCAGAGACTGCACCTCTTGCCAGGAGCAGAAAGCCTCATCTTTTCCCTGAGTCACAGCTAGTGGACTTGAACTACCAACCTTGTGGTTGGCAGCCCAAACATGTAACTCATCGCACCACCAGGGTTCTGGGTGGAAGTAAGGGAGTACGAACATATGACTGTGTGTGTGCACGAGAAAGGGGCAGACTGAGAGGCGATCTCTTGATTGGTGACTCTGTCTGCAGGAAGAGAAGGAGCAGAAAGCCTGTGTGTGAATGGAGCTCCGTGGGCTGCACGTGGGGAGTGAGGGGGAGCAAGCCTGTGACGGAGAGTGGCTGTGACTCTTAGCACACAGGCAGTTTCATGATGTCCACTGACCCTCCAAAGACTACCTCCTGGGATAGCCTCCGCGGCCTTGGGACCGGTGGGAAGACAGAGAATTGATCGTGGGGGAACTCTTGGAGGGTGTTAGGTGGTATGTGAGTGTCTTCGGGTCACTTCCTGATCTTTGCTTTGAAGAGGACCCTGCGGCCTAAATAAAACCGATCCCTGCAGGCTGAAAGAGCCAGTCCCCATTCTTAGCCTCCCTCCTCCCATCAGTGGCCAGCCCGCAAAGGCATCGCAGAGAGGAAGGAGAAGTGATAGGATTTAGCCTGGGAGCGGGGGAAAGAGAGGCAGAAAGAGGAGAAGGGTCACTGAACCACCCTGGGGCAGCAGTGCGCCTGCCCGCTGGACACAGCTTAGCTCTCTGGAATTCCCTCCCTCAAGCAAGCAGGGTTTGGTTTTGTTTGTAAATCATCAAGCTTTCTCTTTCCTTTCAGTTTGGACCAGACTCTCCCCACCCAGGGTGGGACCTCCTGAGCTGCTGGTCTCCAGAGGCCACTGCCGTCCACTGAAACCGGAGGCTGACCAGCACCAATCCTGGGCTCCCTGGCCCGGCCCTAGAGACACTGCTGCCCCTCCCCTGAGGGTGGGGGAAGCTGAGGGTCTCTGGGGGCCTTCTCTTCTACCTCTCCACCTCCCTTTCCTCGAAGAGCGATGGGGCCGGGAGGGGGCAGCTGTACATTTATGGCAAAGAGGATCTAGCAAGCCCACCTCTAGGGGGCACTCCCCCTCCCCCGGCTGCTCCCCAACTCCTCCTTCTGCATGCCTCCCTCAGGAGGGCTCCACACCAAGTGGAGGCAGGTTTCTGACACCTTTTTCTTCTTGGACATGAAAGCCTTCTTCCGACGGTGTGGCAGGACAGCGCAGGCCCTTGCCGTGCGAGCAGGTGGGAGGCCCGGGTCTGGTCAGGCTGGGCAGGGCAGCTGAGGCAGGCAGAGCAGCCAGGCCTGCAGGGGCCTCTTACCTGCTGTTGAACTTTTCAGGTTGTCTCTCTCTCATCATGTGGAATCTGTGTGCGATCGAAGCATCCTGAAAGGACAAAAGAGGACAGCAGACCTCCGGTTAGTGGCCATGCCACCCAGACCCGAGACCCAACTCACAGTCGAGAACACCAAGGCTGAGAGAGAGGTCAAACACCATGTCCTATGTGGAAGCCAGTGCCATCAGTGCTTGGATGGCAGTGCCCCTGCCACGTCCACTCTGTCCCTGCCTTGTGTGACACAGATGGCTCTAGACTGAGGCAAGGGACAGCCCTGGGTCCTTTGAAGAGAGAGGGTGTCTCTAAGCAGACAGGGTGCCACAGCCTGGGGAGGGGGGGAGGGGGCTAAGTGTGAGTTTTTAGAAAAGCCTCATCATATTAACTCTTCTTTAAAAAATGTTTTATTTTGAAATATTTTTAGACTTGCAAGAAGCTGCAAAAATAGTTCAGAGAGCTTCTCCCAGCATCAGCATCTTACATAACCCCTGCACTGTCAAAAGCAGGAAATCGACATTGGTGCGATGGTCTTGTCTATTAAATACTCTTTTTCTTCTAACTATCCACGTCAGTAGAGACATGAGAGGTGTCGGGTAACCCCCTTCACTGCCACCACCACGGCCACAGTTGTTGAGCAACCTCTCACGGTGGCCCATGCATGTCGAAGTTGTCATAGGGTGGTCAATGGCAGGTGTCTGTTGTTTGTTTTGAGGTTGGTTGCCAGGTCTTTACTCTGAGGAACTTCTGGGTAGGCTTGCACTTTTAACCTTTCTGTGTCCAGCCAAGGGCATTAATCATTCACATCACCTTGGGGCTCCACACCCTGGTGTAAAGGCTAAGCATTCGGTTCGGTTGGCATCCGCATGGTCAGCAATTGGGAACCACCAGCAAGCAGCTCTGAGGGACAAAGAGGGCTTTCTACTCCCATGAACAGTAACTGCCGCAGAAAAGGGACTCTATTCCTCATGACACTGAAAACTCCCT
This sequence comes from Tenrec ecaudatus, assembly GCF_050624435.1. Taxonomy (NCBI): domain Eukaryota; kingdom Metazoa; phylum Chordata; class Mammalia; order Afrosoricida; family Tenrecidae; genus Tenrec; species Tenrec ecaudatus. Next base: position 28,237,737 of record NC_134537.1, read on the forward strand.
GCCATTGAGTCAAATCTGACTCACAGGACCCCGCAGGACAGAGTAGAACTGGGTTTCTGAGATGCTCCCACAGGAGCACAAAGCCTTTTCTTTCTCCCATGGAGAAAGCCACCGAGGCTCCTCTAAGACCTCATTAGTAGATAATAAAAAAATATGGACTCCAATCCCTGGTTTCTGCTCACTGAAACTCCACTGACCTGATTCTTTCCAAGGTCACTGAGTCCTGTTGTCATGTCCTGTGGACACTGCTGCTCTGTTGAGCCCCTCTCCCCTGAGCTCCCAGGTCAGAGGGGTCCCAGGACACTGCTTCTGGATGTCCAGTCACACACGGTGGCCTTCCCCTGAGTTCTTTCGGTAGCTCACACACCACTCTGAGGGTCTGCTGAATAACTATCATTTCTAGATGCAGATGCCTCCCCCAAAGCCATCTGTGAACCCAACCCTAAAATTCACACCTCACGCTGAACTTTTCTCTCCTGCCCAGCAAGACCACCCCTGTGTCAGCGGTCTCACATTCCAGCAGATGTATCTATGTCGTCCCTCAGGTCCAGGGCAAGCACTTGCTACAGGTACTAAGCTCTTTAAATCAGCAGGCCCATCGGGCTAGAGGGAAGTGACAGCACAGACACAAGGGAGCTGGTTCCGGTCTGTGCAGAAAGACAGAAACCCAGCTACTCGGCTACATTGCTAAGACAGAGCCGAATCTCCTGCAGTATATTTTCAGTGAATACATATTAAAATTCATTTCTTGATATGGAAATGCTATAAAAGAAAATGTACGAATGCTTCTTAAAAAAAAACAACAAACATTCAGGAGACGCAGGTTCCGCCAAGAAGCATTTCTTGAGTGCCCCTGGGGAAGTGAGTGAAATCGAGCTGAGGGAGGGGACAGGAGGCTCACCGACAGGTGAGGGACAGAGGGGAGCTTACAGACAGTGACAGCTGGAATCGGCCTAGTTTTTCCAGGTCTCGAAAGTGTCTGTCTGTAACAGGGTGGGGTCCGACCACTTTTGCAGCCCTCGTTTTAGTGGAAAATCTTTTCCTTGTGGGGCAGCTTTCTGCTTTGCCCGGCTCTGCCTTTCACAGTTGCTGCTATACCTGCTGGAGACCCAGGAGTCAGCCCAGCCACCGGCCACCACAGACGGCAAGGAAGGCGGCTCAGGGGGACAGGCTTCATTAAGGGCAACAATGACTCTGGTGAAACAAGGTCCTGGGGATTAACCGTTTGCATTTTGGATTTTTCATTTCATTTTCCAGCTGCAGGCACTCCAAGCCGAAGGCCTTGGTGGGGCATCCCCGTGGGTGCTAGGTGGGGGGTGTGCGAAGCCATCTCCCACTGGGGCCCGTCCGCCCCCACAGCAGGGTCACAGAACCCTCAGAAAGGGACTCACATGACATCCGTCAAATGGCTCTTGAGAATTCACCAGAATGTTCCAGCTACTGTTTCCCTCTGAAGCACTAACGCTCTTCCCTCGGGGAGCAAAGGGAAAAGCGATTGCATACACGTTGCCTGGTGTGATTCACACTCGACTCGCCTCCAGCCCCGCGTGTGGCTCTGACGGACTCCTGTGTAAAAACGCACCTCTTTGGGATACACACAAGGGGCATTTGTCTGATTCGCCTCGGTTTTTCCCTGTCCAGGTGTGTTTTAACTAGGTTAGGGAAAGCTTCTTTCATGGCGATCAGCTCTCAGAATGTTATCAATGAAGCTGCATGACTGTGAATTTGAAACCCTCATCTGTTGGTAAATAGACAACATAAAAGAGTTGAGCAGCTGCTTGACGGCTGTCTTGAAAAGGCAAAGAGGGCGAACGCACTGACCACGCTTCTCTCCCCGGACTGGGAAGAGCGGCTGGGCTGACCTCATCCGTGCCGGCATGAAGCGGGTGGATGGATGTTCAGGGGTGACTGTCTGGAAATGTGGAGAACCAGCGTGACCTTGGTGCAGACCTTTGTTGAGACTCCACAAGAAAGGGGAGAAAGCCTTTTGTCTTGTCTCGTTGCCCATCTTTGGTTTTATAAATCACTTCCGGAGAGGGAAGATGGAACTGCAAACTCGGTAGTCATGATGCCGGGCATCACACTTGGTAAAGTGGAGGGGCGGCAGAGAAGAGGAAGGCCGTCGACGACAAGGAGCCACACGGTGGCTGCAACAATGGGATCAAGCGCAAGAACAACGGTGAGAATGGCCCAGGACCGGGGGCGCTCCATTCTATTGTGCACAGGGTCACCAGGTGTGGGACCACTCACTGCCGCCAAACGCCGCCCCTCCGGGGATCTTGTCTATGAGGTGCTGGGTAAAGAGGAGATGAGGAGACACATGGGCACAGACTACTTCTTCTTGAACTCACGCTCCAGGAATGTCCTTAGATAAGGGCTTTCTGTGCCCCTTCTAGTGATTTAGACTTTGAGATGTTGAAAGGTCAGTAGAATCTAATGTAAGCCACGTATGGAACTTAAATATTCTAACAACTACCTTAAGGAAGTAAAACCAAGCAAACACCGAAAAAGCCTCAAACTCAGATCAGTTTAATTTCAAAAATATATTTCAATGTACCTAATGACCATAAACATGCCAGATAGTCAGTAGAGCAATATTATTTACACTTTTCCCCAAGTTTTTAATATCCGTATATTAATACTCACAGGGCATCTCACTTTGGACAAGTCACATTTCAAGGACAAATGGCCTCATGTGACCAGTGGCTACATGTTGGCAATGGGAGTCCAGGTCCCCTTGGCAAGGAATGGAGGCAACAAGATGAGAAAGAGACCATAGAGCAGGCTGTTTGGAATTGGGGCTGTTCTGAGAAAATGCTGCCAGAGAAGGGGATGGAGAGCCTGTGCACATCCTCCTCATGTCCCTGCCATGAGCCCCATTGTCTTGGTAAGTTTATGGCTTTCACAGATGATGGACAATGAATCTTCCTGACACATCTACTGGATAAAGCCTGCCTGTGGGGGAAACTTGGCTGGAGAAGCCTAATCAGTATAATCCCCCAAATACCAAACTCACTGCCATCAAGCCGATAAGGCCTCACAGCGACCCTATAGAAACGACCCCGTGGGCTTCTGAGGCTGTACCTCTTGGTGGGAGTAGAAAGTCTCATCTTTCTCCTGAGAAGTGGCTGGTGGTTTTGAACTGCTGACCTTGCAGTTAGCAGCTCAACTCCTAACCCACTGATAGTGGGAGGAGATGTGGCCTCTCCTTGGCCCCTGGGTTCCCTTAGCATCAGAAATAGATTTCATTGAATCAAGGGATTAGCTGTTCACTCCTCCTGTTCAGGCTTAGTGAAAGCAGAGCCTTTGAGGTCTTCCGAGTTACACCGGGCCCAGGAACTCTGTGGCTGTCCGATACTTCCTGTCACTGATACCTGGCCATCCTGACATTTCTGCAGCTCTAAAAATAAAGAGCAGGGAGATGAAGGCCAGAGAAGTCAGAGGAAGTGAAGTCCTGAATGAGGATGTTTAAAATCTCCTGCCACTGGATAGCACCAATCAAAGGGACCGAGAGGGCCAACTCTGTCGACCTGTCACTGATGGCCACCTGGCATGCGGCTGATTAGAATGTGCTGGGAATGGGGCCAAGCCCCCAGTCACTCCCAAGACAGGCCGGGAGAATCTGGACCCTCGGCCTTGTTTCTTTGCTTCTCTTTCTATGAAATGAGTTCTCCTGACACTGAGGGGAGGAAGATGGGCTTTCTACCCCCGTAAAGTTGCAGCTTTGGACACGCACAGGTGCAGTTCCACCCTGTCCTACAGGGTCGCTATGTGTTGGCATCGACTCGATGGCAGTGAGTTTGGTTTGGTTTGTGTTTATTGGCACTAAGGAAGCGGTGTGACCTCAACAGGGCAAATCTTCAACAAAAAAAAAACAAACCCCACCCCCCCAGGAACATCTCCGTGGTGGTCACTTTCATCACTTTTATAAACGCTAGGCAGCAGACATTTGATATCACTAAGACACTTCAAGTCCTCGCAAAGAGGCGAGGGTTATACCAGGCTCTCCTTGCCAAAGGAGGCCGACTATTTAATCATTGTAAGGATGTAACAGCGGTTGGTTTACATACCTCCTTCTCCTCTTACCGAGTTTGGGAAGTCAAATAGGGAGCAAGACCTTCTGCAAATGTCAGCCCCAGAGGCTATGAGGGTTGCTGGTGGGTTACTTGTTTTCTCAAGAATTTCTCTTCCCCAACTCTTAAAGAGCGAGCACACAAACCCTGCAAATATCTTACGGAGAGAAGGAGAAGGGTACACCAACAAGGGGCGAAATGTCCCAGTGCCTCACCCCTCCACACTGAAATATTCAGCATTCACGGGAAAAGACAAGAGAGAGAATGTGCCGTGCTTCATCAGGTCAAAGATGAGCAGATTGGGTTGTTGTGTGGCACTTCAGGGCACACCAGTGGCCTGTCCACTGTGAGCGATGAACTATCTGCTTCTGTGCATGTCCTTGGGGAAATCTTCTGCCCTCCCTCCTTTCCTTCTTGGGGTCAGTTTTGGCTCTTGGATTTAGGGGTTGGTTATCTCAGGCACCCATCACTCTCACCTGTTAGTCTGTCACACTGTGGTGGCTCTGCTGTTGTTATGGTGCAAGAAGCTACGCCACCAAGTCCACTGCCATCCAGTTGACCCCACACATCGCAAACCTGCATTTCCAAGGCTGGAAACCTTTTATGGGGGAAGAAAGCCTCATCTTTCTCCTTTTGAGCAGCTGGTGGGTTTGAACCACCGACCTTCTAGTTAGCAGTCAACATCTACCTGATAGCGCCACCAGGGTTCATTAGGTAGGTCAACAAGTGGCACAAATCATTTATACACATCAAGGACCTTGAATACTTTATGAGGAGTCAGAAAAATGAAGGCACATCTCTTCATCTCTCTGAGCGCCTGTCTCCTCACCAGTAACAATGGCCTTCAGAGTCGTGCGAAGAATCAAGAAAGTCCAGCAAATTTTAAATCCTACTATAAATAGATGGTGTTTTTAGAAGGTATAAATAGAAAGGATTATTTTTAATCCTTTCCTCTTCCATGGTTCTGTCTTTAGTTTTCTTATTAAAAAAGCAAAGCATTCCCCTTAAATCAGTCATCTCTTTAAGCAACCTAACATCATTTCTTCCTCTTTCCATTGAATAAACACATATGTATGTATGTATACGTCTACTAAAGCACTAAAATGGTCCACAGGCTCAGGGCAGGATAGCCGAGGAGCGCAGGTCTCACAAAGTCTGGAGGAAATCCTGCGCACATGAAACTGAGAGGCAAAATCCTTAAGCAAGAACATGGAGAGGGAGGAAGCTGGCGGCAGAAGGGGGCGGAGCCACGTGACCACTCTTCTCCCTCTTTGAGTGTCCTCAGGCCTCATCCGTTCACTGGGACAAGCACACCCGCCTGGCGTGTGTACTGGAAGCAGCCCTCATCGCCACACTCAGGGCTGCGATGAGGGCTACTTGCAATGAGAGAGGCGGGAACACCAGAGAGCATGCTGTAACATGCTCCCCAGCCCTGCTCTCTTTATGAAAAGCGTCCATCGCTGCTCCCATACCCACTCCGACAGCCTGGGAAGCAGTGTCCTGCCAATTACCCCAGCCTTTTCTTTCTGCTGTCTGAATTCAGCAAAACCAGCTGAGCGGCACTAGATGCGACTGGGGGAGAAAGACAAAGGCAGTCCTATCCTTGCCTCTGTAGTTGGGGGAGTCAGGCACATAGGTCCCCCCCTTCTGACTAATGCAGAGGGACTTCATGGGTGAGCACAGATGCTGTGGGGCATGACTGAGGAGCCTGGAGCGCCTTCTTGAGGGGTCAGCCCGGAGGAGGTGTCCCCAGACATGTGTGCCGCACACGTGCCGCGCCATGTGGTTGAGATACGGGGAGAAGATAAGGAGAAGATGGACCCGACCCGCCGAGCCAGCCAAACCGGCCCAGAAGCCACCCGGGCCTCCCTGGGGGCTGCAGTCCCAACCATGGGGCTCAGCCAACAGTCTCTCCGGACCAGGCTCTTTCAGGATTTCTCAGTGCTGCTGTGCTTTAACTGCTGCCTATTGCCCAGATGGGCAATAGGACTTTGAAGATGCCCCACCTTTCCTCCTTGGTTTAGTTAACAGGAGAAGGGCAATGGCTTTTGTCATAACCAAGGAGAACTGCCAGTACCATCGGGCTGCCCACGCCCAGGCCAGATGAGGCGGTGTGTGGACCCTGCCTGTCCAGCTTGGCAGCCTCTTCCAGGAAGAAAGGCAAATTCTGGCCAACTCACCACGCCAATGGAGAAGTAGTTGTTCATGATGTTGTATGGGACCTGGTCCCCGTTCTCCCCTTCCTCTCTGGGGCTCACTTCTAGATGCCAGCGGTCCAGCATGACCAGGGGGCTCTCCTCGATGTCCTTCAGGATCTTCGTCAGGCTTCCCCCCTCGTAACCTGTGGAGCACAGCCTTGCATTGGTCATCAGGGCAGAAAAGCCAGAGATGTGGTGGATGCCCAGCATCTGGGAGAGGGAGACCCCAGCGTGTCTTTGTACTGTAAACATTTATGTTCCCTGAGTGGAGGACAAGGGGAGGGAAGTGATGGTTAGAACGAACCTGGTTGATGAGTAAGCAGGAGCAGGAGGGGGCTGTGTGACTGAGCATGACTGGCCTGTAAGGTTAGGTAACTGCTCATGGAAGGACAACAGCTCTGTGCCAGGACCACGCAACATCAGAGGTAGACAGTACGGTAGACAGAGATTTAGGATTGTTCCCACAGTCCTTGCCCCGCGACACCAACATCTTCTAGGATCCCAAGACTTCAGAATCAAGAGGTAGTCCTTTGAGGATTATTTTATGTTACATATCATTCTAAGAGGATTCATTTTAATCGGGCAAACCTTTAAAGGGACTGGGCTCTTCCTTAAGAAAGATGAAAAGTTTAAGAAAACTTTGATGTCGGGAAGACCTTTTGTGACTGGCTTCCAATGGCGGGATCCAGGTGGCAGGGATGTGAGCATCCTCGAGGAGCTGCACGTGGTCCCCAGGTGACATGCCACAAAGACACGGGGACTTCAGTCCTACAACCATAAGGAACTGAATTTGGCTAATAACCTGAGTGAGCTCACAGAAAAAACTTACACCAGTCTCCAGAAAAACGTCTCCGAGCGGCATCCTGATTTCAGCCTGAGACTTTGTACTTTACCAAGCATGCTGTCTTTCTCCGGGAGCTATCCCTCCCGATAACATGTCCAAAGCGCATGGGATGAAGGCTCACCAGCCTCACTTCTAAGGAGCCTTCAGGCTGAACTACCAGCACAGATCTGCTTGTTCTTCTGGGAGCCCATGAGAGATTTATGCATTTATTATTTTTAAAAATCATTTTATTGGAGACTCACACAACTCTTACCACAATCCATCCATCCATCCATCCATCCATCCATCCATCCATCCATCCATCCATCCATCCATGGTGTCAAGCACATTTGTACGTATGTTGCCATCATAATTTTCAAACCATTGTCTTTCTACTTGAGCCCTTGGTATCAGCTTCTCATTTCCCTCCTTCCCCCACTCTCCTGCCCTCATGAACCCTTAATAATTTATAAATGATTATTTTTTCATGTCTTACACTGACTGATGTTTCCCTTCACCTATTTTTCTGTTGTCCATCCCCCCTAGGAGGGGGCGATATGTAGATCATTGTGATCTGTTCCCTCTTTCTCCCCCACCTTCCCCTTCACCTCCTGGTATGACTACTCTCATTATTGGTCCTGAGGGATTTCCAGCTCTTATCTGTAGCAATGTACATGCTCTGGTCTAGCGGAATTTGTAAGGTAGAATTGAGTTCATGATAGTGGGGGAGGGAGGGGGAGGAACCATTCCAGAACTAGAGGAAAGTTATATGTTTCATCAGTGCTATACTGTAACCTGACTGGCTCATCTCTTTCTTGTGACCCTTCTGTAAGGGGATGTTCAATTGTCTACAGATGGGCTTTGGGTCTCCACTCTGCACTCCCCCCATTCACACTGATATGATGGGATATTTAATATTCTTTATAAACACCATTATTCAATGGTATCAATTCCTCCCTATCTTCTTTATTCATTGCCTAGCTATTACATGCATATGAAGTGAATGAAAATACCATGGCTTGAGTCAGGCATACCTTAAAGTGATGTCTTTACCTTTTAAAAAGATCGTGTGCAGCAGATTTGCCCAATGCAAAGCATTGTTTGATTTCTTGACCGCTGCTTCCATGAGCATTAATTGTGGATCCAAGTAAAATGAAATCCTTGACAACTTCTATCTTCTCTCTACTTATCTAATGCTGTTTATTGGTCCTGTGGGGGGGGGGGGTGTATGTTTCGACTTTCTTTATACCGACGTGTAATCTGTGATAAAGACTGCAGTCTTTTCTTCATCTGTGCTTCCAGGCTTCTTCCCACCCGCAGGCAAGCTCGGGTCAGCTGCACACTGAAGGTTTAATGAGCCTTCCTTCCCTCACGATGCGGCCTCTTTAGTCACAGAGACCAGCTTCTTGGATTATCTGCACATCCCACAGATGGAGTAAGTCTGGTGCAAGCATACAATCCTGACAGCCTTTTCTGACTTTAAATCATACAGTATCTCTTTGTTCTGTTTCACCAATTGCCTCTCGGCTTCTGTACAAGTTCTACGTGGAGCCAATGAAGGCCTTTACCACCATTGTCGATGTGATCCATGCTTTGCTTTCATCCACACACTTGAGTGTCTTTGCAGAGTAGATTAAATACCAGTGAACACTGTTCTATGCCTTCGCTGGCGTCGGGCTTGAGCTCCTGGCCATTCTCTGTGGATGCACTGCTGTGACTGGGGTTTCATTGCTCTCCCGCACTTTCCCTTGCGTGCGATGACATTAACGCTATCATCAACGGCCATGGCGCCCTGCGTCCACCCGATCCCATCTGCTGAGGACATTGTTTGGAGCGGTCCGCATCGGTGGGATTGCCTTTCAGGCACTGAGCTCCGCCAATCAGCTGGCTACATCGCGCCTTCCCATTTTTTGGTACAGATGAGTGAGCGCCTCCGGTGCTTCATCTTTGGAAACATTTCCCGTGCATTCTGTCCATTTCTGGAGCCTTCTTTTCCACCCATGCCTTCGGGGCAGCTTGAACACCCTCCTCCAATTTCATCGGTTCTTACGGGTATGCTACCTCCTGAAACCGCCTGATTCTTCTTGGTGCAGAGACAATGTGTGTTCTTCCCCATTTCTTTGGATGCTTCTGTCATTTAATAATTTGCCTCTAGAAACCTTCCAAATTGCACCTCAAGCCTTAAATTTTTCCTTCAGATCCTTGAATGTGTTCTTCCCTTCGGTCTGTCTGACTCCAGGTCTGTGCCCATTTCATTAAAATCCCTTCCGCTGCCTTCTTCCATCTCCTGGGCTTCCCGGTCCTTTTTCCTAGTCTGTCTTAGTTACCCGAGGCCACCCTGCTCTTTGAAATCTTGGCGGCATAACTTCCAGCACCACAGTCACACACTAGCCACCACAGGATGACAAACTCACAGGAGAGGTGGGGAGAAGACAAAAGCAGCGAGTGAACTGCATGGAACCAGAGGGTGATGGGACAGCAGGGAGCCCTTTAGGGCGACCTTGCAGAGTAGTTTCAAATGCCCCCAGCTTTGCCTCCTTCCGCAGGGCAGTCCTCACAAGGGTACCCCTGTCAGATTATGACTTACCTGACAACAAGCAGTGCCTCCCCGGTGGTCTTGGTTCCTGAGGCCGAGACCACACCTTGGGCTTGTGAGTGGGGGCTGAGCAGAAGAGGGAGGGAGGGATCACCTGGGGACCATCAAGAGGTCCTCTCTGATGGGGAGTGGATAAGAACCCCAAACCCTGAGGCTCAGATGAGTTTCCAGCCTGGGGAGGGACGGCTCTCAGCAGTGGGGAGGCAGTGCCTCCTCTCAGGAGGTGAGGGCTAGGAACTGGGGCTCCTCACGGCCCTCACTCTGTTTTCACTTGGGGCTATAGGAACTTGGTGGTTAAGAGGGTGCGGTCTGTAAATTCTGAGTGGCCCCCGCAAATGAATGAGCCCACAGGGCAGTGAGGGACAGCATGGGCTGCCTTCTGCCTACTTGGCACAACGAAGGAAAGTCTCCTTCTCATTGCGAGCTCCCATGCCAAGAATGGCTGGGGCAGAGTGTGTATTCAGGGTGAGGGTGGGGAAGTGGACGGGGAGGTGTCCATCGATCTCCCCCCTGCAGGGACTGCATTCGTGCAGTCAGCCAGGAAGGCGGGCTTACTTACTGGAGCCTTTGCTTAGTGACATCCCCTCAGAAGGTATTTTGGAGACCCAACCCTTGGTAGCTGAGAACGTTTGGAAGTCAGATCTCTGAAGATGCCATCAATTAAACCAACACGAGGTGGGACTGGAGTAGAATGGGTCCCAATCCAATAAGACTCCAACCCAATGCAACTCACTCGCACTGAGTCCAGCCCAGCTCATAGTGACCGTCTCTCTAGGACAGGGTAAAATGATCTCTGTTCATAGGGGTCTAAAGCCTCATCTTTCTCCAGAGCAGCAACTAGTGGTTTCAAACTGCTGACCTTCTGGTTAACAACCCAACATGTAACTGACTATGCCACCAGGGCTCCTTCCAACAAGACTCAAAACCCCCAGAATCAAAACCCCATAGTCGCTGCCATTGACTTAATGTTGACTCCTAGCTGCCCTGCTGTGTGTTCCCAGACGGTAACTATTTATGAGAGTGGAAATCCCAGTCTTTCTCCCAAGGAGAGGTGTTTTCAAGCTATTGACCACGCGGATAGCAGCCCAACACGTAACCACACCACCACCAGGGCTCTGGGTCCATTATGACTAGTGTCCTTATGAACGAGAAGAGACCGGGGCAGACACTCACAGAGGATGGAGGGCCACGTGAGCATTCGTCTCCAAGCAGAGGAATGCCTGGCTGGAGACCACAAAAGGATCTTCTTAGAGCAGTGCTTCCCAAACTGGACAATATCGGCCCCTGGGGTCACAATCTGGGCGGGGTAGGTGTGGGGGTGGAGGGGGAGGTGAGCACAAAAGCAGATACCTACACTTTATCCCGGATCATGGACCATAGTACACAAATTTAAGTTGCCAGGGGGCATTGAGTGATTTTTTTTCTTTTTTTCCTGAAAAGAGGCCAATAAGCCAAATGAGGTTGAGAACTTATGACATAGGAACTTGAAGGGGAGCATGGCCCAGTCACACCCTGCCTCAGGTGTCTCATCTCCAGCATGTGATAGACACACACACACACACACACACACACACACCTGTTTTTAGATATTAGGAACCCCTAGGGTGAGGAAGCCCTAGGAACCAAACAGAGAAACCACACAGCCGCCTCCACTCAATGCAAGAATACTTTGTTCTATTAAACTGCCATTCCATGATGCTTCTCACCTTCCCGACATGATTGCTAAAGACAAAGCAAGTGAATAAGCAAATGTGGTGAAGAAAGCTGATGGTGCCCGGCTATCTAAAGATATAGTGTCTGGGGCCTTAAAGGCTTCAAGGTAAACAAGCGGCCATCTAGCAGAGAAGCAACAAAGCCCACATGGAAGAAGCACACAGCCCGTGTGAACACGAGATGTCGATAGGATCAGGTATCAGGCATGAAAGAACAAAAAAATCATATCATTGTGAATGAGGGGTAGTGCGGAGTGGTTACCCAAAGCCCATCTGTAGGCAACTGGGCATCCCCTTACAGAAGGGCCACGGGGAGAAGACTTGCCAGTCAGGGTGCAGTGTAGCAATGATGAAACATACAACTTTCCTCTAGTTCTTTAATGCTAAGCTCCCCCCCCCCTCAACTCTCATGATCCCAATTCTACCTTACAAATCTGGCTAGACCAGAGGATGTACACTGGGACAGATAGGAACTGGAAACACAGGGAATCCAGGACAGATGAACCCCTCAGGACCAGTGGTGAGAGTGGTGATAGTGGGAGGGTGGAGGGAAGGTGGGGTAGAAAGGGGGAACTGATTACAAGGATCCACATATAACCCCCTCCTTGGGGGACAGACAACAGAAAAGTGGGTGAAGGGAGACATTGGACAGTGTATAACATGACAAAAAATAATCATTTATAAATTATTAAGGATTCATGAGGGAAGGGAATGGGGAGGGAGGGGAAAACTAGGAGCTGATATCAAGGGTTCAAATAGAAAGAAAATGTCTTGAGAATGCTGATGGCAACAAATGTACAAATGTGCTTGACACAATTGATGTATGTATGGATTGTGATAAGAGTTGTATGAGCCCCCAGTAAAATGATTTAAAAAAAAAAGAAAGGGACCACGCAGCCCATGACCTTGGAGCTGCCTGTGAACACAGTACTGGGTTTCCTGTCTATAATGTAGCCTCATCACCACCTCTTTGACAGCTTGCGCGCTACTCTGATCCTAGAAGCTAGTTCAAATAGTAGCAGCGTCCCCCATGGTGGACAGGTTTCGGACGGGTTTTCAGACTACGATGGACTAGGAAGAAAATCCTGGCAAACCATTTCTTAAAAATCAGTCCTATCAATCTCACCAGATTATTGTCTGACACAGGTTGGAAGATACTCCAAATCCATGGTGGCCACAGCAGTGGACTTGAGCGTGCTGATGACAGTGAAGGTGGCGTAAGGCCACGCAATGCTTCGTGCTCCTGTACGTGGGGTTGCCCAGATGTGCGACCAAGGCCACCTTGTGTGCCGCCTTTAAAGAGAAGGCTCTCCCTGCCCAAGCTGATGACCCTGGCTTGTTCTCCTGTGCCTGACAACGTCCTTCTGGGCCTGGCTCCCCCTTGTCCTGCCCCTGCTCACCAAGCACGAACCCATGTCTGAACACTCACCGCTGCCCTGCCTAGTTCTGAGTTGCTCACAGAACTGCTTGTCTACCTGACAGATGCATTTGCTGACCCAAGCTCCTCCCACTGCCCCCCTCCAGGGTAAAAGGAGCCCTGGAGGTGCAGGGCTTAAGCACTTGGCTGCTAACAGCAGCCTGAACCCCTCAGCCACTCCAGAGGAGAAAGGTCTGGCAGCCTGCTCCCCTAAGGGGCAGTCTTGGAAACTCTAGGCGGCAACTCCACTCCCTCAGGGGGCCACTGGAGTTGGAACCTACTTGGTGGCAGCCGGCTTTGCTTGGGGCTCCCGCAGGCAGACCTTGGGGGGTTAAGGGAATGTGGGTGTCCCTTGTGACCGTGAGAAGCTGGTGACGTGGCTCTGGGTCTGCATTCTGAGTCCTAATTCAGAGGAAGATGGGTGTTTTCATGCAGAAAAGACCTGTCTGAGAGAGCAGCGAGCAGGCTGTGCATTGAGGAGGAGGCCGGTACTGGGAGGGCAGAGAGTGGGGAAGGTAGCAGAGGGCTTCTGCTCACAGGATGGAGGGTGGAGGGCACGGAGGGGACTGGGAACAGCTGTGACCCAAGAGTTGACTACTGGGACATGAAAGTCATGAGCTCTGCAGAGCTGTCTGGTCACCTGGACGGTGGCTTCCCAGGTAGAGCCCCCAGCACACACTCACCTCCTCCCCAGCGGAGACAGCGGGCAAGGTCATTTCCTGTTCCAAGAGGCAGGACAGCCACCGGCGGGTGCTTTGCCAAGTTAGCCTTATCTGCAACCCATTTGGAGAAAGAGAGTCATATGCCAGGGATTAGTGTTCGAGTCACCTTGACATGCCTGACCTGACGCTTGAGCCCCTCTCTGGCGTTCTCTGTGTGAATTCCTCTCTTGAGGGGGGTGGGGCACACTACTTCCTAGCATCATACCTTCCACTGGGAGAATGTTAATCCCGACAAAGGATTCTTTCATGTGGATCCAGATCTGTGTCCCTCTCACCTGCACCTCTTTATCCTAAGGTCATGCTCATTCTGTCCTTGGAAATGACACCATGCACATTCTTTTTAATCCTTAATGATAACTGGCGCTTCGCCTAGGTATCCCTCAGACCAATTCTGCCGCACTGCTCTCGTCCTCCTTTTATAGGAGAAATTGAGAACCACAGAAGGGAAGTAATTCCTGAGCCAGGATCCAAACTCAGACTTGTGTGGCTCCCAGCCCAGGCCCCTGCTCTCTCAGGGATCAGGCAGGTGCAGAGATGAGTGAAACGGGTCTCAGATATTGAGGAGGGACGTGCCATTTGGACAATGGACAATGCCTCACCTCAAGTCGTTCAGGTTCAAATGTCGCAACATAACATTGAGTCGACCGAAGAAACCTGCAAGTGTTGTTTGGCTTCCAGGTACCCGTTTGCCACTTCTGCCTCCCACCCCCAACCCCCCCAGGACTTGCAAAGACCCAGATTCCCAGTCTTCCCTCTGGATGATCGGTTTGCAGGAGCACCCGACCGAAGACCAAGGACAGACCAGCAGAACGCAGGTGTTTTATTTCATCTGCCCACTGAGCTGAGAGCTACGGCAGCCGCTGCAGAAGACACCATGGAGGGCCATTTACAGAGACCCCCTGGCCCCTACTGTCTGTAGTGGCCTTGGTGTTAAGCATTACTTTGGTATGGAGACAGGCAGGAATCGGCAACTGAGCTTCAAGGCAGGGCTGCCCACATAAAACAGGACCCACAGGACAAGCGGGTTGTCTGATCCACACCAGCTGTGTTAGCTCAGGCTCAAGACCTCTGTGGAGGTCTGCTCGCACCAGAACACCTGGTCTTCATGGATGCCTCTTAGCTTTGGCATGTGCTGTTCCCGGTCTGGGCTGTCGGGACCTTTGCTCTACCATCCACACAGTGTTGAGCTTGGAAGCCTGGATGCCATTGGCCTTGCTGCCTCACCTGCTTCCCCCCCCCCCCCCGGCCCTCCCTCCATGGAAATATCCATTGCTTCCTGTTGGCTCCTTCAGGGATCCTCAAGCAGCCTCTCCTGGTCACCCCCATGACCCTGTGGGGTCCAGACAGGATTCCCTCCCCTTGAAACTGCTGCCATGGCTTCCTACCTACTGGCTCCACCTCCAGCTCTACCCCACAACTGTGTCCTGAGCCTCCCCCCAACTCCCCTCCCCGGGCATTCCTCCCAAACCATGAGCCTGATGGCTGGTCCTTGGAGGTCTCTTCTGCTGTGCTTCCCCAGGCCTCTGGGCACAGAGTGCTGGATCCCTCAAGTTCTCGCTCACTGCCACCGAGTCAGTGTTGACTCATAGCAACCCCTTGGGTGTTTCCGAGGTGGTAACTGTTTATGGGAGTAGAAAGCCAAGTTTTTTTCCCTTGGAGCTGCTGGTGATTTCGAACTGCCGACCGTGGGGATCACAGTCCAATGCACAACCACCACCACCAGGGGCTCTAGCATCTTCCTTTTTCTTTAGCCTCACTCTCCAACTCTCACTCAGTGTGTGAATCATAATGAAGTTCTTTCCGTTTCTTGAAGTCAAAAGTCCTATGCAGCTCAGCTCAGGTGCCACCTCTGGGCAGCCCTCCCTGACTGCCCCAAGGACTTTTCCAGAGTGTGTTCTTAGCACCAGGGATGACCTCAGTTCACACACTCTCTTGTCAATGTCTCCTTGTTTGGTCCCTCATGTTACTGGGGCCTTCCTGGGGAGAAATGTGCCTCTCCCGCCACCGCACCCCCTCTGCCTACCACAGTCTGTGTCAGTCTGGGTCCTTTAGAGAAATGAATCCACAGAAACTCATGTATAAGAGAGTTTTATATAAAGGTTAAGTGTGTATCAAGAAAACATCCCAACCCAGTGCTGCCCAAGCCCACAAGCCCAACATTAGCCCATATGTCCAACACCAATCCACAAAGTCCTCCTCTATCTCATAAAACACACACAATGATGCTGACTGCAGGAGGAAAGCCGCATCAGTGAATGTGTAAGCATCTCAGTGCTGGCAGGGGTCTCCACACGGCTGCTCCAGCACCCAGGGCTGCATCAAGGTAGGTCCATGTGGCTTCTCCTCAGGGACGTCTTGCAGGAAGTAAGCCTTGCAAGCTGAAGCAGGGAACTGGCTAAGGCAGCTGCACCCTGGTCTGACCATCAGAAAGCAAGAGATCCGAGAACTAGAAAGGTGAATTTCACTGAACCATTTATCCCTCCGCCCTTCAATTAACCTCACATGTGTTTATTGGCCAGGTTGGCACAATAAATGAGCTACCTCACATCCCCGACTCTCTTCCTCAGTCATTGATTTATTCGCATTGTTACCAAAGGCCTGAGACATGCATGTGCCAGATGAGGTGTTGGGTTCGCATGTTGGGCACAAAGAGCCAGGGCCAGTATCTCACCGTGAACATCTGACGAGAGACACAGACATTCATGCGGCCTCCGGATAAAGGAGGCGTGTTTTCATTGAACTAAAGGGTATGATCCATGAACCCTATGTCAATAAAACTATTGTAGTAGTTACATAATCTGATATCAATTTGGGACTTGAGAGGATTACGAATGAAGGGGTGGAGTCTAGCCCGTCAATCACTGTATAGCCAAAAAAGCCTCTGTGTGGGCATGGCTTTCCCCTGAGGATTCTGGGAACTTCTATTTTCCTCCCTGGAGGCAGTCGGCGGGGGGGGGGGGGGGGGGGGAAGGGGGAACGACACTCTCTCTGCTCACTCCCTTGGAGACTCTCTACTGACAAGGCTCACTCCCTGTGAGACATCTCGAAGCCATATTGCCCTACACTGCGAAGCCATATTGCCCTACACTGATGCAGCCCTGGGAGCTGGAGAAACCATGTAGAGGTCCCTGCCAGAACTGAGATGCTTCTACCACCACTGGAGCCACAAGATTCCCCACCCACTGGCCTGTGATCTTCCTGCATTTGGTGTCATTGCACATATTTTGTGAGTCTGAAGAGGACTTTATAGATTGGTATCAGACATGTTGGCTAATGTCGGACGTATGGACTTGATGTGGACTGGGCTGGGATGTTTTCTCAATATTCAATTGCTCTTGTACATAAACTTCTTTCTTATACACATGAGCATGTCTATGAATTTGTTTCTCTAGTCTACCCAGACTAACACAACTATATATTTGAAAAAAGAACATATCGTTTCACATTCATTAAGATGACTGAGATGGGGCTGTGTGTCAGAGGAAGCCCCTACCACCGACCCCCTGGGAAGTCATGCTTTAGCTGAGATCTGAAGTCAAGGCTGGGGGAGCATTTCCATCCAAGGAACAGCTCTGGGAAAAGGCCCTGTGGGGATGGAAGGCAGGGATGTCCACTAGGAACGAGGCCAGGTGGCTGGTGCCTAGAGAAAGAGGCATGCAGGTGTGGGACTGGGAAGGTGGGCAGAGACTAGACCACCCAAGGCCCTGAAGGCCATTTGAAGGATTTTTGCTTCTCGGAATCCAAAGAACAGGGGGAAGCCAATGGTCACTCAGCAAAGGGTACTCCACTCCAGCTAGGGGCGAGCAGGTCAGAGGGGGCAAAGGAGGGGAGGTGGGGAGCGCTGAGCAAGTGCAGAGCAACCACGTCACAGAACAACCTCAAGATTCGCCCTCTTTACCTTTGTTCCTCCCTTTGGGACCATTCACTTGTGCAAACAACCATTTCTCTGCCCTCACGGGGTGGGGGGCTCTTCGTTTTGAGTCGGTTTTATCACCAGTGTTCTCTGCAGATGAACTTTATCACCAGTCCCCCCAAAGCCACCGATCCCACCCGATCCCGGGGTCTCCATGAAGGAGGCAGGATAAGGGAGGAGTGTTCCACAACAGGGGCAATGCCCCTTCGCTGCTCAGTAGCACCCCCTCGAGGTGACTGCAGGAGTGCCTGGCAGAGCCGCGTCCATGGAAACCAAAGGGGTGGTGGGGAGCAGACTGGGTGCACACTGAAACCTTTTTTTCCACTCCCTATTCAGGGTCTAGACCTGGCCCTTCCCTGACTGCTTTTCCACTCGTTGCCCACATCCAATCTGTCCACCGCCCCTGCGCGCGCATGCTTCCAGTGCGATCTGGAATCTCTCCGCTTCTCACCAGCTTCTCTGCTTCGCCCTGGTCCAGGTCACTGGTCATGCGTTGCTCATGGTGACTCCATGTGTCAGAGCAGCATTGTGTTCCATTGGGTTTTTAACAGTTATTCTTGGAAGTACACCACCAGGCCTTTCTTCCTTGCTGCCTTGAGTAGTCTCAAACCACTACCTTTTGGGTCAGCAGCTGAGTGAGCTAACCATTTACGGTCCAGGGCCTGCCTCATCCCTGATCTCCCTGGTCTTTTTTCTCTCAGATCTGTCATGTCTTTCCTTTGTCCCAGACTATCCATGCCTTATGGCTCTCGCAGTACAAAAAGCTGCATTGCTATGCTGTAGCTCTGGTGACCTGGCCATCACCCCCTGACTTCACCCTCTGTCACTCTCCCCTCAGGCACACAGTGTGCTTGAAGGCCACACTGGCCTTCTTGCTGTCTTCACAGGCCAGGTCTGCTCCTGCCACAGGGCCTTTGAACTTGCTGGTCCTTCCATCTGAAAGGCTTTTCCCTCAGGCCAGCACATGGTTCACACCTTCTTTGGGCCGGAGGTCAAGCCATCTTCTCTGCAAGTCTTCGATGGTAGCCTATCCCTCCAGTACCCGTGGGGTTCCTCTGGCCACCAGCAGACGTACCATGATCTCAATTCTTGTTTGCTTGACTATCTGTGCCCTCCAGACAGTAAACACAAGGGCTGGGTCTTTGGCACTGTGGTCATTGCTGTGTCTCCAGGGCCTTGGAGACAGCTCTGGCACACGGAGGCAGGAAGACCTCAGAAGCCTGGATGCAGCTGTCTCTCTGGGCCAAGTTGCTCATGTTGGTGCCCATCCTCGCCTTGTCCTATGTTGGTCCCACCCTTGTTTCTGTCTGGGCTCCCCAGGGCTAGATCTTGATGATACGCCCTTCCCGTCCCAGGACTTCAGTGTCCACTTAGAAGGGAGGAACATGTCCAGGACCCACAGGCGCAGGCTACGCTGGACTGGAGGCCAGGTTGCTGACCCTGTGCGTATTCTGTCTGCTGAGCGGCCCTTTGTCCTGCGTGGAGCGACACTTCCTTCATGAGCTTTCTGGACTCAGGTGCCTGGTTCTCTCAAAGGGCTTTGACCGGACTCTGCCTTTCTGTGAGCTCTCTGGCCTGTACTCCACCCCACAGGCCTGGGGGGAACCCAGCGCGGCCTCCCCGCCATGGGCTGCCACTGCTCCAACTCCTACCCTGTGAGGTGTTCTTAAGATTACAAAAAAAAATTAAAACCATTGCTTTTCAAGAAGGCAGGGAGCATCTTCCTACAGGACAGCCTCTCCTGCTCCTCAGGGGCATGGGAAGCCTTCGCTCACACAGAGGGCCCCTCCCCAGGCTCCGCCCTGGCTGGGATCCACTGGCTTTACTCGGGCCTTTTCATCTCCTTGGTGAATTATTTTCAAGAGAAACATTTTTTGAGGCCAGACCTGCAATGAGAATGCTACATCTGGAGCTGTGGGAATAATTTCATTGTTTCATTTCCTTCCCCCAGCCCCTTACACACTTAGTCAAGCCATGGCTCCAGATGAACAAGACAGCTTTCTATTTCCCTCCCTCTTCAATGCCTTTCTGTTGGCTTCATGTACTTCCTCTAACCAAATGGTACAAGCCCTCCCCCAGTCCCTTCTCACCAATGTGATCCAAAATCCAGCCAACAAGCCCTCCCCCAGTCCCTTCTCACCAATGCAATCCAAAATCCAGCCAACAAGCCCTCCCCCAGTCCCTTCTCACCAATGCAATCCAAAATCCAGCCAACTGTGCCATCTCCTCCGCAGGCCAGGACACGGAAGTCGGGAGTATCGTGGAAAAAGTTCAATCTGGGAAGCAGAAGAGAAGCTGGGATGTCCTGCTTACTAGGCTGTGATGGGCAGCTGACCCCTGCTGAGTCAGCCTCCTCAGCTCTTTGGGCGGGAGTTGGAGAGACCGCTCCATCCTCTAAGCCTACCACCGACTCAGCCAGGCCAGGGAGGAAGGAGGAATGTCCAAGGGAGGTGCCCGTGTGTAAGGAGGAGCAGACTCATTGTGAACACAAACAGAAAAGGGTCTTCTAGCAAGTCCCTGTGATTTGTGCAGAGGAATGCACATTTTGGCACTGATGTGACCAACTGCCCGCTTCTGGCTCCCTCTAGGCTCTGCACCTTCTTTGTCCTTGCAGGCTCTCCCAGGGTGTGGTGCGCTGAACCGCCCGAGCCGGCCACCCACACACGCAAGGCCCTCTGTCCTCCAGACCCTTTTACCCACTAGAGGGGGGCTCGTAACCTGGGGTCTGTGAACCACCGTGGGGCACAAATCAGAGGGCCAGGAATGTGGAAGGGGAAAACAATTCCATTCGTAGCTTCCTCAGCTTCCAATGGAAAGTCAACGTTCCCTTCTATTGTGAACGGAATAAACTGTGAGTTTGCCAGCAGTCGACATTCAAAGATACTTTACTTTACTACAGCTGGGGCGATATTACATGATGTGCATCAAGACTGAATTTATGGTACTGATTAGGCCCATCTCTCGATCATACTATTCAATGTGCCAGGGAAGGACATCTATTCCAACTTGAAAAATATATCAATAACCATTTTTCAATATAATGAGTTCCTTTGTGAATCCTTTCACGCATTAAGGTGGGGGGGGGGAAAGCAAAATAAAAAGCAAACCACTGTTCTGAGAAGAAGCCCGGAGGCTTCAGCAGACAGCCACAAGGCTACCGGCACAAAGAGGTTTAGAACAACTGCTTTAGCATGGATGTGGCCCGTCGAAGCTCCAACTTAGTGCCCTGCCCAGGCTAGTGGTCAGACAAGACCCAGGGCTCTCTGAGTCATTGCTGGGGCAAACATAATCATTCTTGCTCTTTCCTGTCTCTCACAGACTAGGAGGAGGGCCCCTTCAGTCTGACAGCCTGTCCTACCATAGCCTGACCCTCACCCCAGAGATGCTCGGGCCACGTCAGCACTGGGATGGAGTCAGCTGGTGTGTCACCAGAGCAAAGGCACTCGGGGGTGGACATGGCAAAGCTGAAGTCCCTGTGGATGCAAAGGACTGACGCATTCAGCTAACTGTAAAGCTGGCAGTTTGAGTCCACCCATAGGTGCCTGAGAAGCAAGGCCTGGGGATCTACCTCTGAAAAGCCAGCTGCTGAACTGCCCCACTCCCCCGCCTCTTCCCTGAGCACAGTCTACCTGACGCACAAGGGCAGTCCCTTCCGCAGCCGCGGTGTTGGTTTCTGGAGGCGAGCCTTGGGTTCTGGGCCCAGGCATGGAAATACCTGGAGGAGAGGGGGCTCCTGTGCTTCCAGGACTGTCTTTAGGGAGCTGCTTTGAAATTGGGTTTGCAGGTGAACTGTGCGCTCAGGCTTCCTTCTCTCTGTAACGGGTTCGCACTGCCATTGCCTCAAATAACAGCTGTATGGCAGACAACCGAGGTCAGCGACAGGTTCCTTTGTTAGGGTTGGTGATGCTGGCTACTTCTGCACCCCCTGAGGGATCTTGCTAAAACCCAGAGTGGACATGATGGGTTAGGAGGCTGGACAATGAAAGATGCTTGTGCTTGCTGGCTGGGAAAGCCCAGCTGGCTCTTGCAAATCCTGGGACAAAGTGCAGTCCCGGAACACGCCAGCAGGTGTCACTAGCGTACTTGCATCCCTGGAGGAGCCTTGGCTCAGGTGTGGACATTGTTCACTCAGGACCAGCCCCTGCCACCAGCCCACCTCAGGAACCACAGGCAGGCTGTCCCTTCACTGCGCTCTTGAACCCTCTACGAATAAGCAGTGCAACAGCCAATGGGAACAGAAGGGTCCAGGAGTGAAACCTCCAGATTAGATCACTGAAGAAACACAATTCGCTGAAGAGACATTCATCTCGACCCAGCGCGGCTGCGGGCAATAGAGCACATGGCAGAACTAACTCGGAGTCCCTTCTAGATTTCCAAACTGCTGACCACAACTCCTTTTCTCCTCCCTGATCTTTCAGGCCGAAGCGATCAGCTCACGCAGCCTTGCAAACAAGCAAAAGCAGTTTAGCAGCCAGACCTCCAGGCAAACGAATGGCTCATGGTGACAGTTCCCTCCTCTACGCTCCAAGGCTTTTTCTGGAAATGTTCTCCTGAGCATTCAGGAGAACACTGGAGAGGCATGTGGGAAAGAGGCATGATGGGGAATCCAGGGTGAGTTTAGAGACAAAAGCACCAGAAAGATACGGGTGCCTGAGCTTTTCCAGCTGCCAACAATGAATGGTGAGGGAGGGGGGGGATCGGTGGGGGACAGATATAAAGAATGTAACTCCATACCCTGGGGTAGGCCCCCCACCGTCCAGGTTGAACACTTGCTTGGGGTTGAGCAGATAGTGGAATTTCCGAAGAATTCTATGGAACAAAAGAAGAAAGGGGGAAGGTCATCCTGGGAAGTTACATGGAGGACAAGCACCTGTGAGCCCATCCACGCTGGGAATGAGGGCCTACTCCAACCAGTGAAGTCCTGCAGACTCACTCGGAATCACCACATCTCCACTCCTTGCTTCAGGTTACCCGCCATCCCTGGACTCTGACCTCAACCCCCCCCCCCCTGCCCCTGGGAGCATCGCCAGTGTAGCAATGACAGGGCAGAGGAACCCCGCAATCAGAACCCCGTTCTTCTAGGTCTCCCTCTCAACTGTCCCTCCTGTTCTGCCTTCTGTGGGCGGCACACAGGCATCAAAGGACCCACTAGGGCAGCAGTGCTCAACCTGTGGGTCGCGACCCCTTTGAGGGTCGAATGACCTTTTCACGGGGTCGCCTAAGACCATCGGAAAACACATAAGTATTTCACAATATATAATTACACATTGTGTTGTGATTACTCACTATGCTTTAATGATGATCCATTGGTAACAATGAAAATACAACCTGCGTATCAGATATTTACATGACGATTCATGACAGTAGCAAAATGACAGTGATGAAGTAGCAATGAAAATAATGTTATGGCTGGGGGTCCCCACAATATGAGGAACTGTATTAAAGGGTTGCAGCATTAGGAAGGTTGAGAACCACTGTGCTAGGGGAAGGCTCCCCATGCTCCCAGGAATAAGAGGGGTGCAGGAGGCCTGGGGCTGGCCAGGCCTGGGGGCCAGTGACTCCACATCGGCTTGGTGTCACGGCTCCATCTCTAGGTTAATCTGGTCCATTCTGGGGGGTTGGTGGTGGTGTTTTGTCGCCTGGACTGGGGTGGAGTCCTTCTGGTTTCTTGCTTTAGCCTTACTTATTATTCCTTTTTAAACTGGATTCTAGGTCATGGGTATCCGTCCGTCACTTCCGAGCTGGACAGGAAGCAGAAGCCTGTCCTACATTCTCCCTCCTGCCTCCCACTCTGCTGAGAGCCCCCCCCCCCGCCCCCCGCGCCCTGGAGACTGGGTATTCCCTACATTGCTGAGGGCAGTTCTGGCTTCCCAGAGGTGGGACAGGCCAACGGGTCCCAGTCAGGAGAGTCCTGCCACATCTCCCACATCCTGGGGGAAAGACCTGGGGCCTAGGAAGGAAGCAGGCATCACCGGCTGGGGCTGACCCCCGGGAGCCTTACTGCTGACCCATGGGACAGGGGCTGGGAGCAGCACTTTGGGCCTTTTCATCCTTACACCACCCATAGGAGAGGGGACACAATCACCCCTGTTTTACAGAGGAGGAAACTGAGGCAGGAGGAGGTTAAGTTCACTGGATCCGGTGAAGTGGTTTAAGCGGCAGGGCTGGGACTTGAACCCGGGGTCGGCCTGTTTCCACAGGCCACTCAGCTTCAACTGAGGAGAGGGCCCAAATGAGATTTTCCTAGCCTCTCGCGTTCAAAGAAGACAGCATACCTTTCTCCTTGTCTGCCTCCACTCTTGGGGTTCACAAAGACCAGCAGGGGGTGGGTTCCCGGGTTGGGGATGATCTGGTACTGAGGAAGCAGAAGGAAAGAACTTGAGGTCTGTTTCATCGTGGGGTGAAGGCAATTTCTGGGCGAGGTGGCCGGGAAGCAGCTTGGGCGCAGCGATAGGAGGTCGGGAGGTGAGGCTGGTCTCAGGCTACGTTCTGAGGGCCCACACGGAGAGGCCACAGCTCGAGCGACCTTTTCAGTGTCGTGAGTGGGGACAAGGTCACGATCAGAAGTGGAGCCATGGCTCCACGACGCTCGCAGTCGACCCCACAGCACAGGATCCGGTTTCGTGAGGGACACCACCGTCTCGGAACTCTGAGGGGGTTGGCTGTCTGGTTCTACAGGTCAATGATCACTCCTCATAGGCTTCACCGTCACTGCCAGCCCTGTGGCTTCCAAATCTGCATTTCCAGCCCCAATTTCCTTCCTGAGCTCTGAATATACACCATCCCCCCTTTCAGGTTTTCCATCCATTTGAATCATAAAAATGTTTCTCAACGTCCTTCCACTCGATGCCTCACCCTTTGTACAAACTTGACATGCCCCACACTTGATCTATCGTTTTTCCCATGAAAATGGCTTCACGTTGGGCTTCCTGCTTCTGTTAAAGGTACTACCACTCGTCCATTTACCTGGGGGTAGGAGCATCGGCGGCGCTGTCAGGCAAGCAGCCGACTGTACACGGCAAGCCCGGTGGTTCAATGCCACACAGCATCCCGAGGGAGAAAGATGAGGCTGCTCGCCTTGGAACACTGACACCGGCTCAGGGTGCGTCACAAGGGACACGATGGCAGGGGGTGGGGTGGGGGGATGGGGAGATTGGTATTGATGCAGAAACTCACTGTCTCGCTGACTTCCCCACTGGCGTGCCCCCATGATCTGGAGCAGCCTTCTGGACACTTCCACCGCCCTGACGCTGCTCAGGTTACCCCCGGTCACTTCTGTACCTGACCCTGGGCTTCCACATCAAGCACACCCATCCCGGCCCAAGGATAGAACCCACGTCTCTGAACACACTCCAGGGCTTGCCGCCAGTGCCCTCACACAGCCCCGCGCTCTCTCCATGACCCCTTGCTCACAGCTGCCTGTCTTTGGCATCCCCACCCCCATGCTCTGTTCTTCCTGCTTCCTGCTGCTTCTCACTGCCACTGAGTCAATCTCGACTCTTGGTGGCCCGACAGGACAGGGCCAGAACTGCCCCTGTGGGTTTCCAAGATGGTAACTCTTTTTTTTTTTTTTTTTAAAAATCATTTTATTAGGGGCTCATACAACTCCTATCACAACCCATACATACATCAATCATGTAAAGCACATTTGTACATTTGTTGCCCTCATCATTCTCAAAACATTTGCTCTCCATGTAAGCCCTTGGCATCAGCTCCTCATTTTGTCCCCCTCCCTCCTTGTGCCACCCCTCCCTCATGAACCCTTGGTAATTTATAAATGATTTTTTTTGTCATATCTTACACTGTCCGATGTCTCCCTTCACCCAATAAAGTTCTTTCTTATACCTATTTGAGTGCACTGATTGTTTCTCTAGACAGCCCAGCCTGAAACACCAAGTCAAAAAATACGAACAAAAAAAATCCAGAGCACAGTTTGCTGGTTTCTTAGCTATACATTTGAGGATTAAGGGAAATGTGTCTTCGATTTGTAAGATCATGTTCCAGAAACAGCTTGGCAGTCTTGGAACAGCATGTCTGTGTTTAGGCACACAGTTATTATTACTTAAAGATGTCTGCAAGTGGACGTTTTATGTAACTTGTCCCTACAGAAAGAGAGACGGGCACTTAGGCAGCACGGGGAGCAACCAGCCTCTAGCCTCACCGCTTGCTTCCGATGTGGTGTTCAGACGCGTCTGAAGGCTGAAACCATGCACCCTCCTGCGAGGCATTACAGACCAGGTGAGGAAGGAGCGGTTCTAGAAACCAAACTCTGTCCTCCCTGGCACAGCTCTGACCTAATTATTGATTTATTTTTATTAGTCGCTGGGATTCAATACATGCATCACCTCATTCCCAATTTCAATCAACATCCAGTAGCATGTGCAATTGCTACCACAATCAGTTTCCAAGCATTCTTTTTCTTCAGGGACTTTTTGACGTCCGTTGTCTCCCTTTGGATGGCCCTGCCCCCAACACTGTACCCCCTGCCCCGACCCCCTTATTCTACTTGCTATCTCTCTAGGCTCATCGATCATAGATTTTATACACTAAAAAACGGAAGAGCATTATTTAACACAACGTCAAGAGGGTGACCTCCATTGACGTGCACCTCCGAGATACACTCTAAAAGGAACAAACAAAAACCGAAGAAAACAATATGAACCAAAAATACAGAGTTTTGGAAACCGGATCAGGTCCAGCCTGCATCACAGGGGGTACCTACTGACAAAGGT
The DNA here is from genome assembly GCF_050624435.1 of Tenrec ecaudatus. Lineage (NCBI taxonomy): Eukaryota > Metazoa > Chordata > Mammalia > Afrosoricida > Tenrecidae > Tenrec > Tenrec ecaudatus. The sequence continues at coordinate 28,263,923 of NC_134537.1, forward strand.
TTAACTGTTTACGGCAGATTGATGCCTTTAATCTTCTAAACTCTTCTTTCCCAAGCACTCTGGTTAGGGACCACTCTCCTCCCTTCCCCCAATTTTCAATTGAGGGGGGGGGAGGATTCTCTGGAGTCTTCCTCCCTAAGTAGTTCAACTACTGACTCTTGGGCTCCCACTGCCATCCATCGCCTTCTGCACACCAGATCCTCACCATGTAGCCTCCGAGCCTCATGAGACCGATTTATCATGAGAAATTCAGACTTGAGGCTGATGGACGTACCTGCATTACCAGTTCGCCTTTGGCGGACGCACTGCCCTCAGACTTCCCACACTGCCTGTCCTGTGAGAAGAGAGAAGCATCTTTTGGGAAAATGAATAGTTAATATTAAAGCAAGAGATCAGAACCAAAAAACAGAAGGCTGTCTTAGTGAGGGGAGGGGCTTTTCAAAGTGGGGGCTTGGGGACAAAGAAAAGGAATGTTCCTCTCTGGGGTTCACTACTCCCTGTAAGTTTAACTGTGGGATCCTGGCAAGGGTCAGGGGGCAGTGCGGGGACACTGACTCAACAGAAACCTCTACTGCTGACTGAGAGGCTGAGCTCTGGGAAGGAAGGGCTTAAACCTGGCTTCTTTGCTTAGCACTGTGATGTGACACTGAACGTGTGCTTTTTGCTTGTTTGTAGCTAGTTCCCTCCCCTAGTTTGTTATTTATTTGATTGAGGTCCTATACAGTCATGTGCTCAAGTCTCAGGGGTGCAGCTGGCTGAGGGTTTACACGTGCACACAGCCCTGTAAGAACGACCCTTTCAAGCACGACCCCATTCAGACTCTGCAGACCTGCTTTCTGAATGCCGTACATGGGGACCATGGGCCGCGACTTCACCTGAGTGATGTTATGTTTTTAATCTCCATATTTTTGCCTCTTGCTCTTTGTTCTTTTTCACGGTAAAACGGTGTTCTGTTTTATGAATACACGTCCATGTATTTACCTATTCCTCTGTTTACAATTGACATGAATAAAGCCACGGGGACAGTTTGTATGCAGCATTCAGTCTATTGGCGTTTTAAATACTCATAGCTCTCAGGTATGTGCAAAGGAAGGGACTTGTTGAGACAAAGAAAGGTGGATGCATTTGAACGATGGTGCTGGAGAAGATGGAAGTGACCATGCACGGCCAGAAGGACATAAACACTGGCCCACATCCAGCCAGGATGCTCCTTCGAAGCCGGGGTGGCGAGGCTTCGGCTCGTGGGCTGGCCGCGTTGTCAGGAGAGACCAACCCTGGGAGAAGGATGTCATCCTAAAGGAGAGGACCGCCCCGGAGAGCCACTTTAACAGTGGGGGCATCGATGGGCTCAGACTGGACGGCACGTTTGAGGCTGGCACAGGACCTGGCAGTGCTGTGTTGTGCATCTCACAGTAACAGCAGCCTGTGTATTTTCCACTGAGTTAATGATACTGCCAAGTGGTGTTTCTTAGCTTTTGCTGCAGAGAGCAATAGCTGGTTCAGTCAATGGTAAGATGGAGCTGTCAGTGGGCCCTGGCATGGCTCTCAGACGCAAGGACAATGAAGCATTGGGTGCTTGGTTTTAAAAATGGAGTCTTCGACTCAGGAGCCAAGAGAAAGTTTTAGGTGGGAATGAAAATTCAGTCTAATTTCATGATGTGTTAGTTTCCCCAGGGGCCTGAGACAGCCACTTGGAAAACCTGAGGCAGAGGGAGCTCCCAGGCAGAGAGAGGTTGCCCGTGGCACCGGAGGCGTGCACACGTGCATGGTGTCCGCAGCTCCTGGGCTGCGTGCAGCCTGCAGGGTGCTGGCACGGACCTGCTATCCTGCTCCACCCTTTCCAGAGCCTTGTGAGGGGCTGGCACTGGAAGCAGTTCAGCCAGAGGCGTTTTCTCTGAGCATCCAGCTCGTGCTGCCCTGATCTCTACTATGGTAGCACAAACGCAAGCCCGAGGGCTGCGTGAGACCCCCCGGGAGATGAGGGGGGGTGGTGGCTGCCCCTGCTCTACACCTGGAAGGTGGACCGCGAGGAACTGGGCCCAGGTGGCGGCAGGGGTACATACCCGGGTGATGGGGCAGATGGAGGTGGGCAGCAAAATATGGTCTCGGAGTTCTCCACCATCACACACAGTGGACAGCTCACATTTGCGGTGAAACTGGAGGAAACAGCGAGGACGGGAGTGAGAGGTGCGAGGCTCCCCGGGGAGGCCCGCCCTCCGGTGTGTGCTGTGTGCCAGTCTGGGGCCCCACGTGGGCTGTGGGTAGAGAAAGGAGACCACAGTGCGGGCCGTGGCTGCTGGAGCAGGTCAGTCACGTCCCTCCCACCCCACCCCCGCTGCCCTCCCCCCCCCACGAGGCACTGTGGCATCCCCTTCGGCGAGCTGCCCTGTAGCGTCTCTGAGACTCTGAAACAGATAAACAAGCTTCCTGGGGGATGGAAGCAACCCCCCCCCGTGCCACCCCGCCCCTCTGCCATCTGGGCGGGAGAAGCCTCATGCTCTAGGGGCTGGGCAGGGACCCCGAGTTTGCTTTACAGGCAATCAGATAGCTCAGGGGTTGTCAGAGGCACTCTGGGTTTCCAGAGGGGGCTGGGCTCCCGCTCCCACTGCGGCAGCCGGGGTGCCCCTGGGCATGGCTGTGAAGCGGCTCTAAGGGTGTGCCTTTGGGAGGGCACCTTGCCTCTGCTGCCGTGTTGGGGGAGCCTAGCATCCATTTCTCTCTCTCTGCCAGTGGCCTGGCCCCTGGCAATGCCCGGCCACAGGCAGTCCATGGTCCAGCTGCAGCTCTGGGCTACCCACATACGCACACGCACATGCATACGCACACGCACACATGCACACACTTCCACCACCACCACCACCCTCTACCTGCTGGCCACTTCTCCAGCAGCCCTCGCTGCCTGGTTTAGGGTGTCTGCTCTCTGGGCAGCTTGGACCTTTGCTGGAAGTGCTGTTAGGCTCAGGGCACTGGGCGGTGCGAGGCTCTGGGGCCCTCCTCAGCCTTGCTCCCCTGGCTCTGCACATGCCCTCTGGAAGGGTGCTCATCGCTCCCCTGACGTAGCTCGAGCAAAACCAGGCTCCAAGGAGCCAGAGCTGCCTGGACGCCAACCCACCGTCATCCGGCACCACACGCAGTGCCGCGCGGTGACACTCTGGTAGCACTTGATACTCTTGCGGCACCGGTCGCACTTGACGGAGGAGTTCCCTTCCACCCACGCGTGCTGCATCACCTGTGGGCAGGAAGGGACAGACACAGGGAAGGCCACCGACCACGCCCCGCTCCCGGGGCCAGAGCGCTGGAAGCAGAGCCTCAGTGACAGCGTGCTAATCAAGATACAAGGACCCACTGGGCATGGCTCTGCCTAGCTCTGGCGCCCTGGCAGGCAAGCTTCTCAGCAACATCTTGTCTGGCAGTCCATCTGCGTGCCCTGCTCGTGCGTGCCCGCTCCTGGAGGTGCAGGGAAAGGCTGGGGACCAAACATGGGCACGTCGGAACCTCTCTGTGCCTATGCAAAACTGGGCCAGGTATGTCTCCACCTCTGAGTGGGCCTTTCTGGAACTGTGCCACTGTTAGGAGGTGTCCCTTCCCTTCCTGCCTCCTGTAGGTCAAGGACTCTAAGCCTCCACTGTGCAGGTAAGCTCCCTGGGACCGCAGGGAAGCCCAAAGCCTACCCCATACAGCAGGCCAAATAAATTAGGGTCTGTGGCAGTTACGTAACTCCTGTCAACGTGTGAAGGGGTGGAGTCTAGCCTGTTGATCAGGCCGCAGCTTGATGGCCTCATTTGGAGGAGCTCTGGAGATGCATAGCTCACTAGAGACTATACCTACACTCTGCTTCTTAATCTTGTTGACAAGTCACAGGGAGCTACGCGGATGCAGCCAGAGCCCTGGAGCTGGAGGAGTCACATGGAGACCCCTGTCAGCACTGAGATGCTTCACTGCCACTGGATCCACAAGACTTTCCACCACCGGCCTGTGATCTTCCTGCATTCAGCATCATTGCATGTGTTGCATGCGTCTGAAGAGGAACTTACAGACTGGGATTAGATATATGGGTTAATATCAGACTTAAGAGTTGATCTGGACCTGGCTGGGATATTTTCTTAATATACAATTACTTTTTATATTAAGCTCTTGCTTACACATGAGTCTCCCTGGATTTGTTGCTCTAGTCAACCCGGATGAACACAGGGTCTCTGGGAGGTGAGGCCCATCACTTGTACACTTTAAAGTACTCTTAGTGACGAGCGTGTCCATGGTTAACAAGCACTCCAGCAGGACATGTGACCCAAAGTCCCCCAAATAGGGAGGGCTCTGACCAGCAGCTTTCCCACCTCTCCTATGGCCCCAGGAGCCTAGGAAGTTGGGAAGCACATGGACATGTGTGTGTGTGTGTGTGTGTGTGTGTGTGTGTGTGTGAGATGGCCTGAGCAACAGCAGCTGGGTGTGTGTGTGAGATGGCCTGAGCAACAGCAGCTGGGCGGTGACACTGTTATGTAAGGAATTGAGGTATGTATGTGTCATTAGTGAGTAACACCTAACCTTCTACCTCTGAGCATGCCAAGAACCCAGCGATGTGTCTGTCATCTACACAGTCAGCTTGACTATGATGATCTTGCAGAGAGGAAGCAAAAGAGGCTACAGGGAGGTTAAGTGACTGGCCCCAGGTTACGTGGTGGCCAAGTGGCCAAGCAGACCTCTGACTCCAAGCCTAGGGATGTTTCTGCACACATACACTCTGCCTTCTCTGTCCTCCTCTGGGAGCGGAAGGGATGGGGAGGGACTTGGGTTGTCCGGCAGGATCAGAGGGTTGTGAACGAGCCCTGCTGCCCCTCTGGTGCCTCTGTCCATCCAGTGCGTGGCAGGTGGCCAGAGTGCAGGCTTGGGCTCACCCCCAGACTGGGTACCCTGGGTCCCGGTGAAGGCACGGAGGGGAGGTGCATGGGTGAGGGGTGGCTGGTGTGGACGAGGCCGTGCACCATCTCGCTGGGGCACGCCTGCAGGGACTTGGAGATGACTTTCTCTCTCAGGAGTCCTTTCTGGGCGGACTGGGTACCACTCACATTGCTAAACACCTCCCTCCTGACAGATTCCTCCATGGGATCTTGCCTCTGCAGGAGCTGAGTGCCTTCCGCTGAAAATTTTAGGGAAAGCCTATTTCCTGGCACTGAATGAAACCACTTAACAGCCCAAACAGCCATGCCAGGAACTGCTCACTCAAGCTCTCTGCCGCCGGCTCAATTCTCATTCACTGTGACTCTGGAGGCTGGAATAGAACTGCCTGGCAGGAGACACCCTGCAGTGGGTTTCTGAGCTCTAATTCCTTAGGAGAGTGGGAAACCTCACCTTCTCCCAAGGAGCAGCGGTGGTTTTGAACTGCTGACCTTGTGCTTAGCAGTCTGACTGGGAACCCACCGCACCACCAGGGCTCCCCTGGAGGTGATGTCAGTGGCTGAGCACTTGGCTGCTAGATGAGAGGCTGGTGACTCCTGTCTAGAGGTGCCTCAGAAGAAAGGCCTGGAGAGCGACTTCTCAGAGATCAGTCTCTGGAGCACGGTTCTACCCTGACACACGTGGGGCCACCATGAGTCCAGGTGACTCCATCGCAACTGTTTTTTATTTTCACTTATGTTTTACTTTGTGGCCAGTTTAGAAACACAGGTGCCATCTCCACCCCTCCTCCTCCTGCTTCCTCCCCATGTCCCCATCACAAGTCCCAGTGGTGGTACCTCCCAGCAATCTCGCAAGCACACCTTCATATCCTGTAGCTTATCCTGGGTGATAGCTAACCAACTCAACATGGGCAATGCCCAGCTGGCCCAGGACATCGCTGCCTCTGCAGATGGGAGCAAAGGGAGGGAGTGAGCCCTGGCTAGCTGCAGGCACCTCAAAGATGCACTGTCTCCTCCACCATGATTGGGGCCCCTCAGGCTGAATCTCAGAGCAAGGTTCCTGCCACTGCCCTTTAAGCGTCCTCTATCTCAGACACACCAGTGTGGAGCCCAGAATCAGCCAAGTCTCCGGGGGTCCTTGGAGACACCCCGTGAAGTTGCCCCAACTGTGGTTCACGCACAATTCAGATGCTTCCTTTGGGAAATCTGTCCTTCCGTGGTCTTTCACCCGTCCCTACCCCACACCCAGACACGGCCTGCACCTCCTGACTCTGTACTCTGGGGACATGTCTGCTTGAGAGATGGCATAGGTCTGGAGCAGGCTAGGGACCGTCTCTCATGACCTGTGTACTCTACTGTAGAGCCTGGCACATGGGAGGCACCAGAGAGATGCTGAATGGCTCAATGGTTGAAAGGGATGGCTTACGAAAGGTTCTCAAGGCAGAGAATGGACTGGATGGGTGCTCGCACCCCTTTGTGGCCAGAAGTCTGTGGTGGTGGCCATGCCTCCCGGGACTCGGTGTGGTTGTCAAGGCAATGGATGAACAAGGCAATGGCCGTCACTTACCTCGCCGCCCCGTTTGGCTTTTGAGTACGTTTTGACACACCCAGGAATGTTTTTGGACACACAGCGTTGGTGTACAGTGTATTTGCAGTCTGAAAAAGAAGATATATAAGTAGATAAGGCGAGTGCTAATGAGGAGCCATCTAAGAAAGTGGAAGCCACCTCCCAACCCAACAGGGGCTGTGCCACCCTCCTGGCGTTGTACGGGAACAGCCTCGCCTATGGAAATTCAACAGCCTTGCCAATGGTTCTCTTGGAAGAGCGCCTGAAGTCATCTCCCAACAGCCTTGTGTCCACCTCTGCTCAATACACTGGCTTCCATGTGGGCAGCGAAGGCAGCAGGAAAAACAGCTCCAGAAAGATGCTTGTCACTTACGGGCAGTGTCATCGGCCTAGTCATGCCAGGGGCACCGTATCCATGTCAGGGGTGGTGAGTGGATGGAAAGGGCGGGGGCTTTTGGAGGTGGGCCTGGGGCTGATTGCTAGCTCTGCCCATTGTCACTGTGCCTAGGATCTTGGGTCAATGGCTTCCCCCCTCTGGGAGCCTTGGGGTTTCCATCTACCGTGGGAATCGAAGTGCCTCTCTCACAGGGGATTTTCAAGATGTAATGAGCGAATTTGTGTATAGCACCACATGTCTTAATAGTTGTCATGATTACTGGTCTTCATGGCTTGGGGACCAGAGGAGGTCCACAGGCCTGGACCGCAGCAGGATGGGAGTGGTCTAGAGGGAGTGGGTGAGGCCTGCATCTGAATGGACGTGGGGCAGCAGGGTGGGGTGCGGGGGCATCTTGTTTAGCTGCCGAGGCTTGCCCTGGGTGGCCACCAGACCCAGCTCTGCTAAGAAGAAAGATTCTGGTGGCGGAGGCTGCCTGCTAGCTCCCATGTGCACATTTGCGGAGACCCCCTTGGCACCCTGCCCCGCACCCAGGGAGCTTCCTGCAGCACCAGCTCCTCCATCTGAGTGTCTGCTGCCTGCAGGGTGGGGTGCCTGTTTCTCAGGGGAGCAGCTCCTCTGCACACAGGCGACCTTATATCCACCTCACCTCTGTTTTCTGCTTTGCCCTGCAGCTCCTTCTGCCCCCGCTTTCTGGTCTCCCTTTCTTTTTTGTCCCCATCTCTCACTTGAGTGTTTTTTCCTCTCCTCTCCCCTCTGACTCTCTTAAATGGATCTTATGACAGAGCATACCATTCTAATTTTCGTTGTATTCAGAGAACATAGTTTCATGCTGCTTATTAATTTTAAAATATTCCACGCCATGCCTCATATAAACAGTCACTTGCAAATCCCAATCCAAATGAGCATGGGACACGCTTTCCTTCTCTGAGGATGAACCATGGGAGGGTACAAGGCCAGCCCCAGGAGAAGGCAGGGCCATTAGCCTTCAGAGGAATACAACCTGGACAACATGGTGGCTCCTCTCCAGAGTGGCCCCACCTGGTGCCCAGCCAAAGATGCACCGGAGAGAACAGGTTCAAAGGAGGTGTACTCACAAACACAGCACAGGCCCTGTTTCCGCACGCCCATGAGCATGATGTGGCAGAAGTTGCAGTAGGTCAGTTTCTTGAAGTGCTTCAAGGTCCAGGCATGCCTCCCATCGCCCTTGGAGGCCTGCAGGAGGATGAAGGGGGGAAGCTCTGAGCATGCAGCCTCGGGCTGGACAGTCAGCCGGCACCTCCTGCAGTCCCTTGCATTTTCCTAAGTCAGGCTCCCTTCCTGGATTTGGGTACGTGGTGACTGTTTTGTGGACCCTCTTAAAGGCAAGACAGAAGAAAAGGAAGCTCTCTGTGTGTGAGGTGAGGACTATCTGAGTGTGAGCAGGGCCTGGGATGACAGAAGAAGACCTCTGCTCTGTAGCTAGGAAGGAGCCCTGCTCGGGCAGGACTTGCACTCTGCTCACTGCAAGGTTGGTGGTGTGAACCCGCCAGCTGCTCTGAGGCATAAACCTGGGGCTGTCTGCTTCTGGAGAGAAGTACAGCTTCAACCCTAAGGGGGCAGCTCTGCGCCATCCTGTAGACCTGCTGTGAATCAGAAGCATCGACCCAACAGCAATGGGTTACGCCGCAGGCAGCAGCATACATCAGAACAAACTTTCTGACAAAGAATTCGGAGATCTGCCCATTCATCCATCTTCATCATCATCTTTCATTCAAATGTGATCCAGAAGGCCTTAAAATATTTATACTCTTTGACTTACAAATTCCCTCTCTTGGATTCTATCCTGAAGTCATCATTTTAAAAAGGCATCTTAGCATTGTTTTGCTCTAGAAATACTTAAAAAACAAAAAGTCCATTTGTTATTTTAACTCTCAGAATTACCAAAAGGTTAACTGTGGTGCATCCATGTGATTCAATGTTGGGCATCAATCCAAATGATATTGCTAAAAATATCGAGTGGTGTGGGAATATGCTCATGGTAGGATGCTAAGTGGAAAAGAAATGTCAATTTGATGGCATTTAGGCTTTACGATCTCTGTTTGATGGGAAGACATTTCACTGATCTCGTAATAGAGGTCAGCTGTAGCTGGCAGCTGTCTATTTTAGTCCCTAATCTCTACTTCCTTCTGTACTTTCCACATTTTCCTCAAGGCATGTGTACTAGTTCTATAGCCACGAGAAAATAGTTTGATAAAATTGTGTGTTCCTCTTATCAATTTTCCACACTACTAGCACCCTATCAGGAGCACATTCCCACGCCACCACCTGCTTGCAGGGGAAATCGTGAAGAGATAAAGATGGAGGGTTAAACCACTTCCTCCTGATTTGGCCTAGAACTGAATAATTCTTCCCCACTAGGTACGTCAAACCACGCACAATCACACACTCTTCATGGATCCTCCAATCGTCCACCTTCCAGCCCCTCTGGCACAGGAGCACTCCTCCCACATGCGGCCCCAGAACCTTCCTCACAGGCTCCACTGTCACACTCTCCGCTGATTCCCCAGACCCGCTCCTGTCAAACTGATCCCGGCTCAGTGCCACGCTAGGAAAGAGCAGGGCTGCCCTGTGGGGCATCTTTGTGGAAGCCAATGGCGCTGTCTTTCTCCCCCAGAGTGGCTTGTGTGTTCAAGTCACCAGCTGAGTACGTTAGCCACTGTGCCTCCAGCGCTCGCTCTTGTCTGGTATTAAAAGCACTAGTTTTGTTGGCATCTACTTAACATAGCATACGATTTAATCACTCAATCGTATTTAGAAGACTTGTGCAATCATCACCACAATCAACTTCAAAATGCTTTCTTCTTGTACTCATTCTTGGCTCCCCATTTCCCCCTAACCTCCCCTGTCCTGACTCTAGACAATTATTAATACCGTTACGATCGCTATAGGTTTACCTAGACATCAAACCAAAACACAAGCACAAAAACCCAACACTACGAAACAAAGCAGAAAGACCTCAGTCGAAAGGATAAAATATTAAAAACCACAACAACTTTAAAATGGGCCAACGGGGAGATCACATGATAGGGTGTTCCCTTTTGACCTAACTACAGCAGTCATCATCGACTTGACAACATTCTCTGTGTGCTAACAAGGTTAGTCACCTCCCTGGACGGTGGTCAGAGAGGGTTCACTGGACAGGCCCTGCACATGGAGTTTGGCTTCTACTGTCACCCATAAACTGCAAACCACGTGCTCGGAATTTGAGTTCTAATACCATTCTCTCCTTCAGAGTTGGATTTTATTATTTACAATTCTTGGCTCACACAGGCTGGTGTGTTTCTTCCGTGTAAACTTAGTTGACAGCTCACTTAGATGGCTGTTTGTTTTAGAATAAGCCCTAAAGACCCCAGACACAATCATTCTGAGAGTTGGCGCCATATACTTTCTTCGGCACACTTTGCTATAGCACCATATAGTCAGGGATCTCTTCATCATGGTGAGTGTTGAGGAGGGCCATGTGAAAGGAATTAATTGTTCGTAGATTGGGGCTATGATTAAGTGGGAGCCCCCAATCCATTCATGGATCTATGGTTTCTATACTTCTCTGGTTCACTGGATGCATCACTTCATGATGGAGAACGTCATAAATCACTACCCTGGGCACTTGGCAGTTTAGATTTAGGTTTCTAATCCATCTTGAGTTGGTTTCTGTGCATAGGACAAGGTCTGGGTCCTGTTTCATTCTTGTGCAGATGAAGATGTAATTTGCCCAACACCCTTTGTTGGAAAGGGTGCCCCTTTCCCATTTAATGTCTTTTTGGTCCATTGTGAAAAATCGGTTGGCTGTAGGTGGATGCTTTCATTTCTGGGTTTTCTATCTTGTTCTAATAGGTCTATGCATCTATTGTACCAATACTAGGCTGTTTTGACTACTGAGGTTATGTAGTAGGCTTTGAGGCCAGGTAGTGCAAGGCCTCCTATTTTGTTCTTCTTTTTTCTTTATTATTATTATTTTTTAATCATTTTATTGGGGGCTCATACAACTCTTATCATAATCCATCCATTGTGTCAAGCACATTTGCATGTGTTGCTATCATCATTTTCAAGACATTTTCTTTCTACTTGAACCCTTAGTATCAGCTCCTCATTTTCCCCCTCCCTCATGAACCCTTGATAATTTATAATTTTTTTTCATGTCTTACACTGTCTCCCTTCACCTACTTTTCTGTTGTCCATCCCCTCCGAAGGGGGTATCTGTAGATCATTGTGATCTGTCCCCCACGCTTTCCCCTTACACTCCTGTTATTGCTACTCTCATTGTCCTGGATTCCCTGTTTGTTTCCAGCTCTTATCTGTACCATGTACATGCTCTGGTCTAGCTGGATTTGTAAGGTAGAACTGGAATCATGGTAGTGGTCATTAAAGATTTTGTTCTTCTTTAGAGAAGTTTTTTGCTTATCCTGCGTCTCTTCCCACTTTATATGAAGTTGGTAATTAGTTTTTCCATTTCTTTAAAGAATGAAAAGGGGATTTGGATCGGAATTGCATTGTGTTTGTAGGTTACTTGCAGTAGTATTGATAGTTTCACAACTTATGTCTTCCTATCCATGAACATGGCATGCTCTTCCATTTGTGCAGCTGGATCTCTGTGGTTTCTTGTAACAATGTTCTGTAGTCTTCTTCACACAGGTCTTTTGTTTCTTTGGCTAGATTTATTCCTACACATTTCATCTTTTTTATGGCTACTGTAAATGACATTGTTTTCTGGATGTCTTTTTTCGTGTTTTCTTCACTGATACACATGGAATCCATTGGTTTATGCTTGTTAATCTTGCATCCTGACACTTTACCCAGTCCCTCCATTATTTCCAACAGTCTTTGTGGTTAGTCCTTGTGGTTCTTTCTCTATGAAACCACATCTTCTACATATTCTTTGCCCAGTTTTATTCCCTTGATCTTTCTGCTGTCTAATGCTTCTGGTTAAGATGTCCAACGCAACATTGAATAAGACTGGTGATCGAGGCATCCTTGTCTCATCCCCATTTTCAGGGGAAAGGTTTTTAGTTTTTTCCTGTTAAGCATGATATTGGTTCATGGATTTTTGTATATGGCCTCTATTACGTTAAGGAGTTTCCCTTCCATTCCTATTTTATTGAGTATTTTTAAAATCAGAAATGCGTGTTGGATATTGTCAAATATTTTTCCTGTATCCCTTGATTCCTCATGTGCTTTTTATCCTTGGTCTTGTTTTTCACATGTTGAACCATCCTTGCTTCGTTGGTATGAATCCCACTGGGTTATGATGAATGTTTTTGATGTGCTGTTTGATTCTATTGGCCCCAACTTTGTTAAGAGTTTTGCGTCTGTGTTCATGAGGGATACCGGTCTGTAGTTTTCTCTTTGTCGTCTTGGTGTGATTTTGGTATCAGGGTTATACTCGCTTGGAATTACTCTCCCTTTCTGTATTCTGGAAGAGTGTGTGCGGAATTGGTGACAACTCTTCACAGAATACCTCAGACGATTGTTCTGTGAAGCCATCTGGTTCACAGGCTTTTCTTGGCTGGAAGGTTTTTTTAATTTAAGAACTCATTTTATTGGGGGCTTTTACAGCTCTTATAACAATCTATACATCCATTGTGTCAAGCACATCTGTACATATGTTGCCATCATCCTTTTCTACTTGAGCCCTTGGTATCAGTTTCTCATTTTTTTCCTCCTTCCCCGACCTGTCCACCCTCTTGAATAAATTATAATTTATTATTAGTTTCATATATTATACTGTCTGCTGTCTCCCTTCACCCATGTTTCTGTTGTTTGTCACCTGGGGCGGGGGGTGTGTTTGTGTGTTATATGCCAATCATTATGATTGGCTCCCCCTTTCTCCCCCAGCTTCCCCCTACCTTCATGGTACTGGTACTCCCATTATTGGGCCCAAGGGATTTATCTGTCCTGGATCCAGAGCTCTTATCTGTACCAGTGTACATGCTCTGATTTAGCTGGATTTGTAAGGTAGAATTGGGGTCATGATAGCTGGGGAGAGAAGCATTAAAGAACTAAAGGATGGTTGTATGTTTTGTTGGTGCTGTACTGCATCCAGGCTGGCTTGTCCCTTCCTTGTGACCCTTTTGTGAGGGGATATCCAACTGTCTACAGATGGGCTTTGGGTCTCTACTCCCCCCCCCCCCGCCTTATTTGCATCTATATGATGGTTTGTTCTGGGTCTTTGATGCCTGTTACCTGATCCCATCGACACCTCATGATCACACAGGCTGGTGTGCTTCTTCCATGTGGGCTTTGTTGCTTCCCAGCTATACGGCTGTTTGTTTACCTTCAAACCTTTGAGATCTTTTAATAGCTGGGCCTCATCAGCTTTCTGGTTGGAAGTTTCTTGATGACCTTCTGTATATATATTTTTGTTATGAGCCTTTCAGGTTTTCTACATCTGTCTTCACTAATTTGAATAGATGGTGTATTTCTAGGTATTTTTCCATTTCTTTGAGATTATCAAACTTGTTGGAATATAGTCTTTCATAGTAGTGTTTTATTATTCTTTTAATTTCACTTGGATCTGTTATGATCTCTCTCTTTTCAACTTTATTTCTAGATATTTGCATCTTTTTAATTTTCCTTTGTTAAAATTTGCCAGCAGTTTGTCAATTCTGTTAATCCTTTCAATGAACCAACTTCTTGCTTTGTTTATTTTTCCATTGTTTTTTGGCTTTCCAGTTTGTTTATTTCCACTCTAATCTCTATGGTACCTTATCTTTTATTGTTGGAGGGTTTATATTATTGTCCTTGCTCTAATAGGTTGATGTTTTTTAAGATGTTGATTTAGAATTTCTCCCATTTTTTCATGGATATGTTGATTGCTGTAAATTGCTCTTTGATGACTACTTTTGGGGTGCCCAAAGGTTTTGGTATGTTGTGTTATCATTCTCATTTGTTTCAAGAAATTTCTTAATTTCATCCTTATTTGATCTGTTACTCAGACATATTTAAATAGCATATTATTCCATCTCCATGTGTGCGTTAGTCTGGGTAGATTAGAGAAACAAATTCATAAACACACATATATACATATATATATAAGGGAGAGGTTTGTAGATAAGAGGAATTGAACATGGAGAAAACCTCCCAACCTAGTCCAATCCAAGGCCATAAGTCTGATATTAGCCCATATGTCCGATACCAATCTATGAAGTCCTCTTCAGACTCACGAAACACGTGCAATGAAGCCAAATGCAGGACAATCACAGGCCAGTGGTTAGAAAGTCTTTGGGTCCAGTGGTATTGTAAGCGTCTCAGTGCTGGTAGGGGCTGCGGCTTCTCTGGCTTCCAAGGTCTGGTTGCATCCACGTGTCTTGGCTTCTGCAGTATCTCCCAGGGAGTAGCAGAGAGAGATAAAGTGGTATCTTCTGCCTCCAAGGAGGAAGTACCAGATTTCCCAGAATTCCCAGGAGAAGGTCATGCCCACACAGAAGTCTCATTGGCTATCTCCAGATTGACAGCCCAGACTCCACCCCTACACTCTTGATCCTTAAACTGACACCAGATTAGGTGACTACCACAAGGTGTTTTCCATTATGTTTTGCTTTTCTATTGCTATTTTCCAGTTTTATAGTGCTGTGATCTGAAAAAATAGATCATAGGATGTCAATGCTTTTTTTTTAATTATTGAGGCTTGCTTTGCGCTTCACATGTAATCTATTCTGGACTTCGACTGGGGTGTGCCTTGAGTGTGTGTGTTGGGGTTCTGTTGTGCTAGCCGTGTGAACATGGGCAAATGTGTTCACTCAGGGCATGGGGGGTAGGGAGAGCTCTTGGGTGGGTAGGTGTGCCAGAATCTATAGACCTGCCTGTTTTTACATGGAGGAAATGCTTATTCTCATGATGGTGGGGTTACAATGGAACAGGAAGTGGGAGGCAACTTGAATAAAATAATAAAGCTATGATACTAGAACAAATGTACAAAAAATGAAGGAAATAAAGCCACTTTGTGGGTCGGGATTTTTGCTCCTTTGTCTGTGTTATTGTGCATATGAGAGTACCTGGTGGTGGAGGTGGGCAGGTGGAGGGGCACTGGAGCGGACAGAAAAGAATGAGGAAGAAGAACATGGTGACAGTGTAGCCTGGGTACTGAGAATGTCCGCATCCATCCCTGCCCGCATGGTCTGCTGTCCATGCGGGGCCCCCAGAGGCCAGCGGGGTAAGAAGTTTGGAGGGCTGAATGGCCTCAGGAACGGGGAAAACTCAGCTGTGCTGGGGAGAGAGGGCCTCACCAAAGGGGCTGGTGTTGCTGGTCAGTGGTAACGGGGAGTCTGTCAGCAGGCAGCTCTGCTCTCCACTTTTAGGAACTTTGGTCCACGTAGCCTTTTGGTTGATTTTCTCGCTCTGAGTGGAACCTCTCCAGTGGTTGCTGAGACCTTCCCCTGCTCATATTCTGGCAGCCACACGCCCCTGTCCCCTTGGCTGCTAAGAAGGGCAGTAGAAACTACTTCAGCAACATGGCAAGGCTTGGTAGTAAGGCACATAAAGTCCAATGTGCTGGGCTTCAATTTCACTTCTTACTGATCAGCACTCTGTGCCTGGCCTGGTCACTGCAGCAGATCGATCCCTGTGGCCAGGTCCTTCTGCTGACATCTCCAGAAGAGTGCGCGCTTGTTTCTAAATGGTGATCTTTCTCTGAACCAGCGGAGTTATTTTTTCCTACTATCTCAAAGTGGCTTCTGATAAGACCCTTTACCTGTTGCTGTGAGATGCTGTCGAGCCAGCTCTGACTAGTCTGTACAGCGGAGCCCTGTGTGCCGTGGAACAATCCACCCCCAGGTGCTCTGACACTCTCACCATTTCTGTGCCTGAGGCCGTGGTTGTATCTACTGTGCCAATCCATGTCACGGAGAAGCTTCCTTTTTGGGGGGAGGAGGAGGGTGACTCCCTCTCTATTCTATCAACTATGATGTCCTCCAGGGACTGGTCTCTTCTGACAATAAGCCCAAAGTACGTGAGACAAAGTCTTAACATCCCCCCTTCCAAAACAGATTTGCTTGTCCTTCCGGAAGTTCTTTTGGTATATCCAATATTTTTTGCTACTCACCCTAATTGAAAGGCACTCTCTCTTCAGGCTTGCGTATTATCTAGCTTTCCTATGCATATATGGTGATTGAAAATATGCCATTTTGGTAACTGGCTTCATTAATTAAGTAATGAATGAAATGGTTCATCAAAAGGCCAATTCATTAATTTAGTCAGCAAACTTCTATTTCGAGTGATCTTTGCAAGAATGACATGGAAGCTCCTGATCCCATGTCCTGCACATTGTAAACTTCTGTCAAGTTCCTATGTGGTGCCAGACACCAGGAAAACACACACACACACACACACACACAGAGTTTTCTCATGTGTAAGGGATTAGATTTCAATTAGAAACGAAGACTCAGCAGCTGTTTAAAATAAGTATTGTGGATCGCACAAGATAATAAATGAATTAACCAGTAGTCAAACTCAAGTTCTGTTCTCACTTCAGGTCTCCTGCTCCTTCCACCCACCCCACTCCCTGTTCTCTCTTTCCCCAACACTAGGGCTTTCCTTCAGGGACTGTCTTTGACTGAAGGGGGAGTTCAGGGCTCTTCATAGCCCAAAGGACGGTTTCTTCTGAAAACAGGACTGCTGAGTAGGGGAATCAGCTACCCGTGGATATGACTGGGGATATGAGGACATTCTGCTTGGGTTATAGCACCACCATGTGGCTATTTCCATTTTGCATTCTGAAGGGTGAGGAACGAAGTCTGGTTCTTCCCTCTGCTCTGGGTTCTACACTGCTGCTAGAATTTCACCTGGAAACACATGATTTCCTGTGGGTGCCATTCGGAGAGTGCCCAGACTCTCAATGGCCTAATGTGGGTTGTGAAGGAGCAAGCTAGAATTGGATTTTTAAGGCATTGAGGGCTATTTGTTCTAGAACATGGTGCAGCCTTTCCCAGATACAGGCAGCTTCTCTGGGATCCTAACCCTTGACCTCACATTTCTTGGATTGGAATAAAACTGAATGTTAAAAATGTACAAGTTGGTACATGTTTAAAATGCAAGCATAAAGGTTTTGATGCGTTCAGTGGGATTTGCATCGACTTTTTGTTTGCAGCTTTCTTGATGTGAACTGACGTCACCTTCGGAGGCTGGCGCAGGATCTGCGGACAGTGTTTGTCCTTCTGTTGTTCACAGGGCCCCTAAGAGTCGGGCCTGACTTGATGGCTCCTAACGGCTGCACCACGCTGCTTTGGCATCTAATAGGCACATTTGGGAGAATGTGGATGAAACAACCTACGTCTCCCACACCAAGCCATGGAAAGGACCATTTTGTCCCTGGGCTGAGAAAGTAGAAATGGTGTCCTTGCATACTCCAGAGAAAGAACAGGGCTGGTGGAAGGACACCCAAGCCAAACTTCCCTCTTTCCACCCCAAGATCAGAACCTTTGGATAAGTTCTTGGTAAGAGGTTGTAGAACAAGGGGTCTGATATAACTGAACATGGGAGCAGCTGGCTTCTCTGACTAACTAGGACCGTGCTCTTAGACTCTTTTCTTGTCTTGGCATCCATTTGTAAAGCAGTGAGGGTGGGCAGGGGATTGATCCCACAGGCCTTTTCTAGCTATGACAGTCTATGGAGCTCAGGAGCAAGACGAGGAATGGGCAGCTTCCTTGGTTTTGACTCAGCACTCCAAAGGAACTGGACATGCTGGGAAATGATTGCAGACTCTCAGTTCTCAAGGATTGGAAACAAAGGCTCAGCTTTAGTAATGAACCACAGAGATGTCAGATGGCAACACTGTGGGAAACAGGCAGTGGCAGGCTGGCAGAGGCCAGTCAGCTGCCCTTCTGTTTCTGTTCCTCTCTCTGGTATCTCAGTATCTCCAAGAGATGCTGCCCACACAGCCTGTGAGACTATCCTGGTAAATGCTGAATGCCACCATTTGTGCTTTTCCTGTTAATCTTCCTACTCCACGTATAGGCATTAGTTCCCTTAGAAAATGCTCAGCTTTGGGTCTACACTCACTTTCCGCCACCTTTTAGCAGCCAACTCACATCCTCACCTGAGAGCCAGATCAAGTGCTGTACTAGGCTCCCTGCCCCTGGCACGGAGTCTCAGGAGTGGGATACTAAACTCCCACCCCTCCTGCAGGGGGTCTACACACTCCAAGGTTGCTTCCTGCTGGTCTTCTCTCCCAAGCCTGGGGTGTTAGAAAGTGGAGGCCTGCCTCCTTTCACTCCTTTAGACCCAGAACCTCAGCTTTCCATTGGTATCCATCAACAATAACAAGACTCACATATGCAGTTGTTCTTTGAAGGTCAAATAGGATGCCCTTCATGAAAGTTTCCCCACAAAGACCAGGTTTCCTTCTTCCCCCTCTCCTTCCTTTCTCCCCAACTGTTAGTGTTTTTAAATGTAATTTGAGCAAATGATGAACTTCCTCCTTGACCTTAAGGGTTTTTTGCCCTCTGCTGGTTGAGAATAAGTTTCTTGAGAGCCAATACAGAATCTGTGTCCCACCGCAACACCCTGAGAGTAACTTGTGCTTAATAAAGACCCCTAGAATGAATGAACACATTTCAGGAAGGACAGCAGAGAGGACTTTCCAGCTGGCTCGGTGGAGTATGTGGCACAGCCATTGTGAAGTCCAGGGTAGAAGTGAAGGCTGGGGGTCGATGTTGACTTCCACACGGAGGCTTATGTTCCTGCAAAGCAAGAGGTCTCGGAACTCCAGGGTGCTGACTTACAGAGTCGTCCATCCCCAGGAGGACCAGCAACGGAATGGTCGTCATCCCTCCTTGGACCCACTCCTTCAGAGACACAAAGCCGTCCTTGTCGTAGTCCATCCCTTGCAACATCTCCTTCAAGATCTGTGGGATCCAAAGAGCAACATCATCCATTTCCACCTTGCTTGGCTTGCTCTTTCATCCTGCAAAACATGCACCCCACCCCACCCCGCCCTCCCGCTCATCTCATTCTGAGTGAACACGAATAACTAAGACATAATGAGGATGTGGATTGCGAATCAGGAGACTGGAGTGCACTCTAAGCCTGATTCAGTACGAGCCTGACTGTGGCCTTGGGCAAGCCAAGCCAGCTCTCTGGGTTCTGGCTGGCTCATCTCTACAATGGGAACAATCGTGCCACGTTTGCAGAATGGTAGGGAGGATTAGAGAAAATATAAATGAACTTTCCAGAACCCTACCTGACATATAGGAGCCCTTATATGTAATTACCATTCATTGCTACGATTTTCTGGGGATTGAGCAAAATTGCTCACGTTCCTTCTATCTTTAGCTTCTTGGATCTATAAATTCTTGTTACAAACTTTTAGCACTGGAGGAAAGGTGAGGGGGAATTATTAGTTCAACGACACCTATCTATTTTCTGCTGTCTACAGTTTTTTCCTATCCATGAAGAACGAGGTTGCTGTGCAGGACGCCGGGGGTGTGATCTGTAAAGAGGTGGATCTGGCGGAGCTTGCCCAGTAAACACCGCAAGCAAGCCCAGCAGACATCCCAATTTCCTCTGGGCAGCTCGCTGGAAGTCACCCTGTGATGAGAGATACTCACAGGTCTTAGCTCGGTGGGATCCCACTCTAGGTACTGGGCGATGTGCAGCATTTGGTTGACAATCCGATCCATCTCCTAGAAAACAACGGGGTGGGGGTGTTGTTGTTGTTGTTGTTTTTAAGAGGTTAAGAAAGATTTATTGAGGCAGGGAAAGAACTCCCGGGAAGGGAGAGCAGAGAAAGGAACTGGGACAGGAGCCTCCGGGTGGTTCTGAGACCCAACAAGTTAGGTGAGTTAGGTCAGGGAACTGCCAGGGGAGGGGTCGTGGGAGGGGGGTGTTTTTAAGAGCAAGACTCAAGGCTACACTCAGTAGCACGACAAGCAGGCTGAGCATGAGAAGCAGCTGGTGCTAGACATGGTCATTTCACTAGGAGTTGATCATTTGCTCTCCTTCCCTTTGCCTCTGCCTCTGCCTCGACTGCAAAGCCCAGTGGGGAGAGAAGCTCTCAAAGGACACTCGCATGGCTAGTAAGCCAGAGAGAAGAACGTCCACTGGCCATTGACCTCCTTGCCCGTCTTCTGTCCCTTGAGCCAGAGAATATGAAAGAAGCTCTCCTCATTTCTCCCTCACTGTGTCCACAGCTCCCACAAATGCTTCCAGGGACCTCCTCCCACTTCTTCTCACTCTCCACCCCACAGCTTCAGCCACTCGAGATTCATTTACACCATTTGGGAGGCCAGTTGCAGCTGGATGAAGAGCTAACTTATATTTGGTTAGGCATCTCATCTGTTTCCTTTGTCCTGTGGTTCAATTCCAGGCCCAGGATTCCATGAGGAGAGAGTCTGTCTGTTGAGGGAGGCTTTGGTACCAAGATCAAGGTCTTTCTAAAACCGCAGAGAACTGACTGGATGCTACTGTATTTGCACATGGAGAGGCCTGCTGAGAGACAGCTGGGCTCAGAAGGATTTACTGTCAAAGCTATCATCTGTTGTATACTACCTAAGATGTTTATAGTAGGATAATACATTGACGTGTTGATGGAAAATTACATGTATTGATAATAAAAAAAAAACACTGAGAATTTTTACCCCCAGCAGGTTGAATGCTGGATCAGAATAAGAAAGGTAAAATCCAATAGGGCTAAAAAAAATGTTTTTCATCTAAATAAAAAATAGTTGGTTACAAAACTCCAGGTTGAGTCAACACATGAGGAAATGGACATGGAGAGAAAAGTAGGGGAGGGGTTGGCACTTGGCAGAAGTCCTGATAAAAAAACAGAGCTGGCGCCCCCGCGCTGGGTCTGAGATTGGATGAGAACAGAATGCACTTCAGGGGCCAGACTTGGTCTATGACGATCAGGTACATTGAACTAGTTCTCCCAGGCCTACTCTTACGAGACCATCTCTGAATGCTTAAAAAGCCGTGGGCATGTAGTTTTAATTCTGTGCCATGTTTCAAGAAGAGTCTTGACAGATGAACTTATCTAGAGTGTATATTTATGCCACTGTTTTCCTATACAAACCAGTATAGGAATTGGAACCTTGTAGCGTGGAGAAGATTTCAGGAGGATGTGTGATAAAGCACCATCAAATGTTTGATGGTCTATTGTGTAGAATTGGTATTCATCTGGTCCTGGTCAACTCCAGAAGGCAGAACTAGGTTGACTGATGGAAGAAAAGGCAGACTTGAATTGTGACCTATTTTGCTCATGTGGAACCTTTATCTTGATCAAGAGGCCGCCCCGTTTGAACAAAACAAGGAGACACTGCATGATTTTAAATCGGGAGCAGTGTGCATCAGGATGGCATCCTCTCCTCATACTCGTTCAATCTGTATGCCGAGCAAATCATCCAAGAAGTTGGACAATATGAAAAAAAATGGACACCAGGATTGAAGGGAGGCTCATTAACAATATGTGGTATGCAGAGAACACAACCTTGCTTCCTAAAAGCCAAGGAGACTTAAAGGACTTACTATAGCCTTCAGTGTGGATTACACATCAATATAAAGAAAACAAACACATTGGACCAACGGGCAACATCATGATAAATGGGGCAGAGACCGCAGTTGTCAAGGATTTCATTTTGTCTGGATCCATCCTGCTCATCAAGCCAACTTGCTCCCTCTCTTCTTTCCACCTGATTCAGCCTCAAATATTCCACTGATGAGCCGCACCTGGATTACTGTCAGCCATGAGACAGTGTCTGTTTGGATTCTTTTTTTTTTTTTCCTTCTCTATCTTCTTCCGAGGATGTAGGGGTGGTGGTGGTGTGGGGTGGGGTGTGTGTGTGTGTGTGTGTGTGTGTGTGTGTGTGTGTTCAGCACAAACAGACTAGACTGGAGCTAGGGCCCTGGGTTATGAGAGTCAGCCACTGGGGACAACAAAGCACATGAGCTGTAACCTTTTCCCCTTCCCCCCATGTGCTGCTTGGGCTCTTCTTGCCTCTTCTGGACCCTTGAGCCCAGCAGGAAACTGTAGGGGGAAGTTCTGAGCAGGTCGGGCAGGTAAGCCAGGGGGTATGCTAAAGCATCTCCTCATTTGGAATGAAAAGGTAAGGCTGTGTTGAGCTTTCTCAAGCCCCTTCTCCAGGCTTCTACATTCTCAGGGAATGAGAAGGTGGGGAATTTATACAGATTTCTTTGGCCCTTATTGGAACATCTCCATGTTCATACAGATGGAACCAAGAGTTTTCAGATCTGTCTTCACCTGCTCTCCCTCCCCGCCCTCAGCATCCCCCTCCTCCCTTACCACCCTTCTTGGCTCCAGGAGGGGTATGTGAGGAGGAAGCTTACCGCTTGGTCCAGGAGCCCATTCTCATCCGAATCATACAGGTGAAACAGGACTGCAAGAAACACAGCAGAGGTGAAGCTGAGGTTTTGATGCAGCCGAGGACTTAGATCCGCCCTGGCCAGCAGCTCACTCGCCCTTCAAGGTGCCCGGTCTGACCTCCGGCAGAGGGGGTGGGAAGAAGGACCAGGAGAAACCTCCTTGCTCCCAGGACTTTCTGAGCAATAGCTCTTTGGCTAATGAGGTCCAGGTCAGGGGTGTGAGTCCCTGCAGAGCACGGACACCTCGCAGGATCCCTGGGCCCCGCTCAAGGCAAGTGCCCATTGATGGGGCAGAGGCACCAGGCATACGGGGCAGGAGGTGGGGCATTGCCTCCATTGCACGGGGAAGGAGTGCAGGCAGACCCAGGTTCAAAGCAGGGCCCTGCACTTCTCCACCTCTGGGCTGTCCAACGAGCCATTTGGCTGCATGAGGTGTTGTTTCCTGATCTATACATCTGACAGTGTATGTTCTTTTTCGTAGGCTTGTTAGTGGATGAAAAGGTAAATAATAGATGTCTGTGTCTACAGTGATTGGAATATAGATAGCACTCAGCACTTAATATGGGCTTTGTCATTGCTGGTGATTCTAACCTCCATATTGTTCTGTGAGCTCTGGTAGCCCCTGTGGGCTAAGCGCTGGGTTGCTAACCAAAAGGCCGGTAGTTCGAAACGACCATCCTCTCTGAGGGAGCACAATGAGGCTGCCTGCTCCTGTGAGGATGCAGTTTCAGAAACCCTGCCTCGGTTCACGAAGCGTTGGCCCTGACTTGATGGCAGGGGGCTTTTATTGCTGCCCTCACCACAGTTCATATCTAATGCTGTCCCCTCCCGAACAGCAGCTCAGGTCCCCACAGGCTTTAACTCCCACTGCTTCCTCTCTCCTGCCCCTGGAGCCCCCAAACCAAACCCATTGCCAATTTGAACTCACAGAGACTCAGGAGGACAAGGCAGAAGCACCCCCAGAGAGCTTCCAAAGCGGCATATCTTTACGGAAGCAGACTGCCACCACTTTGTCCTGAGGAGTAGCCAGTGGATTCAAACTGCCAACCTTCAGGTAAGCAGCCGGGTGCTTTAACCTCTGTGCAACCAGGGGCTTCTCTTCTAGGCCATGTTAAACCACTGATCTACTTTTGAAGACCCCTTTGGATTGTGAATTGAGTGATGACTTAGAGCAGATCACGTTTCCGTTCGACAATTCATAGGCATTTAGTTTCATATCATATCCTCTGCACCCTCACATATCCCACATCCTCCTCCCTGGGGTTCTGGTTTCTATTCCTCCTTCTGTCTGTTATTGGGCTGAACAGGGAGCCATAGGGGTGAGCTCATTTTCAGAAGCCAGCACCACAAAACCAGGCTCAGCTCCCTTAACAAAGTAACTAGTCCCTTTTCTCTAGCACTTCGAGATCTTGGCGGGAGGAGAGGGCGGAGAAATGAGGCAAAACTTGAACAAACCAAACAACTAAACTCACTGCTATCCGGTTGATGCCGACTCGTAGTGACCCTCTAGGTCAGGGCAGACCTGACCCGGTGAGTTTCTGAGACTGTAACAAGAGAAGGGGAGCCCTGGTCGTGCCGTGAAGATGTGTTGGGCTGTGGTCTACAAGGTCAGGAGTTTGAAACTACTGGCAGCTCCTTAGGAGACAGACTGGGCTTTCTATTCCCACACACAGGTACAGTCCCAGAAACCCACAGGGGGTCGCTAGGAGTCAGCATTGATTCAGTGGCAGTGAGTTCAGTTTGGGTTTAACAAGAGAAATGTTAATTAACCCTCCAGAAAAAACGATTTCCTCATAGTTTAGGAGCTGCTTGGGTGCTGGAGCAGGGGAAAGACACGGGAGCTGACTATCTTCCTTTGCACATTCCCCCAGAGGAGGCAGCTCTGAGTAGAGGCTTTCAGGAAGTCCTACCTGCAAGGCGTGGGCTTCTGACCCCTTTCAGACAGGCCCCAGGGGTTCTGTTTTTATTTTTTAAATTAATCTTTTTATGGGAGGGCTCTTACAAATCTTAAGACAATCCATCACTCAATTATATTAAGCACACTTGTACATATGTTGCCGTCATTATTTCCAAAACATTTTTCAACTTGAGCCCTTGGTATCAGCTCCTCGGTTTCCCCCACCCTCCCCCACCCTGCCCTGACCAATTATATATTAGTGTTGTTATTTTATGCCTTACACTGTTTGTTGTCTCTCTTCACCCACCTTTCTGCTATTCATCCCCCTGGGTCGTGGACTATATACCCAACCTTGTGAAGGACGCCCCCTATCTCCCCCTTCCTCCCCCAGACCCATCATCCCCACTACTGATCCTGAGGGTTTTATCTGTCCCGACTTCCATGTGCCCAAAGCTCTTAGCTGTACCAATGTGTGTACTCCGGACTAGCTGGGCTTTGGCAGTGAGGGAGGGGTGGGGGGAGGAAGCATTCAGGAACTAGAGGAATGATATGTGTTTCCTCGGTGCTATATTGCACCTGGACTGAACTGCCCCTTCCTTGTGACCCTTCTGTGGGTGAATCTCCAATTATCTACAGATGGGCTTTGGGTCTCTACTCTAACCCCCCTCATTGATATTGATATAATTGTTTGGGATCTTTTGATACCTTATACCTGATCCTGTAGACACTTCATGATCACACAGGCTGGTGTGCTTCTCCCATGTGGGCTTATTTGCTTCCCTGCTAGCTGGCTGCTTGTGTAACTTCAAGCCTTTAAGACCTCAGATGCTATATCTTTTGAGAGTTGGGCACCATCCGCTTTCTTCACCACATTTGCTTATGCACCCAATTTGTCTTCAGCAATGGTGTTGGGATGGTGTCCGCAGGAAAGGAAGAGAGTGACAGGACCCCACCCCAGAGTGCCAAGCCTTGATGGCAACATACTGGCATGGGCAGCGAACTAGAGAGGATGACAGGGATGGGCCCCCTCCCCAGAAGAATGTAATACTCAGGGGTTCTTAATATGGAGGTGTTAGATGCCCTGCCTGTCCCAGGCGCTTCTGGTACTGGGTCCCAGGGTGGATCTTAGGAAAGGTTGCCCAGAAGTGGGAAACGTCCCCCAGGGAGGCATACCAATGAGACCACAAGAGTCTACCACATGTCCAGGAATAATGGACAGGGCGCTCGATCTTCCTATAGGAAAAGGTTGATATTCCTGACATGGGCAAGTACTTACATTCCAGCTTATCCTGAGGCCTCCCAGTCTCCAGCAGGGACAGGTAGCACACGACATCCTGCAGGTACACCATGAGGGGCTCTGAGCCTGGAGACTGAGCAGCAGGGGCTCCCCGGGGGGTTGTGGCCTCTTGTTCTTTAGCTGGCATTGGCTTCTCGGTCCCCTGAGACTCTGCAGTAGACAAAAGCGCAGCATTCAAGGACGTTTACCATTTAGTAAACATTAAACCCCTTTTGTTGCTCCCTGCTCTTCGTGACTGAGCCATGAATTCCATGCAGGTGTCTGTAACAGCTTTGGTAACTTAGCGATAACTAAATCCATTTGTGCAATTCATACCATCTGAATGGAGCCAAATATGACCCTTGAAAGAGTCTATTTCCTTGTAGGAAATTCACCCATACCTTGTGAGTGTTTAGAAAGTATGACGGTGATTCTTAGTAATATCAAAGCCAATACCAAATTACCAACAGGAATACCAATAGCCAGGTGCCATTTGTTCTGGATCCATTTGTTTTTTGGTTTTTTAAAACACATCAAACTTGGAGGAGTAATTTAAGCTGGGATTTCAAAGTGACGAGTGACCAGCAGTTCAAGATATACTCTCCCACAACTTGCCAAATGCATTTAAAGACAAATAAAAAGATGAATGTTTGAAACAGAAAGCTGGGATTGACAACCATTTCTTTGCAGAAATTAAGAAGAATTTTGACTCACTGCAAGCTTAATCAATTAGACTTTTGGAAAATTCAGAAAGGGGCTTAAGGTGCCACAAGAAAAGGACAAGTTTTGTCTCGGGAATATTTCTTCTAGGAGGCAGGAAAACGCTCTATCCTTTCCCCAGCTTGTCCTCTTGTTAGAACTATGAGCTCGATCTAACAGAGGGTGTGCAGAATAGCACAACACGGTGACCTTCTGGAAACCTATTGCCAGGCCTTTCTCCTGAGGTGCTTTTGAGTGGGTTCTAACTAGCATCTTGTTGGTTATCAGTCGAGTGCTTAACCATTTATGCTGCCCGCAGACCCCAATGCCTGCTAGGTAAGGCCAGCGTGCACGCTGTATGCCGAGTGCAGAAGAGCCGAGCAGAGGGAGTTAACATTCCATCTCTGGCTGAAGAGCTGGGCTCCGGGGGGTTAGGCTATGGAGCTGATGACCAGTGAACACAGATGGACAATAGGAGAGTCTAAAGGCTACAAACACACTTTGTATGTTACAAAGCGACCTGTGCAAGACCAACATGGAGGCCCGGAAACAGAGCTATAGAACTGTCTTCCTCCAGTCTCCGAGGAAGACTCTTGGAATGCAAGAGACACCCCCGAAAGTTGCCAGATGAGAAAACCTCTATTAACCAAGAGCAGAGTGCCTCAGTGGGGTTGGGGCTTGCAACTGAGATGGGAATACCATGGGGTAGAGGGAAGAGTGGGTGGGTGAGCCAGACGGCTGCAATGCGAGTCCACGGACGAGGGGAGCGCTGAAGTCCTCCCTGGAGGAAAAGCACGCGGACACATATCAGAGGCAGAGACTCTGCGAGAAGCCCTTGGTACTGGGCACTCCGTTGTTCACTGGTTCCTGCCACCAAACAAACAAAGGAGCAAACAACAACCAAAGCAGCTGCAGCCAGGTCTATCCTGCCTGAGGGCGACACCGGGCTGTCAGAGAGGCACTATGCTCGGCAGGCTTTTCAAGGCCACGAGCTTTCAGAAGCAGATTACCAGGACATCTTACAAGGTGTGCCTCTGGTAGACTTGAAGCGTGGACCTTTCTGGTTGGTAGCTCAGCCCTTCACTGTGGATCAGAGACTCCAGTTCATGCCACATCTCACATTATTCATCCCATAGAACATAACAGTATAAGGGAGCAGTGGAGTACTCTGCCCACGGCAACAAGTAACACAGTGGACAACAGGCACCACAGAAGAGCTCACAAAACACCACCGAGAGCCCACCTAGTGACCTCCGAGAGAGAACAGACAAGATTCCTGCAGCTGCCACAGCTTACAATCGGCAAAGGGTCTCTAGGCTGCAGAGCCTCAGTGGGATCAAGGAAAGGCTGGTAATCCCTCTGAGTTGAGAAGACAGAGCTGGGGAGTCTGAGGAAGCTAACCTTTACCAGGCAGAGCTACCTCGAGCCCCATAGACTGTCCCCTCTGTGTGTAACAAGCGGAGAATTCCCCTCACATTCTGACGCAGCCTGAGAAACCAGTGGAAAACCAAGGGGCTGGAGTTTTCATTGTTCAGCCACTCAGTCCTGGGCAGGCAGGGAGGGAGGAGTTCAGCCACGCTCGTGCGGAGGTTCTGACCGTGACAGACTGCTCGGACTGGGTTCTGAGCTGATGTCTGGACTCAGTGGAAGCCCCTCTCTGCTGTGGGTATAGGAACAATCACGCACTCACCTGGCTCTGTGAACAAATAACCTGAAGGGGGCTGTGCTAGATCTGAATGTAGAGAATGAGCTGATTGGTCCTAAATATACTGTATAAATTGAGAACCTAATTTCTCCCCGAGGAAACAGAAAAGGGTGGGATGTTGAGCAGATGGCCTGGTCTCGGGTGATGCCAGGACTTGGCTCTTCCTGCCTAACAGAGGAGCATCTCTGTGGTGTCAGCCTGGCTCCACATGCTTGTTTCTGTGAACAGGTGCACTTGATTAAGACATCCCTGGAAGGTAGCCTTGTACGAAAAGGTTTTTTTTCTTTCTTTTAAGTCACAAAATAAGATGAAGAGATGCCAGTTGACTGCCCGGTCTCCCCCTGGTTCCAAGGACCATCAGAGAGTTGACCTTTCGGGATTTGACCACAGGGAGTGGATTTCGTCGGAGAAAAGGAGACGGTTCTATCACGGATCACTTCCCACTTTCAGAGCTGTTTTCTTCCTTTCAGAACGGTGTGTTTCTGGTAGGTGCCAGTGAGTGGGTTCCGACCCACAGCCACCGTATGCACAGCAGAATGAAACACTGCCTGGTCTTGTGCCAGCCTCATGCTGGTTCCCAAGCTTGAGCCCACTGTTGCAGCCACAGTAACAAAAATGTGGCAGAGGGCCTTCCTTTTGTCTCTGCCATTCTACTTTCCCAAGGACTGGTCTCTCCTGAGGACACGCCTCCAGTATGTATGACCAAGTCTCACCATCCTTGCCTCTGGTCTTACTTCTTCCGAAGCAGACTGGTTTGGCCCTTGAGCAGTCCTCGTATGTCTCAAAAATAAACACAGGGAGCAGCTAAGTCAGCTCACTTGTACTATCGTGATTGACGGCCTTTTCCAGTGTCACAATATGACACCACCCCATGTGTCTCCTTCCTTGGTAATATTAGACCCAGTAGCTACTATGAAAAGCTTGGCCCAGACGATTGTGGGGCTCAGAAAATCAACTGCCATTTCTCCAGGGCTCCGCTTGAAGTTGTAGAGCAAGGATGTCACTTTGAAGACTACGTTGTACCCAACCCCAAGCTACGGTATTTTCAAAAGCTCACAGATATGTGAAGGTTGGACCATGAGGAAGGGAGATTGAAGGAGTCATGTGTTTGAATCATGGTGCTGGCAGAGAATACAGAAAGCACTGCGATCGCCAGAACCAGAAGAACAAGCAAATTAGTCTTGGAATGAGTACAATCAGAATCCAACTTAGCTGCAAAGAGGGCCAGACTGCATCGCATGTACGTTGGGCATGTTACAAGAAAAGCCAGTCCCTGGAAAAAGATTGTGTCAGGATTGTATCCTTGCACCAGATTTTCCATCTGTACGCTGAGCAAATAATCGGAGAGGCTGGGGCATATGAAAAAGAGGGGAGCCAGTCTGACCAACCCCCTCACCAGGGCGGAATACAAAGGAGTGGAACAGAGCAGCAATGGGGAGCAAGAGCAACGAAGTCCCTGAGGAATCTCGAAAACAGACTTCAGACTTGGAGGCAGGGCTTGGCACCCCATCAGATCCAATCAGGAATCATTCGTAAGGGTCCGCACAGACCTGGAACTATTTGCAGGCCCCCTCCTTTTTTTCTTTCTTCTTTCCCCATTTCTCCCCCATGTTTATCTACATAAGATAGGCAAGATAAACAATCCTGAGGAGAAAACAACAGGCTGACAAGTACAGCTCTGAGGGACAGGGGAGAGGGCGAGGTGGGGGAAAGGGCGGCGGGAGCTAACAAACCCAGGGACAAGGGAACAAGACGGTATCTACAATCGATGGCGAGGAGGGGGTAAAATGCCTGGTGGGGTATGATCAAATGCAATCTACCTCAGAGCCGAATGAAGGTTGAACATGATAGTGGGACAGGAGGAAGTAAAAGGAAATAGAGGAAAGATCTAGAAGGCAAGAGAAATGTATAGAGGTACAAATATAGGCATGTATATGTAATTATATTAATATATAATGATAGAGATATATAGGTCTATGTATATACATATTTATATGTTAAGTATTAAGGTAGTAGAGGGACACTGGACCTCTACTGAAGCCCTCTATCAATGCAAGAACACTTTGTTCTAATAGCCTGGCATTCTGTGATGCTCAATTTCCGGACACAATCTCTGAAGTCAAAATAGGTGCATAAGCAAATGTGGTGAAGAAAGCTGAGGGTGCTTGGCTATTAGAAGATATAGTATCTGGAATCTTAAAGGCTTCACGATAAATGAGCAGCCGTCTACCTGAGAAGCAACAAAGCCCACATGGAAGAAGCACACCAGCCTGTGTGATCACGGGGCATCGATAGGATCAGGTATCAGGAATCAGAAGACCCAAGTCAAACAAACATCTCAACACAAATGAGGCAGGCTGGAGTGGAGGCACAAAACCCCTCTCTAGACAGTTAGACGTCCCCTCACAGTAGAGTCACAGGAAGGAATGAATGAGTTAGCCAGGGTGCAGTTTAGCACTGATAGATGGCACACACCACACCCCTCTAGTTCTTTATTGTCTCCTTTCCCCCACCCCACTATCATGACCCCAGTTCTACCTCACAAAGCCAGCTAGACTAGAGCACGTACACTGGTACAGATAAGAGCTCTCATATCACAGAGCCCAGGACAGATAACCCCCTCAGGAACAGTAATGGGAGTATTGATACCAGGAGGGTAGGAATTGATCACCATGATAAATGTATAACTGCCAACACCACTCCCCTCGGGGGGATAGCAAAAGAAACATGGGTGAAGGGAGACAACAGACAGTATAAGATATGAAAATAATAATAATATATCAAGGCGTCATGAGGGTAAGATGGTTGGGGAGGGGAGAAAAGGGGGATTTGATACCCAGAGTTCAAGTAGAAAAAAATGTTTTAAACATGATGACGGCAACATATGTACAGATGTGCTTGATACAACTGCTGCACGGATTGTGATAAGAGCTGTAAGAGCCCCCCAGTAAAGGGACTTATAAAAACAGCAAAGGAGGGGCAGCACAGAAAGAGGAAGACCGTCAGAGAGATGGACGGATGCGGGGGCTGCCACACAGGCTCAAGCGTAACAATTGTGAGCATGGAGCAGCACCGGCAGGTGGCTGTGCACACGACTGCCGTGAGTCCAAGCCAACGGGCAGGCCCCTGGCAGCATCACCAGCAGGCTGTCAAGGCTGTGATCTTTGGGAAGGTCGCCCGAGCAGGGTGGGAGCTCTGAAAACCTGAGTTTCGCTTCACAAAGAGGTGTGACTGTGGGGATGCAAGCACATACACAGTATGCAGGTACCTGGCAGACGGTAGATTTTCAGAACATTTTAGTGGATTTCCCCTCGCTTTTCTCCCCAACTTATCTTATTCTGACATATATTTATATATATCAACACACACAGTGCTGCTCACATACTCACATACTCACACACTCACACTCATGAGTGCGCGCGCGCGTGCGCGCACTCACACACACACACACACATTCAAACACCGACACAGGGTTGCTCTGGGCCAGAACCGGCTCGATGGTGGAGGGTTTGGTTTGGTTCAGCCTCTCCATGCCCATGCTTCCCCTATCCGGCTGCACCTCTGGAGCAGGATGTCCGCTGTGGATAAGCACTAAGGTAGGAGGGAAACATCTCAGAGCCATTCCAAGCCCTTCCCTCGCCCACTGCAGGAAACAAGAAACCCCTGAATCTCAGGACGTGGGTGGGGCTCAGCGATGGGGGCGCTGAAAGCCTGCAAAGGGCAAGCTCTTCTCCAGGGAGACAAAGCTGTTGGTGAGGCCTCCCCACATCTCCCCAGTGAAGATGGAGGCCTACTGGAGACTGGCATTCAAAAGGCTTACCCATATCGGGGGCACAGGCTTCATCTGCTTTGGCGGCATTCTCTGCATTCTGTATATGGAAATCTGGGGAAGAAAGAGAATGTTTACAGACCAGCCCACACTGTCCAGCTTCTTCGAAGGGCACATACAGATGCTCCCAAGGATCTGAGTCCTCTGAGCTACGTGTAGGTGTCTGGGTTGCTCATGTTGTGGGGAGGACCGTGTCATCCTCACGATAACCCACACTCCCGTGAAGACACTGTCACTCCCTGGTCAGCCCTAGCCTGGGTGCCCGAGGGGAATGTGACCCATCTACTGAGCCCCAGCCTTTGCTGGTGGCTCCTTTCTCCCTGCTAGGCCTTGGGGGTGCCTTCCCTCCCTCCCTCCCATGCTCTGGTCTCCAGTGCCAGGGTTCTGTCCAGCTATTGACAGAGTCAACAGATAATGAGGAGAGACCCCAAGTTCTTGGTCTCCCTTCTGAACCCGAAAGAAATGAGAGTTACTATGTGCTCAGGGTTCTTCTAGAAATGCAGTCCATGCCCACGGCAAGGGGGTTA
Source organism: Tenrec ecaudatus (assembly GCF_050624435.1). Taxonomy (NCBI): domain Eukaryota; kingdom Metazoa; phylum Chordata; class Mammalia; order Afrosoricida; family Tenrecidae; genus Tenrec; species Tenrec ecaudatus. The sequence goes on from NC_134537.1 coordinate 28,296,060, forward strand.
GAGTCTCAAAAATCCCTCTTCCATCCTGAAAGAAGCTAGTGTACATACCTGGGCCATTGACCTCGCTGTGGCTGGTCCCCTCCCTCGGACGGTCAGGGGGGTCCTGCCTGGGCTTCTGGCTGAAGGCCATAAAGAGGTGTGTGCTCAGTGGCTGAGGAAGGTCCACCTTCAGGTATGCTCTCATGAACAGCTTGAAGACGTCGTAGCTAATGGGCTGAGAAGGGACACAGGGGGAAGGAAGGTCAGTGGAGAGGAGCAAAGGGACAGAGGAGGGAAGGAAGGAAAAGATGTCAAGGAAGAGCCAGAGGGCGAGAGGAGTGGAAAGGGCAGCAGGAGAGAGTGGTGAGAGGTGTTGGGTGAGAGGTGACAGGCACAGGGAGTGGGGGCAAGGGGATGAGCAACAGAAAACACACATGGCTACTTATTAGGCCTGGAAGGCACAGACCCAGAGAAGGCTTTTCTCTGAATAAGCGACGGTGGGGGTCGACCTTAGGAAGAAAGGGGGATGACAGATCGGGAGCACTGGAGGCAGAGGCCAGGATAGGGGTCTTTGCCTCGGTCCAGCCCCGTGTGAGGGTGTTGGCTCTCATTATCATGGACTTGGTCAGTATTAAGGAGTTGGACTGGTGCAGGGGATTAAGCATTGGACTATTAGCTGCAAGGTTGGCAGTTCAAACCCATCAGCTACTCCTTAAGAGAAAGATGAGGCTGTCAGTTCCTATAAAGATTTACAGTCCTGAACACCCGAAGGAGCAGCTCTACTCTGTCCCATAGGGTCGATGGGTGTCAAAATCGGCCCAATAGCAGTGGGTTTCGGTTAGTTAGTGCCCGGGAGTTCTAGTTAGATGATGAAGGATGTAGTGGAAAACGGGGTAGAAAGAAACAGATCTTCTGTGGTCCTGGCTTTTCCCTCTCTATCGAGTCTCAGAAAATAGAAAAAGCCTAGCAGAGAAGAAAGACAGGCTCCACTCCTTATTGTGAAGGCAAGACCAGGGAATCAACTGAAAGTCAGCCAATGGAGACCCGATGGTCACAGGGCTCTGGTTTGGAACCAGTCGCGGAGAGGGTGCAGGCCTGGCAACATTTTGTTCTGTTGTGCATGGGGTTTCTGAGAGAGAGAGAGAGAGAGAGAGAGAGAGAGAGAGAGAGAGAGAGAGAGAGAGAGAACGCGCAGGCCTGTGTGGTGGGGACCCAACAGCAGCAATATTCCGCCTCACTTTCCTTTCTGTTTCTCTGGACAAACCCTAAGGTAATGGGGGAGTGTGTGTGTGTGTGTCTGTCTCCGCTACTTGTTAAAACATGTCCTCGTGAATGCTTGCGGCACCAGGAGAAGAGCAGGAAGCCAGGAACAGAAGGCAGAACCAAGGGACATGCCCAAACCAAGAAGCCCTCCCTGCTGTGTCTCTCCTGGCACCACCTGGCTCCGGCTCCAGGACTGGCAGCGGCCATGCCAAAAGGGCAAACACTCCCCCATCGCCACCGTGTGCTCTGAGTCATCGCGGGCATGCGCTTTGTGGCCTCCGATCCGTCCGCAGATGCTCCTGGAAATCATTTGCGGAAGCCCCACTCCGGGATCCGCTGCACAGGCTTTTGTGAACAATGATAGTCTTCTTCCAAAATATTTCCAATATGTTAACCCCTTGTCTCTTTTGAAGTATTTGACAGCCTTCCCAGGACCAGAAGCTGGCTTGCCTGTGCGTAGTCAGACTGGGATGCAGGGCTGTGGCCCTAAACACCAGCGATACCCTCCCTAACTGTCAGGAACTCACAAAGTACTTCCTGGTCAGTCCTGCGCGGGGTGCTTCTGTACATGGAGGACGCCTGATGTATTTGGAAAGTGTAGTGCCAGTGGTTCTGATTGGATGAAAGGTTCCCAAAGCAAAGGGTAGACTCCCACTTTACATCAGCCGCCAATCTCTCTCTGCCCCGTCTCTGTTGCTAAGTTTCCATATCCGCCTTTCCGACTCTACTCGGTCCGTCCTTTGTGTCGGCACAGCCTCACCGCTCCCGGCTCCTTCTTCAGCCGCCCTCTGGTCAGTAACATCTCTGCTGGCCCTGCGTCAGTCTCCCTGTCTCTGATGGCGTCTCCCAGGGCTGGCTTCTTTCTACCTGCGGTGCGCTGTGTCCATTAGTCCAAAGAAATGACTGCCCTGACCCGTCAGTCCACCCTTCGTCCCTTCTCCTTCGAATTTCTCCAAATGGCCTGCATGAGCCTCCTCACCTCCTTCACCCCATTCCCTTTGGGATCTAGCCCCTCACACTTGAAGACGCTCTCTTCAAGGTCACCCAAGCAATCTGTTTCTTTTCAGATGTTCTCATCTTAGACAACTCTCATCCTCGCCCCTTCTTGAAATTCCACCTCCGGTGGCCCTGTGCTATTTCGGGTCTCTTTGTTCTCTATTTTGATTTGCTGGTGGCATTGTTATTCATTAACTGGTTTCAAAAGACGCTTATTGCACGTCTTTTCCTTTGCACTCTCTTAATTGACAAGTACGAGTGTACAATGGGGTTTTGAAATCTAAACCGTACTGTAACGCCTTTGCTTTGTGTTTGCTTTGTGTTCAATGGAAATCATCCATATATAATATTTCTGGAACTAAAAGGCGGTCCTGAATGATGGATGGAGTCGGGGTGGCAGAGAGATTGAAGCACTCAGCTGTTAATGGCGAAGTTGGCAGTCTGATCCCACCAGCTGCTCCTGGGGGAAGATGGCACAGCCTGCTTCTGCACAGACTCACGGCTTTGGAAACCCCACGGGGCAGTTCTATTCTGTCTTGGAGGGTCGCTATGGCAGTAGGTTTGGGCTTTCCTTTTTTTAATGCCTGACAAAAGACAGTTAAGTTAAGCAATGTCCAGTGTGACTTACAAAGCTGGAGCAGGAATGCTATTAAACAGCATCAGAGTGAGATTCTGAGGCCAGGCAAAAGGTCTCAGATCTACTACATCCTTGACTACAGTTTCCTCATTAGCAAATTATGAATGTTGGACTACAAGAACTCAGATTCCAAACATCTATTAACATCCTCCTTAAGCTAGCTCCTCCCCCTCACTCCCCAGTGCCTGCCAATACCAGGACTCCATTATTCTTTCAACGTCCCAGACTCAACCTCCAACTCCAATCATGTGAGACTAGTCCTTGCCCCTCCCTTCTGTCCATTGTTTCTTTATCATCTCCCTCAAATCCACACCTTCCTTTCTGGGTCCATTCCCCCGCTTCCATCACTCTGAGGCGGAGCTGCCAAGGGCTCCAAAGGTCCGGGTTTCAGATATCTGATTCATGCATACCATCTGGACCCTCACAATAACCCCCCACCCTTTTCTGCTTCTCCACACACCATGGCAGTCCCCTCCGGGGACCCTCCAAGGGGACCCTCCAAGCCATGCTCGAGCTTGCCAGTCTGATCTGGGGCAATTCCCATCACATTGCTCCTCCAATTAAACTTTCCTCCCCAATTGTCCACTTCGACCATTTCCACTCCGATTCAGGGAGGACTGAGAGGTGTTGTCTCTAAACTTTTATAATCGTGCATGCCATCTATAAAATTTTTGGTATGCGCTCCCTGTACCTTTTGTATGTGCATACTTACATGCGCTTTGGACATGTCATCAGAAGAGACTCGTCCCTGGAAAAGGCTGTCTTGCTTGGTAAGACAGAGGGGCGGAGGAAAAGGGGAAGACCCTTGACAAGCTTGGGCGACACCGTGGCTGCTGAAACATGAGCCTAAATGTGAGTGGGCTTGCTCGAGGCTCGCCCTGAAGAGATGGCTGCTCGAGGCTCAAAGTGTGGTGAGAAAAAAACAAAACAAAATGAGACGGTGCCGGCTATCAGAAAGAGGAGCACCTAGGGTCTTGAAGGCGTGTCTTCTTTGCCCCAGACATCCTACCATTCCAGTTATATCATATCAAGCAGTATTGCACAGTTGCTACAAAAATCAATTTAAAAATATTTGCTTCCTTTTTGAGTTCCTTGATATCAGCTCCCCCTTATGTACCCCTCACCCTCCGTGCCTCCCGGGGATCCTTACTCTACTTGTTGCCTCTGTAAATTCACCTCCCCTGGGTTTCCCACACAGAAACCCACATAACAGAGAGTCAAGAAGGCTACAATGATAACAAAATAGAACAGAGAAACCCCACTATGGAAAAAACCAAAGAAGATATTAAAAATCAGATTGAGCCCAAAGTATATCAGAGGGGAGATCAAGTGACTAGATTTTGACTGTTCGTGTCAGATGGATCATTTTAATCTACTGCCCTCTCTGTCTGATATTCCCGTCCCTCGATTATGATTAGAGGCGTATTCCCTGGATAGATCCTGCAAATGCATTTTCATCTGTCACCCATAGCCTTCTGCACACCAGAACCTCACCATTTAAACTCTATTCTTTCCTTCAGATTTGGATTATATAATTTGTAATCCTTGGATCACAGATGTTGGTGTGCTTCTTTCATGTGGGCTTAGTTGAAGTCTCACTTAGATGGCTGGTTGCTTGGAAACAAGCCTGTAAGATCCAGATGCTATTCTATGTGACAGCTGGGCACCAGCTAGTTTCTTCACCACACTTTTCTGCAGCACCCATATCTTCTGGGTTTCCTTCATGAGGGTGAGAATCGAGCAGGACCACGTCATAAGAACTAAGTGCTCTTAGATTGCAGCTAGGATTAAATGTGAGCCCCAAATCCATTCCTGGATCTATGTTTTTTTTACTCTGCCTCAGGTTCACCTTGTTAATTATGGCAAGGAATCTTGTTGATCACCTCCCTGGAGTATAAGGAACTACTGTTTATAGTGTTATTGATTAGCCTTTGGTAGTACTTTTAAAACACTAGTGGGAAAGAGTGATTGAACCAGTGTAGACTAACTACATATTGCAATACCTGGATAATTCACTTGTACAGAATAAATCCTTACGTGACTGGACGCTATTTGCACAAACCTTGGGAGTTGGGGGTCAGGCAAGATTTACAATGATATCACTGACAATATCAGACTCAGGTCTGCCAGAATAAAACACATCTTAATACAGCAAGTAGGGAATTAAAGTAGTAAGTAAATGTTAGTCTGCCTACAGACAGTTCAACATTCACGGTGAGCTGTCTTCTGCTTCTTCACACACCACATAATTTCAGTCTTAAGTCCTTAGGTTACAGGTGCGTTTGAGGTACAGTCTAGTTCACCTAATGCGGGTTCATATTGCATCCCTCTGGTGTGGCCTTTGGAGCATGTTATGCACCTTGAAGATCCAGGATTTAATGTCTCAATGTCCTAAACAGGACGTGGGTCCCCAGAAATTCAGACCAATGTGGTTTATTAGGTCACTGTTACCAGGCAGACTCGCACTCTTTTAAGGGTCCCTAAAAGTATTGCTAATCATTTTTCACCTTGCAAAGAAGTTACTCCTCCCCCTTTTTCCACCTACAGATATTCACTTTTCCTCTCCCAGATACATATGCTTCCTGCCCCCACTCCTGCCTTAACCAGCCATGAGGCAGTCATCCTCCCCTCCCCTTCCCTTGAAAATTTGCTATCCACCAACATGAGGACCCCACCACCAAAGTGGTCTTCAAGACACACACACACAGAGGATGATGCGTGGCGTATGGGCACCAGTGGGGCTCTCTACCGAGCTGCTGGCCACTGAAAACCTGAGCCTGGCGCTCATCCCTACAGCGGTGGACTCATACAGTCTTTGTCCTGTTGGGATTGACTAACTTCACTCAGTGTAATGGCTTCATGATCTCTCCATGTCATCAGGTATTTTGTGGTTTCATCGCTGTTTTTTAGGGCTATGTAGTATTCCATCGTGCATAGATACCAACGTTTTTTATCCATTCTTCTACCGATGGGGATTTGGACAGTTTCCAATTTCTTGCTATTGTGAACTATGTTGCAATGAACACATGGGAGAGCATAGGTTTTTCCATGATCTCTCTCTTATTTCTTTGGGGGATATGCCCAGCAATGGTACTGCTGGATCATATGGTATTTCTATTGTCGAAAGTCTGTCTTAAAATAAGCAGCCATCTAAGGGAGGTGTCAACGAAGTCCACATGGAAGAAGCACACCAGCTTGTGTGATCCAAGGATTGGAAATGATGACACCCAAATCTGAAGGAGGGAATAGTATCAGAGTTTAAACTGTGAGCACCCGGTTTGCAGAAGGCTCTGGATGACGGTGGAAGCCCAAACTCCATTTGCAGGGTCCACACATGGATTAAGCCTCTGTGAATCCCCTCCGACCATCCAGAGTTGAGAGGTGGGAATAACCTTGCTGTCAGATAGAGCATTACAAAGTCAATTATGGCAGAGGTATGACTATACACACACACACATCTGCCACCGCCACTTAATATACAAACACATATATATTTATTCACTGTCATCGAGTCTATGCCAACTCACAGTGACCCTCCTGATCAGGCAGAATTGCCCCCGTGGGGTCCAAAGGCTGTAAGTGTTTATGGGCAAGGAAAGCCCTCTCTCTCTCCCTTGAGTGGCTAATGGGTTTGAACTGCTTATCTTGTGGCTCGCAGTCCAGGTGAAACATGCAGTATCCTATCATTGATCTCCCTTGGGCCCATTTCAAAGTTGTTTCTGATTTTAACATTTTCTGCTTTCTTTTTCATTGAGGTTCTTCTGTTTTGTCTAACGTTGTTGTTGTTGTTGTTTGCTGTGTCTGATTTTGTGTGCTTGTGCTTTGTTTGATAGGTAGTTCTAGAGACATTGAGACAGTACCTGGATAGGGGCACGGCAGGGGAGGATGGGGGACGATGGGGAGCAAATGGCAGTGAGTCTGAGAGTAACATGTTCTGAAACTGACTGTGGTGATGACTGCACAAATCGTAATGTGACTGGATGGTTAAATTGTATGGTATGGGAAGTACATGCCAATAAAATTATTTTTTGAAGAAAGAACAAAGGTGAGGGCGGTGTTGGACTGGGCAGTGTTCGTGCTGTTGTGCATCGGGTCATGATGAGTTGGAATCATTCTGACGATACGTAACAGCACACCTACGCACATACCTGTATAAAATTAAATAGAAAGCTTAACAGATAGTGTGCCCACGGCCCAGTGCATTCTTCTGTATACCTCTTAGGACCTTTGAGATTCCCCGTCCTCCCATAACCCCAGCTGCTCAAGCTCTACGGCCATTCTGATCCTTTGTCTCATTAGTCCCTCAGCGCACCTACACGCTCTGCCCATGCTGATCTCTCTCTGCCCCTTCCCGGCCAAGCTCCGTGCACTTACTCCGTGTGAACTGCTTCCTTCTTTATCTGTTAGCATTCTGGCCATTCCTCAAGGTTCATTTAGATGCTACCTCCTTTCTGAGGCCTGGTGCGATCCCTTTGCCTGAATTCCTAATGCCTTTGCCCTTCGATTCCTGTCTCTTGACGCTCATGCCTGCTGTCCTATATTATGTAGAGTTATTTGTGATATAGCTTGGTTCCTCGACCAGCTCCCAAGCTCCTGGAAGGCAGTCAGAATGTCTCCTTTCATCTCTGTACCTCCACGGCCTGTACCCCAGTTCTTCTTGAAAAGTGATTAACTGGGTGACGGGCTCCAGGAGGTACACTCAGGGGGGGCCTGGGGCCTGGCCGGTGACTGCCCCTAATGGCTGTGGGGTTCACTCCAACAGCATACACGAGAGAGCTTCAAATCACTGGTGGAAAGGTGGAGTTAAAAGATAAAAATGTTTTTTAAAAAAAACAAAACTCTATTTCTCAACATAAGCTCCATTCAGGTCAAGATACCACTCATTTTGCCCATCCCTACAGGACTGAGGATCCTGGGAATTTAACCATATCCATTCAGTCCTTCTTATATTATTAAGTGAAGAAAAAAACAGCGCCCTTTAAGGTTTGGGGGGATTTGGAAATGAAGTCAGAAGGTGTCAAATAAGGGTTGTAGAGTCTAACGGCTTCCCATAGAAATTCCCCAAAAAACTACTCTTGTTTGATGAGAGGAACGAGCAAGGGTACTGTCGTGACGGAAAAGGTGCATCTGGCGAAGCTTTCCCAGGCATTTTCTTTCCTGTTAAAGCTTTGGCCAGTTTTCCCTAGACACTCTCCTAATAAGCAGGCGTCACTGTGCTTTGGCCCTCCAGGAAGTCACCCAGCAAAATGCTTTGAGCATCCCCAACGTCGGATGCCCTGACCCGTGCATTTCCAGTCTACTTTTTCTTTGACTGGACCACGTCTGCCTCTTGACGGTCACTGCTCTGACTGCTGTCTCTTCAGGACCATACTGGTAGAGCCATGCTTCCCACTGGTAAAGCATTTCAAATGCGTCTGGATCTCGCTCCCACTCGTTTAAAATTACCATGGAAATTTCATCTCAGCCCATTTTAAAATGAGTTATCCATTTGTACATTGCTGATTTCTGTGAGGCTTTGATATCATAAACTTAAAAAAATCATTTTATTGGGGGCACATACTTTTTATAAAGTCTCAATGTCTCTTATGTCTTCAACATAAAGTTTATGTTTTTCCTTGCTTCGATTTTAGCAGAATCAGCATAAAGTTTATGTTTGTCCTTGCTTCGATTTTAGCAGAATCCCTGTTGTTTGAATGGAGCTTTTTCAAACTGATGTCTTATTCTGCTTAGTGCCTCAGACTAGATCCTGTTCAGACATGTGACAACTTAGTATGAGTTAATTTTGGTGCAAAACAACTTCCAACCCCATGCATAGATTTTTTTTCATAACACACATTTTCCATGAAGCTTTTGAAGACCTGTCATATGTACTGAGAGTCCTAAGTAGAAGACACAGTGTGGTAGGCACCCTTGGGGAATGCCTCAATACATTATCCAGGGATCCCTAGCTTCTAGAAACAGTGCAAGAAATGGAACATATGGGGATGGCCACATTTAGAACACAGAGTCATCAGTGGCAAGTGCCCTAGGAAACAGTGACAAACTATTTTGAGGACTCAGACAATGGTGTGGAGCACACGCCCAACCATTTATGTCCTTATCCTGGGGGACGGGACAGCATAGAGTGGACCCTAAAACACACAGCATTCACACTGAAAAGCCAGCAGGGCCCTAAAACACACAGCCAGCGGGGACCTGGTCTCTTCATGTCCCTGAGGCTCAAGAGGTTCGGTGATTGCCCCCCTCCCCAGGGCCACCTAGCTAGCTAGACCCAGAATAAAACCTGGTTTGCTGATCCTGCTCCTGTGTTTGCCCCAGGTCCCAGTCTTGATCAGGAGTTGACAGTCGTTCCTGATCCTCCTGGCAAACATCCCAAGTTTAGCACGTTGATGATGTACTACTTTCAAAATGATATTTGGGAGAGAGAGAGAGAGAGAGAGAGAGAGAGAGAGAGAGAGAGAGAGAGAGAGAGAGAGAGAGAGAGAGACACTGATTTATGCATATACAAGTCAGGCAGCCATAGACTAACTGATCCCATAGGGAATGGCTAAGTGCAATGCCCAAGTCAGATCACAAGTTGACAGTCCTCAGAGCCCTGGAGTAACATCCCCATTGTTTAGACCAAAGGAACCCTGTTTTCCTTCAGCAGCTGCAAGCAAGAGCTGGCTAAACCATTGCCGCTGCTGCTGCAGCCTGAGTAAAGGGAGGTGGGGCATCTTGCACCGGGCAAGAAGGAGGTGAAAGTCTACCATGCATCAGGCTCTTCACCCCTGGCTCACTTTATTCTCAAACAACAGTGTGGTGGGGACTTGTTTATGGCCAACGGTGGCTTCCAACTTAGGGCAGAGCAGCGTTTCCCAGGACCTTTGGGAAGCAGATCGCCACACCTGCCTTCCGAGGCACCTCTGGGTAGCTTCCAACCTTTTAGCTAGCACTTGAATGCTTCGTGGTTTGTGCCACCCAGAGCATCAGTAGGGGAGGGATTATTACTGTCATTTTGTGGATAAAGCCGATTCGGGGAACATGATGACTTGCTCAGAGCCATCAAGTAGGTGGCACATCTAGGACTGGCATTCCAGTGTGTCTGTTCCGGCCCACAGAGCCACGGGTCCCCTGGACTCTTCTCTCGGCTGTGGTTTGTATCTCCGGTTGTCTTCAGCCACACGCCGCTCTCCAGACGATCACTTGGCGTCAATAGGCAGACGCGGTCAGTGTGTCAATCAGTGTGGCTGGATGCAGCACAGCAATAATTCTTGTAAATTTGGATCCAGCCCTCTCTCCTCGCAGCCTAGCCCTTCCCGCCACTATCTCATTTCCCACGTAGACGTGCTAAGCAGCAGTAAGTCATCAAACGGAAGCGAAATTAAACCCTGCTCTTTCCCCAATCCCACGCTGCCGTGACATCACGTCGGGCAGCCTCCCAGTGTGAGAGATGGAAACCGGAGCGGCAGGGCTCCTCTGGGACGTGGCAGTGCCAGGCACACAAAGAGTGCGGGACAGCCACGAAGGCGGCTCCGGCAGTGTGCTCCTAACAGCCACGCTTCCCCTGCTTCTGAAAGCACCTGAGGCCTTGGCCCGATTGTCCCCACCCACTCCCAGCCCCAGGGAGGACAGGCTGCTTAGCAGCCCCCGCCTGCCTAGCTTTGTTCCCATGTTTCTGAAGCTGGGCGGAGGGAGTGTGGCAGCGAGTTCTTTCCTGCCTCTGCCATCTTCTCTGCATGGCTTCTCCTCAGGAATGTTCTTTGAAAGGGGGTATTCTGAGTCTGGGCTCTGTTCTGGCCACCTCCCTCCTGTTTCTTTCTTCCAGCGATTGGTGCATTTTATCCAGAGGCCCTCTCAGGTGTACCTGGAGGGCCCAAGCTCTGCTGATTCACTCCCTGTGCCCTGGAGGGCGGGTGGATGGGGGTAGGGCTTGGTGAATGGATAATGTGAAGTAATACACAGTCAACCGGGCCCCAAGTTAGTCCTGCGGAATCAGTCACTTTTAGGCATTTAACACTCATCCGTCCGAGGCCTTAAGAGGTGGGAAAAGGGAGTTGAGAGTACGACATCCTGGGAAAAGAGGGCGCAAGAGAAAGAATGAACCATCTTTTAAGTGTTCTAGAAAGTGTTAGTCACTTTGCAAATGTTATCTGATTTGAAGCAGTCGTGCACAAACTTCAAGCATTGTTTCTCTTTCAGAATTCTTGGAGATGGGGCAATTGAGGCTCAGGGAGGCCACATTGCTTGCTGGTAGCCTAAACCAGATTCTCACTTAAGACCACAGTCCCCAAGATCATGGCTCTTGGTCTTGACCACACCAGTAGGAAGCAAGTTTCTTGCAGGAAGAGACTGTGTTTCCGAATGCTTCTATCTGTGACAGGACCCAGCACAGGGAGGGTCCCAGACATGTTAAATAACTTAAACTGAAAAGTGGGAAGTCTTACATCCGTGTGTCCACTTCACAATATTGATTGAATGTCCGTTATGAGTCAGACACTGTTCTGGGCCTTGGGGATACAGCAGTGCATAAAAATATTCGAGTCTGGGAGACAGACAATTAAATTAGTAAATTACACAGTGTGACAGATGGTGAGAAGTTCTAAGGAAGAAAATAAGGCAGAGCAGGGCACATTCGAAAAGTGGTAGGAAAGGGAGTTTAACACTTCAGCTAGAGAAGGAGGCATTCCCTGAAGCAGTGGCGTATGTAAAGGTCTGTGGGAGGGCTGGTTATCTGGGCAGGAACTATCCCCCCCCCCCCCCCAGGGAAGAGTAAGTGGGAAGGTGCTGCTGCTGGGTCACGGTGGCTGGTTGGAGAGCAGCAGGGGGGGCTGAGGGTGGAAAGCCTGATGGGGAGGGGCGTGGCCTGAGATGTGGTCAGAGGGAGGGGTGGCGGTGCAGATTGTCACGACCTTGCTCTGAGTGGGGGACTCTGGGAGACTGTCAGGTAGAGTCGTCTGATTGCAGCTGTAGCCCTTTATTCAGCCTGCACTGTCAATAAGAGAAGTTAGAGGGTGTGGGCAGAGACAGGGAGACTGGTTAGGAGACATGTGCAATGATATGAACAAAATAGGGTGAGGCTTCAGACCAGGGTAGAAGCGGGCAGATGGTAAGATGGGTCCAGATTTGAGATATCGTTTGAAGGTAGGAATGGCAGGGTTTGCTGATGAAAAGAAGTGGGATTTGAGAGAGAACAGTCAAATGGAGACGCCGAGGTTTGAGACGGAGCAACTTGAAGAATGAAATGCTCACTCCCTGAAACAGCATGGGGGTGCTAACTTCAAGGTCAGTGGCGCAGACCCACTAGCCGCTCAGTAGTCGGTTCCTGTAAAGGTGTGCAGTTTCAGAAACCCTCTCCTGGTCACTGTGAGTCAGAATCAACAGTATGGCGGTGGGTTTGGTTCTAGGTTGGAACTGGAAGAAGTGCTGGGAAAACATGGGATATCAACTCAGGAGTTCAGCTGAGCTCCTGCTAAGCTAGAGATACCGTATATATGTGCGTATAAGCCGACCCAAATATCAGCCGAGGTACCTAATTTTACCACAAAAACTGCATAAACAATGTGCTGAAAAACTCGGCTTATGCACGAGTATACACGGTACCTGTTCAAGCACAGAAGAGGAAACCCAGAGTGTAGTGTTCTGAGAATCCAGTGAAGAAAGCGTCTCAGGGAGGAGGATTTGACCAACAGCGCTCTGTGCTGATCAGTACAATGGTCAGTGGATTTAGTCTCATGGACGCCCTTGACCTCTTGACCATTTGTTTTCGTGGAGGAGTGGGGCTTACAGGCTGATGGAAGGGCTGTCAAGAAAGTAGGAAGGAGGGAAATTGGAGTCTGAAGTGTAGACAAATCTGCCCAGAGCCGTAAAGGGTAGGAGAGAAATGGAGCATTGGCTGGGACAAAGTGGAATCAAGAGATAACTTTTTAATACAAAAGAAACGATGGCATGTGTATATGCTGGTGGGAACGACTACTATAGCTGTGAAAGTTGATGAGTGAAGGATGGAGGAGGGGGAGAGGAGAGAGAGAGAATGAGAGTATGGTGGTAAATTTCTGAAGCACATGAGAATGGAAACACATTGCTGAAGTAGTGTCCCTGGAAAGGTTGAGAAAGGGGGGAATTGAGTGTAAAGCAGAAAGTTGGGCTTAAGAGTGGGGTTGGTCCATCCCTAGTTACAGGAGAAAAGTGCAGGCGGGTTGGTAGCTGTGGAAGATCTTTTCTGATTGTGTCTATTTTTTTAGTGAAGTAGAAACCAGAGTTGTTAACTGAGAGGGGGGTTTCAGGAGTAGCAGCGAGAGGTGTGAAGGGAGAGGAAGAGGTGTGGTCGAGTTTTCTAGCTGAGTGGGGGCAGGGTTTGAACTTGGGAGATGTGTGATGTCAGGTAGCAATAACAGATCACTTGAAGGAGAAAATATGTGTAGAAGGAAGTTCTGAAGCGTGAATTAGGCCTCCAAGAAGGAAATAAATTGTGGAGAGTCTGCATCACAGGATTTTTTATTATTATTTTAGATGGAAATGTTCTTACCTCATGCGGGTCATATTTTTCAAGACTCCCTCCTTCATTAAACTCTGTCAGGACATCCTTGATCTTCTTGGAGGTGTCTGGAGAAACACGATCCACCAGGGGGAGAAAAAACACTCATGAGAGACAGTCAAGTCAACGTCCCCCTTCTGTCCGGCTGCAGTGTTAGTGCCGCAGCCCTTCTCTCACAGGGAAGAATGTGGAAATGACATCCCTATGTGTCTTCTGCTGTCTCAACCACCTTTCTAAAGCATGCGATGATCGGATCATGTCCCAGGAAAAACCCTTCAGTGGTTCTGTTTTCTCAGGATAACTCCTAACTCCCTTAGCTTGATACACAAGCCCTGGGTGATCTCCACTATTCTACAGGAATTCCTTATCCTCACCACACCCTCCAACTCAGCCTGTTTTCCTGCCACATCAGACTAGTTTTCTGATCCCCCGAGGCCCTTGTAGACCCTTTCCCAGGGCCCTCTCTGTGTCGGGCACACTGCACACAGTTCGCAAGATCCAACTTCCACGGCAACGCCATAGTAGAGCCTTGGCCGCAGCGTCATTGCCATTTTCTCCTTTGGCTCCCGTGTGACTGGTGCATCATCACTCTATAATAGCCCTTGTTACAGTGTTAGAATTAGTCATTAACTTGCCTGTATTTCTGGTCTCTGTCAGAGTTCTAATATGGGCTTCTTGAGAGCTATAACTGGCTGGTGAGTACTTTGTGTATAATAGCCGAATCTGGCATGTAAACAGTGTTCAGTAAAACTATATATTAGATAAGTGCATAAACATCTGAACAGAAATTAAAACACTTAAAAATTCATTCGCTACAATAAGATGGTTGGGCATTAAGCCGCACGAGGCTCTGTCCTTGGTCCTGAACCACCAGTAAGGAGGCGGGCAGGGCGATTTCTTTCTCTTTCTTTTCACTTATTGTGAGTCGGGGGAAGGCTTGCAGAGGAGCTCATGAGTTTTGCATTGAATTGCTCATACTTACTCCGTGTCCTCTAATTCACCGCAATTCCTTCAGTAGAATATCACCCATTCCATGTCTTCCCTGTGTCTCCTGTAGACATTTCTCTCCTTTCCTAACTCTGCTGAACGTTACCCTGGAGCAAATGGTGTCCCCTTGATCTCAATTGGTCAATTCCTCTAAGGTGTGTGTACTTCACTGGTGCTATCGCTCCCTCTATAGACATGTCTATTGTTTGCTTGAAAATTGATAGATTTTTAATAAGTATAGACCCAAAGGGTGGCTAAGGCTTCCCTCAATCTGAATAGCAAGACTTATCTTCTTTATGATTCTGAGTTTTGTTCCACATTTTTCTTCCACTCTATCCAGGACCCTTTTCAGTGCAGTTGGTAGTATAACTGGGCACCATCTAGTTCATTGATCCCCAAACGTAGTTGTCCGATTGCCTCCTTTTCAGAAAAAAAATTGCTCAGCACCCCCTCCACACACACACAAATTAAAAACTTTTGTACTATAGCCCGTAATCCAAGATAAAGTGTAAGCATCTGCTTTTCTCAGCCCACTTGGATCGCTCCAGCATTCTGCCAAAACAAAAAGTAAAACAACAACATCCCAGCCCCAACTCACTACCATAGAGTTGATGCTGACTCATAGTGACCCTATAGGACAGGGTAGACTTGCTCCTGGGAGTTTCTGAGTAGAAAACCCGGTTTTTTTTTTCCTGTGGAGCAGCTGGTGGTTTCAGACTGCTGACCTTATACATCAAAGCCCAATGTGTAACCACTATACCATTAGAGATCTTTTCCAGCATCCCACCAAAACCCCAAACTCAATGCTGACTCATAGTGACCCCTGTGGGTTTCTGAGACTGTAACTGTTGATGGGAGTAGAAAGCCCAGTCTGTCTTTCTCCCTTGAAGCTGCTGGTAGATTTTATATATATTGCTTTTGCTTCTCTAGGAAACTCTGCCGAACACAGTTGGTCTGATTTTTCCTGGGCATGTCTTCATTTCACCTTTGTATTTTGCTGGGCATATGATTATTGGCTGGCAGTGTTTTTCCTTTCAGGTTATACAACTCGTGTGTGTGATCCCATTAGCTGTCTGGCTTCTTCTGAAAAATCAGAACTTACACTTACTGGTTTCTTCTTTTTAGGTCAGTTTTCATTTTCCCCAAGCTTCTCTCAGGAAGTTTTCCTTGTCTTTGGTTTGGGACAGATTGTTTATGATATGTGTTGATAATTTTCTTTTGGGGTTTATATCTGGGTGTTCTTAACTGTATATTTTCTCATCTTTCATGATATTGAGAAAGTTTCATCCAACAACTCTTAGGCAATTTTCTCTGTGCTTTATTGGTCTCTTTCTGTTCTAGAATTCTAGTCATACATAAGTTATTCCTTTTGATGTTGTGCCATATAATTCTTAAGCTTTCTTTGTATTTTTTGTTAGTGTTTTTATTTCTTCTAATTGTTTCTCTAGCAGATTGGTACTGAGAGATTTGTCTTCAGACTCACTAATTCAACTTTCCATGGATTCGATTTTATTCTTTTGCCTTTGTAATAGATCTTATCTATTGATAAGATCTCATTATTAATCTTATGGATTTCTAATTGCTGTTCCTGTATGGTTTTAATAAAAAAATTTGGTCAGTTTTATTTTCTTGTATTGTTCTTGAATTGTTTTCCTAAATTTTTCTACAAAAATTTTTCCCTTGATTTCATCTGCAGCTTTCGCAATCTTTCTCTCAATCCATTGAAAGTACCCAAATATCAATCCTTTGAATTCCTTATCAGGTAGACCTAAAGCCATTTATTCCTTAAAAGCATTTTTTACTTTATATTTTGGTCACTTGTTTGAATCACTCTGTCTTGTTTCTTCATGGAAACTGAAACTGTCTTTTGTTTCTGAGGCATTGTAGCATGGTTATGTTTGTATTCATTGATGGTGTGTTCTTAGGCACTCACCACCTGTCTCCTAGTGGTAAAGATAGATAATGTGAATGTGTGTGAAGTTAAAGGCAGGGTTGGCTGCTTCAGCCCCTGTGTAGCAATGATCTAGTGGCACAAGAGGGGGTATTTGTCCTTGCCCAGTAAGTAGAGCTGCAGGAGGTATGGATGTGAGTGGCTGTGTGGACTTGGTTGCTTTCTTCCATCAAGTGGGACAAAAAGCAGAATAAAACAAACCCAAAAATATGTATATGCAAAACAAATTATGGCAAAAAATGAAAATGAAGGGACAAAAACAAACAAGCAGAGGAAAGCGGGTAATCAATGACAAGAAAAAATAATACAATAACAAAAAAGGAGAGAAAATTAAAAGCAATGACAGAGATAAAGAAATAAACATGCTATAAGCACAACTAAGGAATGGCAATGGAAAGAGAAAAAGAAAGGTGAATATTAAAAAAAAACTAAGGGAAAAGAAAATAGAGAAAGAAGGGAAGAGAAAAAGAAAAGAAGAAAATTGATAAAGGATTAGAAAAGCAAAGGAAGGGGAGGACAAGAAAAAGCAAGAAGAAAATTGAGTTGTGGGCAGGATGCCCAGAGGAATAGGGCAGGGTACCAGGCATGTGCTGGCACTCTTTGGCAGACATGAATTCATGTGGGAGAGGGGAGGAAGGAGGCCACCCCATCCTAGACAGAGTTCCTGCCATGCCAGATGTCTGGGGTCAGAGCAGCTGATCTGGCTCGGAGGGTGGCTGAGTTGAGGGTGCTTGTCTCTAAAGGAACTCCTTAGGGCTCCAAGGTCAGCTAGAGGCTGGGCGGTGGATCGTGGAAGGAGTTCTTGCTCATTCGTTCGTGTTAGCCAGGAACCTCACACTGCATGTGCTGCTGGTCTGTTGAAGTTCCCGTACCTCCAGATATGGGGGTGGTGCATCGGGAACCTGATCCCGAGGGTGCAGGGCTGACTGCAGGCTGAGCAAGGGCTCTGCAGAGGGTGTGTCACTGGGCACAGGGAGGATGGGGATGGGGGCTGACCATGCTTCTGTTCACCAGGAGGGTCTCCAGTGGGATCCGTGTCTCCAGCCACTGGTGTGTATGTGTGTCTGTTGACAGATTGCTGTCTGGGTAGAACGCTGCTTGCAAAGTTCAAGATGGCCACGCTACGTCAGACCAGCCAACAACTCACCCATGTGCGTTCTCTCTTGTCCCTTTCGTCCAGCGTCTTCTTGTTGGTATTCTATCTACTCTTCATCCTTTCATTTGAAGCTTCCTAGTCCAGGATTTTCATCTGTATGCATGTTTCATTTGGTCTCTCGTGTCTTTGTGGCAGAGGGTCTGTGGCCCATGGCTACCCAGCTCACCACTTGCAGGAAGTTAGGGCAGGGGGATTTCTTATAACTCTGGAAGGGTAACAACTCTGCCTATTTTTCTTAATTACTCCATATCTTGATGGAGAAAATTGAGGTGTTCATACTGACACACACACACAACTTTGGTTGATGTCTCATAATTAGCATCGCTTATTTGATGTTAATCTATCCTATTTCTGACAGCCAGAACCTTTTCCTCTGGAAATTGAGCTTCCCTCCCAGCGTGCAGTTCCTGGAATGTTCCAATTGTGTGTTCCATTTATATTGAAGGATACAAATAGATATTCAGGGGATTTATGGAACAGGAAACACTTAGAAAAGTCTGCTTCCCACAGGAAATAATTCAGAAACTACCGAATACCATGGTGGTTTCCTCTCTTGGAGTTGTGTAAAGCAATTGGAAGTCAAGAAAAGGGCGTCAACAACTGTCATGAAGGGCACATCCTGAAGGCAGCTTGTGTATTCAGTGCCACTTTAGACATCAAAGACAACTAGATCCTGAGGTCTGTGTCCTCCCTGTATCGTGGGTCATTAAGAGCTTCTCAACTCCATGACTACAGCTATTTCAACGTGGGTGGAAAGGGCAAGGCCATTGAAAGCTGATTCACTGCGCGTTGATGTTCAGACTCCTGTACAGGAAGGAGCACATGGTCTCATTGGTCTGGGTGCGAGCACCTGTTCACAGGACTTTGCCGATCTGGATTCCCCAAGCACAAGTTTTAATAGGTTTAAGACTGAGACATAGTAAAATGCTCTAAGGAAAGGTACAACATTCTTTCTGAACGTCAAAGACAAGCAAACAAAAACACCCCACAGCGATGATGCCGACCCATAGCGATCCTACAGGACAGAGAAGAACTGATCCTACAGGACAGAGAAGAACTGTCGCTGGGAGTTTGTGAGACTGTCATTGTTTCCAGGAGTGGAGAGCCCCGTCTTTTCCCCGTGAGTGGCTTGTGGTTTTGAACTGCTTTTCAACAGCCTGACGTGTAACCCCTATGCCCCTAAGGCTCAAGGTGGACTTCAAAAAGCTAACAGCCTGGAGAGAGACATGCAGAGACTCCGTCGCTTTGGGCTGCTTCCATTCAACTCAGAAACCACCATGGAGGGCCAGGCTCTGCCAGGTGGTCTTCATGAAGTAGCAGGGGAAAGGGTCTGAGTAATGGTGATGCTAATAATAAATGCCACTTCTTGGGGGCTGTTCCTGAATAGTCTCATTTACTCTCACCCACCAATTCATGCTTTTCTGATAGTCAACTGTTTGCTTCGATTTACAGATGAAACTGAAATTCTGAAATGCGAAGTGTCTTGAATAAGAGCCAAGGTCTAACCCAGATCTGGCTGGCTCAAAAGTCTCTCTGTTTTTTCCACTAAGCACTACCGACTGTGCCTTCCTGAGCATCTGCGAACACCAGGAAACGGGCCATCAAACCACAGCACCCTGCAGAGCTCTGTGAAGCAGACTGGGGAATAAGGAAGATTAGAGAAAATTGGGGTGGGGTTTGGGGATTCCTTGTGTTTGGAATCATTCACTGTGTTGGTCTGAAACCACTTATTGGTGCTGTTCTATAATTAGGAGTACATCCTAATGGTGGTGTAGTGGCTACACCTTGCACTGCTAACCACGAGGTCAATAGTTTGAAACCACCAGCGGCTCCACGGGAGAAAGACAGGAACTTCTACTCCCATCAAGAGGTACTGTCCCATCAACTCACAGAGGGCAGTCCCACCCTCTGCTAGTGTTGCTATGAGTTGGTACCAACCCCGTGGCAGTGAGGTTTCTAGATCATGCAATTAGATTTCCTTTTCTCAAGGCCACATTGGCAATGGGATGGCAGTAGAGTACAGAATCGGGTCAGAATTCAGTTAGCATCCCCCACGCAGACATGGGTCCTCCTGATGTGGTTTCTGCAAGATTAGTGTGAACACAAAACAAAACAAAATACCAAGTAGCTGCCATTGAGTCACTTCTGACTCCTGGTGATCCTAGACTGTCCTTTTTATAGGAGTAGAAAGCCTCATCTTTCACCCATGGAGCTAGCTGGTGGTCTCTTACTGCTGACCTTGCAGTTAGCAGCCCAGCGCGGAACAGCCAGGGCTCCAGACTAGCCTGCGGCTAGCACCTTGACTGAGAACCCTGGGAGTAATCTCCTTTTGGAACGATGGCCACATTTTGAAGAGCTCACCATTCACATTGGGTTCTAAAGTTCTGTCGATCCATTTGCAAAGCCCTCCATTATTTTAAAAGGTACGTGCTGCAATGATGATTCTCTTCGAGGCATTGATTAAATATTTCATATTGATTAAATATTTAATCAATGCCTCGAAGAGAATCATATCTCTATAGAGATATAGGTATCTGTATAGAATCATATCTATAGATATATGTATATGTATACATGGGCGCTTCAAAAAAGTTCTTGGAAAAGTGTCATTATGCTTTAATTTCATTTTGCAAAAACTTTTCAAGGCCCTCTTCAGAGATGTATTCATATTTATCGTGTTTATATTCAAGTCAGCAGAGGATTTTTAAACAAAAGCAAACAAGCAAAACAAAACAAAAAGCCCCATGCAGCAGAGAAGTTGTTTATTTTCGAGTTTGTGATTAACAGCCTGAAACGAAATAGGAACCTACGATTCACAAGACGGGCAGTCTGACCACACCCCGAGGGGCGTCTCTCACCACACTTTTACTTCAGACATTTAAGGTTTCAGAGCATCGGCATGTTTTCAAAAAAAAAAAGGAAACAACCTAATTCTCAAATGGGTTTCTCCTTAGGTCTCCTTCGATACTTTCTGCCAGTTGCCTTCTCCACGGATTCCTGGGATGGGTTCTGTTTACAAATGAACAGGGTGTGGGACTTAAGCACAACGGGGCTGCTGGGGATTCTCTGTATTTAAAATACTTCTGATCGGTGAGAAGCTTCTTAAGAGAACTCACTTCTTCCCTCGAGGTGCCATCCAGTCCGCACGAGACGGTCTCCGGAGAGAAGTCCTCTGCCCAGCCTGCATCATCACCCCACGCGACTCAGAGGGAAGTGCCGGGGGACACAGCAGCGTCACGGCAACCATTGTTGGCACTGATTCCTATTTTATTTGGTACTTGCTACAGATAGGCAAGGGGCCCTGGAAGCCCGATGGCTAAGAGGAGGGCTGTTAACCGAAATGCTGGCATTCTGGACCTGTGGGAGTCACATGCAGCAGTCTCTTATTGTCTTGGAAACTACCTTATGGGGCAGTTCTACAAGGGCGCTGAGTTGGGATCAACTTAGTGGCAACGAATTGTTTTTTGTTCTTTTTTAACCCTTGGTGGTGCTGTTGATAAGGGTTTGACTGGCAACCACAATGGCGATGGTCAACCCTGCACCCCACCCCCACCTCCACCCCCCGCCGCAACCCGGCCACTCTGCAGGAGAGCACAGAATCAGCCTCAGACGGTCACTGTGTGTCCAGAATGACTCAATGGCCATGGGTTTCTCTTTTAAGGTAGACCTTATCCTACTGTCCTTGGGTCTGTATTTAAGTCTCCAGCAGGCTATGCGATGGGAGCAATGCATGTCCCTAGGTCACAGGAGGAGAAATGGAAGGTTGTGGTCCACAGCAACTGAGTGGGACCCTGAGGTCTTCAAACAACCGAAATACTGTGAGGCAGCGATGAGACCCACTGGGTGAATGAATGTAGAAGTCAGAAGGTAAGGTTTGCAGCTCTGACTGCATGTTAGAATGACTCAGGGGGGAGGGGGAGGTGGGGGTCACTACAGACCTGGAAACCCATGCTGCATTCCGGACTTATGAAGCCAGTACCTTCTGGGAAACCCAGAAATCGGTATATTTCAAGACTTCCTGGGATTCAAATGTGCAGGCAAGGTTGAACAAGACCAATCTGTGATGTGATTCTGTAGTTAGGATTGAAGACTATCTTAAGAAGCAGGTGAACATGTTGGGTAATTATTGCAAAAACAAAAGAAGGCATATATCTCCGCTCACTGTAACGTTGTGGTGCCTGGCAGACGCACGCCGCTGTTTTCAGTGAACAATGTTAAAGGACCCCACCCAACAGGCCCACGCAGTCAGCTGTCTTGCCAGGTTGGGGTACATTTTTTCAGTTAACCCAGTCTAGTGGGACCACCATGATGTAAGTGTCTAGAGGGATCTGCAGTGTGAACACAACTGCCCTCAGAATGGTTCAGTCCAAAATTGTCTCTTTCATACTTTCTGTGCCAAGAATTCTGGGAACTTAACCAAATAGTTGTTCTCAGTGTTTGTGCAGATGCAAAGTCTTTTTAAGGAGAAAAATGTGCCTACTGAGAGGCAATTTTGCATGGAGCAGGGAGCCTCCATCTGAACACGCAGACACATCAGAGCACCGACGTCTAGTGCAGAAGTCACTTGTGCTGAGGGACCAGACCGTCTTCTAGGTCAGGGGGTCTGAGCACTGCTTAGATGGTAAACGTTCATGTGAGTCAACACTTACAAAAGCAAGTCTGAGAACCCATACAGGGACACGGAGCTCTGCGTTGGCTAATGACTCTCCATTTCTCTAAGTCAGCAGTTCTCAACCTATGGGTCACAACCCCTTTGGGGGGGGGTGTCAAACAACCCTTTCACAGGGGTCATCTGATTTGTTACAATAGTAAGATTACAGTTCTGAGGTAGCAACGAAAATAAAGTTATGGTTGGGGGGGTCACTACAACATCAGGAACTCTATGAAAGGATTGCGGCATTAAGAAGGTTGAGAACCACTGGTCTAAGCCCTCTATGAGTCTCCCAAACTTCAAGTGCATGGGGGTCACCTGGGGGTCTGGCTAACAATGTAGATTCTTGCTCAGTAGGTCTGGCCATGGCCTGGGATTCTGCATTTCTAATATGATTCCAAGAGAGGTGGATTCTGTGAGCCCACTGACTTTGCTTTTGATGGGAAGGCCCTCCACAGCTTTCTTACAGCTTTCTGATGCTGAGTTGTGAGCCTTGTCTGTCGCAGCAGAGAATGAAAGGTCTCTGATTCTGAGGCTCCAGGGACTAAGTCCAGAGACTGAGAAGGCCCTAAGTGACCCTCCACCCCAGTGTGTGGTAAAGACACAACGAGAAGGGAAAGAGAAAGTTGGCACATTATTAAAAATAAATCTACCCACAAAAATAGCCTGATTAAAAAAATAGAAAATAAAAAATGCTGGAAAGGGTGCAGAGAAATTGGTGGACTGATGAATGTATACAAAACACTGTGGAAAGCGACATGGTGCCGAAACTGTGATAATTACATAATCATGGGTCAACTTGAGGGTACTGTGAATGAAGGGGTGGAGTCTAGCCTGTCAATCAGGTCACAGCCTCATAATCCCTCCTTCTGGGTGTGGCCTTCTTGTGCAGATTCTGGGAATGTTCTTCTCTTCCTCCCTGGAGGTGGGACACTCTTTCTCTGCTACATATTCCTGTTGAGAAGCCACACAGAGACACATTGATGGCAGCCAGAACCCTGGGGCTGGGGGAGCCACGTGGGGACCCACACCAGCACTGAGATGCTTCCACCATCACTGAATCCACAAGACTTTCCACCCACTGGCCTGTGATCTTCCTGCAATTGGCATCATTACATGGCTGCGTAAGTCTAAAGAGGAATTTATGGACTAGTATTGGACATATGGGCAAATATCAGATTCATGGACTTGGATGTTTTCTTACTACACAATTACTCTTTGATATAAAGCTCTGTCTTATACACACATGTGGGTGTCTCTGAATTGGTTTCTCTAGTCAACCTGGACTAACACAGATACCCAAAACGACTTGGGATACACATGCCACACAACCGAGCAATGCCTCTGCTGGGAAAACCGAACCAAACACACTGCCATTGAGTCACTGCTGCCTCATAGCGACCCCCTGTGGGTTTCTGAGACTGTAACTGTTCACAGGAGTAGAAAGCCCAATCTTTCTTAAGTGGAGCTGCTGGTGGTTTTGAACTGCCCACTATGCAGATTTCAGCTCAAGGAGTAACCGGTACACCACCAGGGCTCCTCTGCTGGGCATACACCCCAAGGAAGTAACAGACATGGCACCAACAGATGCTTGTTCTCCCATGTTCATGTACAGCAGAGATCACAATGTCAAGAAGCAGGAAAGAGCCCCCATGTACAGCAGTAGGAGAATGGGTAAAGACACCCTGGTATATATTCATAATGGAATTCCATGCATTCCTACAAAATAACGATGAAACCATGAGCACCTCATGACCTAGATGGGCCAGGAAACGATTATGCTAAGCAACGTTAGTTCATCACAAAAGGACAATGTGGTATGAGACCATGGCTATAAGGATCAGCACCAAGACAAGGGCAGGCATCTGTTCAAGGGCATGTCATCTTCTAACGGAGTCCCCCACGCCACTAGATGGTGTGCTTGTCTCAGGCTCAAGGACCATGCATCACCCTGTTAAAAACAAAGGAGGTCTCACCTCCGCTGGGCCAGTGTCTCATGTGGAGGGGAGAGGGAGAAGACTTTCTCTATGGTGACCTCAACTCAACAGACACTTCGACAAGGGTGCTTAGTGAACCTTAAAGGAAATTCAAGCCCAGAGATGGGTGGGGTGAACATGTCTGTGCTGGAGAAGGTGATTTCACTTCTGTCCGTGGGTAAACCAGGTGGGACTGCCTGCCATGGGGAAAAATGCTTAGCATTACTTACATAGCTCCTCAAGGGGTATGGTAGTTATATAATCATTTGTCAATTTGGGAGGATTATGAATGAAGGGGGTGGAGTCTGGCCTGTCAATCAAGATATAACCAATGAGGCCTCTGTGTGGGCATGGCCTTCTGAGAATTCTGGGAACTCCTGGATTTCCTCCTTGAAGGTGGACGACACTCCTCTCTCTTCACTCACTCCCCTAGAGACACTCTACTGACAAGACGCATGGTGCGAGACTGATAGAGACTCCATGCTCTGGGAGCTGGAGAAGTCACAAGGACCTACCCTGATGTAAACAGACCACTGGAGCTGGAGAAGCCACAGAGACACCCCTGCCAGAGCTGAGATGCTTCCACTGCCACTGGATCCACAAGACTTCCAACGTACTGGCCTGTGATCTTCCTGCATCCGGCATCATTGCATGTATTTGGTGAGTCTGAAGAGGATTTTATAGATTGGTATCAAACACATGGGCTTATGGACTTGATCTGGACTGGGCTGGGATGTTTTCTCAATATTCAATTACTCTTGTATATAAACCTCTTTCTTATACACTTGAGTGTCCATGAATTTGTTTCTCTAGTCTACCCAGACTAATAAAAGGGGAGAATATACCTGGTATTGTGCTCCTAATTGTGCTCTTAATTTCTATTCAGCTCTTGGTGACTGAGGTTGCATGCTATAGACTGGACTTTAGACTCGGTCCATTTGAAGTACACAACACCCTTCATGGACCACAACAACAGGATCTGATTTGGAAACCCCACTAAGCAAACTGGACTTTACCTTAAACACACCTGTGACAAATTAAAGGAACTGACATCCTCCCTTGGACTTAAGGCTGAAACACCTTAGTATGAGAAGAAGCAGATGACTACTATCCTAAGGTTATGGATTTCGAAATAATTGGGCTTTGGTTCAAATCTCTTGCCTGGAGGGTGTCCAATAAATGGCAACTCAAGGCAAAACACTTGCAATTTTCATACTGTCTTTGCTTTTCATGACACGCCTTAGTCTAGCAGGTATAGTTCTGCCTTTGTGAATAAAATTTTGCCAGGTTTCCAACCCTTATTATTTGTCTGCAGTGTCTAGTCACTTAAACGTATAATCTGTACAAGTCAACAAGCCATGTCTTTGTCTAAAAGGCTCTCCTATACTTGTATACTTTCCTTTCTCAATAGTATTTAAATACTTGATCATTGACTAAATTAATGATACTATCAATGGAATCACCATATGCACCATGGGGATGATTTATAATGTTCCCCAATAAAATGATAAGGATGTCTCTATAGTAAACCAGGAAGATATATATATATTTTGGGGAGGAGGGGCTCACACTTAATGCTAGCTGCAATCCAAGAAACTTAGGTCTTATGACATGGCCCTACTAAATATATGCCCTCATGAAGAGATCTCTGAAGACATGAGCGCTATAGCAACGTGTGTTGAAGAAACTAGATGGTATTTGGCTCTCAGAAAAAATAGTGCCTGGAGTCTTAAGGTTTGTCTTCAAACAAGCAACCATCTATGTGATGTGTCAGAAGAAGCATGCCAGCCTGTGCGAGCCAAAGATTGTAAATAATAAAATTCAAGACCAGAGAAAGGAACCAAGTTAGAGCTTCAACTCTGGAGACTCAGTTTGCAGAAGTCCACGGATGGCAGTGAAAGCTCACAATCCGTTTGCAGGCTCCCCAGGTGATTGAGCCTCTAGAGAATCCCCTCTGGCCACTGACAGGCCTGTGAGCAGCCTTGGGAGATAAGACACAGTGCGTGGAAAGTTGATTAATGCAGACTTAATTAGGTTAAAATAGAACATTTGATCATTTGTCTTCCCTTTTGAGACATTGAGAACTTGTTTTCGTTTTTCATATTTTCTGCTTTCTTTTTGTTTGAGGTTTTTCGGTTAAGTTTTATTATTGTTGTTGAGGTTTTTTGTGTGTGTGTGTGTGCGGGGTGGTGGTGATGTTTTTCTGTATATGGGATCCTGGATAAGCAAATCTATAGAGACAGTAACTTGATTAATAGTTTCATAGGGTTGTGGCAGGGGACATGTGGGGGGACTGGGGGGTTAATAACAACGAGTACAGAAAGAAGAAAATGTTCTAAAATTCACTGGGGTGATGACTGCACAAGTCTGGAATATGATCAATCCACTGAATTTTATGGTACGTGAGTTATATGTCAGGAAAACTGTTCTAAAAAATCTAGATTTTAATTCTTCTGATGAAAGTTGTGATGTAGAAATAAGATTTCTAAGGCTCTCCAGGGATT
This sequence comes from Tenrec ecaudatus, assembly GCF_050624435.1. Classification (NCBI taxonomy): domain Eukaryota; kingdom Metazoa; phylum Chordata; class Mammalia; order Afrosoricida; family Tenrecidae; genus Tenrec; species Tenrec ecaudatus. The sequence goes on from NC_134537.1 coordinate 28,322,676, forward strand.
CAAAAGAATAATGAAATGTGCACCATGGAAGAAGGGTCTCCTGCAGGTCCCAGGGAAATAGAGGATGCTGTCATACCGCACATGCCAGGAGCACCAAAGACGCCACCTCTCCAGCCAGGAGAAGGGAGGCTTCAGACAACCGGCAAGCACGGGATACGTGTGCCCCTTAAGCTCTGGCTCACGGGTTACGCCCTCTCACCTTCAGCACGGAGCCCATGCTGGCGTCACACACTACTTTGACGATAATTTGTTGAATAAATAAGGGTTAGAAAAGAGTTTGGGCTGATCATGGATGTACCATATGTCGCCCCCAGGGGTGCAGGAAGAAAAGGCAGGTGAGTGGTTCTTAGCCTTGATTGTATATGAAAAGGAACTGGGGAGCCTTAAGAAATAATGATGTCCAGGCCCTATTCTTCAATTACAATGAAAAGGTCGGGGTACGGGCTGGACAAGGGTTTGGGGTTTTTTTCTCCAGATCCTTCTGGGGGGTGGGGGATGGTGTCCATCATGCAGCCACTGAGGCAGACCAAGTTAACTCTTCACAGGAACTTGTAAAAGGGAAGACACTGACACAATACGAGGACTCAGTACCATAATGAAGAGAAGACTTGGGCTAATATAAGAACCTTTTTTTATTATACTAAACATTTGTGATTCATCATAAATTATCTGAAGGACTGGTATGGTTTACTTATATAGGTAAAGTCTGTATTGCTATAAAAGTTGCCCCCTTTTTCTCCAAATAAGTGGGTCTCATCAGTCACATTCAAGTAAATATGGAGAAATTGGATCAGCCAACCTTGACCTTCTTGCAACTAAAACTGGGGTCCCCAGATCAACAACATCAGCAGCACCTGGGAGCGTTTTAGAAATGCCAAGCCTCACCCCTACCCTACACCAATTGATTCGGAATCCATATTTTAACAAGACCTGCAGGAGAATGGTGAACAGATTAATGTTTGAGGGGCACTGATCTGCAGTGATAACTTTACCTTCCTCTAGGTTCTCTGATCACTGGTGGGCAAATTTCAGTGTCACTGATGGAGAAGACCAGCTCTTTTAAAGGAGAAGTGGTTATGTTTTCTCATAGGGAAGAACATGGGCATGACTATGAACTCTAGACTGCCAGGAGAATTTGAGTAGGTCTTACTCTACTGGCCAACACCTGTACCAGTGGTTTGATAAAATTCACTCAGAGATTTTGCTTGTTCTAAAAATCAGTTCTTGTTTATGTGACTCCCATATTAAAATGGACAAGTTTGGATTTTGAGCAGTAAATTACCTACATCTTAAAGTCAAAACTTTGCCTCAATCAGATTCTCATCAGATATACTTCCTGAGAACATACTCTACTAATTTATTCTCTTAATTTTTTTTCCTTCTCAAAAATGTGCTCTATTATAACTGAATTGGCATGCATAAACAGCCACACCATTTTAAACTAGCAGTTGAAAGTCAAGTTCTATAAAGCTTGTGTTTACTTTGTTCGACTGAATGGAGACAAACTGAATGCACATTGGATTTGAGAGACTTTGGATTTATTTCACCTTGCTCTGCCTTGGGCAAGTCACTGAAGCTGTTTTAGGCTTGGTGTTCTTGGTGAGAACATGGCACAATTTGAAGGGTTAGCACTGTTGGCCTCTAAAATAGCTCCCAATTTCAGTTGTTCTGCAAAGTCCAAGCAGCACTGACTGATGTAAGAAATGTTTGACGTACTTTCTTGGAAAATTAAAAGGCCACATGGATGCTTCATTAATTTTCTCTCTACTTTTTTCTTTCTGGATAAATTAGGGACTAGGGACATCTGTCTCTAATGTATCACAGAAGTGTTAAAGAATGATAATCACAACAAAATGGAGGAGAAAAACAAGTCCCAAGTGAGATATCAGGATTGGAAAAACAGTAGATCAATGGGATCTCTGCTTGAAGCTATTAGGACAAGGGCAGGAGGAACCATGGCCACTTGCTCATGGCGTCTGGGGTCGAAAAGACACCTGTCTAGTGGAAAGGATAATACAGACCACCTGATCAGTCTGCTGCTTTCTCCCCCTCCTAGAACACCCATTAGGGCCCTGGCAGTACTGTCAGGCAGGGTCGGGCTGCTAACTGCAAAGCCAAGGCAGCCTTTCAAACCCACCACTCACTCGGAGGAGAAGGATCGAATGACCTGCATTTGTAAAAACGTGTAGCCTCAGAGACCCGATAGAGGGTCACTATGAGTGAAAATGTGAAGAAACTGCTGTAAATATCTATTAGTTATTAGAATTCAGAATGTACACAGTATAACCCAGGAAAATGAGAGGTTGTCAAAAATAAAACGGAGCCAGCAAGTCACGCCCACACAGAGGCAAACCAAGAAGGGAAAAGAGAGAGTGAGGGTCTAGACCAGGGGTGTCAAACTGGTGGCCCGTGGGCCGCATGCAGCCCCCAAAGTAATTTTTTGTGACTTGTGATGCTCTGAAATAAAATGAAGATAGAAAAAAATTGTTATGAAGAAAATAGCACTTAGGGAAGATAGAGGCAACACCACGCACACTATCCCCTTGTTAACCCTTTAACTTCTGAAGGCGAGGATACACTTGACTGTGGACGTGTATAAATGCGCTGACTCAGTTCCTGCGATGTTTGGAAGCGATGTGTCTGCCACTGTCAGTGTCACGTAATGTAAACAGATCCCAATAGCGAAAAGGTTAAAAAGAGCACTCTGGGTTATGCTGTTAACTTATGATTCATACCTAGCGGCATCGCTAGTTAACATTTTTGGAGGGAAACCATTACTATTGTGCATACGTTTGTCAGCTGTCTAACATTTTGTTTTTTGTTAGTTACTTTGTTATCTTTTGTGGTCACGATATAAGAGGTAAGTGAAAACTAGTAGGAGGAGGAAAGTGCTGGCAAGTTTTGGGTAAAAACAATCTTAGTTTTGTAAACACATTAAATAAAATCAATGTTTAAATAAAAGCAATTATATAGTATTGTAATTATCTTGTCCACATTCCTGAATCTTCTCTTCAAAATATAAATTTAACAAAATTTGTCAGCGTGATGTGGCCGCGTGAATCTTATCTGTTGCACCAAATGGCCTGCATTTTAATTGAGTTTGGCCCCCGTGGTCTAGACCTCCTATCAGCACACCAAACCCCGAGGATGATGTCCCTGCACACAGCTGCAAAGGCACAAAGAGGACTGTACAGCCAACAACAGCTTGGGACACAATGTCCCCTCTCTAGAGCATACCATGGCTTCGTTATGTCTGATGAGAGGTTGTCAAAACCTACAGTGGGGTGAACCAAGAAGGAAGCATAACAGATCAGCAACAGGAGCACAGCAAAGCCACAAAGCCCCTGAGAAGCCCCCAAAATAGACTTCAGGCTAGGAGGGGCAGTTCCCGGAATTCCCCTGGGACCAGTGAGGAGACAGTCATGAATGTCAGTGGACAGACCTGGAATTATGTATGTTTCCTTTCCTAGTTATTATTTCCCCCCTCCTTTTATTCAATCTTTTGTTTTGTCTCTGTTGTTGGTTTGCATGGGAAGCAAGCTCGAGGAGAAAGCAAAGAGACTGACAGTCCCGAAGGGATTTGGAGGGAGGAGGACATGGGAAAGGGAGTGGTGAACAAACAATGCCATAGGCAGGGGAACAACTAGGGAATTAAAATCAACAACGAGGACATAGAGATCCCAGAGGTGTTGGAGAAACAGCAATCTAGTGATCACTAAGAGGCAGAAGAAGGGTAAGCATAATGATGGGGCAGGAGGAAGGTAAAGGGAACAAAAAAGACCAAGGAAGCAAAGCTATGGATACAGGTATAAACATAGTGTGTACATATGTAAATACATTAATACAAAAATATAGAAGTATTGGCCTATGTACATGTATTTATATGCCAATTCATTGAGGGAGTAGATGTCTTTGGGCTTCTGCTCATGCCCTCCCTCAGTGCAAGAACACTTTGTTCTAACAACCTGGCATTCGTTGATGCTCACTCTCCTGGCACAATCGCTGAAGACAAAATGGATGCATAAGCAAATGTGGTGAAGAAAGCAGATGGTATCCGGCTATCAAAAGATATAGCATCTGGGATCTTGAAGGCATGAAGTTAAACAAGTGGCCATCTAGCAGAGAAGCAACAAGCCCTCGTGGAAGAAGCACACCAGCCTGTGTGATCATGAAGTGTCGACAGAATTGGGTAACAGGCTTCAGAAGACCCAAAACAAACAACAAGCAAACCGTATTGTTGAGAATGAAGGGTTCAGCGCAGAGACCCAAAACCCATCTGCAGACAATGGGACATCCCCTCACAGAGTGGTCACAGGGAAGGGATGGGTCAACCAGGGCTCAGTGAAGCACCAATGAAACACACACTATTCCTCGGCTCCTTGAGTCTTCCTCACCCCACACTGTCATGACCACAGTCCTGTCTTTCACTGCAGGCTAGACCAAAGATAAGTGATAAGAGCTCACGATACACGGAATCCAGGTCAGATTAACCCCTCAGGTACAGAATTGGGAGTACTATTACCAGGAGAGTAGGGGGAAGGTGGAGACAGGAGGGGAGGAAAGGGGAATCAAATGACACATAACCAATCCCCACCCACCTACCCCCTGCAGGGAGACGCACAACAGAAACCATGGGGGAAGGATAAACAGTTGGTGTAAAATATGAAAATAACAATTCATAATTTATCAAGGGGTTCATGAGGGTAGGGGTGAGGGAAAAAAAGAGGAGCTGATATCAAGGGCTCAAATAGAAAGTAAATATTTAGAAAATGATGACAACATATGTACAAATGTGCTTGATACAATTGGTGGATGGATTGTTATAAGAGCTGTAAAAGCCCTCAATAAAATGATGTTAAAACTAAACTAAAATGGAATTCATAAAGATTGATATCCAAGGAATCAGTGAGCTTAAACAAACTAGTGTTGGCCATTTAAATCGGACAAGATGTGGTTCACTGTGCCGGGATGAACATTTCATCAGGAGGAGTGCTATCACATTCAGTGCCAAAGGGCAACTGACTCCGCAGTGGTAATCTCCGTGCCGTCTTATGCATGTGAAAGTTGGACACTGAAGAAGGAAGCCCACAGCAGAACCGATGCATTTGAATTGTGGTGCTGGAGAAGAATACTGGACTGCTGAAAGGACAAATAGATCTGTATTGAGAAAAGTAAAGGCCAGAGTTCTCCTTAGAGGCAAGGATGGCAAGACTTTGTCTTCCATACTTTGGACATCTTGTCAGGAGGGACCATGTTTGGAGTAGGACTTCATGTTTGGTAAAGTGGAGGGTCAGCAAAAAAGAGGAAGGCGCTCAGAGAAACAGATTCCAACAGTGGCTGCAATGACAGGCTCAGGCACAGGAAACGTTGTGAGGATGGCGTGGGACCGTGTTTCCCTCCACTGTGCATAGGGGTGCAACTGATTCGATGGCACCTAACAACAACAATAGCACCGTACAGTACAATGCTATCTGTGATAGGATGGTAGCTAGCCACAAACAAAGGAATACAGTCAATACAACTATTATTCGCATGTATGCACCAACCACTAAAGCTAGTGAAGAAAACATTGAAGAATTCTACCAGCTTCTTCAGTCTAAAAGCGATCAAACATGCAATCAAGATGCATTGCTAACTATTGATGGTTGGGATGCAAAAGTTGGAAACAGGAAGGGACAGTAATGGGAAGCTGGGGATAACACAGTAGAATTTTGCAAAACCAATGACTTTTTCATCACAAATATCTTTTTTTTTTAGCAACAAGAATGATTATCCACGTGGATTTCCTCAGAAATTTTATTTTGCAGAAATAAAATTGACTACATTCATGGGAGGAGATGATAGAGAAGCTCATTATCAGCAGCTAAAACTAGACCAGGGCTGCCTGTGGAGCAGACTATCAAGAGCCAAAGTATGACTTTGAGCACATTCCACCTAAATTTTGAGACCATCTCAGGAACAGATTTGACACAACTGGCAGAAGACCTGACGAACTGTGGGAGGACATCAAGAGCACCATACGTGAAGAAAGCAAAATGTCGTCTAAAAGTCAGGAAAGAAAAGTTCAAAGTATATGTCAGAAGAGACTCAGAAACTTGCTCTTGACTCTTTCACTGTCACGGCCATCAAACGATTCAGACCCACAACAGTGAATGTACAGAGGATAGAACTGCTTCTGTGGGTTTCTGAGACTAACTATTCAAAGATTCGTCTTTTACCCCATGGAGCAGCTTGTGGTTTTGAGCTGCTGACTTGTGGTTAGCAACCCAATGTGTAACCCCTATGCCCCCAGGGCCCTACTCTTTTGTCACAGAGTAGCTAAAGCAAATGGAAGCAGTAATGAAGTAAAGGTGCCGAACAATAAAATGTAAGGGCCTGCCAAGAAGACAAAGTAAAGTATTATAATGAATTGTGCAAACACCTAAACATTAGAAAAGCAAACAGGAAGAACATGCTTAGCACACATTAAGCTGAAAAAAAACCTGAAGAAAAAAATTCAACTCTCAAGTTACAATATTAAAATTTCCTACTGGCAACATATTGAAAATGCAGGAAGTATCAGAAAAAGATGGGAGGAATGCACAGGGCTCTCATACCAACATTCCACCATGTTGATACTCAACCATTTCAAGACGAAGCACGTGATCACGAGCCAAGGACCGTGCAGGAAGAGGCTTAAACTGCACTGAAAGCATTAACAACAACAACAAAAAACCCAAGGCTCCAGGAATTGAAAGAATTACAATGGAAATAGTTCACCAAGCTGCTGAAGCACTGGAAGCACTCACTTTCTTATGCCAAGAAATTTGGAAGACAGGTACCTGGCCACGCAACTGGAAGAGAGCCATATTTGTACCCATCCCAAGGAACAGTGACCTCAAAGAATGTGGAAATTATCTAAAAATATCATTAGTGTCACATGCAAGTAAAATCGTACTGATGTTCATTCAACAGCAGTACATTGACAAGAGCTTCCGGAAATTCAGACATGATTCAGAAGAGGGCATGAAACAAGGGATATCATTTCTGATGTCAGATGGACCTTGGCTGAAAGCAGAGAAGCCCAGAAATATGTTTACTTGTGTCCTGTGTAGGAACAATGAGGTACCAGATAGGCTGGGTGGTCAGGCATCCTACCTTAAGCCTCAAGCATTGTGGAACAGAAACTAGCATACCCTATTTTCCTTGTCCAAATTTCTGACCAACAGAACATTGGGGGGAAAAAACCAAACTGAAGCAGTTTTGGTAGAAAGCTACAACATGTTGTAAAAGTGAAATAAACAACATACAAAATAGATATCATGTATATTCTTGTCTGGTATGCACATACAAATATATTTATTTATACTTAAAATTAATAAAAGCATTCTAGTAGAGGTTGTCACTGGAAGGTACGATCATCAGTAGCTTTGATTTTTATCTCCCTCAGTTTTATATAAAAAACCTTGATCAGTTTTTTGCTGTGCACTTTACATTGTTCATTTCTTTTCAGGCGACTAAGACAAATATGTGTATACACACATTCATATGAGGGGCTTTAAAAAGTTCGTGATAAAAAAGAGAATTAAAAAATAATAGAACTGTTCTACCCACTCTTTTGAAGGCCCTTCATATTCTATTTCACAGCGGTCCTTGGAGACGTACAGATAGAAAAGTATCTTCCAGAAAAGGTGCAGGTTGTATGCTACATCAGTGGAACTTTCCAAGAGTCTCTTGTCTTGAAATCCTTGGCTTCAATGGTAGAGGTTGGTTTTCGGTATTGTGTAGTAACTGCGCTGAAGAAAGTTCTCGATTCTCAGGCTGTACAGTTTAGTTATTTTGCAATTGTGTTGCTCCTGTTTATGTGATTATGGAAGAACAGCTGCCGGGGCAATGCAGTCTGGCTAAATATCAGAATACATCTAAAATTGGTACAAATGACTTTTTCAGGGTTTCCTCTGAGGATTGCTGTATTTTATGCAAATAACATGCACATTATGTCTCTGCAAACTGTGCACCCCCGCGTGTTGTTTCCATAAATGTGCTACACCAATATTTTTAATATGCTGCCACTTTCACTGTAACTCTTCCCCCTCGCCCAATGGGCTGAATGTTACCAGGATAAAATTGATCTCATGGTAGCTCCATTTATGATAGGCATTTTCCTAAACTAAGCACAACCAATGGGGACCTGAACAAGCTCAAGATGGAAATGGGCTACCATGTTGAAACCAAAGAATACGAATGCAGGAAGAGGGAGAAGATACAAAATAAAATAATAAAAAATTTCCCTAGACCTAAAACCATGGGACAAGATGCCGTTTTAATTTTTATGCTTTCATAAGTCTTAAACTGAAACATAATTTTTAATCAAGTCTTTGAATTCAGTAAATTACAATCACTAGAAGAAACTGTTCTGGTCTTAAAATGGCCCATTTTTGTTTATTTATTCATTGCCATCGCTTGACTACTGAAACTCTCCCAAGTTTCATCACCACCATCATTAAAATTTCTCAGAGCTGCTGGCAGATGCCCTTCTGTAACTTTGTTACCTGCTGCCAGCATCTTCATCTTCGCCACTCGTGTTCTGCTGACACACAATGCTGGTCTTCCTAAAGTCATTGAGGAGGGTCCCTGGGGTTATTTTCTGCCAAACAGAAGTCATCCGCTTGCAATACTTCTGTCTTCTGTAAATGCCGCCTCATCATGTGAGTCATGAGCTCCAGACTGCACCCATTCACCTCACTCTCTACTCACTGAAGCCTTGAACCAGTGGTTGGCAGCTCTGTCTAGCGGATGCAGGTTATCAGTAAGGCGCTAGGGATGACTGCTTTGTGGACAGCGGTTGAGTTAATAAAACTTTGCATGATTTTCCCTTTTCGAGTGGCCATCGTGTTGAAAATTAGTAAAGCTGTCTTCTCAAAGAATGCTCCCTACCTGCCCCAGTAATATTTGCCTACTCATATTTTCATAAGATCAGATTTAATTCGTCCTTATTACACTGAGCAACCACACTGTGGGCAATTTGTTCACTGGGCATGGCAACTCTTTTAGAAATCATCAGTGTAATCACAGTGTAACCAAGAACCACATCAACGCAAGTGCTCTCAAGCCCAGTGGTTGTCATGGTACGGTTCTTTTACCTCAAGTAGCAAAGGTTCTGGCAGCTGAAATGTTGAAAAACATCAGCTTCTAATCTATAGGTATTATGTCTATTGCAGAGATTTGCACTCAGAGATTCCTTAGCAACACGCTCAGAGAAGTTGACCATCTATTGCTCCCAGTCGTCCAGAAGTTGTTGGCCCCAGTGGTTCCCATTCTCACACAAGGGCCATTTCTTGTGACAAAGGTAGAAATCCAGGTGAAACTCACTTTGGGAATTGGGAGTCCTCTTTCATTTTCCAGAGGCTTACTTGGATCCCGATTGTGACAGTAGAGACAGGTAGATCAGGTTCCCTTTAAGAGATAATTCACTCTTTCAAGTCACTCTCCAACTCGGGCCATTTTGCCTTGGCCTCCTGGTGCCCTCATTTCCACAGAGCCATTGGCCCCATCTTTTCATCCATTTCGAATGGACAACTCTCCTACCACAAACGCTCTTGCTCTTGTTCTGTTACTTGTTTCTTCCACCCTGGCAATGACTTTGTTTAAAATTGGAATTTTAGGATTTGTGCTTAATTCCTGGCATCGTCCTAAGGGGTTCTAAGACTCATATGTATAAATGGAAAAAAAGTGTTCAATATATTGATAAATGGCCAGTGTTATAAGACATTTCAAAAGTTATGTATGGGTTATGGGGTGTACAAGAAGCAAGTCTTTTTATGTGCTTGCAAGCATAATACTAAGGTGACTTATGATTATTGATCAAAGACATTGGTGCTAATAAGACATCATTAGATATAAAATAGCAGATCAAATATGGCTTAATGACCTCACTTAAGATGACCTGAGAGGATTTTCCCATTCAACTACTGAGTCAAGAGCAATCTTAGATCAATTTTGCTTTGTTGACTGCTCCTAGAAAAGCCAGAGTCGAAGATGACTGTGGTGATTGAATCAAATGTAGATTTCTGTTGATGTCACGTAAGCCATTTCTTATGCTTTGTTTATGTTTCACCCATTCATGGTTCCAATGAAGGAAGTGACGCAAGGGCGATGGGCATATAATTACCAACAGAAATGAAAAGGAACAAATGCACAGTTCCAGTGGTTGCTTCTCCAGTTACTGGGTGCTGCCAAACACAATCCACGACCTCTGGACCATGGCTTTGACCTTTATTGTACAAGTACGATCGAAAGCCACAGTTTCAGACTATTGAATGACGGTGCTTGAAGCAGAAATTCACTTCTAGAGATGTCACGAGACATGTATGGCATATGCACAGGTGTGCCATGCCACAACTTGTCTTTTCCCTGGTTTTGGAGTTGCCGTGGTCTGCGCATGCACGCGCGAGTGTGTGCGTGTGTGTGTGTGTGTGTGTGATTTACACGGGCTTGCTATTTGGAAAACACGAGGCAATCATTTCCTAAGAGTTGTATCTTCTTCCCTCTCCTGTTAGAACAATAGGACAGGAGCCCTGGGAATGCAGTAGGCTCACTGAAAGGTTGGTGGTTCACACCCATCAGTGGCTCTGCAGGAGAACATCATCACCATCTCAACACCACCCTTCCAAAGCCATCCTGACCAACCCTGCACAGAGTCAACGTCTTGGAGTTAATTGTCCTGCCTTCCTGTTGTTCCTTTCCCCCCAAATTAGCATTTGTTCATTGCTGCCCTCACCAGCTTACTCTCCTTCAGCTCAGACTAGGTTTCGCTCACATGTTCCTGTCAGACTGCCCTGACCTGGCCAGCTCCTTGGTCCCATCAACCTGCACACAGCTCAGATTGAGGACTCCCAATTCAGCTTCTGCCACCTCTCCCTAAACCCCACCCCTTGACACACCGGCCCCAAGGCCTCCTGCTATCCCCCTCTCTCCCTGCTGTCCTCTCTCTCTTCCTCCTCCTCCTCCTCCTCTCCACCCCAGCCCAGAAGCTCTCCTTACCACCCTGTGCATACCTTCCTCCTTTGTGGCCCTCTGCTTTGGCTTCCGTTTTCATTCCTCTCCCAGCTACCACCCCAACCTCACACCGCTTTCCTTCACAATGTTCACCCAGCAAACGTACTCCCCTGCTTTTCATCCCCACGCCCCATCAGTGGGTTCAGCAGTGCCCACTTTGCCAGCGGCCGTTTGCCTGCTCCCTCCATGTGCATCATGAGCACACTTCGAATCCCTAACAAGATTCTGATTCCTCCAGGCAGGGCCTTTCCATCCTGCTGCTTCTCCAGTCCTGACAGGCAGAAGGAAATTGAATTCACTCTGGAGGGTGATTCCTGGCTCCTTGTCAATTCGTTTTACGGCATTTCTCTAAATCCATAGAGGTTAGACAGGAGCGCAGGGTCCCAGGAGAGAGACTGTGGGGCGCACATGAAGACACAGGATGGGAGGCCTGGAAGGGACATAAGATCACTTCACACACCAGGAGGCAGAGGCTCAGGAACGCTAGTGGGGGCTGTCAAATCACAGAGAGCAGGAGCCATCTCTGATTTCCAGCCCAGAGCTGGGAGCTGCAGGAGAGCCTCCTGCCCCGTGCTGGCATTGGAGGGGCTGCCACCGGGCCATTGCAGGGGGATCTGTGCAAGCTCTGTGGGGGCAGGCTGACATGCCCATGCCTAGTGATTTATGAAGGCATCCTGTGATTCATGTGAAGGGAGACCGCAGTTGGAACAAAGTGTGGGGAAGGCAGCATGGCTGAGAGTCCTGCAGAAAGCCCATGCCACCATGCAATAGTGTTCATGGCACATGGGCAGCGTGCAGTGGGCAGCGTGCTCCGGCCACAGCTCACGCAGACTGCAGCCGCCAGTCATGTTAAGACTGGCCAGGAGCCGCTGGGGCGACTTGGTGCTTCAGTGGTAGGCTTCGGCTCGCCTTCAATTCCTGCCCAAGGCACCACGCTCATCACCCTTCTCTTGGCGGAGGCTTGCTGAGCAGGCTTCAGCAGAGCTTCCAGAAGAAGCTGGACTTCCAGACTAATACTGTGTTTTCCCGAAAGTAAGACATCCCCTGAAAATAAGACCTACTCACAGTTTTGCCTCTCGCTGAAATAAATATAAGGCATTCCCCCGAAAATAAGACCTCCCCAATAATAAGGCTTCCCCGATAATAAGCCCCCCCTACCGTAACTGGACTGTGGACTCTAGCGGCGGGCACTGCCATGCAGCTCACTGTTGGCTACGGCGCAGCCAGAGCAGATAGGAAGTACGAGGTCTCTTTTAATCAGAGAGCCTGCACCACCACCAGTACAAGCTGCCGCCTGCTGCTCGCTCTGCCCTGACGGAGTCTGACTGACTCACAATTAGACAGTGAGTCGCGTGGGGCAGGAGTAACAAGAAATTCTTGATATTGTAGGATTCACAGTTTGTCTGGTTATGCTGGTTTGTGATGACAACTACTGTGTTTCCCCAAAAGACATCCCTCCAAAATAAGACCTACTTACAGTTTTGCCTCTCACTGAAATATAAGGCATCCCCCCGAAAATAAGACCTCCCTGAAAATAAGGCCCCCTGAAGCTACCGTAACTCTGGACTTTGGACCGTAGCGGTGGGTGCCACCACACAGCTCACTGTTGGCCATAGTGCAGCCAGAGCAGACAGGAAGTGTGAAGTCTCTTTTAATAAAACAATAAATATGTACCACATTCTTCTTCATGGAAAAATAAGACATACCCTGAAAATAAGACCTAGTGCATCTTTGGGAGCAAAAATTAATATAAGACACTGTCTTATTTTCAGGGAAACAGGGTAGCTGCCAGAGCACAGTCCTCAACCGATGGTGGGGACAAGCGACGTTTTGCTCTGGAACACCAGGAGTCGGGAGCACACGTTCAGGCTGCCAACCACCGTGTGGAGGAGCCCTGGTGGCATTGTGGTTAAGCGCAGGGCTGCTCACCGCAACGTCGGGAGAGAGACATGGCTCCCTAACGGGTTACAGTGTTGGAGTCGCACAGGGTCGTCCCAGCCCACCCCATAGGACCGCTCTGAGTTGACATCGACTCAATGGCAGTGCGCTTGTGGCTTCTGAACAACAAACAGTGTGGAGGCAGCTGAGTGTCCTCACGCGAGACTGAGTCTTAACACGGAAATGGTTCCTGGGAACAACGGACAGCAAACACAGGGCCCCACACGCAAGTTCAAGCCTTTCCCGGGCAAAACTGCAAAGGAGACAGACATACAGGAGAATGTCGTCGCTACTGAAGAAGACTACTAGAGGCAAGGGCAAGGCCAGATTCGAATGCACGGCGGTAATGTTGCTACCTCGTTCCAGGGTGCAGCTGGGAAAAGTTTTAAGGATCTCTGATATTACAGGTTGACAGTCCAGGTTTTCTGGTTGAATGCAACCACACTGCTCCAAATGCTAGTAGAGTTTATCTGTGACCTGTTTAACCCGCTCTTCCACACCCCCATACATATTCCAAATTTCTATGGTACACACATAGTATTTTTAGAACCTGGAAATGATTATATCCTTATGTTTAAGGACAACTGACACAGTGTTTATAAGGAAATAAATGCCGCCAAGCTCGACCTCGTTCTCCGTGGTTTTGCAACGATTCCACTGCTCTGTTCTCCAGAGGTCGATCTCCCCAGCCAAGAGGAAACCCCAGCCCAAGGCAGCCCACCCCTTGACTCACATTCTGCGTATTTCTGAAGCTGGTCAAATTCTTCCGCAGTGAGGGAGACCCACCGATCTTCGCTCATCTTTATATGACGTGTGGGGGCCTGGAGGCCGGGGTGGAGTTTCGCTCACCAGGGAGAAGATGGAGCCCAGCGCAGGGCCTCACGCATTGCTGCTGTGGAATGGACAGGCCCTGGTGGTCGCAGAGGCCCACGTGCCTGTGACCGTGGAGACTCTTCTCAGACGTTGGCAATGAACCTGTGCTGCGCCTCCAGCAGCATGCTCCTGGTTCCGGTCAAGGAAAGTTCAAGTAGCTAGCTTCTTCCTGGGCAGGAGCAGAAAAGACATTGAGAATGTTAGCATCGCTGTCATCGGCTGAGGAGGCACAGGGACGGCGGCCTCAGGGGAAGGATTTGTTAGATGAGTCAGTCTCTTCTCCATTGCTTTCTAAATTCTACCGAGATGGCTGCCTGCCTTCCTCTAGTGAGCCATTTGGGAAATATTACCCCCAGGGCTGGCTGTGTCCGGCTTCCACCTGCATATGAGGAGAAGGCAAATACCATGACTTGGGTCAGGGGCACCTGAGCCCACCAAAGTAACAGCCTCGCTTTTCAACACTTTAAAGAGGTCCTAATGCAGCAGATTGACCCAGTGTGATTACGGCGCTGGTGAGCAATACTGACGGTACCAGGGTCTGCTGAAAGAACAAGCCTGTCTTGGAAGAAGTACAGTCAGCATGCTCCTGAGAGGCAAGGATGGGGAGACTTCATGTCAGGCACTTTGGGCATGTACCAGGAGCAATCCGTCCCTGAGAAGGACACTTAGCTTGGGAAAGAAGAGCAAGCCCCTCAGTGAGATGAGCTGACCCCGTGGCTCACACAGTGGGCTCACACGGAAGACCAAGTGTGAGGATGGGGCCGGAGCCGGGCGCATTGCTCTGATGTGCACAAGCCCCTTAGGAGTTGAAACTGACTTGATGGCACCAAGCACCAACAGCAACAAGGCTGGCTAAAAGCCTGGCACAGCAGTTCTCAACCTGTGGGTCGCGACCCCTTTGGGGGCCGACCGAGCCTTTCACGGGGGTCTGCCAATTCATCACAGTAGCAAAATGACAGTGATGAAGTAGCAACGAAAGTGATATTATGGTTGGGGTCAGCACCACATGAGGGACTGCATGAGAGGGTCGCGGCCTGAGGAAGGCGGAGAAGCGCTGAGCTGGCGAATGGATCAGTACATTGTTTCTCATCACCACAAAGTAAGGAGGCCACATGAAGCAAGGCGGCGTTCTGCTGACCAGCCTGACGGAAGGCAGGTGGCTGTGTTCATCAAACTTCAGTGTGTTTTTTTTTGCTTGAAAGTCTCCTATCATGGTACATTTTTAAAAATAATTTTATTAGGGGCTCATACAACTCTTATCACAGTCCATACATACATCGTGTGTCAAGCACATCTGTACATTCATTGTCCTCATCATTCTCAAAACATTTGCTCTCCACGCAAGCTTCTGGCATCAGCTCCTCATTTTCCCCCTCCCTTCCCACTCCCCTCCCTCATGAACCCTTGATAATTTACAAATTATTATTTTGTCATATCTTGCCCTGTCCGACATCTTCCTTCACCCACTTTTCTGTTGTCCATCCTCTAGGGAGGAGGTTATATGTAGATCCTTATAATCGGTTCCCGTTTTCCAACCTACTAGACATGTTATCAGCTTCTTGGGTTGTGAAAGTAATATAGTGGGTTAGGACCAGCATTTAAAAACCCGGAGTAGGCTAGAATGGAGCAGAAAATATCAAAGAACATCTCCCGTGGTCAGGGTCAGTGTTGTTTCAAGAGACTTGTCTTTCAGTTACATGTGTACCTGTTTGTCATAACGCAAAATGGATTTCTTACTCTGAGTTGAACTTACAAAAAAAATCAGAGAAAGAATAAAATGTTCTCAAATCGGTCGTGGTGATGATGGTCCAACTCTTCTTAAGAGGACTGAGCTATTAAATTATACGATATGTGAATTACATGCCAATACAACTATTAAGAAATAAGATTGGCAAGCCACCAAACTGGAGGAGGAGAAATAAGCACCAGGGAAGCAGAGGCTTGATTGTTTTCAAAGAAAAAGTCCAGTTTGAGCAAAATAGAATTATGCTGGGTCTCAGCGCTCAAGGCCCATGAGGAATGGTCTGCAGGGGCTGGGTGAGAGGGCCGTGGAGATGCGTCTTTGGACAGTAATGTGGAGGAGTCCCCAGGCAGCACCAACGGTTGTATTTGACTCCTCACCCAAACATTGGTGGTTTGAACCCCTTCCATGGTACCACGAAAGAAAGGCCTGGCAATCGGCTGCAGTAGCAATGACAGTCCACAGAGACCCGGGGGCACTTCTATTCTGTAACACACGTTTCCAGGAATTGAAATGGACTAGAAGATGTGTGTGTGTGTGTGCGCGTGCGTGCGCACGCAGTCAGGAGTCTCTAGACTTGACTAGTGTGCACCAGGAGGGCTGAACCAGGGCTGAAGGAGGATAATTGAGAGCGAGCGAGAGATTCTGACTTTGTAAGGACGACTTGTCACCAGCCAGAACTCTCCAGCAGTTCTCCGGACGGTTGACAAGGGACCCTTGTATGCCTGGGCACACTCAAGGGCTCACCTCTCTCCTCACAAAGCCCCCTCTCTCCTTAATTCTCTCGGGGGCTGGGAGTTGCTCTTCTGCTCCTGCTTTTGCCCAGGTCATCCGGGACCTAGCAGACAGAGCCAGTAGGTGCCTTTGAAGCCCTTCCTTGCTCCATCTGCCCTGTCTGCAGCTTTTCACTCGGCTGAAAGCTTCTCCTTGGAACTCTTCACCCTCTCTTACTCTTTTCCGTGTTCCTTCCCAGAGACGCTCAGCATAATAGGTTACACGTTGGCTAACCCAAGGTCAGCTGTTCAAAACCACCAGTGGCTCTGAGGAAGAAAAACGAGGCTTTCTGTTCCCATAAAGAGTGTCAGTCTCCAAAACCCACAGGGGATATGTACCCTGTCTTATGGGGTCACTATGAGGCAGGAAGTGAATTGTTTAAAAGTTAAAATAAATCACTTTTTAAATATTGGTGCTTCCAAAATTCAATCCTTGGCCCTGTCCCCAGGCTACCTCCTTTCTCAGAGGATGTTCCCCACTTTCACAGCCTCCGTGACTCCCAGCATGCATGCTGTTCCAGCTCTGACCAGACCTGAATACCCTGCTATCTGCTGTCATGTCCTTGCATGGCCTGACCTCCCCAGCCCGACGCCCTCCTATGCCCCATGCTGGTCTGTCTCTGTATTCCTTCAGAGGAGCAGACACCCACGAGGGGACCTGAGGGCCATCCTACACCACTGCCCATCTCTCCTGATAAATGCGTCCCCTGTGAGTTCCCTCCCCTCCACGTGCCTGCCATTCATTAACTCAGCCCCTCATCATCTCTTCCTGGTCTTCGCCAACAGCCTCCTGCCCGGGCTCCCTGCCTTGAGTTGTGTTTTCTCTCCTTTGTCCGCTTCCTAAATTCCCAATGAGATTTCATCTCTCCCTGTAATAAAATTCTTCCGTGGTTTCCATAGAGGAAGATTTAATCTTCTCTTCATGATACAGAAAGCCATTCATGATTCGGCCCTTGCTTATCAGTCCGGTCCAAATGTGAGGAGAGCCCGTTAGAAGCTTTTCTCCCTACAGCCACGGCTCACCACTGCAGCTGCTGTCATGCAGTGGACGCTGACTTTACACTGTGCTACTTAAGAACCCCAGGGGTGAAGTAGTGAAGTGCTTGGCTGCTCACGCAAAGGCTGGTGGTTCAAACCCACCAAACTCATTGCCATTGAATCTATTCCAGTTCACTGTGACCCTATAGGACTGGGTAGCAAGGCTGTCTTATGGGAGTAGAAAGCCTCGCCTGCTGACCTTGTGGTTAGCAGCCGAACGAGTCACCACTACCCACCAGGGCTCCTTTCAAAGGCACCGGTCACAGGAAAAATAGGTGACTCTCTGCTTCAGTCCAGATGACAGCCTGGAGACCCCAGCGGCGGTTCTACTCTGTGCCACAGGCTTGTGACGAGTCAGAAGCCATTCAGCAGCCATGGGTTTTAGTTTGGTTTATTTGCTGTATGTAAGTGATCAGCTTCAATCTTCAGAATCGCCATGTAAATAAAGGGCAGCAAATAGCTAACCAGAAGGATGGAGGGGTGAGTTCACCCAGAGGCTCCTGGGCAGAAATGGCCTGGCGTCTGCTTCCAAAAATCAGCCGATGAAAACCCTAGCGCGGGCCCCCTGGGTTTCCCACGGAGACGTCCTGAGGGGCCTTGCCATCTGGGGAATTGACTGGCCCCTGCTTTGCAGATGAGAAAGTTGAGGCATGGTCTTTAGTAAACTTGGTGAGGAGAAAAACAAAAACAACAAACCAACAGTGCTTGCTGTTGTTCCAGAATGCTTCCTTGGGGGTGTAGTGGGTATGCGTCAGGCTGCTGACAGCAAGGCCAGCAGTCTGAAACCACCGGCAGCTCTGTGGGAGAAAGATGAGGCTTTCTGCTTCCATACAGAGTCACAGCCCCAGAAGCCCACAGAGGCACTTCTACCTTGTCCTATCGGGTCAGTCAGGGCCAGGAGCAACTCGATGGCAGCGAGTCTGAGCATACTGTCCAAGGTGATCTGGGACATGCTGCATTCTACAACAAGCACAGCACTTGACCCTGGAAAGTAGGAAATCTGAATTCTGGCTGTACTTCTTTTTCTCTTTTCAGAATTTCTTGAACTTTAGTCTTGAAAGTGGGGATGTCCCAGACACACTTGTAACCTGAGGACTTAAGGCAGAAAACACAAGGTGTTGGAGGTAGAAGGAGCCGGCTCTACGAGAGCGGTGTGCTGTTGGCTGGTGAACAAACCAGGTCTGGGTACATCAGCACCCCGATGCCGTATTAACATATGTATTATCCCAGGCACCCTGAGATGGCCAATCTGCTATATTCTGCTAATGTTCATTTACATTAGGGTGTATCTCAAAGGTGTGTCACCATTGGGGCCCATCCTCTTGAAACTGTGTTATTTGTTGCCTTATTATTCAGTAAATGACACCCAGGGATGTTGAGCCTACAGGGAAAGAAACTAAAACAGGGGTTTGAGGGACGGGGATATAGAGGGGCGGGGGAGATAAGAGGGAGATGATGCCAAGATGTCCAGGAAAGAAAAGTATGTTTTGGAAACATGTATGATCATGGAAGAATTCTACAATTATGCTTGACAGATTGAATTATGGGACAATATGACATATGTATTGGCCCCCAAGTTACGGCAAATTATTATTAAAAAAGAGGCAGAGACTAAGGAGTGGGTTTGGGGCGCCCACTAACTCCTAGCTCCTACTTAAGAACAATCCGTTCTTATACCATCACCCTGCTACATACTTTCACTTTCATGAAGTCGTCACTGAAGATGAGGGTGCTACAGCAAGGTGTGGAGAAGAAGCCATCAGGTGCTCAGCTATCAAGTGGAATAGTGTCTGGGGTCTTGTATTCAAGTAAGGGAGGAGTCAACTCAGTCCACACGGAGGAAGCACCGCAGCTGGTGCGATCCAAAGATGACAATTCCGAATCTTGAACACAGTGAGGAGAAAGCATCCGAGCAAAAATTATGAACACCCAATTTGTGGAGGGCTATGGGGGACAGTGAGAGCCCGAAACCCATCTGCAGAGAATGCACTCAGACTCAACCACTGGTAGATACACGCTAGCCACAGGCAAGAGTCTCCATCAGCCTTATGATCAGGTGGAGACCATTGTAACCTTGATTATGCTGATTGACCTGGACACTTGGTTAGTTGGCCACACTCTAGACCCCACCTGAATTTTTTCTGGGTAAAAGTATTTCTTACTGGTTCCCTGACACAAATTTCTTCCTTGGCTTTTTGGCTATTGTTGGAAGAGGTGTCTTTTCTTTCTTATGCATTATTAGTATTTTCTGCTGTACACTATTACATCTTTATCCTGACCACCGGAATGTGATTTTGTTTTCTATTGCTTTCTGTTGGGTCTCCCTGCTGTGAAGCACAGGAGGAGTGGAAAAATAACTATAGTAACGGATACGAGGGGATTTAGAGAACACAGCCATGGGGAGGGGGTTAGAGATAGGGCAGGAAAGGGGATTTAGGGAGTAACTACTGAAGATGAGAGTGGGGAGAGAACACTAGAACAGATTGTGATTCCATGAATCATCTTAAAGGCGACTTGATGATGGGGGAGGGGGAATGCTCTCAAATTGATGTGGGGTGATTGTACAATTCTCCGAGATATGATCGAGTGATTGAAATATTGAATTACAGGATATGTAAATTCTTGCAAACAAAACTAGAAAAAATTAAAAATTCCCTTATGACCTATTTAAATTTGTTCTAATTTTTAATATTTTCTGTTTTCTTTGTGATTGAGGTTTTACTTTGTTATTCTCGTTAGATTTGCTTATCTGTTTTTAAATGTTTTTCTTTATATGACAACCAGAATATATAAATCTATAGAGATAGTAACTGTATTAATGGTTTCTTTGGGGGTAAGCCTGGGAGGTTGGGGAGAAATGGGGGGCTAATAATGAGTACAAGAATGAAGAAAATGTTATAAAACTGATTGTGATGATGATTGAACTTCTTGTTGCGATTGAACTATTGATTGGTATAACATGCGTGTTACATGCCAATAAAACTCTTGGGAGACACATGGAAGAAGCACACCAGCCTGCGCGATCACGAGGTGCCAAAGGGACCAGGTATAAGGCATCATGCAAAGAAAAAAAGAATATATATATTCTTGAAGGGGGAAGTGCAGAGTGGAGACCCAAAGCCCATTTGTCGGCCACTGGAGATCCCCTCATAGCTGGGTTTAGGAGAGTAGATGGGTCAGTCAGGGTGCGAGGTAGTACCGATAAAGAACACAGATTTCCCCCAGATCCTGGATGCTTCTTTCCCCAACTACCATGATCCGAATTCTACCTTACAGGACTAGATAGGGCAGAGGTTGTACACTGGTGCATATGGGAGCTGGAGGCACAGGGAATCCAGGGTGGACGATACCTTCAGGACCAGGGGTGTGAGGGGCGATACTGGGAGAGTGGCGGGTGAGTGGGTTGGAAAGGGGGAACTGATTACAAGGATCCACATGTGACCTCCTCCCTGGGAGATGGACAGCAGAGAAGGTGGGGGAGGGAGACTCCAGATAGGGCAAGATATGACAAAATAACAATCTATAAATTATCAAGGGCTTATGAGGGAGGGGGGAACGGGGAGGGAGGGGGAAAAAGGAAGACCTGATGCAAAGGGCTTAAGTGGAGAGCAAATGCTTTGAAAATGATTAGGGCAAAGAATGTACAGATGTGCTTTATATAATTGATGTATGTTTATGTATGGATTGTGATAAGAGTTGTATGAGCCCCTAATAAAATGTTAAAAAAAAAAACTGTTGGGAGAAAAAAATTACTTGGTGGTTGTTAGGATTTCAAGGCATTAATACATGACCTTCCCCCCGCCCCCCACCCATAACAACAACAAAAGCCAAACTAAAGACCCATTTAGCACATGCTTGCCACATAGTAGGCACTCTATAAATAATTATCGTTCTCATCCTATTGTAATTATATTTTTAAAAGCCATGAAACCAATTGCCAAGTCGATTGAGATCCACAGCGACCCCGTGTGTTTCAGCATAGAACTGCACTCCAATGGGCTTGCAAGGCAGTGAGTGTGACCTTCCAGAAGCAAGATCATTTTTTGCCAAGACAAAAAAAGAGTTGGCTGATTTGAACCACCAACTTTCCCATTAGTAGCTGAGCCCGCAACCATTCAATTGTAAAAATAACACCTCTTCATACTTGTGGAGTGTGGGACACAGAAAGGTTTCCCCAGGTTATTACCTGCTTGCTAGCTCATCGTGTAGTCAGCTGCTTAGAGGTATTCTCCCTGAAGGCATCAACCACCTGGAGCGATCAGACACTACTGTCTGTCCCACCATTGGTGGGGCTCCTGCCCTACTGATAAGGACAGTGATTGTTTCCCTGAGGGAGAGTTCAGAGACAAAGTCAAGCCAGCTCAAGGAGGAGCCAGGCTAGCCTGCCATATTGAATCTAGGATCCGTCCATCTTGTCACATGTATACCGCTAGTACCCCTCTCCTTCCTATTGTGTGTACACCCCTAGATCGTCCCCTTCCCATTGCTTGTATTGCCTATGATACAACCCCTTCCTGTTACGTAGGTGGTTACCTGTGATCAGAGGGACTTGCATGCCCCCTAAGTATATAGAAGCCTTGGTTAGAAATATATTGCCTCTCTGCCTCCCGCTCTCTGCACCGGACCTGGCTGCTGAGCTCATGTCCTTCCCGGAGGTGAGCATGCTACTATGAACTGTGTCTCACTCCTTCATTTTATCTTCTTCTTTTTCCTCTCTCTCTCTCTCCCCTATCTTCCATGACTTTCCTATAATCTTTATATATTATCGCCGTCCAGTTGTGCCTACGGACCCCACCATGGTTGCTAGAGGCCAGTTTACTCTAACAGTGGAGTTTATAAGATCAGCCGGCAGCAGCTGGGGAAAGTGTCTCTAATGTTGTACCTTCAGTTTAGGAACCCAACTTTATCTAAGCCAGATTGATATAACTTTGTAATTACATATCAAAATCATATCCACTGGTTTTAGCATCCACCAATGATCCTTGACTGGGTTAATTTTTACTATGAGTGATTTTTAAAATTCTATCCTTCCTTCTGTGAGCATGTGTTGGGAATTCTACTGTAAAAAAGAGCTTCCCCTTTATTGACATCAGTTTACGTACAAACAAATGTAGACAGACCCTTTTCGGCAATGGATTGTAATCTCCTGCTATTATTGATTGTTTTCATTCTCAGTCTGTGGCACACGTAGCCAGTGAGGCTGATGGAAGGCAGTTGTCTGTCTCCATCCATCCATCCATCCATCCATCCATCCATCCATCCATCCATCCATCCATCGACAAGTCCTCAGTTCCCATGGACACCAGCCCAACACCACAGGGTTAATTCTAGTCTTTCCCTCGTCCATCTCTTCAGATGCCCTTTTGCAGCAGGGAGGGATTTTACTGTCATGAGCTACGCCACACGGATTTGCTGGCCCCTAGACTAGAAAGAAGCGTTTCAGGATGGCTGACCCACACTTCTGTGAAATGCCAGGGAGAGTTCAATATTTTCCTGCAGATCTTTTGTTGTTAAACTCCTCAAATTCCGTGTTCCAAAGTTCCTTCCCACTCCCACGTGTTTCTGTTTGAATTTCACGTTGGAGTCCTCCATTGACTCCACACGGAAGGGCTGTTCAGAGATGTGCTGCTGTCCCGCTTTGCTCGGCAACTCTGCCACCCCCTTTCCCCCTCATTCCCACCCACCCAACCTCGTTCATCTAACTTTTCCTTTCTTTTGCACACACGAGTAGAAACTGGAGCGTACTTCTTCTCTTACTTCCTCTATTTCCTCACACAGAAGGTGGTATTTGATTGTCTTTTAACCTGTTTCCCCCTACAACTCCACAGTTCTTAGTTATGCGAGTGGACTCTCCTGTGTGAGGACAGGCCCAGAGACAGTTCATTAACACACTCGCTGGCAAGAGCAGTGACGCAGATGTACAGAGGGAAGTGTGGGGCCATCTCATGTGTCTGCAGGAGGCCCAGGGGTCAGAGCAAGCTTCCTGAGGGGGTGGATGCCCTCACTGACGAGGTGTGATACAGTAATGAGGTAGAAGCCATAGGAATTCAGCAAATAGTCACATAATTATATCATACTCCCACTGGGGCTCCATGCTTGGCTTCCCCGTGGAAGGCAGGGTACCATTCTCTCTTCCATCAGGCAAGATCAGGCTCTGAGACCTTGCCTGGCAGCCCAGCCGGCATCTGTGCACTGGGCTCCCCACGGTACCTCCCCTCTGGGGGCTGCCCTCTGAGAGCGATGACAGCTCACGCTCACATCACTTGGTCGTTCTCTTTTGCATCTGCCCTGCCACTCCCCTCTTACAGAGCTTTATAGTAGGGACCAGATTATTACCGCCCGAGCATCATTCCTGACAGAAAACAAACCGGAATAAGACTTGCTAAATAAAACCTAGATTGGATATTGTCTGGCTCAGATGGGAAGACAGCACTTCTCTCGCTTCAGCTCTGCCACTCCAAACAACTGCAGCAGCTCCCTGGGCCTCCGCTTCCTTGTCTATAAAACGAAGGGGTTGGACTACTGGTTTCCAACGCATTTTCCAGCTCTGCGATTTGATCGCCTGGACCCAACTCTATTTGCTCTCTACAGATGTCAGCCTGGAAATCACAAGTCAGAGAGAAGACGGCAGACGCAATGAGTATTCAGCTGCATCCCAGGTCTCAATTCAGTCAAACAAATCAGGCACAGCCAATTATCCAAGAGCAAACACCTCCTCGCCTCCCCTTGGCTCTCATAAAAACACGAACTCATGAATATGGCATCAGGCTGGGGAGCTTATTTCTGTGCACCCAAAGATTTAAAGCAAACTCACACTAAGTACATTTTTATAAAGGAAGGTAAGCTGGTAGGATAAGAATCCGTCTCTCTCCCCCAATTTTAGACGTGCCCCAGTACGGAGCTTCTGCTCCTGTGGCCCTTCTCTAGTCCTGTAACCCCCCACACAGCCTGCAGCCATCAATTCAAATATACCCATGCCACCAAAGCCGGGCATCAGACGACTCTGACTCAGCAGCCCCATGCACGTGCATGCTGATCTGTGCGGACGGAGAGTTTTAGTGGCGGATTCTCGAGAAGTAGATTGCCAGATCTTCCTTCCACGGCACCTCTGGGTGGACTGAAAGTCCAACCTTTCAGTTAGCAGCAGCATGTACTTACTGTTTGCCCCGCTTGGGAACTCCCACCTACTCCAGGAAGCCCCCTTTAATTGCCCAGACTGGGTGGGATCGGTCTTTTCCATTATTCAGGAGCACCTTGAGCTTCTCTCCATGGTTGCACTTAACACAGTAGCCGCTCTTGCCAGTCCCCTCCGCTGTTTGACCCTGAGTGCTTCCGGGTTAGGAACAACATCCTATGCTGTGTAGCTCCGGATACTGCAGGGTTTCTAAGAGTTTATCGCTTGACCTCTAGAGAAAGATCCGGTCACACCTGTCTGCACCTCCCAGCAGCAAAAGAACTTGATGATGACCAAGAATTGGAGAGGAACAAAAGAAACGAGTGTGGGTAAAATTGTTGATACTGTAATCCGTGAGTCATTTTACCTTATAATAAAAACACACGAGTCAATTCATCACTAGAATGAACTATATAAACTTAGTATCGACTTCATCACTTTACCTGGTAGGCAGTATGTCACATGCTATTTGAATTGCTTGAGTGCCCCAGTGAGGTGTTATTATGGTGACAGGCTGTTACACGGACGCAGCCCCCACACCATCATGCCTCGTCATATGATGCTCTTCCCCATACCTTCCCCAGGACCCGGGGCTGGGCTGGGGCTGGGCTGGGGCTGGGGCTGGGCTGGGGCTTGCTTTAACCAAAAAGATGCAGTGGAAGTAACACTGTGCCCACTTCAAATCTAAGCCTCAAGATAGCCCGGAGGATTTCCCTTTGGTACTTTTGAGCCCTGGACTGCATGTATGACTTTCAGCTGTTGTGCTAGAGACACCACATGGAGACCGTATGAAGTTGCACGGGCAGAGGGAGCTGATACCATTAGATGGAGAGAAATGGAGCAACCCAGGGGGTGACATGTACTGAACCCAGATATAAGACCCCCTCCAAACATACCAGTCAGCCCTCCATCATTTCTGCCATCTGAGCTTCTGTGTTGGGCATGAGACAAGAAGCCATGTTGAAAGGGGCAGCCTGAGTGGACATGATGGGTCGTAGACAGAAACTGTCCCTGCTGGGCCCTGCTGCATAATATTGTGCAGAATAAGAAAATGACTTGAGTCACCACGCATGATGGTAGTTCGCCGTCATAACAGATAACCAAAACAACTATGCAAGTGCATGTGTTTCTGCCTATGTATGTATATATGCCCGTATGTATGTATATATGCACGCATGCAACAGAGCATCCATGATTCATGCTTGAACTACAACTTATTCATGCCCTAAGATTTACTCACTGGCAAATTAAAGAGCTAGATGCCTTTGATACAAGTAAATATGCATGACAACATCCTGTGGGGTTAACTAAATATCCTCCACAATTAATATGATAATGATGAAGTGAGCTCTGATTTCTCATCAGAAAGCAAAAACAGCAGTAGCTGAAAACCATGCCTGACTTCAAACCAGCCGGACTCTGTGTTGTTCACCAAGCGACCTTCCCGGGCCACAGGTTTCTTCTAGCCGGCTGCCTGAGTGCGGGGGCAGGAGGAGCCTGGCAGCGCAGCTGAGCACTTACGAACAGCCTGACCTCCCAGATGGCCAAATTAAGAGTCCTCAGGAAATTTAGTCATGCGCTGAATGAGGTTTATGGTTAGCACATGTGAGTAATCCCCAGCACATACAGTCCTTGTACACGTGTAAAAATAAAGGTCGTGGGTTTGGGGGGTACCTATGGAGCCCTGATGGTGTGCATAGTATGTCACAAGTTGAGCTGCCAACTACAAGTTCAGCAGTTCGAAACCATCAGCTGCTCTGTGGGGGAAAGAGGAGGCTTTCTGTTCCTGGAAAGATTTAAAGTCTCAGAACTCCAAAGGTGTGGTTTGACTCTGTCCTATAGGGCCACTGCGAGTCAGAATCAACCTGATGGCAGTGAGCTCGCTTGTGAAGCTCATTGGTGGCCTCAAGATGCATGTGAGAATTCCTGCTCTTGGGAGGAGGCGTGAAGAGGTCAGGTTGAACAGCATCACCCAACTGCAGAGGGGAGCCAGTGCCTGGGAGAGGCTTGTTGGCAGCTCTGGGGAGAAGCCGAGACCTGCTATGAAGGAGGATGCCTATGACATAGATGTGCAGTATCAGGTTGGAGAGTAGTTAGAACCAGTGTTACCCAATCTTGAGGGGAGATCATTTATTTATTCATCCATTCAACAAATCACTACAGTAACAGACAATAGCAAGCAACCTCCCTCTATAGACCATGTGGTCGTTACATAATCATTTGTCAGTTTGAGGTATAAGAGCGAAGGGGTGGAGTCTAGTCTGTCAATCTGGTCACAGCCAATGAGGCCTCTGTGTGGGCATGGCCTTCTCCTGAGAAGTCTGGGAACTCCTCTATTTTTCCTTCTTGGAGACAGGAGACCTTTTCTCTCTCTGTTCACTCCCTTGGAGACACTCTACTCACAAGGCTGATTTCCTGCGAGACATCCCTGAGGAGAAGCCACTTGGACTTACCCAGATGAAGCCCTGGGAACTGGAGAAGCCAAGTGGAGACCCCTGCCAGCGCTGAGATGCTTAAGAAGCCACTGGATCCAAAGACTGTCCACCCACTGGCCTGTGATTGTCCTGCGTTCGGCATCATTCCATGTGTTTTGTGAGTCTGGAGAGGACTTTATAGATTGGTATCGATCATATGGGCTAATGTTGGACTTATGGGCTCAGACTGGACGCGGTTGGGATGCTTTCTTAATGTACAATTGACCTTTATATAAAACTCTCTTATACACATATGAGTGTCAATGAATTTGTTTCTCTAGTCTACCCAGACTAACACAGATCACAATGCATCAATGTTTTCTACACTTTACTTATAATAGTCAATAGGCCCTATGAAGGAAATATATATTTATCTCTCTATATAGACATACAGACAGCTTTTAAATGGTTTTATTCAGACATGATTCACATATAATAAAATTCGGTAGTTCAATCCTATCAAGAAGAGTTGTACAATCATTACCACAGTCAATTCTAGAACATTTTATTCTTTCTTGTGCTTCTTTCATATACTGAAAAACATACAAAAACAACAAAAAAGCGACCAACAACAAAATAAAATGGAGAAAAACCTCAATAGAAAGAAAGCAGAACATATTGAAAACTGGAGCAACCTAAAAATAGGTCAAAAGGGAAATCTAATGATAAGTTGTTAAATTTGAACCTAATTACATCTGCCATAATCCACTTTCCAGCGCACTCTGCATGATGGCATGGCTCTTCACATCCCTGGTTTATGGCCAGAGGAGACTCACCAGAGGGTTCATCCACGTGTATTTCCCTGTCACTTATTTTTAAACTGAAACAACTTTTTCATGCATTAAAAGGGAGCTCAAATAAGAAACCACATTTTAACCCATGTCTGTTATAATCATCTCTACGATGCGCTATGTGATAATGAGGCGATTCACATCACTGACTACGGTCGGAGGGGATGCACCAGAGGCTTGTCCAATGTGTGGACCCCTGCAAATGGGTTTGGGGCTTCCACTCTCATCCATGGCCCTCTGCAAACCAGGTGCTAACAATTCAAGATCTATTTTCATTTCCTCCTTCGGTTATGGATATTATTTACAATCCTTGGATCACATGAGCTGGAGAGCTCCTTCCATGTGGACTTAGTGGACACCCCATGTAGATGGCTCCTAATCTTTTAAGACCCGAGGTGCTATCTATCTATTATCTATCTATCTATCTATCTATCTATCTATCTATCTATCTATCTATCTATCCCCGGGAATCATCTAGTGTCACCATATTTTTATAGCATTCATGTGATGAAGTTGTTTTTAATGTCCATTTTATAGCTATAGAAACTGATCCAGTGTGATTCTCCCAGGTTTACCCATTAGTAAGTGACAAAGTTGGTATTTGAACCTGTCTGTTTATTTCTAAAGACCACAGTCTTTCTTTTTCACGATAACACCTCTGGATAAATAAGTATTGCGTATGTTTGTGCCAAGGAACTTGGTGGTTAGTTGTTATTCACTGGCTTGCTAACTCCAAGGTCAGCAGTTCAAAACCACCAGGAGCTCAGTGGGAAAAAGATGAGGATTTTTACTCCTGTAAAGAGTTACAGTCTCAGACACCCACAGGGTCACTATTGGTCAGAATCGCTTTGATGGCAGTGAGCTTAGTTTTCTGAGTTTAGACCTACATGCCAGGTGCTGTCCTAGGTGCTAAGACCACTGGTAGATATCCTAAACCATTATCCTCACATTGGAAGGCCAACTGGATGCCTGAGGAAAAATCACATCATGGTCCTGAAAAGTCAATGTTATTTCAGGTGGGTGGGTGGTGGGGTACAATTGGGTGGGGATGACAATATATTAAAATGAACACAAAATGAAATGAGTCTGAATTATTCAGGACTCTTAGAAGTCAAATATGAAAGTTAAAAACCATATATATTGAAATATGGCCAAGTAGCCAGAACTCTGTAAAACCCTCTTCAAATAAAATCTTCAAAAAAGCAGAAAAAACTGAAGACCTTGAGTTCTAACCCTCCCCGTAAGAACAGAAGTCTCTACCAGTGGCAGCTTGGTATTTCAGAGGGAGGAATCAGAGCAAAGTATAACCAGTACCTCCCCCAAAACTGCATATCCTGGGCTTCCCTGAGGGAAAAACTATAGAGCTAATCCTCCTCACCCCCCCTACCCCCCACCAATCCCCCTAGTGCTCTGGACCTCAGCAGAGGAGATGGGAATAGGTGAACTGACCTCTTTTACCTGCCCTAGCCCCAATGATAAAGGACATCAGTACTTCTTCCCCAAAAAACTTGGGAGTAGAGTTGAGTCCCTGCTAGGGAGGGGTGAATGGAATTGAACCTGGGCTGAAAAATTCACAGCTTCTCCAAACCCTAGGGTTGAATGAGTCACAGTCCACTCACTGCATTCTGGGCAGAGAGGAGAGATTCAGATCAGCTAGAGGCTAACTCTCCACACCTGGCAGGAACTCTCAGGTTTGGACTGTGGCAACACTTCCCAGCATACCAGGGGGACAAACAAGTCTTGGGGGAAGAGTAAAATCATGTGAATATGTGTCAGGGGAAATTTGGCCTAGGAGAGTTTGAACCCCATCTCTCAGCAAAGCCAGGGTTCAAAGACACATCACCTGCCTGTCTGTTGGCTCATTCCCAGAGGTCTGTATTCTGGTATAGAGTCAATGAATACATTTGAAGTAGACAATGTCATTGATACTTTCTCTCCCACTTTGTGTTGCTTGTATTGGTCACTGGACTGCACTCGCTGAACATTCTGGGAGCTGACCTCAAGACTGGGATCTTGAAAAGGGCAGTAGCTAACTGTGTTTTGCAATCAACCCCTGCTCTGCATAGGGTAGCGCCACATGACATAGCCACCCTCGACTCATCAGGATCTAAAAACAGATGTGTGAGGAGTGATGTTCAGTTTGGAGACAAATATTAAAATAGAACTATGTCTTGGAAGCAGCAGTCAATCTGTGCAAACGGGGATACAAGAAAACTGGCACATTTGAGTGGATTACACACTGATGTGGCTATAGAGGAAGAAAGCTCCTCATGGAAGAAGAGAAAGCTGAGCTCTTCCTGTGAGGGAGTTCAGGAGAATGATCTTTAGCTGCTTTAAAAAAAATGGAGAAAAAATCTGACAGAAATACAGAAGAAAAAAAACCCAGAAGAGAAAATAGAAGAATTTAGCAAAGCATTACAAGAGTAAGCTGACAAAATAAGTGAAATTCAGAAATAAGTCAACAACTTCAAGTAGAAATTCATTGGCTAACATTTTGGGGGAAAAAATAGAAGTGTTGAAACAATGGTAATATGAATCAGTGATCTCAAGACAAATCTCTCGAGACCAAAATACAAAAAGATTAAACTATTAAGAAGACCAAAAAAGGTAAAGAAAACCTAAGAATTCTATGGGACACCGTTAAAAATAACAAATTACATTTGGCAAATATCCCAGAACAGAGAGAAGAAAAATTAACCACGGAGAAAATTGGTGAAGTGTGACAAGAACACTTCCCAACCATCATGGCAGAACAAAAAATTACCATGCAAGAAGCTCAGAAAACCCCAAACAGAATTGAACCCAAAACAAAATCACCAAGACATGTATGATCGACTGTCTAACATCAAAGAAAAGGAGAGCCCTGTGAGCAACATGGAAAGAAGAATCATCTATAAAGGCAGACCAATAAAAAATGAAGGGAATTTGTACAGACAAGGGCAGCCTTACAGTTCTTTAAACAGAGAATCAACAACAGAAAGCAGCCTCAAGTTATCGCATACGATCGTATTATCAAGAAATCAACCAACTTAAGTTAATACTCTGCAATGAAAACAGCAAAAAAATAAAGAAAACAGAGTAGATATTAAAGAGTTGAACTGAGAAGACATAGAGTAATTTGCAAAAGACAACAAACTGTCTTCAGTTTGGAAAGACAAAAAACTAACCTCAAATAAAATGCTAAAACCTCAACAAAATAAAGAGAGGAAAAGTGTAAACTCCTGTTAAACAATAAGATTAAAAAAGAAAAAAATTGACAAGAAAACCCATAAACAAAGGAAACCAGCACAAAAAATTATGATGAATAAAGAAATAGCACCATAAAAAAAGAACAAAGTGACAGCAAGAAAACCACACCGGTCAATAACAATATTGACTGTAAATGGGTTCAATTCACCAATTAAGAGGCAGAATCTAACAAAATAGATAAGAAAACAATCCATTAATATGCTGCTAACAAGAAACAAACCTCAGACATAAAGATAAAAACAGACTAAAATCAAAGTATGGGGGTAAAATCAGGCTAGTAGTAGGCTAAAGAAAGCAGGCATAGCAATATTAATTTATGGCAACATAGATATCGAAGTAAAAACCATCATGAGAGACAAAGAAGCTCATTATATAATGATGAAAGTTACAATTGGACAAGAAGATATAACGGTAACATCTATGCACTCAATGACAGACCCTCAAATGCACTAATCAAGCTCAGAATTGAAGAGGCAAATAGACCATAAAAGATTATTCCTAGAATATTTTAACACATCACTTTTGAGCCAAGATAGGTGAACTAAAAAGAAAAATAAATATACAGAAAAACTAAACACAATTAGCTTGATCTCTTAGACATACATAACATTTCATGTAACAAAAACACAATACACATTTTTGTTCTAGTGCACATGGAACGTACTCCAGAATAGAGCCTATGTTAGGCTAGAAAGCAAGCTATAAATGTAAAGACATTGATGTATACAATATTTATTGATGTATACTATATTTTCAGATCACAATGCTATAAAATTTTAAATCAGTAAGATCAAAAAATCAATTATATGGAAACTGATCAACACTGACTTAAAAACTATGAGGCAATTGAAGAAAAAGAGAGCACAATTTAAAACTCTCTTGAAACAAACGAGAATGAAAATATGACATACCAAAATCTCTATAACACAGCAAAGGCAGGGCTCAGAGAACAATTAGTGTACATCTAAAAGGAAGAGCTGCTGGTTGTGGTAGCTGATCACTATCGAGTTCTCTGGTATCAGGCTTCTGGAGTCTGGTGTTAGCATGGCCCATTCGTCCATTGGGCTAACTATTTCCATGTGTCTGCAATTTTCATCACTCTTTGTTCCCTCTGAACAGGGGAAGATAACAGCTCGACCTTAGATGGTCACTCATGAGCAATGAAGACCACAATTGCTACTCACTAAGGAGAATGTATTGTCTTTGTGGAGTATATTTCATCAGTTGACCTTAGTGTTTCCTGAGAACCAAGGTTCTGACGCCCCAGGCTAGTCACTCATATGTCTAAGACATTTTCAAAACTTTGCTTCCTGTATGCTCCACAGCATCTTTGGAGAATGTGAGTGTGCATGCAGTCTTCTGTGCATGTAGCCCAATTCAGAGCAGGTTTGGCTGGTGTTGGCCACTGCCTATTGACAATCAGGTGGTACAGAAGCTGAGAGTGATCCTTTACTAGTGGACGGGCTGCAAGGTGTATGAGTGTGGAGGGGCCATCTCACAGGTGTTGCCCTCCATCAGGTGGAACAAGAACAAAATATGAGAAAAAAATCAACAGCAAAAAAGTGAAAGAGCCATCAAGGGAAAGCTGGCTGACAGCTGACAGGGGAAAATAATTTAAAACCTTAAAAAGGGGGAAGAAAAGTGAAAGCAACAGAAGACAAGAAGAAAAGATCAAACGAAAGGCAAAACCAGGAAAGTGGAAAAGAGAATAAAGAAAAACTCATGAAAAAGGGAGGAAAAAGAGAAGGAATAAAGAAAGTAGAAGCCAAAGAAATGAAAGGAAAGAGGAAAGCAGGGAAATTAAGAACAAGACACCTGGGAGGTAGAGAAAAAGAAAGAAATAAAAAATGGAGAAAACTGGGACAGGGCTCAGACTGACAGGAGAAAACTGGAGAGCAGGCCCTTCAGCGCGGGTCAGCACACTGCTAGCAAAAGAGCTCAGAGGGTAGAGAACAGGAAAGGAGTGGGCTGCCTGGCTGTACATGAGGTCCTTGCTGTCCTCGATGTCTTCTGGGGTCAGGGCATCTGATTTGGAAGTAGTTCATGCAGGCTCAGAAGGAACTCTTGATCCAAAGGACTCTAAATAGATTATGCAATTCTCTGGAGACAGGGAGTCTGGTTATATATGTCCAAATATGGCTGGGGACCACACTGTATGTTCTGCTCTTTTGATGAGGTGGAGCTCATGGCTTCCGACACAGGGATGAACACCTGGTATCCCGACTACGAGGGTGCAGCTCCAACCTCATGGGCTGGGTGGGACTGGGAGGGGCTAGTCACCAGGCAGGCAGGAATGGGGGCTGGCCATGCTTCTAGTCCCCAGGAGGGTGCGAGGCACGAGAGAATCCCCACCTTGCTCATTGCTAGCCACCGAGATTCCTCTGTGTTGTCAGTCTGCTGTCTTGATTGAATGCTACTTCCAAAAGTTCAAAATGATCAAGCCATGTCACACCAGCTGACAGTTTTCATCCGTCTCCTCTCTCACCACATTTGCTCAGCTTCTTCTCCTAGTTGGTACACAATCCACTTCTCTATGCTTCCACCTGAAGCCCAGGGTTCCGGGATTAACCCTTATTGGCTTCATTTGTTCTCCCACGTCTTTACTGTAGAGGGTCTCTGGGCCATCTTGCTGGCTGAGACGGTAAGTCTTTATAGGAACAGAAAGCCTCATCTTTCTCGCTTGGAGTACCTGATGGATTTGAAGGTCTGATCTTGAAGCAACAGCCCGACACTGCTAACACTGCCACCAGGGCTCCTTCGTTGAAGAGGGGGTTGTAAACATAGATCTCACCATCTCATTCTAGACTTGAGAGGCTCTTGTAAGAGAACGCTTACGAGTAGAGGCTCCCTGCATGAGACTTCTATCCGGGCAAGGTCCTTCGAGAGGGTCACGTCCGGCCACAGGAAGCCTTCTGCCCCAAGCATCACGAATCAATCTGGCCTTGGAGTTAGCGAAAGCTCAGTTTAAATCTTTGCTCCGCCATTTTAAAACAGTGTGACATTAAGCACACTGGTCGCCACCTCTAAATGGGAATAATAGTAATAATGGATTTCACATGGCTGTGAGGAGGACTGTGTTTATGTTTCTTGGAGAGTCGGGACAAATAAACATTTACTTCAGTAGTTCTCAGAGTATGGCCCCCACGCGTCAGCATTGCCTGCGAATGAGTTAGAAAGGCAAACTATTGGACTGCATCCCAGACCTACTGAAGAAATTCAAGGGCGGGGCCCACAATCTTTGTTTTAATGAGCCTTAGAGATGCTGGTACATGATAATGTTCTAGAACCACTCCTTGTAAAATGGGACGAAAGGAAAACTTGGAATTTCTAGTCATTGCTTCCTCTAAAGCAGTGGTTCTCAACTTGTGGGTTGTGACCCCTTTGGGGGTTGAACGACCCTTTCACAGGGTCAAACGACCCTAAGACATAGATTCCACAATACATAATATGTGAAAACACATATTTCACAGTATATGATTACATATTATCTTGTGATTCATTACTACGCTTCAATTATGCTCAATTTGTCACAATGAAAATACATCCTGCGTATCAGATATTTACATTACGATTTCTAACAGTAGCCAAATGACAGTTATGGAGTGGTAACAAAAATAATGTCATGGTTGGGGGGTCGCCACACATGAGGAACTGCATGAAAGGGTCGCGGCCTGAGGAAGGTGGAGGACCGCTTCTCTAAAGGGTTCCCTCCAGCAGACAGTGCCCGAGTCTCTCCAGCCACGTCCACTGTTCCAAGGCAGGAAGAATTAAGGGAGCGCAGGAGCCTCATGGTCACAGATGACCGTCATCCCGCCTCGTCGGTCTTGAAATGTTCATCCTGAGGTTTTTTTGACCCTGCAGAATGTTGCTTTCTTTCCAACATGGATCTTTTTTAAAAACAAACAAACTCCTCCCGTAACATGTTGTACCAAATATCCAATCTACAGAGGACCCAGAACAGATCATCAGAGTGTCCTGGCATAAAATGAAAAGGGAGGAGGGAGAGGAAAACCTAAGGAGGCGAGGAAATGACAGCTCCATTAGCACCAGCCATCAAGCCTGCATCAGAACCAGAACTGTGGGGGAGGAAGGGGCACAAATCCTCTTTCCTAAAACTGAGCACAGAATAGTTCTCCACTCAGGATCTTGGTAGGCCTCGCAGATGCCACTCTAAAAATATCAAATATTATGGTGGCAGCGGTGGAGGGGGTGCTTGTGTGTGACTGTATGTTTGTTTTTACCATGAACATACATGCTTACAAACAAACAAGAAACAACAACAAAAGACCACACTGAAAGCCAACATTTGAGTTTGGAACTGAGTGAAACCATGCTCTCAGCTGTGCACGAAAGGAATTGCGGCCAGCTGGCCAATCTCCATTTCCACCTCATCCACCTCCGGTGTCCTCCCCCCCCCCCACCCCCTCCATCCTCAGACAGCTCCTGGTCTCTTATTCCTAATGCTTCTTTCCTTTCTCCCCCTTTCCCTTGCTGCTATTCCCATAACGATGTGAATGATGCTGCCACTTGGAGAGTCCGCTGCTTGCGCTGCATCAATGTAATCCTCAAAAATAATCTTGCAAGGTAGCTATTACCACACCTACGTTTCAAGCAAAGAGAAACACAAGCCATATACCTAGGGTCGATCTCCTTGCAGTCAGCCGAGCCATCCTTGTAACCTGTGTCTAACCTTTGTCTGAGTGAAAAGCCTTTACGCTCTATCTTAATTAGCTGATGCTCGTGTAACAAATATACCACAAGTGCATGCTCGTGTAACAAATATTTTCTCACAGCTTAAGAGGTTAAAAGTCAAAACTTAGCCGTTGATCCAAGTGAAGTCCTCTCTCTGCTGGCTCTGTTGGAGGGAGGTCCTTCTGGTTTCCGCTTCCTGGTTCCTGGGCGAGCTCCGTGTTGGGGCATCTATCCTACACTCATTTCTCCTTTCACTTGCTTGTTTAATTTCCCTTTTATCTCAAGAGAGATGAGACGGAGACACAACCTGTACTAATCTTGCCTTGTGAACATACCAAAGTCAACACTTTTCCCAAATGGGATTATAACTATGGTATCGAGGTGAGAATTTACAGCACAATTTTAATTCCAATCCATAATATTTTCCCAGTATCTCAACTGGATTTTAGACCTAGAGAGACTGCTAATGTCAACCCTAGAGTGTAAACTACCTGAGGATTTTAAAAATATATATGGCTTGTTCCAGAAGGTCAGTAATCACTAATTTAATTTATAGAAAGCTCTGGATGAGCAGGTGCCTGTTTCTTTAACCCAATTGAAACAAAAATGTCCTAAGGGATCAAAGCCAAATCCACTGCTATTGCACCTTTAGCTCACAGGGCCCCTCTGGACTGAATGCAACAGCCCTATAGGGTTTCCGAGGCTGGGGATCTTTATGGAAGCAGTCTGTCACAGCCCTCTCCTGGGAGCAGCTGCGAAGTTCAAACCACGGCTGTTTTAATTAGTAGCCAAGTATGTTAGTGTGGGTAGACTAGAGAAACAAATGCATAAACACGCATATGTGTATCAGAAAGAGGTTTATATACAAGAGGAATTGAACGCTAAAAAAAGCACCCCAGCCCAGTCCAGATCAAGTCCATAAGTCTGATATTAGCCCATATGTCTGATACCGATCCATAAAGTTCTCTTCTGACTCACGAAACACATGCAATGATACTGAATGCAGAACAATCGCAAACCAGGGGATAGAAAGTCTTTGGATCCAGTGGCATTGTAAGTATCTCAGCGCTGGCAGGGGTCTCTACGTGGCTTCTCCAGGTCCAGGATTCTGGCTACATCAGGGTAGACCCATGTGGTTTCTCCTCAGGGATGTCTCACAGGGAGTCAGCCTTGTCAGTAGAGTCTCAAAGGAAGTGAGCAGAGTGAGAAAGTGTCTCCGGACTCCAAGGAGGAAATACCAGAATTTCCCCAGAATCCTCA
Source organism: Tenrec ecaudatus (assembly GCF_050624435.1). Classification (NCBI taxonomy): domain Eukaryota; kingdom Metazoa; phylum Chordata; class Mammalia; order Afrosoricida; family Tenrecidae; genus Tenrec; species Tenrec ecaudatus. The sequence continues at coordinate 28,359,716 of NC_134537.1, forward strand.
GGGGAAGACCATGCCCACAGAAGCCTCATTGGCTGTGACCTGATGGACAGACTAGACTCCACCCCTTCACTCTTAATCCTCTCAGGTCCCAAGTTGACACCAGATTATGTAATATACAACCCGGACACGCACCTTTACTGATTTTAATCCAGACAGAACTATCTTGTTCTGCCTCTTGGTTCATAGACAGGTGCCTGATGAGCACAATTAAGGGTTTTGGAATTCCCACTCTTCACCATATTACTCAGTCTATTATGATCTGTGGTAAACTGAGGGGTTGGATGAGAGTGTAATGCAGCTAAATCCTGGGTGCTCATAATTATGGGTCTGGAAAGCCGACTCTGGCGAGGGAGAGACCCTCACAGTTATGAGATATAATAAATCTTAATACGTATTCTCAGGACTGAGCACAGTCCTCCCAATAACCCCCCATAAAGGACCTGTCATAAAGCAGCTACCATAAAACGTGTCTCATTCCTGTGGCTGACTGTTCTCTAAGCCTGAGGGTTATCTATAGATAAGAGCAATCAGGGTCCTTAGCCCAACCCACTATAAAATGTAGCAAACCCTCTTCTGACGCCTCTTTCTGATACAGATCATAGATTGTCCCCCTGGGGAGGACTCAGGGGTGTTAGAGGTCAACTAGTACAGGTCAGGGTGCTGGGTCATTTTCACTACCTGTTCATTACCCACTGAAAATGTTGTGTGTTCTCTGTATGACTTGTGTATCTTTTAAAAGATCTGTAAGCCCCATGATATATTCCCTTTGGAAAATACATTTACTCTCTTGGTCCTGCCATGGGAACAAGGAGCCCTGTGCCTCATTGTCTGTCTCGATTATTTTCTATAATCACAAAGTCGCTCCTAAGGACCCGTCCTAATGTGGGGGACCCATTCCCCCCGCCCCCCGCCCCCAATGATTCACACAGTCAAGATCCTTAGCATTGTCAGTAAAACACTAATAAAAGCTGATAATACAGGCTCTCAGTTAAGATCCATTTGACATCAACAATTATATCCCTCATTCCACATCCTCTTCCAGCTTGAATTTCTGGGGGTTCCCTGTCAATGCACAGCTGCAATCATTTTTTAATTATCTCCAGCAAAATTTTACTTGCATGTGATATTAATAATATTGTTCCATATTTTCTACATTCTATTGAGTCATTTTTCTTTGGAATAGGCACAATTTGGGACCTTTTTCCAGTCAGTTGGCCAGGCATCTGTCTTCCATATTTCTTGGAAGATACTAATGAATGCTACCAGCATTGAATCGGTTTGTTGAAACATTTCAATAATTCTGTCAATTCCTGGAGAGATTTTTTTGTTGTCAATACCTTCCATGTAGCTTGAACGTATTCTTTCAACACCATCAGTTCTCGATTATACGTTCTTGTTTGAAATGGTTGTATATGGGACAATTCTTTTTGGTACCGTGACTCTGTGTCTTCCTTTCATCTCTTGATGCTTCCTGCATGGTTCAATATCTTGCCCATAGAATCCTTTGATGTTGTGACTTGAGGTTTGGTTTTTTTCCTTGTTTTTTTTTCACCTCAAGATATGCTGCATGCATCTGGAGTAGAGTAGCCTGAGTGCCTTTCATCTCATCTTCTGGCACCCCATCAGACAATGTTCTTCTATTCATAAGGTTTTCAGTGGCTAACCCCTTCTAAGTAGATCACCTGTTCCTTCTTCCTAGTGTGTAAGCTCTGCTGATACCTGTTTACCGTGGATGGCACTGCTGGCATTTGAAATATTGGTGGCATAGCTTTCAAACCACAGGAACACGCAAGCCACCACAGAAGGATGAGTGAGGAATGGACAATTACGAAACAAAAATTCAGCACCACGGACAACACCCCACTGCTCAATTTACAGCACTTACAGCACTGATGGTGCCGTTGGATAAGTGTTTGGCTATTAACAGGAAGGCCAATGGTTCAAACCCGCCAGCAGCTCAGAGAGAGAAAGATGAGACTGACTGCCCCAGTGAAGATTTACAACCTCTCAAATCCGGTATAGGGTTGCGATGATTCATAATTGATTCGAGGGTCATGGTTTGAGTGGGGAGTTTACTCGACATTAGGAGTGTATGTTTGAAACAATGTCAAGAAACAATAGGTTCAAATTTTTATATTTTTGTATAATAAAGGTTTCTATGATTTTGTAGTGATATATTTTACTTACCCTGATATAAGTATATCACAAGAAAATAACTTCAAGTGATGACAGTAGTATTATTGCTGATTAATGTCGTAATGTGACTTCCACAAGGTTTATAGCTTAAATGCCTCACAATATGAGATTGTTAAATACATTTTGGTTTACATATTCAATTGAAAATTCTGAGGGCACTAAAAAACAACTCAAATCTTAAATAAATTCCTTATCTAAATTAAAATCAACAACCAAAGAGTACTACAATTATTAGATCATGAATACTTGTGGTAGATGCTAGATTGTGCCAACCAGAATGCCCTTTGGAAGCGAGGGGCTTATTCCACAGTTACATCACTAAGGGTCCTGGGGGGTGGCCCTGGGGGATACTGTCAGAAAGGTGACAGCAAAACAACTGTCTAAAATATTTTTATTCAGTGTTTCACTAGGAATTTATTTATTGAACAAAAATATCCCTGTTATTAATTACAAAAACAAAAACACTTTTTGTAAACCCAGCTTACTTGCTATTATCAATAGGCCCACATGACTAAAACTCGGTACTAATGTACCTTTGGAACCTTTTAATGTGTTCTAGGGGCCCTGGTGACATAGTGGGTTATGAGTTGGCCGCTAACTAAAAACTCAGCAGTTCAAACCCAGCCTCAAACTCCCAGGGCAACAGGGGAGGCTTTCTGCACTTGTAAAGACCTACAGCGTTGGAAGGTCAAATGGGCTGTTCTGCTCTGTTCTGTTGGGTCACTAGGAGTGGAGGGAAAGGGGTTCAGTGGCTGTGAGTTTAGTATGCACATTGGTCACGTGCTATAGTCAGAGCTGTCATTGTTGCCCAATTACAATGACGGTCAAGGCACACGATGTCACCTGCATGTGCTCCAAGCACACACTACTGTTTTCATCGCTGCTTGTGTTTTTATAGTCATTGATTTGGCCAACTTTTGGGGTGTTGCAGCTACAATATTAATATTTGTGAATTTATATCCCTGCCTTTTTGAGAATGAAGCAGTAATTAAAGGAAAAGGAGAAAAAAAGTTAAAAAGACTTCCATCCAGTCATTAATAATGTAGCTAATGCAATGTGGAAAAATTTCACAAACCAAGTTTGTTGTTAGTATTTGTTTACTCAAAGATATATTATTTTTAAGCGATGTATACCTATAGTTGTCACATGATTCTAGTATTAAAATTGATAATAATCATCACTAAGGATTCGGTGGGGTGTGGGATGGGAGGAAGTCCATGGGGGCAGGAGGGGTTAACACCATAGTTCCTTCCACTAGGTGACACCAACCTGTGGTTCCCCTGTTACTCTTTAGCTGATGGGAATACTACTGGTAAACCCTGTTCAAGAATTCCTTTATCTGGAAAGAGCCGCCCTGCCCAACCAAGCTCATGCTCCTTCCTGGGCACTCCACATCTGCTGAGTGATCGATCCAAGGAATGGAGTGTGAACATTTTGCCCTTACACACCAACTGGAAACAACTCTGTTGGCCAACAGGTTACCCATGTGGTCATCGATGCCTCTGCTGAGACTGCACCCCAGGCCAGGGTTTCCCCTTTGCCCAAGCCATATAGGGCTGCTATGATTCGGGATCAGTTCAGTGGTAGGGCTTTGAGTAGGATGCTTAAGTTTTACCTCCACCCCCCACTCCAGGCAATAGGAGTATATGTCTTCTTCAAGCGCACCCTTAATAAAGCCTCCTCTCTGAATCTGCTCCCCGGGAAACATGATCTGCAGCAACACGGAAATTAAGAACACACCCAACTTTCTTAAGTAAATCTTTGTTTAAAGAGCAAATAAAGTCACGGACGTGTTCCCTATCGACTTGGAGTCCTTGTGTGGAGTGAATGGTGATCGTGTTCAGCAGCGAATAAAAAGGCTGAACGTTTCTCCTGGGGAGTGAGACCTGGTGATCTGCGTCCCTAGACCAGCCATTAAGAACCCTACGGAGCTCAGTTCTCCTCTGACACACGTGGAATCACGAGGAGTCAGAGCCAACTTGACAGTCACTATTGTTTATTATGATTATTATTATGAACATAGCAACTGTGGGATCTGGTTAGAGCAAGGCTTAAAGAACACCTTGTACCTGTAAGTGAATTTCTTGGGAAACAGGGAAGATGGGGGTAATAAAATAAACCGAGCCTCTAATTTGAGATGTTAGAAAAAGAGACACAAAAGAAATTCAAATAAAATCAAGGAAGGCAATGACAAAATCAAAAGCAGAGATGAAATATAACAAAATCTGGTAGCTGTTGAATAAAAATCAAAAGCTGTGTTGTTGCTGACCATCTAGCTGACAAAACCAATGAAACAGACCTTCCTTTGGCAGAGTAGGAGAGAGGGGGACATGCAGAAATGTTAGGAATGACAATGGGGACGTGCTTGTAGATGCAGAAGACTGTATTAAAGTAGGAGAATGATATAGTTAATTTTACAGTATGACATTTGGAAACCTAGATGAAGTGGGAACTTTTTGAGGAGATATTACAAGTGACCCAAAAAGTATAAGAGTCTAACTAGACCAGGCATGAGAGATGAAATTGAATCAATATTTAAAGGTCTACTTGTCCTACATTGCTGGCCTAGACAATATTACAGATGATTCTCCTGTTAGATAAACTGCTCCAGAGCAGAGAAAAAGATGTTAAATTATCATTTGTTTTATGAGGCCAGCATACCCTGGCTACAAGGACTGAACAAGAACTGAATAAGGCACAAATGCAAGCAAATTATAGCTGACTTTACTGACTAAACCAAAGCAAACACCACGTAAAATAGCAGCAAACAATCCATCATAGAATTTAAAAAGCAATGCGTCAGATTTATTCTCGGAAAGCAAGAATGGATCAACATTACAAAACCTGAATCTAGTTCACTACAGTGACATTAAGATAAATTTATATGATAATCTCAGTATATTCAGGAAAAAAATGATAAAAGTCAACACCCAATACAATGATCAAACAAAACAGATCGCTAAGAAAATTAGGAGATAAACAGAACTTGCTTTACTTCCTAATGGCAATCTACCAAAACCCTACAGTAAACTAAATGATAAAATATTAGAAGTATCACCATTAAAATCAAGAACAAGTTAAGAATGCATCGATGCCCCATATTTTCAACAATCTACCAGAATTCCTTGCTAGTGCAATTACATAAGGTGAAAAATGAGAGGTATACATATTAGATTAAATCATAATTTTAAAATTATATAATAGTTTACCTAGAAAATTCCAACCAAATCAAACAAATAAAAACTAACCAGAGACTTTGGAAAAGTCAAGCCAATATTTTTAAATGAATTGCTTCTCAGCCGCTACATTGAATTTGTATACATAAAAAATGTTATAGTGGCAAAATAGTGTTTTATATATGTATATATTATAATATATATCTATTTTACAACACCAACAATGAACTGAATCACTTCTCTTTACACTAGCGACAACCAGTCAGGAAAGACAGCATACGTTTTAAAAGATCAGTTCTAAAATTTCAATGAAAAGTGGAGTGTGCCCACTAATAAATCTATTAGGAAATGTGCTGGGAATTTATGAAGAAATCTATAAAGATTTACTCAAGGACATAAAGGCAAGCCTGAATAAGTGGATCTGTTTCACGGATCATCTCAGTGTAACTCTGGTTAGCTTTGTGACGTTGGAAGAAGAACGATAAACTTTAGGGAATGACCTGAACCCTATCTTTCTAACTTGTAAAATGGGCTCTCCTTTGTGGAGATAATTGTGACTATTAGAACACGTTAAAGAAAATCAGCTTTTTAAATACTCAAAATTCTACGCACCATTTTTAAGGGGTCTGCATTATGTGTATGTAACTGCAAAGAGAGAGAGCGGGGAGGATGTGCACTAAGTATCATGATGGTGACCGCCAAGGGACACATGGGGCCTAGAAACTGAGTTTCCACTTTTCTGTACCATTGTATTCCCTTTTAAAAGGCTACATATTAATGTATTAATTGTATAATTTTTTAAACATTCAAAGGAAATTCCTTATTTCAACTGTTTTGTTCTACTTCATCCTATGTATTTGTTGTCAGAGCCCAAATCAGACTTCTCACCGTTCACTGACACCGCCGAGGACAGAGTTTATAGAACCCCGACTCAAAGGTAAATATCCAGTTATTGTGTGGAACATAAATAATGGATACCGCACGAGAGGACATGTATTATGTGTGGGATGACATCACAATGTGCATTATGCAAGTGGAAGTCAAAAAGTGTTGCTGTGAAATCGTGGAAGCCTTTATTAACCAATATATTATAATGTTTCTCGATATCCTCTCCCATCTGGTGGAAGGGTTTCCATTTCTCCAAACCTTCCAAAGAGTTTCAAAGTCCAAAGAGTTCTGATCGCTTTGAGTGACACCACATCAAAGGGCAGTTTTAGCAAACTCTAGGGATTCACATTGTGTTTCTCTGAAATATTCTTTGAGTTTGGGAAACAAAAAGAAGTCTGACAGCAAGTGTCAGGGCTGTAGGGTAGATAGAGCAAGGTTTTTCAACAAAATTCTCCTAGAGCAGACCTGGCTATCCTCAAAGGATAAGCAAATTCACTGTCATGATAGAAAAAAAAAATTCCTTGGCATGACATTCTTGGCACTTTTCTTACCAGGACAAGTTTCAGTTTTCTTAAATGTTCTTTCTAATAAGCCCCCATGATCATCTGTGTCCTTCAAGGACATCTATCAACCTTATCCATGTGGAATCCCCAAAATTAGTTGCCAAAAACTTCTGAGCTGGTCTCGCTGCCTAGAATTCTTGTGGCCCAGCAGATCCCCCATCAGAAGAAATTCTTTTTATTGGCTAGTTCCTTATTGTTGTCATGAACTGCCATCGAGTTGGTGCTGACCCATAGCAACCCTACGCACAATAGAGGGAAACACTGCCTGGTCCTGCGCCGCCCTCACAACGGTTCCCATGCACGTGCCCATTGTTGCAGCTACCGTGTCCGTCCATCTCAAGGGCCTTCCTCCTTTGCACTGCCCCTGTCCATTCTCAAGCATGATGTCCTTCTCCAGGGACCGGTCTCTCCTGAAACATGTCTAAAGTGTGTGAGACAGATTCTCACCAGTCTTGCCTCTAAGGAGCACTACGGCCATAGTTCTTCCAAGACAGATGGGCTTGTTCCTTTAGCAGCTGCAGGTACTTTCAATATTCTTCTCCAGCACAATCCGCATGCATCTGAGGCCCCTGAAAAGCCCTTTGCTTGGGTCAGGTGCCCCTCAGTCCTGAAGGTTACATCCTTGCTGGTAGTACTGTACCGAGGTCTTGTGCAGCAGATTGACCCAATGCAACCCGTCTTTTGATCTCTTGACTGCTGCTTTCACGAGCACTGATTGTGGATACAAACATGATCAAATCCGTGACAACGTCAATCTCTTCTCTATTGATGATGATGTTACCTATTGGCCCAGTTTTGAGGATTTTGGTCTTCTTTACATTGAGTTGTAATCCATGCTGAAGACGGCGATTCTTGATCTTCATCAGCAAATGTTTCAAGTCCTCCTCACCCTCAAGTCCTCTTTGCTTGAAGGCACCCAATGAGACTAAGACAAGTGTAGCGAGAAGAGGACTTGTGTGCGGTCTTCCACTGATCACAGAAACGTGTTTGTTTGGAAGACATCTGTGCACGCATGAACTAAGCTCTAGTATCAGTATTTTTTATTCACCCTAGTATGTCCTTCTGTACTTTGTAAGTACATTTGCATATGTGATTTCTTGTATGTGTGAACTATGTAGAAATCAGTACCATGGCTAAATAAATGAATTACTTGCACCTGAGTAATATTATTCTATACCACATAGTGGACTTTTGCTACCTTGAAATTCTACTCACCTTGTCTACACTATAAAGAGTAAATTAAACTACTGATGTCCAATGATGGCTATGCTTGTACATTGGCCCAGCTCTTAGGTGGAAAATATTCTGGTATGAGCTGTGGGAGACACAGGGATGAACACAATTGATTCCAGTTAACTGACAGTTCATCAGAGAGATAGTATTGATTTGACTGTGCTCCCAAAACTGCGTGTTGTAAATCCTAATCTCAATACTTGGAGTCACAATTCCATTTTGCAGTGGGTTTCTTGGTTATGTTAATGAGAGAGTATTCGTGCCTGTGGTAGTTAGAGATGATGGGAACTGGACACTCCTGACTAGGGTTGGAGCCAAACCTGTCAATCAAGTTGCAGCTTGATGACACCTCCTTGGGGGTGTGGCCTTTTGAATGAAAGTGAGGAGCTGTGGAAACTGCTTTCTCTCCCTGTCCCTCTGTCTTTCTGTCTGCTGGGACCCTGGAGGTCCCATGACCTGCCATGTTTCCACTGATTGGACCCACATGTTGTACCCACCGGCCTTTGATCTGCCTTCATTTCATATCACCTTTCTGCACCATCATCTACAGCTATGTGAATCTGAAGATGGACCTGTGGACTAGCATCGACATAAGGACTTGAGTTGGACTGGGCTGGGATGCCTTTTCTGAAATATAATTATTTCTTGATTTAAAGCTCTTTATTATCCATAAGTGAGTGTCATTGGATTTGTTTCTCTAGACAACCTGGTCTAACAGTGCTAGATTGGCATTTTAAGCCGATCTCTTTGGATATTTACGAGGGATCAAACAAACCAATGGTCAGCAGAGGTGAGGGGAGACAGATGTGTGCCCAAACCAAAAAACTCTGCCACTTAGGCAACGCTGACTCCCGGCAGCCCTGTAGGGTGACTGCTTCTGTGGGTTTCTGAGACTGTGACTTTCTACAGGAGTAGAAAGCCTCATCTTTCTCCCGCAGAGAGGTCGGTGGGAAAATTCCATCATCATTTACATGGATTTTTCTGCAAACCTCTTGACGTACCCTCATACACTGGAGGAGTTTAAGGTGAGAGAAGTTATACATTTAGGGATTAGGAATCTCAGACGCCAGGTTCAAGGAGACGAGAGAGGGGAAAGACGATGTTTTTCAGGACCAGTTTTCAAAGATGGAACAGTGCAAATGTTCGTCTTGACCTCTAGAGGCAATTAGTGCACAAAGCAGAAAGCGATTGCACAAGGACTTTCTGGTAACACCTGCTTGCAGGGGTTGAGCACGGCCTGATGTGTGGGCTGGGCTGGGCACAGGGAGGGAGGTGAGCACAGTGGTTGGGAGGTGAGCACACTGGTAGTCATTTGACTAAATGCGTTTAATAAATTAGTGTCCACTTGGAGGAATTGGCTTCCCTGGGTGAATCACTTTGAACTGGACAAAAATAGGCAAGGAAAACCAGCCCCCACTAGAGAAGAAAAAAGAAAAAAATCATTTATTTGGTTGGTTGCCGTTGCTTTGATCAGTGTGAAGTCACATGCTGAGTTTAGTTTGGTCAGAGAGACACCCTGTTGCTGATTGAATCGCATGCATTTATTCATTCCTCCAACCATTTACTAGGTGTGACTTTAAAATATATTCATTATTATATTAATAGCTCTACTGTCAAACTTACCTTCCTACACGTACCTTCCTACAAACTGAACAACTTGCCAAGTTCCCTCACTGTTCCAGTGGAAATGCCAGTCTATCCTCATAGGTAGCAAAAGTCCACTATCCCGGGCCTGACACCTTGGTTTTATTTGGTACTTGGTGCCTTGATGACCTCCCTTGAAACATTTCAATGCCAAACCAAAGGCAACCTGCCAGGTTTTCTTGTCTATTAGCACTCAGATCTATCTCTTTCTCTTCATTTCATCCCTTGTGAAGACACCGCCAGTTTCTGGGTAACTGCCTCCGACTTGTTCCCAGCATCCTCCAGTCTTCAGAACTGTGCCATTCCATTTCAGTCTGGTTTGCATATGAGAATCTTCCTTTGCAAAAGCCACTGACTTCAAGTGTTTGTCTTTTCTTTCTGCTCAAGGACCAGCATTGCTCCTTATTGACTGCATGATTGTGTTCAGTTCCTTGTGAGTCGCCGGGCCTTTCCTCATTGAGTCTGAGCTGGTCTCCTGTCTTGGGCAAACAATGAAAGCACTGGGAAGCCTACCGGTGTTGCCATAAACTCTTTCTGCTGGCAGTTAGGAGACTGGGATAAAAATGGAGCCATTATCTTTTTTTAATGAGGAGCCCTGATGGCATATTAGGTTCCACACTGGACTGGTGACCACAAGGTCAGCAGTTGGAAACCACCTGTTACTCTTCAGAAGAAAGATGAGGCTTTCTACTCCTATAAAAAGTTACAGTCTTGGAAACACGCATGGGCAGTTCTACCCTGTCCTTTGGGATAGCTATGATTCAGACTGCATTTTGTAATAATGAGTTTGTTTTGAGTTTGAGCGTCAATGAATGATATGCTTTACTATCTTCTGGGAGGGTGAGTTCATATCCAGTAATGAAGGGCTCCTATGTCCTGAGAATGATGGAGGTAAGACTCCAAGAGCTGGAAAATACCGTAAGTCTATGAACTGTAATTGGCTCTTAAAAGCTTGTGAATAAGCATCAAAGGTGGAACTAATGCTTTCTCACTATCCAGAGGACAATCAAAAGACACGCAGAATCTATCAGACTAATGGACCATGCAAACATCAATCGCCACAACTCTGAGACTAGAAAACTAGATGGTGCCTGACTATTACTAGCAACTGCTCTGAAAAGGATCATATTAGAAAGTCCTGGATCGAGTGAGAGAAAAATGTGAAACAAAATTCAAAATCATATACGATGCCAGGCTTACTGGTCAGATAGAAACTGGTGGGCCCCCAAGATTATTAGGCACTTAGTCACCCTTCGGGTCTGAATTGAACTCACTCCCATGTTAGAACAATGAACTACTTAGGATCAAAGGAGTAACATGTATCCAAGGACAAAGTACAGAGGTTTGGGAACCACATGGAAGAAATGGAGACTGTAAGGGTGGATGAATCAGAATGTACATGAAATATTGCATATAAAACTATAATTTGCTCTGTAAACCTTCATCTAATTCAAAATAAAAAAGAATTTTAAAAACTTACGTACTGCTCAGAAATGTTGGTAAACACAGATGGAGTGGTGGGGATCTCTGTGAGCTTGGTGACACATGTATGTCCACAAACACACAAGACTACAGAGCGAGTTCTTTCCCTGCTGTGGCGTTGATTCTGACACAGTGACCTATAGAACGGAGAATTGCTCCATAGGGTTCCCAAGATGGTAAATCTTCACTGGGACAGCCAGCCTCATCTTTCTTCCAGTACGCCTGGCAGGTTGGAGCCATTGACCTTGCGGCTAGGAGCCCAACACTGAATCCACTGAACCATCAAAGCTCCTTTCTAGATAAACAGTACTAGGAACTATTTATGAGAGGGTGTGTTTACATGGAAACCTGCCTGCAGTCCTCAAAGAGCTTAGGGTAGAAATTCATGAGCCTAAGATTAGATTCTCATAGTGATCCTATAGGACAGGGTACAACTGTGGGCGTTTGAGACTAACTCTTTAGTCGGTAGAAAGCCTGTCTCTCTCCTGAAAAGGGGTTAATGGCTTCAAACTGAAGACCTGGCAGTTAGCAGCCCAACTCTAAACCAGTACTCCACCAGGGCTCCGAGTCAGAACAGACTTGAGGGCAGTGAGAGATTTTTGGGGGTGAGGGCATGGGAGGATAGATTACCTAGAATATCACATGAACGAACAGAAAAAGTGAGTCTATTCTACAGATCCATTTTTGCCAGAAGGCGGAAGTAGAGGGTGCATTGCTGACCTTTAACTCTTCTGGCACACGAGCAGTTTCAGCTGTGAGCAGAAACCTGCTGGTAATGGCCAGACATTTGCCAAAAGCCTCATTTGGTCAAAAGAAGAGCATCAAACCAGTTTTTTTTTTAACTTCCCTTGTTTACATGGAAAAAAGGAAGCTTAACTGGATGAACTCCACTGGACCAAATCCTGATGAACTGAGAGGCCTTGTTTGGTGAAGCAGGCATAAGAAACATCTTGGGAGGAAGAATCCAAGCCAGCTCAGAGGACAGGATTGCCGAGAAGTAGAAGCTAAGCTGCCATAAATAACAGGAATTCTAGATTTCAGGAGACCCAGTCCCCCACCCCAAACAAACAAACAAACAAACAAACAGTCATATTTCTGTAAGATTCCAGAAGGGGGTGAGCTGAAGTTCTCCAAAAACAAAGCGGCATTAAAAAATAATTCCAATAAAGAAGAAAAGTGATGATACCTTTAAAAAGCCTGCGTGATGAGCCCACTGGTTTATATTTGTAAAAGGGTGACAGCGGACAATCTAAGATATGAAAATAATAATTTATCAAGGGCTCATGAGGGAGGGAGGGTGGGGGAGGAAGGGAAAAATGAGGAGCTGATCCCAAGGGCGAAAGTAGAAAGAACACGCTTTGAAAATGGTAAGGGCAACACATGTACAAATGTGCTGACACAATGGATGAATGTATGGATTGTGATAAGAGCTGTAAGAACTCCCAATAAAAGTATTTAATTTACAAAAAAAAGAAAAAGGAAAAAAGGCGCTTATTTTTTTAAAAAAAAGAAAGAAAAGGGAGGCAAACGATCAATGAAAATATAGTTAGATGACACAGACTTGTCAGAATTGTATTATGCACAAAAAGTGTCTCAAAATGACCTGAAAATATTTAGTGACAGAGAAACACGCAAGGCTGAGAGAGTTGGGGAAGGTTCAGGAAGCGAGCTGGTTCCGTTTGGAACAGGAAGGAAAGCAAAGCTTGGAGTGGCTCGCTGCCTGGAAGGAGGGCGGAGCAGATGCTCAGTGGCAGTCAGGACTCCTTCTCGTGGATCTCGGAAGCATGTCCAAGGGAAGAAACAGAAAACCCTGAGGACGAGGAGAGACAAATCTACTTCTATTTTGGTTGCCACAAACTAGAAGAAGATAGATTGTACCAACTATAAGCATTGTGAGCAGAATACTAATCTTAGCCAAGAATTCAAATAGTTATTTAAATGGTTTTAAAATAAGAATCACAAGTAATCTCACCATCCCACTAAAACCCGAGTTTACATTTTGATGCAAAATAGTTCTGGAATCTGTCTCTTTATCTAGCTATCAAACATTTTGATGACTTGAGAAGAGTGACGTCAAAGATTTTGTCTGCTTGGCTCCACAATCAATGCTCACGGAAGCAGAAGTCAAGACGTTAAAGGACGCATTGCACTGGGTAAATGTGCTGTGCAAGATCTCTTTATAGTGTTGAAAAGCAGAGAGCTGTTATGTTGAGGAGGAAGATGCACCTAAACCATGGTATTTTTGCCATGGTATTTTTAATTGCTTCATCTGCATGTGAAAGTTGGACAGCGAATAAGGAAACTGGAAGGCGAATTGATGCATCTGAATCTCCGTGCTAGTGAAGAATATTGAAAGTGCCATGGACCCCCCCAAAGGGCAAACACATTTCTCCTGGGAAAAGTACTCCAAGAGTGCTCCTTAAAGACGAGGATGGCGGCGAGAATTCATCTTGCAGACTCTGGAGGTGTTGTCAGGAGAGACCAGTCCCTGAAGAAGGACACCAGTACATCGGAGGGGCATCGGAAAGAGGAAGGCCCTCAACAAAATGGGTTGGCGCAGCAGCAGCAACAAGAGGCTCACACAGGAACAATGGTGAGGGTGGTGCAGGACGGGCAGTGCTTCGGTTGTGCAGTGTCGCTGTGGCTTGCAACCGACTCAATGACACTTAACATTTGATGTTTTGAGTTTCTTTGATCTGTCTTTGGCTTTTTTTTAACTTCGATATGGCGATCATTATTTAGTGTTACCTATACTATTGTCTTCCATGGGTACATAGTATTTTACTGTATGAAGGAACCATGATTAGTGGTGCCCTAGGTTGTTCTTATTTGTTTTTAGTGGTTAGAGACTATGACCTTTATTATCTCAGCTTTGAGACATGGGCTGCAATCTTATTTGTGGCCTAAGATATCATTAGTTTTTTGTAAATGTTCCATGAGTCTCATTCAAGAGAATTCTTTTTTTCTGTGTATCATCCTTTCTATTTTATTTATTGTATCACACAACTCCTATGCCGCATACTATATTTGCTTGTTTACGTTATATGTAAACTCAGGGATGGCATTTTGAAATCTTCCATGCTATTGTGTTCCTATCACTTTTTGGTGCAATATTAATCCGATGTATCTATTTCCATGACATTTGTATCTCTACTGTGAATTGAACTCTTCATCGATGTAAGACAACGCTCACTGTCTTATATAATGGGCTATCCCTTGATTAGTATTTTATTTTATATTAATATCATTTCTCCTGGTTAAGCTCTTCATTCTGCCTGAAACAGCATTTCTCAGCATTTTACTTCTAAGCATTACACATCACTTTGTTTTAGATGTGTTTAAGGTCAGCAGTTTGAAACCTCCAGCCTCTCTGTAAGAGAAAGACTGGTCATTCCTCTCCCATAAACACTTACGTCTTAGAAACCTACAGGAGCATTTCTACCCTGTCCTATCGGGTGGCAATGAGTCCAAATTGACTTGAGTGAGATTAGGTAATGGCTAGCCTTAGAATTGACCCTCTAAGAGGGGGTACCCCTGCCCCCCAAACCAGAGAAAAGTCTTACAGGACAGAGCTTTCATAGTATGTCTTTTTCCTGCCATGTGAGCATCTAGCAACAGGCTCTGAGTTAGTGCACCCAGTGGCGTCACCTGGGAAAGTTCTCTCTGGTCACAATGAATTTCTCATAAAAGCAGTTTTACTAAAACCTCGTTTTTCGTGTGTGTGATGGCCAATTTAAAAGAATGGTGGGTGGCTTTGAAATTTTTCTCCTGCTTGGGGAAAAATGCTGCAGAAACTGTTGTGATGTTGAACACAGCTTACAAGGACAGCGCTATGGGAGAAACTCAAGTGTACAAGTGGTTTTCTAGAAACATCGATTGATGACAAACCTCATTCTGGATAAAAAAATCTCTGACAAAATTCGTGCACTTGTGCGTGAAGATCAATGATAGATCATTGAAGAGATGGAGAAGTTATCTGGACTATTTTGGAGTTGAGTTCTGCAGATTTTAACAGAAGATTTGGGAATAAGAAGAGTCACTTTGATATTTGTGCCTTGGGTTCTGACCGACCAGGAAAAAGAGCATCGAGTGGAAACGTGCCGTATTTTGAAAGAACAGCTCTGAAGTGACCCAGACTTTTCTCCAAGGTCATTACAGGTGACAAGACATAGTGCTATTCTTATGATACCAAAGCAAATATCCACGAAATCAGCATAAGGCACCATCGTCACCCCACTCCCCAAAAGCTCAAGTGAAGTCAAAGATCAAGATGATGCTCATTTGATTTTTGATGTGAGGGGCATAGCGCATTTGGCATTCATTCCACTAGGTCAGATTGTTAATCAAGCTTTCTATTTAGTTTAGTATGCACTGAAAAAAGAAAAAAAGACCTGATCAGTGGCAGATGGGAGACTGCCACCATGTTTTGCCACCATGACAATGCACCTGCTCATGCAGCCATCTCAGTGAGTCAGTTTTTGGTAAAAACAAAACAAAACAAAAAACTCCAAAACAATAACAAACCCAGCATGCCTTTCTTGCGTCATGCACCTGACTCACCTGACCCACCTGACTTTGTTCTATGTGACTTTTTTGTTTCCTTGAATGAAGAGGGACATGATGTAGAAGTGAAGAAAAAAAATAACAGGTGCTGTCAGTCATCCAAACAGATGAATTTGAAAAATGTTTCCAAGAATGGAATTGCAGATTTGACAAATGTATTCAGTGTAATGGAGAGTACTTTGAAGGTGATAAGTACTTTGAAAGTGACAGCTGGTCAAACCTACCTCAGGACAAAGATAAGACTCCCTTAAAGATGTACAAAGCCTCCAAAACCTGATATCGGGCCACTAGTAGTCAGAATAGACAATCGCAATGTTTGGGGGAGGCTTATGGTCAACCTCAAAGAGCCCTGGTGACACTGTGGGTTAGATGTTAGCCTGCAAGGTCCCTGGTTCATAGCCGCCAGACTCTCCATGGGAGGAAGATGAGGCTGTCTGCGCCCTTAAAGATTTATAACCTCAGAAACTCTAAACAGGGATGCTGTAAGTCAACTTGGTGGTCATGAGTTTGGGTTTTTTTTTTTGGGGGGGGGAATGATTAACCTCAGGAACCCTGGTGGTGTACTGGGTTATGCATTGAGCTGTTAACCTTAAGACCAGCAGTTCAAGCCCATTAGGGGTTCCAGAGAAGAAAGAGGAGGCTGTCATAGTAAAGATTTATAGTCTTGGATACCCAAGGGAGCAGGTCTACTCTGTTCAATAGGGTCCTTATGAGTCATAATTGACTTTATAGCAGTGGGTGCATTTTTGATGCACCTATTCCTGGGTGGAGTATTTGGCGAAGGCTGGTGGTTTTCATTCACTTAGAGATGCCTTAGAAGGAAGGCGTGGCCATGACTTCTGAAAGGACATAGTCACTGAAAACCTGTGGAGCACAGCTCTACTGGGAAACAAAGGATCTCCGTGAGTTGGAATCAACTTGATGACAACTGGTTTGGTTGGATGGTCAACCTATGACTGAATTTTAGTTTTGGAATTAATATGAAGGTCTTTGTTTTAACCCTATAATGTCTGAATTTTTAATTTCAGGGAAAAAACATTTTTTTCATTTTTATTCTTTATTTTCATAGTTATATATATATATATACATTTAACTAAATGTTATAGAAATGTGGTGCTCAGCATATCCATTTATGCCAATTTTTATAACAAGAATTTGGGCTCATCATTTTCATTCTCCTTTTGAAAATTGTTTCTTTGTCACCTCTTTTTCTCTTGCTTACTTTCTTTTTGTCATTTGTCCTATAGAATGTCTTCTTAGCCACCCAACCTGCCTCCATTCTGCTGTTGTTTTGGAGGATAAATTAGTGGGGAAAGGTGTTTGATACATATTATTTCTCTACATTTAAGTGTCAAGAATGAAATGACTCTCTCAGAGTTGAACCAATTCAGAGCTTCTTATTTCCAATGCCCCATCTTTTCCTGTTAACTTTAGATAAATGGCAGGTCTTTCCAGGCTTTAAAAATGTATAATGAAGTTTTAGATGCATATTTTCAAATAGTTTTATTGACATATAATTCACATATAATTCAATAGGTCAATCACACCAAGAAGTGTACAATCATCACCACAATCAGTTTTAGAACATTAAAAACCAAACAAACAAAAACTAACAAGAATAACAAAGCAAAACAGATAAAAACCTCAGGCGAAAAGAAAGAAAATATCAAAAACTAGAAGAAATGTACGGGGCTCATAAGGAAGATCCAATGAAGTGCTAAATTTTAACCTGACTGCACCTGCAAAAATCTAATTTCCAGTGCACTCTGCATATTAGCAAGTCTCTTCCCTTCACTGGCCCGTGGTCAGAGGGGATTCACCAGGGGAGAAGTCCACATACATTTCCCATGCACTTAAACAAAACAAAACTGAAATGGCATTAAAATGGGTCAACAGGGAGATCAAATGATAAGATACTCCACTTTGGCCTAACTAATCTGCCATAATCTATGTAATAATGATGTTTGATAACAGGACTATTCACATCCTGCAACTATGACTTGAGGCTATTCACTGGAGACTTAATCCATGTGTGGACCCAGCAAATAGAGATGGTACCCGGCAGACAGAAAGAAAAGTGTCTGGGGTCTAAAAGCCTTTCGTTCAAAGTAGCCATCTAAGTGAGGTGTCAGCTAAATCCACATGGAACACCAGCTTGTGTGATCCAAGGATTGTAAGTAATATAATCCCAACTTAAAGGAAGGAATGGTATAGAGTTTAAATTGTGAACATCTGGTTTGCAGAAGGCTATTGGTGATAGTCGATCCATATATTGCCATTTTGTAATTTTTAAAAATGCATACAATCTCTAGAAGACATTTTACTTTTCTATATAGGTTTCTAATTGGATTAACAATAGGTTACTTTAAATAGGTTTTTTTAATTGGCTACACTGCTAATTACTTATCCTTTTAGGCCATTACTTTCCCCACCTGGTTGATTTGGTATTCTACAGAATAAACTCTGCTCATCAGTTCTAGTTAGTGAAGTTCAGTTCTGTGGGGTGCTTTGCTTTTCTCGCAACTCTTCCTTGTCTCGAGTATCTATTGGCACACTGCTGCCGAGTGCCCGTGAAGTCAGCTCGGATTCACAGTGACCATGCATGGCCTGTGCCCTTCTCAAAAACACTGCTGTGTTTGAGGCCCTCAGTGCAGCCACCATGTCCTTCCATCTCATCCAGGGGCTCCCTCTTTTTTGATGTACCAATTGATCCCTCCTCCTCATGTGTCCAAAGTGAGCAAGAAGACACTCCCTAGCCTCGTTTCTACGGATCATGATGGCTGTACTTTTTCCGAAACTGATCTGTTCCTTCTTCTGGCAGTCGATGGTTCTGGTCAATACTCTTGACCAACAGCATGATTCAAATCTGGTGATTCTGCTTCAGTCTTCCTTTGGCACACATTTTGATCGAAAAGACTATGGCTTCGGTCTGGTCACTTTAGTCCTCAGAGTGACATCTTTGCTTCTCAATACTTTAAAGAGACCTTTTGCGGTAGATTTGTCCAGTGCAATATGTCGTTTGATTTCTTGACTTCC
This sequence comes from Tenrec ecaudatus, assembly GCF_050624435.1. NCBI lineage: Eukaryota > Metazoa > Chordata > Mammalia > Afrosoricida > Tenrecidae > Tenrec > Tenrec ecaudatus. The sequence continues at coordinate 28,378,497 of NC_134537.1, forward strand.
GCCTTCCATGGACATTGATTGCTGATCAAAAAAAAAATCTTGATAATTTCAATTTCTCTCTGTTTCCCATGATTCGGTTTATCGATCCAGTTGCAGGGATTTTCATTTTCCCTAAGTGAAGGTGCAATCCATTTTAAAAGGTCATCCATCTGCTATCTCCAGCAGGAAGGGCTTCAGATCGCTTCACACATACCGTATTTCAGTTTCTTCTCCACTGACTTTACTTCTCTTCTGCCTGGCAGAGGCTGTGCACTCTCCTTGCACTTTAATGAGGCTCTCAGTCAGCCAAAATATTCTGCTAGATCTAGCTAGAGTAACTAATTTTCATTCTTTGTGCTGTTCTACGTCACCCCTTCTTTCGTTATATTTTCCTTAGTTCCTGTTTGTTTCTCTTGCTCCTCATTATGGAAGACAAGTCTTTTACAAGCTTGGTATTTGCAAGCACTAGGGCGCTGGCCTTTGTTTTCAGCGAATGCTAAATTGCTGGCGGCAGGTGGACGGACACAGGTTCCAGGCCTACGCAGGTTTCTGGAGTTATCCTAATATGATTTCTACTTCACTTTATTTTCCTTTTACTGCCAGAGCAATTGCTACTTTTTGAAATATATTACGCTTTATGATGTGGTAAACACTGCATGATATTTCATAAGTAATGAGATATATATTCTTTCATAGGAATGGCAGCAGCATAGTGGTTACGTGTTGGGCTGCTTACCACAAGGGCAGCAGTTCAAAGCCATCAGGTGCTCTGTGGGAGGAAAATGAGGCTTCCTACTCTCATAAACAGTGATGTCAGAATCCCCCAGGGGCAGTTCTTCCCTGTCCTATAGGATCAGTATGAGTCAGAATGGACTTAAAGGCAGTGAGAGTAAAAGTCTTTCATTCTTCAGTGTGAAATTCAGTGTATGCCCATTGCTTTGCACTTCTTACACCTTACAATTCTTCACATACACATTTGCTTTTGTTATTCAATCTGTTGGTAGAAGTGTCTTAGAGTTTCCTTTTATTGATTGGGCCTAGCCAATTTTATTCCACACACGTGTAATTATTATTCCTGTCCAGAATAAAACATTCATGGAAGTTGTAGCATCTAATGAGTTATACCATTTAATGGTTTCTGCATTAAATTCTACCTTGTCTGATAGTAATATTGCTCTCTCTTCCTCACTTTTTTTCTGATATATTTATGCCCTTTACTTTTTTTCTTCTTTCTGTTCTATTTTGCTGAAAATAGTACACTATCTTTCAATGCCAGAACACTTTGTTCTAACAAATTAACATTCTGTGATACTCACCCTCCTGGCACAATCACTGAAGACAAAATGGCTGCATACACAAATGTGGTGAAGAAAGCTGATGGTGCCCGACCATTACAAGATATAGCGTCTGGGGTCTTAAAGGCTTGAAGTGAAACAAGTGGCCATCCAACAGGGAAGTAACAGAGTTCACATGGATGAAGCACACCAGCCTGTGCAATCATGAAGTGCTGTCAGGAACAGTTAACAAGCACCAGAAGACCCATAACAAACAAACAAACAAAAACCATATTATTGAGAACAAGGAGGGTCGGATCAGAGACCCAAAGCCCATCTGTAGACATTGGGGCACACCCTCACAGAGGAGTCACAGGGAAGGGATGAGTCAACCAGGGAGAAGTAAAGCACAGATGAAACACACATTATTCCTCTGGCTCCTTGATGCTTCCTCACTCCCCACTATCATGACCCTAGTCCTGCCTTTCCCTGCGGGTTAAACTGGAGCATGTGCACAGGTACAGATAAGAGCTCATGAAAACAGAATTCAGGGACAGGAATGGAAATAACAGGAAGGGTGGAGAGAAGGTGGCAGAGGAGGGAAGGGTGGAGAGAAGGTGGCAGAGGAGGGGAGAAAGGAGAACCGATTGCAATGAACGGCACATAACCACCACCCCTTCAGGGGGACGAACAACAGAAACCAAGGGTAAGGGAGACAGCGGTCGATGGAAAATATGAAATAATAACTTATAATTTATCAAGGGGTCCCAGGGTGGGCGCGGGAGGGAAAAAGAGGTGCTGATACCAAGGGCTCAATAGAAAGTAAATGTCCAGAAAAGAATGATGGCAATATATGTTATAAATATGCTTGATAAAATTGATGTGTGGATTTTTACAAGAGTTGTAAGAGCCCCCAATAAAATGATCTTCTAATGAAAAAATAGTATGTATTGAACGATTTTTTTCTTAAATCCACCTCTCGTCTTTTAACAGAAATATTTGACCCATTCAAATTTAGCGTGACCATCAATATGCTTCATTCATTTCACTTCATTAATTTTAATTAACATTTTCTATTTTTTATGTTCTTTGCTATTTCCTTTCATAGTTTTTAATCTTGGCTGTAATGTCCCAATTCTTCTTCCCAATTTTGAGGTTAAGCATGGTGTTTCTAGTTTTTATTCATTTACATGTACTCTCTTATTTAAAAAAAGTTACTAAAACCTATAGTTTTGTATCTATGTCAATATCAAAATAATATTCAGTATCTCCAATAAGTTACAAAATTTAACAATTGAGACCTTTTTCTGTACTAGTCTAAGTTTCTAGACACAGAGTGTCATTAAATTTCTTCATATTATGTATCCAAGACGTAACTAGTCCTTTTTCAGATGTATTGTTTAATAACCATAATAATGATATTGACCTATTAATTCATTATTTTGTAGCTTCATTGCTTGTCCTGTTTTATCACATTTTTTCAATGCCAAAGTTTTAAAAAAATCATTTTATTGGGGGCTCATACAACTCATCACAATCCATCCATCCATCCATTGTGTCAAGCACATTTGTATATCTGTTGCCATCATTGTTCTCAAAATATTTGCTTTCTACTTGAGCCCTAGTATCATCTCATTTTTCCCCTCCATCCCCCACCCTCCCATACTCAGGAATCCTTGATAATTTATAAATTATTATTTTTTCATGTCTTATAATGACTGATGTCTCCCTTCACTCACTTTTCTGTTGTCCGTCCCCCAGGGAGGGGGTTATATGGAGATCATTATGATCAGTGCTCCTTTTCTCCCCCACCTTCCCCTTCCTCTTCCCCTCCTGGTAGCTCTACTCTCATTATTGGTCCTGAGGGGTCCGGATTCCCTTTGTTTCCAGCTCTTATCTGTACCAGAGTACATCCTCTTTTATAGCTGGATTTGTAAAGTAGAATTGGGACCATGATAGTGTGGGGAGGAAACATTAAAGAACTAGAGGGAAGTTGTATGTTTCATTGGTGCTATGCTGCACCCTGACTGGCTAGTCTCCTTCCTGAGACCCTTCCCATAAGGGGATGTTCAGTTGCTTACAGATGGACTTTGGATCTCCACTCCATACTCCCCCTCATTCACAATGATATGATTTTTGGTTCTTTGATGCCTGATACCTGATCCTATCGACACCTCATGATCACACAGGTTGGTGAGCTTCTTCCTTTGTTGCTTCTCAGCTAGATGGCCACTTGTTTATCTTCAAGCCTTTAAGATCCCAGAAACTATACCTTTTGATAGCCGGGCACCACCAGCTTTCTTCACATTTGCTTGTGTACCAGCTTTGTCTTCATTGATCATGTCGGGAAGGTGAGCACCATGGAATGTCAGTTTAATAGAACAAAGTGTTCTTGCATTGAGGGAGTACTTGAGTAGAAGCCCAATGTCCATCTGCTCCCTTAATACTAAACCCATAAATATATGCACAAAAATCTATTTCCCCACTGTCATATGTAAATATATCTACATATGTACATGCCTGTATTTAGACCTCCACAAATGCCCTTTGCCTCTTAGTTTTTTTTTCTATTTTAGTTTTTAGTTTCTATTTCCTTTTACTTTCCTCTTGTCCCACTATCATGTTCAGCTTTCATTTGGGTTTCAGTAATTCCTCGCTGTTACATTTCCCTTGATTAAGCCCTATGAGGCCTCCTACACCCTCCTGGCCACCAATTTTGGATCACTTGTTGTTCCCTTGTCCCTGGGTTTGTTAATACCCATTTCCTTTCTCCCTCCTCCCCCTCTGCCATATCACCCCCCCCCCCCCCGCCCCAACCACCAGTCCTTTGTTTTCTCCTCCACATTGTTTATCCTGCCTATCTTATCTAGCTAGACCTGCAGAGATAATAATATGCACATAAAACAAGACAGACCAAATCAAAGCAACAAAAGAAAACAACAACAAAAAGAAAAGAAAAACTTGTAAATAGTTCAAGGTCTATTTATTGACCTTTAGGAGTATTTTCCAGTCAAGTCTGATGGGGTGCCAAGCCCTGGCCCCAAAGTCTATTTGTGGTATTCTCTGAGGACTTCATTGCTCTGTGCCCTTTGCTGTTCTGTTGCACGTCCTTAGTGTTTCACTTCAGTGTGGTGGGGTCAGATTGGGTGCACTTTCCATACTGTTGTCTCCAGCATTGTCCCCATAGTGCTATGGGTCAGTGAGGGACATTGTGTCTCTTAGTGGGCCCGGCCCTATGGTCCTCTCTGTGCTTTGGCTGTTCTGAGCAGGAATATCGTCCTCAGGGCTTGGTGGGTAAGGATGTGTTCCACTCTCACCTCCTGCCCCTTCATTTGCTCCCGTGTGCTCTGATCAGACATATCCCTCTCCCTGATCTGAAGTTTGAGTGCTGTCCTCTGAAGTGAATTCTTCTGTGGAGAGGGGGTCTGTCCTCCTAGTTGGGATCGGGGATGGCCCCTCAGACCTCTTTACTGGTTCCCTGCTTTATGCTGGTATGTTGCATTCACATCTTGGAGCACCAGGTTGACCAGAATATTTGGGGTTTTTTTTCTTTCCACAAGACATTCTAATAGTTTACTTGCTAGGTACATTCTTGTCTGATAATATTTTTCCTTTTCCCTCACATACTGCTGAATATAGAATGCTGAATCCTAATCTTAATGCCTAAAACATTTATAGCCACATTTCAACAACTTTCTGATACTTAGTGTTACAGAAATCTGACACATGCTTATTTTTTCCCCTTTGGAAATACTATACTTTTTCTAATTGCATAGTATGGTTTTTAGTTATTTTAATTAAGAACTTTCATCAGAATTTTCCCTGGTATACAATCAACCATTTTGAAGTCAGGAAAATATTCTTACATTAACTTTTTTTAACCTATCTTCCATTTTCTATTATCATTTCTTTTACACTCTTTACATATTTAGAGTTTTCAGTCCTTGTTTTATTTCCTTATGTGTTTTCTACTATTCTGTGAGAACTTAAACCCATCTTCAGCTTTCTGTTTGGCTTCCAATGCTCATGTTCCTTATTTCCCATGTGGAAACAGGTGAAGTTTCCTGGTCACAATTGCTCACTTTGGATAATTCTGCTGTAGCCCCTTAAAACTCTGTACAAGTAACTTAGGGACGGCAAGACATTTTCTCCTCTTTTCTTCGAAGGCTTTTATTTTAAAGGGAAACATTGCTTTAGCAACTTTAGATGTCTCCCTCTCGGGAGCTGGTAAACATAGTTTTCATAGGCTGCTACCATATGTTGACTGAAAGTGAACCCTACAGCCCTCTGCCAAGTGGGCTGGTGGAGGCACAGCTAGGAGGTGCTGAAATGATTGAGCAGTGTTTCCCAGAACTTAGCTGACACCCCTGTGCTGGTGAAATTCTCCTACGAATCCATCTGTCAGTCTCCAAGCAAACTCCCCGCTCCACTCGGGTGATCTATGGGTTGGTTGGCCTTTTCATCAAGTCCTTCACGTTGAGCCTTTTTATTATGGAATGCTGCCAGAGTTTCTGAAATGCAGATGGGATTGGTATCCATCTCTGGTTGTCGGTGCTATCCTAAATACCACCCCCGGCCCCCGAAACAAAACAAAAAACGCCGTGCGTTATTAATTTGGTTATTTCTACAAAGATTAAGGGGGGAGTGAGCATGAGTTAAAGAGGCAGGCTGACTTCTCATTTTTAAGGCAGCATTTCTCAAGTGTAATATGCCAGCCTTGGAAGCACCCTGTCGCTGTTAGTCGGCTCCGACCCACAGCCACCCTCTGCACAACAGAAGGAAACCCTGCCTGGCCCTGCGCCATCCTTACAATAGCTCCCATGCCTGGGACCATGGATGCAGCCACTGTGTCAATCCATCTCCTCAAGGGCTTCCTCTTCTTTTGCCAAACACAGTGTCCTTCTCCAGGGACTGGTCTCTCCTGACAATATGTCCGTGTATGTGAGATGAAGTCTCACCTTCCTTCCCTCTAAGGAGCACCCTGGCCTTACCTCTTTCAATACAGATTGGTTTGTCCTTTTAGCAGACCATGGTGCCTTGAAGATTTCAGATTGGTTTGTCCTTTTAGCAGACCATGGTGCCTTGAAGATTTCAGATCGGTTTGGCCTTTTAGCAGACCATGGTGCCTTGAAGATTTCAGATTGGTTTGTCCTTTTAGCAGACCATGGTGCCTTGAAGATTTCAGATCGGTTTGGCCTTTTAGCAGACCATGGTGCCTTGAAGATTTCAGATCGGTTTGTCATTTTAGCAGACCATGGTGCCTTGAAGATTTCAGATCGGTTTGTCCTTTTAGCAGACCATGGTGCCTTGAAGATTTCAGATCGGTTTGTCCTTTTAGCAGACCATGGTGCCTTGAAGATTTCAGATCGGTTTGGCCTTTTAGCAGACCATGGTGCCTTGAAGATTTCAGATCGGTTTGTCCTTTTAGCAGACCATGGTGCCTTGAAGATTTCAGATCGGTTTGTCCTTTTAGCAGACCATGGTGCCTTGAAGATTTCAGATCGGTTTGGCCTTTTAGCAGACCATGGTGCCTTGAAGATTTCAGATTGGTTTGTCCTTTTAGCAGACCATGGTGCCTTGAAGATTTCAGATCGGTTTGGCCTTTTAGCAGACCATGGTGCCTTGAAGATTTCAGATCGGTTTGTCATTTTAGCAGACCATGGTGCCTTGAAGATTTCAGATCGGTTTGTCCTTTTAGCAGACCATGGTGCCTTGAAGATTTCAGATCGGTTTGTCCTTTTAGCAGACCATGGTGCCTTGAAGATTTCAGATCGGTTTGTCCTTTTAGCAGACCATGGTGCCTTGAAGATTTCAGATCGGTTTGGCCTTTTAGCAGACCATAGTGCCTTGAAGATTTCAGATCGGTTTGGCCTTTTAGCAGACCATGGTGCCTTGAAGATTTCAGATCGGTTTGTCCTTTTAGCAGACCATGGTGCCCTGAAGATTTCAGATCGGTTTGTCCTTTTAGCAGACCATGGTGCCTTGAAGATTCTTCTCCAGCACCACAGTTCAAATGCATCGCATCTTCTATGGTCTTCCTTATTCAATATCCGACTTTCAAATGCAGGCAATGCGATAGAGAATACCATGCATTGGGTCAGGCGCACCTTAGTCCTCAAAACATCATCCTTGCTCTAAAAAGGTCTTGTGCGGCAGATTCACCTAATGCAATGCCTTTTTATATCACAGCAGCACCCAAGCCACCACAGTCTGACAAACCGACAGACAAGTAGTGACAGACTCACCTGGGTGGTGGTTGAAAAGACTGGTTCTGGGACCCCATTCCACACCTTGGAATCAGAATCTCTGGGGCAAAAGCCTGAGAATATATGTTTGTTTGTCTGTTTTTAAAAAGAAGCAGGCCTCCAAGCAATTTTCACGCAAATGTACACTTGAGAAGCTCTGGGTGAACCCCGAGAAAGCAACAGTCCTTTGAAGCTAACCAAGGTCCTCCAAGAAGCAGCCATGGCAAAGAGGTCCGCTGACATGGACCATACAGAGGACGGAAGAGAGAGGATCTAAGGACAGGGTATTTGACGATGTTTCCTGTGAGTTTTGCTGGAAGGAAGCATTCCGGGGCAGGGAAAACATGTAAGCAAGATCATGGCTGGACTGCACTGTTCACTTGAGGGGGTCACACCCACTAAACGTATCTGTTTGTCTTTAACATAGACATGATCATGCATTCATATGAGATTTGCCAGAGTGGTTAAGGAGTCAAAATTTTGCAACCTTCGGAATCACGGAAGGAATTTGTAATAGCAGTGCTTTTAAAAAATCATTTTATTAGGGGCTCATACAACTCTTATCACAGTCCATACATACATCGATTGTGTAAAGCACATCTGTACATTCATTGCCCTCACCCTTTTCAGAGCATTTGCTCTCCACTTAAGCCCCTGGCATCAGCTCCTCATATTTTCCCCTCCTTCCCCCATCCCTCCTCCCTCATGAACCCTTGATAATTTATAAATTATTATTTTGTCATATCTTGCTCTGTCCGACGTCTCCCTTCACCCACTTTTCTGTTGTCCATACCCCAGGGAGGAGGTCACATGTAGATCCTTGTAATCGGTTCCTCCTTTCCAACCCACCCTCCCTCTACTTTCCCAGTATCGCCACTCACATCACTGGTCGTGAGGGGTTTATCCGCCCTGGATTCCCTGTTTCCAGTTCCTATCTGTAGCAGTGTACATCCTCTGGTCTAGCCAGACTTGCAAGGTAGAATTGGGATCATGATAGTAGGGGGGAGGGGTGGAGGAAGCATTTAGGAACTAGAGGAAAGTTGTATTTTTCTTCGTTGCTACATAGCACCCTGTCTGTTTCGTCTCCTCCCCGAGACCTCTCTGCAAGAGGATCTCCAGTGGCCTACAAATGGGCTTTGGGTCTGCACACTACACTGCCCTCCTCATTCACTATGGTAAGATGTTTTGTTCTGATGAAACCTGATACCTGATCCCTTCAACACCTCATGATCGCACAGGCTGGTGTGCTTCTTCCATGTGGGCTTTGTTGCTTCTGAACTAGACTGCTGCTTGTTTGTCTTCAATCCTTTAAGACCCCAGATACTATATCTTTTGATAGCCAGACACCATCAGCTTTCTTCGCCACATCTGCTTATTCACCTGCTTTGTCTTCAGTCCCCAAGTGATTTTAATGTTTAACCAGAATTATAAACACAGTCTTTCTCACTAGCGCCATTAGGCATTAGAGGTGGACATTAAACTGGTTGAGTTAGCAAATGACTTTGAGTGACAGAGTTGCTTTTCTTTACTAAATAGCCACGAGTCTCACTGGCATGAGCTCTGCGATATTAGCAGTATTTGTCAGAACGCATGAAACTTGTCTCTCCCATGAGCTCATCAGCTTTCACGGCTTGATCTAACTTCCTGATCTAATCTGGGTCTGTAGCCATGTAGCTCAACTATCCAGTCACATCTCCATCTGGATTTCTCGTGGCCATCTCAAATTTAACATGACCCAAACTGAACATACATTCGAACTCCACTCATGCACCTATTCCTAGATTTTCTCAGTTAGTGGAGCCACTAGCCACCTGAGCACCCATGGGAGTAGCCTAGGACTTATCCTGGGTTCCTCTGCTTGCCCTTATCACCACCACCTCCACCTCCACTTCCACCTCTAACACCACCACCTCCACCACCACTTCCCCCTTCCCCTCTACCATTATCCCACCCCCACCTCCACCTACACCACCAAGCAGCACTAGCAGCAGCAGCAGTTGCAGTGTGCTCAAGTAGAATAGTGCTCAACTGGGTTTTCAATGGCTCATTAGGTTTTCAATGGCTAATTTTCCAGAAACCAATGAGCAAGACTTTATTCATAATGCCCCAGGGTGGACATGAACTTCCATCCTCCTGGTTAACAACCTCGTGTTAACCATTTACACCACCCAGAGACTCTGACCCCATCCCACATTGGTTCAGTCCTAAGTTCTTTCCTGAGCCTGCCCTTGGTCTAGTTGAACCACCATTGGTTCAGGCCCTCCCGCTACTAGAACTCTCACAATGCCTCTCAATGGGGCAGCCCTGTCTTCTTCCTGTCCATCTTCACACTGCTGCCAGAGGAGAGCTCGCAAATAAAAATCTGACCATGCCAGTGCCCCACTGGAAATTTCTCAGTGCCCTCTTCCCCACTGTCTAGCAGGGAAAAAAGTTGCAGTTTATAATACATCAGGTAAGACCCTCCAGGGCCCAGCTCCTGTCCACATCTGTGGGTCCATCTGCCATCACTTCTCAGCTCATTTCTCACTAGCAACACAGAAGGACATTTAGCTGGGCCTTGCCTCTAAGTCTCTGCTCACACTCTTTCCTTTCCATAGAAAGTTTCCCCCACATTCAGCCCTTCACTTCATTTGTACTCACCCTTTAAATTTCAGCTTAAATTCAGCTGCTCTGGCAAGTATTACTTAATCTCCCTGGTCCACTCTTTTCCTTTGCAGGTTGGGCAGCCCCCCTCTTACTCTCATCTCAAGATAATGTGACATTGCATTTGTTTCGGCCTCGGTTCTACTGAGTTCCACCCAGTGCCTGGAAACCCAGTTGCTCCTCCCCCGAAGTCAGCATTTTGCCTGGTGTACGTGCTCAAACATTTACATTAATGTTGGTCAAGAGTGAGGCTCCTCAGGAGTCCATCCATCTGCCATGATTTGCACGGTTTCGAGATTAGGACGAGTGTGGGCTCGTGAGCAGGGGTAGGGTTTCCCCAGCTGTAGGACCAAATGGTTACTGGCTTCCTCATAGTTGGGAAAGAAACTTTGTGATCACCTAAAGCCTATTGGGGTCCCAGCATAAGAAAGAAGGGAGACTGACTTCCCAGCGCAATGATGCTGGGGTCAGGCTCTAGGGCCCGTGGACATCCTAGGGGATGAGACCCGCAGGAGAGGAGTGTGGGGTTTGAATGAAGAGTCCCCGTGTTGTGTGACTCTCAAGGGCTCTGGAAGGATTTCTGACCCGCCCTGGGCGGCTGGGCGCTCTTCCTCTAGTGCACTGACTAGAGCTGAATAGCAAGGTCACCGAGGCAGCTGGTAGAGTTCTGCAGACTGCTCTTTCCCGGCAGAGGGTTGGACAACAAGGCGAAGAACGAAAACACGTGGGCCCAAACATCTCAAGAATAAGGATCAAGGTAGCTTCCCTGATCTCTGGCTAACTGGATTTTTTACATCAGATTAGTCATCAGCAAAGTGAGGTTCCCATGTAGATGCCGGTGTTTGGGAGGAGCTCACGCCCACGCAGACCACATAGGAAGGACTGTGTCCAGCTGGTTAGCTGAGCAGGCAGGTTTGGGGTTGATCAGCCTCCATGTGGTTTGGAAGTTTTCTCTTTATTCCCTTTTCTTGCTGCGATACACTCAGCTAGCTCTCCCGATGTCCACCTCTGTGAAACTACACCAGTGAAACGGGGCCAGGGGCAGGCATGCTCCTCACCTCGCCCAGCCCGCCCATGGCTGCGCTCAGGGAGATATGGGCAGGGGAGGCATGGGAGGCATGGGACTTGCTACGTGTGACCCATGGGAAGGATGGTTAGTCACACCACCATTCTTATGATTTTTCTAAAAAGCGCTTTTTCTTACCTGAATCTCTTTTCTTTGTGCCCTTTTCCTGCTTGGAAGTCATGTGGCTCCATCTCCCCCGTGGGAAAACAGAGCCCTGACATTCTTCCAACCCCCCCCCCCTTTTTAATTAGGATCCTACAGAAAAAAAAAGTCTCCACTTTTCACGGAGGCCTCAATGGCTTGAGAGATTAATTCCAAGAGGAATGTGGACTCCTTTTTTTTTTTTTTTGCAGGGAACCATGCCTTTAACTTTTTTAGAGAAGGGGAAATAAAGTGGCTCCGCTGTGGGCGTGTGGCGGAGGGGCTTGGGGAGAAGGCACGGGTTGAAGAGCGCCCAGCTTGGGTTCCTGTCCTGGAGGAATGACCTCAGGCAGGACATTTCCTCTTTGGGATGAGGGTTCCTCCTTTTTAGCTTGAAGGCCTGGGCCAAGGCTCTCTCAGCCCCTCTCCTACTCTGCCTTCTACGACCCCAAGAGCTCTAAGAGCTCTTCCAAAGGACTCAACTGACTAACATCCCAGGGAGCTGAGACCTCTTGTGACTGATATCACTAGACTACTGTCTTTAACTTCTGTAGAGCCACAGTGTAAGGAACTTACCTGAACCAACCTCTTAGAAAAAACACATTTTATTTTCTTAAAAACAAACAAACAGAACCCCTGAGTATGAACACTTCTCCACCTGAGCTGATGTTAGCCCCAGGAAGCTTGCTGGTTTGAACTCCGAGGACAGAAGTTGGGAACCATAGGAGCCAACATGGGCTCCCTGAAAGTCATGTATGTCAACTTCACCAAATGGCTTCTTCAACACGGTGCCTTGGCAGGCAGGTCTGGGAAATATCAGTGCTAACACCTATATGGACTTATCCTGGTCATGGATAAGATTTGCCTGAGAGGCTTTTGAATAAAGTGGAAAAACAAGTACTGAAAGATGGTACAGTTAAAAAAAATTGAGTGATTTCCTAAAAGAGTATTGTTCAATGATTGAATCCGCATCTCTCTTTAGGAAGCGTATAGAGGCATGCCTCAGAATTTAGTATTGGTCACTGTTTTTAATTAATGACTTAGTTGGAGGAGTCGAATTTGGGAATGAGAGGCAGCTGGGTGGAAAGGGCAGTAGATTCACGGAATGGTAGGTGCACTGCCAGAAACATCTGGACAGGCTGGCAACCCGGTACTGAGCTGAACAAGATAAAAGTAGGAACAAGTGTACGGTCTCCGTGGTTTGGGGCCCAGGGATCATCTATGCGAGAATAAGAGGGGTGCTGCTGATGAAAAGGCAGTTGGTTTTTTTTTAATGATCTTGTTTGCTCCATAGATTATAAAGGGTTTTCGCAGACACAGGAAACATGGAAGGAAGAGGTGAGACTCTCACTGTGCTTGGTGCCGGAGGTTTTCCCTTCTATTCATTAAGAATATGTTGTGGTGGTTTTAAACAAGAGAAAATTGGGACCAGACTGATAAAGGCAATGAGGGTCCTGGACCCAATGGCCTTGGAGGGAGTGGAGAAGGCACTAGCTGGGGAGTGGGGAACCAGATCCTGGGGGAGTCAGTGGTCCTCTCGGGAGGGGCCACGAGGCCCCCTGGGGGGGAGGGGCACAGAAGGCAGTGGTGGGTTCCCTGCTTTCCCAGGTTTGGGTCCTCTGGCCAGGCCACTCCGTGGGTGGGTTCTTTTCTTCCTGTCTCACCTATCCGAGGACAAAGTCTCTTATATGGCTGCCACTCCCCCTCTCTAGCAAACTTGCACTCCTGAAGTGCCACTAGCATTTGCAAATTAGAAGTTCAGCAGTACTTTGACCCTTTGTCAAATATTTACAAGTACCCCTCTCTGCCCTACTGAGACCCAAGACTGGAGAGTAATTCCAACCCGCATTACTATATACATTTATTGAGGCAATAAAGCAAAAGGCCCAAGAGAATAGGCTTTGAAGTCATGCAGAGCGGAGTTTAAAAGTCACTTTCTCCCACCGACTTTTATGAAACTGTTAAGGCTCCATTTCCTTGTCTGTGGAAAGGGACTCGGGCCAGGCTTCTAGTCGCGTGAATGTGAAGTGAGGATATGTATGTATAAATGATAAAAGGATAAGGGACACAGACTGGGTGCTCAATAAACACTATAGGGACTTATTACTGCATTTGCCACCTCTATTCCTCCTCTTTCTTCCTACTTCCTCATCCTTCTATGGGCCAGGCCCTGGGATATAATGGAAAACAAGTGAGAGGTATGCTCACCTCCTGCGGGCACCAAGCATATGCTCTACAGTGGATCTTAGCTAAAAGGCCCCCGAAGGGTTCAAGTGTCTACCTCTTGGCCAACTAAGCCTTCAGCAATGGTGGCTGTCCTCTAGCTGCCTTTTCCACGTTTGGAAGTCAGAAGGCCTATGTTGCAGTTACTCATTTGAAAAGTGACTCCTGTCAATTCTTAAATTTATTTCACTTTGGTTACTTAAGTGAAAATGGCAACAACCACACAACTAGTGGCTATCATGCTAGATAACACAACTCTACCTCACTGCCATGAAGTCCACGCTGACTCACGACGATCCTGCAGGTCACGGCGGAACTGCCCCTGTGGGTTTCCGAGACCGATGAAAACATGTTCTTTCTCCCATGGGGTGGCTGGTGGTTTCAAACGACAAACCTTGCGGATCACAGCCCAGTGCATAATCACTACGCCACCAGGGCTCCTTAATGCAACTCTAGAAATCTTTTATTTTTTATTCATAGTTTTCCCAACAGTTTGAGTGGCATATAATTCACATATCATACCATTCAACTGTTCAATCACATCAAGAAGAGTTGTACTATCATCACCACAATCAGTCTTAGAACATTTCCTTCATGCTTGTACTCATGCTTATGAGCTTCCATGGCTGTTTCCCCTCCCCAACCTCCCTGCCATGCCCCCAAGAAGCCATTAATACAGTTACTGTCTCTAGAAATTTACCAATCCTGGATTTCACATACAGAAAAACATTTAAAAACACAAACAAAAACTAACAAGAATAACAAAGTAAACCAGGTAAAAAACCTCAATCAAAAAGAAAGGAGAAAAAACTAGAGCAAATGCTAAGGGATCCTGAGTGAGATCGAATGAGAGGGTGGTGAATTTTAACTTCACACATCTGCAACACTCCACTTGCTGGTTTTTCTGCAAGTTAAAGGAGTCCTGTGCTCTGCTGGGTTGCATGTTGGGCTACTAAGCGCGAAGTCAGCTTCTGGAACCACCAGCTGCTGCTCAGGAGCTAGATGGGGCTTTTCTACTCCTGTACAGAGTTACAGTCTCAGAAACCCACAGGGCAGTCAGTCCACCCAGTCCTGCAGGTGGCTCAGAGTCAGCGTTGACTCACTAGTGATGAATTTGGTTTATTGGATGGACCTTTTTGGTACATTTCTAGGCCCCCTAAGCAGGATGAAGATGCACACAAAGAGAAATGGCCATAAGCCCCCCAGTGCAGTCCCCAAATAATTCCCTTTGTTGTTAATGCATTCAGGTGCTCTGGGTACAAGGGAGAATTAGACGTGGTTTCCCCCCCGCTCCCCCCCGCGCCCCAGGAAACCTGTTTAGTGGGAGACACCAGATAAGGGATTTCCCCAGAAGGGGGAATAGATGCTGAGGGTGCAGAGGTCTCCAACTGACTTGATGAGTCCTGGAAGGGTCCTCAAAAGGGCATTTTAAGGTCCCAACTAAGTCTTGATCTTATAGTGGGGGCTTAATTGAGATATACTTCATTAATAACAATAGATGACATTCTAGATATACTAAGCCCACTATTGGAAGAGATAGCAACAAGGAAAACATGTGGAAAACTCATAGGCAGGGCAATTTGTTTTCTTCTAAAATTCCCAGTTTATATCTTTTTGTGTTGACTAATCAACTCTCCATGGCCACATTCTCTTCCACCGGACATTTTTGGACAGTGTCTACAGCTCTACTGTTTTAGCAGTAGTTATTAATCTTAAGTGGGATTTCCTCATGGGGGGGGTGAGGGGAAGGCAGATAAGCTTCACTGCTTATAAGGTGACATAGTCCCCACTGTGTTTGGGTAGTGGAATTCTGATACTTGGTGTAAACAAACAGCTAAGAGAACACGGCTGTAAGTGAAGAAGCTGCGGCTGGTTGGTTAAGCTGCCGAATCGCAACCTGAATCTTACCGCTACAGCGATGCGACCCCAGGAGAGGGGATTGTTATAGTCTCTTCTCTGGGGAACCGGAATGTCATGCACATTATACACCTTGGACCACTGTTGGGGTCAAGGCTAATACAGGGCAGTGACACCTGCTGACACTTGCTCCATAAGAACCAGTACAGCTTTATACTGAATAGCTTCCACAAGGGCACCTGTGAGTATAAGGCAGATGAATAGGTGTGATTTCTTCTCCCATAAGGCATGGAGGGTGCCCCACGCAGTTGTAAGGCCCTTGCCTAATGGGGCCCCAGGGGTGAGCTCACGGAACTTCTGGTGGTGTTGTCTCTGGGGGGTGTAAGTGTATACTGGTATAGCCATTTCCCTAAGCGGCTTGTCCTGTGTATCAGGAGCCTTCAAAGAGTTGTGCCCTTTGGCTTGGTGATCCCATTTCTGGGAATCTCTCCAAAGGAAGGAATTGGAAACGTGTGCCGTAAAGACTTTGCCCAGGGATGTTATTGCAGAGTTGCTAAGGCTGGGAACAACTGAAGTGACTGAGTGCAACGATATGCTGGCATGAAAATGATGCTCACAGAGGATCTCTGCAGTACCAACCACACTTGGGAGTTAGATGGCCTGAATTTGAATCCTGGCCCTGTGTTACTGGGATGAAAAACAACAACCAAAAAATGCAAACAAAATCTCACCGCCATCGAGTTGATGCCTACTCATAACCAACCCCACAGGGCAGGGCAGGACTGCCCGGTGAGTTTCTGGGACTGGGACTGCTTAGTGGAACAGAAAGCCCTATTTTTCTCCCACAGAGCTGCCGGTGCTTTGAGCTGCTGACCTTGCGGCTTGCAGTGCAACTTGTAACGACTCAGACACCAGGGCTCTTGTGTGACTTGGGTAAGTCACCTGGACTCCCCTGCAGACCCAGAAACATGCGGTTGATACTCACACCTGCCTGAGAGGGAATCATGAGGACTGAATGCGATACTGAATATGAAGTGTTCGCCACCACACAGCGCACGTGTATCTGGTTCTAAATTAAATGGGCTCTCTCTCTGGGCTGTGTGATTTTAAGGCACAAAGAGAGACAGAAAGGAAATAGGCCAACATGTTAAAAGCATAGCATCTGGGGGTGGGGTTTGTTTGCTTCTTTGCACACGTTTCAACTTCCCAAATTTCATGCAATGCACGTATATTACTTTTCTATTAAGAGAGTATATCACAATGATGTAATTGCAATAAGAATCTTTCAACAGAGTTTTACCAACACAAAACAGTAGTTTCCTTCCTTCGTGCCCCTCACCTTCCAGGAGAGGAACTCAGGCCCACCTGACTGCTGTCTGCCTCTTCCCCAGGGAGCAGCAGGAGGGGAGAGGGATGCTACTTCTGGTTTCTGCCCGACAGTGCCCCACAAGCTGCGTGCACAGCCAGGGGCCTCTGCAAGAGTCGGGATTGTCAGCTCTGCAGACACATGTTGATGGCTGGACTAGGCGACTTCAGGAGCTCAGCAGCTTCCTCCATCTCAGAGAATCTAGATTCCAAGAAGCTCTGGGGCTTATCATCGCCCCTCCCAGCTTACCCTGCTGCCACCCCATGCCTTGGATGAACAGAACCAAATGGGCCGCAAAGCCCGGAGCGCTGGAATAGCCAGAAAGAGTAGTTAAAGAGATTTATTTAGCTGAGGGGAAGCAGGGAAGTTCGCTTAGTTGCAGCCGTTCTATTTAATAAGAATAATTTACATTCTAGCGGAATCGCCGGCAGACACAGCCCTTTTGACCCACAGCGAAGCGCTTTCCCACGGCTGGACACATCCCCAGCATAAGAAGAATGTAAGGCTGCGTGCGTGCGTGTGCTCATATGTGCGTTTCAACATACCCAGACAACAGGGTGGCCCTGTGCTCTTGCAGGTGGTCTCTGCGGGCTGCGTTTTAAGGACAGAATCCCAGCCACAGAGAGACCTAGCCATTTCCCCCACCCAAACCCAGGGCAGCTTCCAGCCCTGCGTTCTAACAGCCGCCCCCTCACCAGTGACACCCCGCAGGCGGTCCACACCTCCAGATCCTAGGGAAGTCCGGAAGGAGAAAGAAGGACCCAGCCCTTCTCTCCGGACTGCGAGGTCATTGTATGCTAATAGGATCCCCCCACCGCCCCCAGGAGATGGAGAGATAACCGTCTGCGTTGGCCAGCGCGTCCTCTCGCTCCTTCGCAGCGCACCCGCGCGTCCCTGCGGCGCGGCCACCAAGCGCCGCGCGCTGCCGCAGCAGATCCTGCAGCCCGCGGGCGGCTCAGAAGCCCGGGTGCGATCGTCACCCGGACTTCCGCAGCAGGATCCCTCACATCTGGAAGATCGCTCCCGGCCCGGGGCTCCACGCGGGCCTCCCCCACGGGGCTGGGGGCGGGGAGGGAGGAGGAGCTTCAGAATCACCTGTAGAGCTTTCTCCAACTATCGCGGCCCCTTCCCCAAATTCTAGTCCGCTCGCGGGGAGCGAGCCAACCTCGGGAGTCGCCGGCGGAGGTGGCTGCGTGGAGTTGGCAAAGCCCCACAGGTGACTGTGGTTGCGCGCCCTTCAGGACACACACGCACACGCACGCACGTCCAAATCTTGTGACTCTGAAACCAAACCAGTCCGCCTCAGCCCCTCTCCCTGGTGCGCCCCCTGCTCCCCGTTCCACGTTCCAGAACGTGTCCGCGCTGTCGCTGTCTGCTTCCCCGAGTCCCCCCGCGCCTCGGTGGAGCGCGCCAAAATCGTGGCGCCCCGCGGGAGCGGCGTAGGTTCTGGCAGCGAGAAATTCGGAAAAGCGTCCTCCATGCCCCATTGCCCTTGTGCGACCTGGAACGCGGCCGGCCCCCGACGAGCGACGGTAAGAGCCCGGGAGAGAAGGGGGACCCGTTGCTTCGGTCAACCGGCCCGAGCTGGGTCACCTGGCGGCCGTCCCCTTCGCCCCGCCAGCTCGCGACCCTCGGGGGCGGCGGCCCTGCTCCCGCAGGGACTTTGCGGCAGGTGACACCTGCGGAGGGACGCCGTGGCCGCGCCCGCAGCCCTTTGCCCGGCCGCTTCCTCCAAGTTGCTGCCCCCCGCGCCCCGGGGCCGCGACCCCCGCCGCCGCGGCCGCCCGCGTCTTACCTCCCGGTGCAACACTTGGTTGCGCGGCGTTCCGGAGCGCTCCCGCCGCGGTGCGTATTCCCTTACTTGGGAGGAAAGAGGAACCGAGAGGCACAACGGGGGACCGAAGCTGGCGTCCCGGCGTCTTCCCGCCCGGCCGGCCCTGTGCGCGGGGAGGAGGGCAGGTCGGCGGCGCCGCGCAGCCCCGGCGGCCCGGCTGGGGCTCGGCAGCGGCGGGTCGTCAGTCCGCGCGGGGATTCGCCGCTCGCAGGCAGCCTGTGCCCGCTGCCGGTTACTACGGCACTGCGGCTCTGCACCCTGCCCCTCGCCGCCTGGCAAGTCCAGCTGCCAGTCTCCCGGTAGAGCCCTGCCCCCGGGCGCAGAGCCCGCCCCGCCACACGCTCGTGCGCGCGCACACAAACACACACCACGCACGCACTCCCTTAGATTCGGAGCCGCTCTCGGAGCCCACGCCACTCAGGTGCCAGCGGCCTGGGCGCTCCAGCTAGGAAGGAGGGGTTGCAGGCTTAGAGGTGAGTCAGGGAGGGGAGCACGTGATGACAGGGTAGACTCCAGAGGGTCCCTGAGGTCAGCTGACCTCACAGGGACTCCTTGGAGGGCAGGCAACTGTTGGATACACGTAATGTGTCTCCACCTGGGGCTCAGCTGCCTTACCCCGATCAAACCAGAAAACAAAACAGTAACAACCACAAACAACAACAAAGCCTGAGGAGATCTCTGTATCTTAGGAATCCAGTCTCTGGCAGGATGGTATAGCCCTCAAAGAGACAGTTGACAGGCAGAGTGCTGATGGAAAGGGTGTTTGCTCAAATGCACCTGAAGATGCCTCCAAAGTAAGGCTTGACTATCTGCTTCAGACAGCTGAATCTGCCCTTGAAAACGCGGTGGCGTGTTTCTCTCTCTCTCTCTCTCTCTCTCTCTCTCTCTCTCTCTCTCTCTCTCTCTCTCTCTCTCTCTCTCTCTCTCTCTCTCTCTCTCTCTCTCTCTCTCTCTCTCTCTCTCTCAGTCCTCTCTCTGTGTTGCAGTCAATTCTAAGGCAACTGGTTTAGGTATAGCGTTTAAATCCCCTAGCCAGATAACCATTTCTGAAGGCCCTGACCCCCAGCTGCAGGTGGCTGGTGGCTGATGCACTGGGGTGGAGGTAGGGGTGGGGGTGCAGGGATGAACACTGGCTGGTCAGGTGTCAGGACTGAGGGTTTGCGGGTTGTCCATGGCCCTCTCCATTGCCTTTGGGTGAGCGTTTATCTTCAGAGCAGATAGACCACTTCTTTAAAACAAAGCAAAGGGAAAGGGTCAGACGTCATGGCTGGAGGACCACATTGGCCTAGACACTGTGACTGGTTGCTGCCTCTCTTCATGCCCACATGGGAGTGGTGACGTGACACTATTCCAGGCCTGTCACACCAACAAGATGGCTTCTGTCCATTTTGCACTACTTTGAAAGTCATCAGGACTCATCTGTAAAATATGCGGCGTTTACCAGTTTCTGCGGCTGAGAATTCTTTTCTTCCAGCAGGCAGTGGAGGTCCTGGGGCCAGGACCGCAGCCAAGAAAAGCTTTCTGCAGAGTGCAGAGGCGCCAAGGGGCCCTGGGTGTCTGGAAGCCTCAAACATGAATGTCAAATAGCCCTGAGACCCTAATGGTCAGTGTCCATATTGGGCCATCTGCAGACAGGCTGATGTGATGGATCACATGGAACTGAGGCTCAGAGGCCCCCCCCCCCCACGCTCCCATGTGGCAACGAAGGCAGAGGAGCCACTTCAGTCTACCAGTAACTGTTCACATTGTACTCTGGCTCCAGGTTGCACGTCAAAGTGCCCTTCCTCTGGACTAAATCAATCCTGGTGAATGCTCAGGGTTTTGTTTTGTTTTTTTCCTTTGGGGGCGCGGTGATCTTTTCTTGCTTCCCTTTCACTCATGACTCACTCATTCCCCAAAGATTTATTATTAAGTTCCCACGATGCGGATAGTTCGGGTGCACAGCTGCTAACCTAAAATGTAGGAGCTTTGAGCCTACCCAGAGGCGCCTAAGAAAGGCCTGGTGATCGACTCCTAGAAAGCCAGCCATCCCAACCCCCTGGAGTACATTTCGACTTCCACGCACACTGTCCTGATGCAGAATCCACTCGATGGCAGTCAGATATATGTTCATTTTAAATGGCTTCAGTTACTTTCCCAGTCCTAGGACTTACTTCGCACGAGAGAGGAATCAAACAACGGAAGGGTGTTAGAAAAGTCCAGGTCCCTCATGGGTAGAGGAGAACCTGTGTCTGTTTTCACTGTGCTGGGTTGACTGGGTGCAGAAGACACACTCCTTGGCTGCATCCTCAGGGGGAATCAAGCAGACTCGCATGCATGTAGAGGAAAAACATTCTTGTTACTTCTAAGGAAGGCTCGAATGAGGAAGAGCCTGCCTGGCCAAGCATCCCAATGGACTTGAGGTGCAAGTTTGCACATCAAGCAAGGAGCAACATGGACAGATTCTGCCTATGGGAGCAGGGAGGAAACCCCAGTTGGTTGGGAGGACCGGGGAAGGCAGCAGCAGAGCATGGAGATCGGACTGCTGGGAGCACCTGGAAGAAAGATAATGAGAAAGTCAGATGTGGAGGACACGGGTTGCTTGTAAAGTCCCTGCCCTCCATCTTTTCCACGACGAGGCAAATCACTTATAAAGTCCATCTTGTTCACCGGTTGGTTGGTGAGTGGATTCCCTTAGGGGAGCCCCAGGCTGGTGGGGGCTGGGTTCTGCATCTAGGTTGAGGAAGGGTGAGTAGAGAGAAGCCTGTGTCGACTGAGGACTGGATAGGTTGAAAGACTGTTGACCTTGGGGCTATATACTAATGTCACGTGGGAAGCCAGGTGGACGCAAATTGGAAGGCAGAGTTCGGAGGCTGTGAGGAGAAACACCAGGAAGAGTAGGTCATGCTGACTGGGAATCAGGGAGGAGGTGGGGTTTGCGATGGGATTTGTCGTACAGATCAGCAGGCAACGGGCGGACCCTCTGCGATCCATTGTAATAGCATCCACTGTGATTCATGGCGACTGCCTGTGTGTCAGAGGAGAACTATGCTCCAAAGGACTTTCAGTCCACCTGAGACCCCTCTGGGTAGACGCAAACCTCCAACATTAACCGTCTGCAGTACCCAGGTGGCGTTGTGGGTTATGGGTTGGGTTAGCAGTTTAAAATCACCAGCTGCTCTGAGGAAGAAAGATGAGGTTTTCTGCTCCTATGAAGAAATTACTGCTTTGGAAACTCACGGGGGCAGTTCTACCCTGTCCTTCAGGGTCACTGAGTTGGAATTAGCACAGTGGCGGTGCATTTGGCTTGGGTGAGAGATCCTAGGAACCCTGGTGGTGCTGTTGGGTGTTGGATGGCGAATGTCAAGGTCAGCAGTTCAAAGCACCAGCATGGCACCTCCAGAGAAAGACGAGGCTATATGTACCCCTAAAGATTCACAGCCCTGGGAACCATACATAGGGTCACTGGGAGTCTGAATCCACTCCATGGCAGTGGGTTTAGGGACTCGTAAGGAGCCCTGGTGACAGAGTGGATTATCCATTGGGCCGTAGCCACAAGGTGGACAGTTTGAACTCACCAGCCACTCCATGGGAGAAAGATGAGGTTCTCTGCTCTTGTAAATATTTACAGCCTCGGAAACCCACAGGGGAAGTTTCACTCTGCCCTCTAGGGTCCTTCTGAGTCAAAATCCACTTGATGGCAGTGAGTTTCTGAGCTTTGAAGGGCTCTGAACTGAGGGAAAGCAAACACACTCCTCCTGCCTTCTGGGCTTCCCTGTCGAAGAAAGGAAGGCTGGGACTATCTCAGAGAGCCCATGTGCCCTGCCAGTGACGTGGACTGCGGGCTCTGCTAGTGAGGAGCTAAGGTGTGTGTTTGTTGACCAGAAGAAGCTGGGAATCGTGCTGCAAAGAGTTTATTACCAAAGCCTTTCTTCCGGGCATGGAGCCCAGCTGGCATAGTTGTTAGAGGCGGGCTCTGACCAAGCGATTCAAACCCACCAGCTACTCCAAGAGAAAGTGTTGGCGTCTACCCACCTAATGTCTTGGAAAGTCACAGGGCGCAGCTCTGCCTTGTCATGTAGGGTTACTAAAAGTTGGTATTGAGTCGATGTGAGTGAGCTTGGTTTGATCTGGTTTCTTCCCTGTGGGAATGGAACATCCCTTCCCTGTAGGACATTAGGGAAAGAGACCTCCTTGCTGCCCACAGGAGGAGCCATGGCCCTGCCTGGAGTCACAGTTGTTCCCAACGCTGCACAGATGTAAGGTGACCAGACGTCCTGCCTTTGGCGGGACAGTCCCAATTTTTAACCATTTTTCCCGTGTCCCATGGCATTTTAAAAAAGATCTGACTTTTGGAAAGAATGCACGACAAGCTAGGGTATATGGTTTTCGGCTGCCATGTGGCTATTTTTCCAGGATATAAGTTTTATCAATGGTGTCCCGCTTTACCAATTTTAAAACCTGGTACAGATGACCCACAGGTGGTACAGATGACCCACAGCCCAGGCACCCAGCTGAGGGGCTGAAACCTAACCTATGTTCTACATACCTGCTGGGCACCTTGGCAAGGTTGGGTCCACAAGAAGGAAGGGGGTACTTTTTCTCTAAGTTGCACACGGGCTGCCAGAGGCCCTGCCTGCTGAACAATTGCTTGGGAAAGCCTAGAGCCACCGTGAAACGAGTGAGGATTTAATGGGCATCTCCTCTGTGTCCACTTCTGTCCACTCTGCCCAGGTGAAGTGGAAAGAGCCCTGGAGTCAAGACTGGCTGTGCCACGCAGAGCCAGGTTCTGCCTTTCAGTGACTTTCCAAGGTGCCCTGCAGGTGCGGTCCAGGGTAGGAAGCTCAGCTCCTCCCCATTAGAGCAGTTGTGATCTGTGTTCACCAGAAAACAACCCTTCAGCCTGATTGTTTCCGGTGCCCTGCAGTCAATTTCTACTCACGGTGGTCCTATACAACAGAACGGACCTGCCCTTCCTCGGGTGTGTGATACTGGTTTGACATCTTTATGAGAGCAGACCCTCTGGTCTTTAAGCCCACAGAGCTGCTGGCTGGCTTTGAACCACCAACCTTCTAGTTAGCAGCTGAGTGCTTAACTGTTGTGCCACCAGGACCCCTTTCACAAACAGTTTAGAAGCAACACTAAAAAAAAACCAACAAAAACAAAACAATTCACTGTCCTCAAGTCAGTTCCTACGGATAGCAACCCTGCAGGACAGAGTAAAGCTGCCCCTGTAGGCTTCTGAGACTGGATCTCTGCAGGAGTAGAAAGGCGCCTCGCTCTGTTAGAGAGGAGCTCGTGGTTGCAGATGACGGAGCTTGTGGTCAGCCGCCCCAAACATAGCCCACGGCACCACTCAGGTTCCTTCCCGCAGCCATTGAATCAACTCGGACTCACGGTGACCCTGTAGGGAAGGGTAGAAACTCCCCTGTTTCGGATTTCTGAGACTATAACTCTTCACAGGCATAAATAGCTTCATCTTTCTTCCCCAGAGAGGCTGGTGGTTTTGAACTACAGACCTTAGGATTAGCAGCCCAACTTATAACCACTCTACTACAGGGCTCCATGAAAAGAGAGTATAAAAGCAAGGGCTCAGCTGTAGCAGATTCCCAGGGTGTGAGAGGGGAAAACTCCTCTTACCTGGGCTTGAAGATTCAGGGAAGATGTCAGAGCGAGGAGATGGGGTGAGCGAGGGAAGGGGGTGCGGGGGGTGGATGGTAAGTGAGAGCAGGGAAGCTGGGGGCTTATTCAACTGATGTGAGTGTTTCGCCCCTGGGGTCGCTCTTAGGCTGTTCCCAGCAGTAGCCCAGGCGTTCTGATGATTCACCCTGGGTTCTGAGACAGGGCATTTTGGGATGTTTAACTGGCTCACCACTTCACATTCCCTGAGGCTTCACTGTTGGCAGCTCCCAGGCACCACGTTGCTCTGGGAACACATCATCCACGCCAGCAGCTGATGCCTGGGCTCCACTCGGGCTGAGTCAGGTACCTGGGGCTGGATCATCTGAAGCCAGACTGTCTCTGACATGTTGAGGGAGTGGGCATAGCTGAGATCCAGGCTGGGGGTGAAGCATGGAGGTAGAGGATCAGTAACAGGGAACCAGGAGATCTGGGTTCAAGTCCCAGAACCAAGAAATTCAGTTTACCTCTCGAGATCTCATTCTGCTCAGACAGACAAGGCAGAAGATTACACTAAATTAGCTCCAAGATCTCTTCCACCTCACACTGATCCCATAACATCAATCTTTCCGTTTTCCCAGATGTGTAGGACGGGATCCCTAATTAGCCTAGTCTTTACCTTAGCTTGTCTCTTTGCTTTGATTGTGAAGCCAGTGCTTGAGAGATGTGGTGAGCTTGTGTGTGTGGCAGGGGAAGGAGGAAGAGGAGGGGGAGGGAAGAGGGAGGAGACTCAGGAGGCTCAGCTCCTGATCACAGACTGGCCATCAGTGAGATGGATGGAACCAGCCCTGGGGATGTGGATGGATCAGCTCCCTGGCTGAGCCTCAGGCTTTACTTACGGGGAAAGTCAGCGACTTAGCAAGGACCTACACAGACTGCTCTGGCTCTGGTATTCTCCCACACACCATCACTTGAACAAGTTTTAAGTTCTGCTCCATTACTGGCCTGAAACCCTCCAGAAGATAATCCCCCTGGGAAAAAAACCAGAAATTGCACAGCCTCCTGAAGAAACCTGAGAAAATGCACAAAAGAGAAGCCATGAGGCTGGAAGCTGCAAGTGGACCATTTAGTTGCAAGTGGAAGGACCTCTGTTTCCTTTTCTGTAAAATCGGGCTAGTAACTCCTCTGTCCCTGAGTGGGATAATGGTTAAAGGAGGCAGTATATGTGGAATGGCAATTAAAATGTAGAAATGCTTGGTGAAAATGTAAAGTACTGTTATTCAAGACAGTCTCTTCTCCTAAGGCAGTCTGTAAAACAAAACAAAAACACCAAGAAGCCAAATAGGATATTGCTCCCTTGTCTACTTCCTTAAAAAACAAAACCGAACACTTTGGGCCAGCAAGACTCCATGCTCCCAAGGATATAATATAATCATATGAAAACTTAATAAAGTGGCCAGGGGACCTCCCAACTCACAGGCTGTTTATCTGCTGCCTCCTGCTCCAAATTCAGCAATGTAGCAGGGGTTGCTCACTGAGGATTTCTCAGGAACTTGGAATGGGTTTACTTGAAAAATGGAGCTGCCCTTCTAATCAGATGCTCTGATTATTGCCTACCGCAAGATGGATGGTAGGAGGAAAGGAAAAGAGGTGCTGGTAGGAAGAAAGAGAAAGAGAATGACCTTTCGCCTTCCTGTTACATATTCAGGCAATAGCTACTAAAGTTTATGCTTTAATAAGCTTGCAAAGACCCTAATTGGTTTCACTTGCATTACTCTGAGCCTGTCTCCTGCTATGCCTGGTCAGGAGACCCAGCTGTGGAATTCCTCACCGTTGTCCCTGGGGGGGATGCTTTTCACGGGGAGCCCTGGGAGGAGCCACAGAGAGGACAGGGTTCTCATTCCAGAAATGACTGTACACCTCTTACCCTGGGTAATCCATAGAACTTTGGAGAGGACCAGTCCATATTTGGAAGTCTTGCTTTTATCTCTTTTTAACCACTCTGCAGGGACAACATGCCACAAGTTAGAGACTGCGGGAGCCCTGAGGGCTGGCCTTCTCACATGCATGCTCCCCGTTTGTGTTTGCCACCGCTCTTCTCTGAACGCATGGACCCCATCACACTCAGGTTGCTCAAGCCGTCAGGTGGATGAAATCTGGAAATCTCATACGGCGTGAACTAAGTCAGACACTACAGGATACATAATGTATGATCTTACTTGTGCCAGGTGTCCAGATTGGGCTAGTGATGGAGACTAGCGTTTCTTTGTGGTCACCAGGGGCAGGCAGGAGAGAAGGGAAGGCAAATCATTTCTGAGGGGACATGGATTCTGTTAAAGTGATGGAAACATTGTGAAAGGAGAGTCGTGA
The DNA here is from genome assembly GCF_050624435.1 of Tenrec ecaudatus. Lineage (NCBI taxonomy): Eukaryota > Metazoa > Chordata > Mammalia > Afrosoricida > Tenrecidae > Tenrec > Tenrec ecaudatus. Next base: position 28,405,093 of record NC_134537.1, read on the forward strand.
TAGCTGAACCAGATACACATGTCACTAATTAAACACCCACAAAAGGTTGCAATGGCAGATGTTTGTTACATGTGTAGTTTTGATAATACTATTAATACAGCCTTCTGGGACTCACTCTGCTTTAGTAAAGAGTGACAGTTTTGGATACCCCCAGGGGCTGTTCTGCTGTGTCCCGTAGGGGCAGTATGAGTCAGAATTGATGAGATGGCAGTGAGATTTCTTTTTTGTTGCTTTTTATAAAATACATTTGAATTTGGAGGCCTTTCCCCCTCTGGAACATTACAACATAGTTGGTGAGGTCAAAGTCATATTTTCTAGCAGGACCTCTGGTCACTGGAGACTGGTGCCAGCGAAGGGGCACGTCACCCCACCATAGTCCGTGGACCCAGGAGGCCCACAGGTGTTACTATTATTGGCTTTTGAGCCTTTGTTTCAGGACTTTCTGAAATTCTTTTTAAATGTTAGTAAGTGGGGGGGGGGCACCTCATAGATAGTTCATCAATGGAATTATTGTTTTTACTGCCTTTAGGATAAAATCTGTCGGCCCAAATACCATTCAAGTTCCTCTATGAAGTAGCCAACCCATTACATTTCCACAAGGCTACCAAGAACTTGCGACGCTCATTGTCTAATTTCATCTTCCAAACATACCTGTATCCGCCCCTCTCTGTATCCTGCTAAGACTGCTATCACGACTGAGAGCTACTTTTTCTCTCTCTCTCTCATTCTTTCTAGGGGAGCCCTGGTGATTACACATTGGGCTGAGGTCCTCGAGGTCAGCAGTTCAAAACCACCAGCCACTCAGTGGGAGAAAGCTGGGACTTTCTACTCCCTTAAAGAGTTACAGTCTTGGAAACTCACAGGGACAGTTCTACTCTGTCCTTCAGGGTCATGATGAGTTAGCACTGACTAGATGGTGGGTGAGTGAGTGATTCTTTCTACCATGCCACACAAACACGATTAAGTATGCAAAATCTGTTATTCATTCCATTCTACAGTTTAAACGGGGCAGCTGCTGGCCGAGAAGTACTGGGTGCTCAGGGCAGAGGTTCTTTTCTGAGTGCAGGAGGGTTTCCATATATTAACTCCCAGGACCACCATGCTGGTGCGCGCCAGCCAAGCTCCAGCTCCCAGCGTTTGGTGAACGCGCCCCGAGTCTTTTCTCCCTGTCTGATTGACATCGTTAGCCCGACATCCTTGCTCCACACCCTGTGAAGTGGCAGGTGGTCATTTTCTTCTCTCACCTCTGAAAGTAACAGGAGGAGAAAGGGAAGTGGGAGGGACATGAATGGAGAGCCTCCGCTCCGAGATCCCAGCCCTGGTTGAGATGATAGGACTTCCCCCCTAGGCCAGAGGTTCGCTGAGTGAGAATCTCACATCACCTGGTCAACAACTCCTAAAAAACTCCAAGCCCACTGCCATCGACTCCGAGTGATCCTACACAGAGTGTCCAAGGCTGTCGACATTGACAGGATGAGACAGGCTCATCCTTTTGCTTTGGAGTGACTGGTGGATTTCAACCACCAACCTTGTGATTAGCAGTTCAACACATACTGGACAGCACCGCCAAGGCTCCTTGGCATTTCCTGAGGGCTTGTTAAAATGCACATTACTGGACTCCATGCTTCATCAGCCAAACCAGCCTCTCTGGAGGTAAAGCCAGAGAGATGTATTTTAAAGAAACCCTACAGGTGACACGCGTATGCCTTGAAGTCTGAGCAACGCAATTCCTGTTAACCTCTGCTACGGGCTTTCCCCTCCTCAAGCACGCGTACAAAGTAAATAAAACTTCATTTTAAGTCTTCCCACCTTTCTAGGGGCTACTATGTAGTCTGACACTTTCCATATGCCTATTTTCTGACCTCACAAGAAAACGTTCACTCTACAATATAGCTCTATTCCTCCCTATTATTTTCCTTTGAAAATATCTAGAGCTGGAGCTCTGCTGTTGGTTATTCTTAACACAGTACTCAGTAGTCTTAATATTTAACACAGTATTCTTAACACAGGTTGACTTGTGCCTCCCTGCCCAAATATGTGCCAGGGCCCTGATTCTCGGTGGTTCCCAGTGAGATAATGACATAGTCATCCCCATGATGTGATCAGTCAATCAGTTATAAGGGGATTGGGTTAGGGCAATATGTTTGGGTCTCAGCCCCAATCTGATGTAAGAGGAGTGGCCTGGGATGTAACCTTAATACTCATTCATTAAATAAATGTAGGTTTATATATATATATATACACACACACACACACATATATATATATTATAAAAGGAGAGAGGGTAAGCAGAAAAGAGGGACCTGACTACTAAGAAAGAACAGCAGTTGGGTGGAAAGTATGCTCTTTAGATATGGGGTCTCTGTCCTGAGAATCTCCTAGACCAGTGGTTCTCAACCTTCCTAATACCACAACCCTTTCATACAGTCCCTCATGTTGTGGTGACTCACCCCAACCATAAAATTATTTTCATTGCTACTTCAAAACTGTAATTTTTCTGTGGTTATGAATCGGGCGACCTCTGTGAAAGGGTCGCTCGACCCCCAACGGGTCGAACCGCTGTCCTTGACCTAGGGCACGATTGAGGCCAAGACAAGGAGATCTCTAATGAATGCTGAACCCCTAAATGTTGCAAGGAGCCCGCCTCCTAGAGCTGGAAGAGTGAAAACCTTCTTCTGGAGCTCGTACCCTGAGCTCAGGCTTCTTGCCGCCTGAACTATGAGAGGTTAAATAGTGTGTGAAACTCTCTTGTTTATTAAAGCCATTCACTTGTCATCTTCCTGGCATAGCAGCACTATATCTACTAAGACACGTGATTCTTTAGACAATGCACCATGAATTTCAAATACTGGTTTTATAAATAGTCTTTCAGAACACTATATGTTCTTAAGGGGGAACGGGCTGTATTTTTAAGTTTTCATAGTTATTTGTCTCGGAGAAAGGGATTTTAAAATTGGCCCCAGAATAGGAGGTGGAGTAGGGAGTTTCCCAAATCACCTTCTCGCAGATCTTCCTAGCATTTCCTGTCCCATGAGCTGTTTCTGGGTGTTCATGGAAGTTTAGCCAGTTGGGACTCATACACAAATTAGAGGTATAGGAAGTGAACTATTCTTGTCATTTCTGAATTTACTAGTTTAGCCATCCTCTGAGGAGGGAGTAGGTGCCATGCTGGGCACTGGAGGCTCAGACATAAGTGTCATTCTCTGCTCCCGAAGGCCTCCAGTTGAGCAAGCGGAGAAGGCGCCGACAGTGACAAGGGTGCTGTGGGGTTGAGGCCCAAAGAGGAGCGAGCCAAGCAGTCATTGGAGGAAAGGGGAGAAAGCAATCCTGAGCATCCACCAGGAGTATGTCCCGTCCATGTGCCGCCTGGGAGGCAGCGCTCAGGACCATGGTCCTCGTCACATCGGGTAACTGACTTATCCCAACCTCAGTTGGGCTAGTGCTGCACGCCAGCAGTTCTCTGTCAACGTCCATGGCTATAGCAATGGCCTCCGTTCCCCATGCTTGGGTGTGGGCACCAGGGGTGGTAGCCTGGGGCCATGCTTAAGCCGACCACCCAGCTCTCAGTTTGTCATACTGTTATTGCCTGTATGTTGCTATGATGCTGGAGGCAGTGTCAGAAGTACTTCAAATACCACGAGGGTCACCCATGGTGGATATGTTTCAGTCGTGTGTAGACCATATATACTTGAATGCAAGCCGACCCGAATATCCGCCGAGGCACCTAATTTTACCACAAAAACGGTGTAAAAATGTGCTGAAAAACTCGGCTAATACACGAGTGTATACAGTATTAAAACAGACTAGGAAGAAGGCCTGGTGATCTATTCCTAAAAATTAGCCAATGGGACTTTATGGATCCCATCAAAACAGTGTCAGATATAATACTGGAAGATGAACGGTGGAAGGCACTCAGAGTGCACGGAGGCTGGGCCCATGCACACTTGCACACCGGTGACCACTAATGTGGTGCGGTCACTGTGCACGAGGTCACCCTGGGCTGGAACGGACTCAACAACAAATAACAGCGACAACTTCTCAAGTGAGTGGGCTGCAGGACATGCTGGCTGAGGGACGACAAGGGAGCTTGCAGTCTAGAATACGAGGGGCTGTGAGCTTGCTTTATCGTTTCAAAGGGACCCTAAATCTGCCTCTCTGGCACACCCACTTGTTGAGCCTGGCTTTGCTCACTGGGAGCAGCAGAAGAAACTACACCCCTCTTACATGACTTTATCCAACTCCTTTCGAATGCCTTCTTTTCCCAGGCACTCTGCTGCATGCGCTAGCAGCTAGCACCTGGGAATGAAGGCTGCCTGGGGCCCTTTGCTGATGTGGGTGGGCGGGTCTGTGAGCACAGGATGAAAGCAGCTCATTCTGGCCAGTGCTCTGAGGGGGATCGGCCCAGGGCGCTCTGGGCACTTACAGGACTCAGCTGGGGTCTGCGGTGGAGCAGGGATGAGTGGGGGACTTCTCAGGGGCAAGAGATATGACATACCTGAGTCCAGAAGGCTAGCCAGGGCCTTCTCTCTGCCCTTCTGTGACATGGTGGAGCCTTCTAACAAGTTCAGGTAGTGGCAGTCCCAGAGTGCTGCCCTGGGGCATGTCAGAGAAGACGGGAGCATCTCTTCCAAGTCTGAGTCCGGTGATGCTATGCTGGAGGTTTGAGACCAGTCATGGCGAGACCATTTATACCACAGGAATCTGTCAAGGCAGCCCAGCCCACCCCGTCCTCATCAGAATTGGTTTTTTAATGATTTACTAGCCCCAATATTGGTTCTACCACTGTCCCTGCCATGAGAGACACTAACACAGATACCTCCTAAGGACCCTTAGCGTGACCTTGGCCTTTCATTTGGTCCCTGGATGAATTGGGTTCAGACACAGGGTGTGGCCCTGTGTTAAAGAATCACAATGAGCTGGATAGGGATACCACATTCCCCAGAGAGATGAGAATCCCAAAGAAAGACGCTCCTGCCCACACAGCTCTTCCCTAGCCTTTCCCCTAGAAACACCCCAGTAGCGGGGAGGAGACACACATGTCCCTCTGCCCAGGTCTGGTGGCAAAGATGGCAGCATCTCAGGGTAAGCTTCTGATTTCTCTACTGTCTTATATTTCATCCTTAACATTTATGAACATTTGAACTTCAATGCTGCAGTGTTTCATTGCTTGTTTTAATACAGAAAAATGCTGTTTTAAATGTTCCATTAGAAACGATGCTACGCGGAACTCTGCCGTGTTTATCCTGTCACTTTCGGATGGTGACTGGCGATGGAGCAGCGAGGGAACACAAATCCTAAATTGAGCCCCCAACTCAGAATTTCTCTATAAGCACAAGGCACCCTTGGGCTCCCTTTAGATGGCTGTCTGCTGCTCGTATTTGAACGAATCAAGCTCAGACCATGACAACACAAACATTTTCTTCTGTGGCCTGGCTATTGGCAGTTACCGCATCTCTGCAACATTAAGAAAGGGCGGAACAGGAACGCAGCCAATGTGCCATCCAGCCCCAAAGTCAGAATCAGCTGATTTTGTTGGATGCTGGAGGCTTGTTTTTCTGTTCTCTTCTGCTGACAATTACATTTAACAGTCATTTAAAAAATTGATTTACATCGCTGACCCCTATGCAGTTCTAGACTTCATTTCTAGCCTTGACAGTCTCAGAGATATGGAGAGAAACGGCAGGGAAAGAAGGAAAGCAGGGACCATGTGCCTACTGTGTGCCAGGCGCTCTCTCGGGGCTCTGCCATGTTATGCTCACCATGGCCCTTCAAGGGCGAGGCAAGGACCCAGAAAGTCGGGGAAGCTAGTGAGTTGCCCAAGATCGTATTGCCAGGGTGGTGGGGCAGACACCAAGAGAGGCTCGCTGGACCTTGCTGCTGCTTCTCTTAATCATTTGCTGTTCTCAAACTCCAGGGAGGCGGATGCGAACCCCTATTCTTCTGCAAACAAGAGGAGACCCCGGAGCCCCTTGAGTGGGAAGATGTGTCCAAGGAATATTTTGGAGTCATGTTTTCTACAGTCCTGGAGCTGTAGACATTTGCCCGCAGTGTCCCTCGGGTCTGGGTCCCCAGCGGGATGCAGAAGAAGCAGTCCCTGTTGTTGAGAACCAGCCCCAGCAACTGGAAGGAAGGGGCATGGAGAAAAGAACCGCAGTGAGATGTTGAACTCACGCCTCGGTGGCCAGTTCTCACCCTCGCCCTGCAAGGAAGGTGCTCTTCTACCCATGTCACAGATGATACGGAACTGCAGAGAGCTCACAGGATTTGGCCAAGGCCACACCACGAGTTTCCTGTCTGGGACTTGAACCCAAGATGGTCGAGGTCTAGAACCTGCATTCTTTCCAATCATCCTCTTGAAAAAATTCGGTGATTCCCTTTCCTTGTTCTCTTTCATTAGTAGATCAGTTTGGAGAATCCTCTATCATTTCTTTTTCAGGCGTTCCTCTTGTTTTCCTCTGTTCCTATTTATCCTTTATCCTATTTCCCTCCAACATTCTCCCCATGACTGCCGTTCCCCTCTAAGTAATCATCTGGGACCATCTTACCTAGTCCTGCAGGTGCACTAACCTCCTGCTGCTCGCCCCTGTGGAAACTACATCTCTCCTATGCACAGAGCCAGAAGAGAAAGCTTATATTTGCCATGAGTCTGCCTACAAATGAAACGCGGAGGGTTTGGACATTCTGCACAGCGAGTGAGATTTCTTGGTAGAACACTGACAAACATTTCGAAGAGACTTCCCAAGGAAACTTTCAACAAGGATTGCTTTGGGCTTGTTTACCTGTCCATCCTCCAGAAAATGGGCTTCAGGGGGATGACTTGTACAGAGAGGTTTGTCTAATTTTGTTCGCTGTTCAGATTCAACTCCATATACCATTAAACAGTCGTTTTGAAAAGAGTACCTCAAATTCAACATATGCTAGGTTCGGTGTATCTGCTCAGCTCCCCACAAATTTGATTATTTTTCCTGTTTCTTTCTCTTGGAGCTGGCTTCCACTCTTGGCAAAGCCACTCAGGCCAGACACCACTGTTTGCTTTGCTTTCTTGAAGGTTTCCAAATCAGATGCAAGCAAGGCAGAGGCCTCATCGCTCCCCTTTCTGCTTCCTTCAGACTCCCACCATCTCTCCCCTGCGTGCGTGATCATGCTGGCCTCGTGGTCATCCTCCCTGCCACCAGCCTTGCCCCAGCCCAGCCCAGACCTCTGCTCTGCTAACAAAGTGCAGTTTCAAAGATACACATTCGAGCTCTTCATTCTTCTCTGATTTTAACTTTAGAAAGTCTCCCCAACCCTTTCAAAAGGAACTTCTGGACTCCTTTGTTGACTTTTACAATTCTTTGTGATTTGGCCCCTACCTGGTTCTGAAAGGAACTCTGGGGGTGTAGTGGGTTCAGCATTGAGCTGCTAACCACAAAATCAGTGGTTTGAATCGCCAGCTTCCCAGAGGGCAGAAGATGAGGCTGGCTACTGTAAAGATTTCAAGTCTTGGAAACCCAAAGGGTTGGTTCTATTCGGTTCTAGAGGTTTACTATGAGTTGGCATCAACGTGATGGCAGAGAGTTAGATTATTCCAATTCACTGCTTGTCTCTCTGACTACACTAGACATTCCGAACCACTGTATTTAGAGCTTCATGTAGCTACTGGCTCTTGCAACTCCCCTAAAATATGTACTTTTACCCCCTTTATTAGGTTCTTAGTGATAATTTACCACCACCACCACCACCCAATCTGGTTGGCTTATAAGAACAGAAATGTATTGTCTTATATTTCTGAAGGCTAGAAGTACAAATCAAGGTGCTAGCTGGGATCTGTTTCCTACTAAGGCTCTAGGGGAAGATCCTTCCTAGTCTCTCTCAGCCCCTCGCCACTCGGGCATCCCTTGGCTTATCGATGGACCTTTGCATGGCCATGCCTCTCTGTTTGTCCTCCTCTGTCTCCTTCCCTCTCTGTTAAGGACACCACTCACATTAGGCTTGAACCCAGCTTCCTCCAGAATGACCGCGTGTTATATCGACAGATAGCATCTTCAAAGTCCCCGTTTCCAAATAAAGCCATGCTCACAGCTACCAAGGGGTAGAACGTCAGCATATATTTCTAAGCACACAGTTCAAGCCATAGTTTCAGATGAGGCCTAGGAGGCTGAAGTCACATAGCTGGCCGGCGACAAAACCTGTTTTTAAGATACCCTCCCCAACTCTGAAGATAAGGCTTTCCTGACAGACTCTTGGGGATCCTGATATGGAGTAGCCAGGACTGATATGAGAGAAAGAAGAGAACCATTTATACTCAGCAAGCCTGGCTTGCATTTCTCTGAAGGTCTACCCTCTCTCCTTAACCCACACAACTCTACATACATGAGGGGTGACTGAGCACCAAGCTGAAGAATCCCTTCAAAACTCACCGCGGCCAAGGAGAAGGCACACCATCCATCATGTGAACCATGCGCACGTCCCTCACTTGAGTTTAATCAGACTAATGAACCAGCTGGCTTCCTTTCTGAACTGATTTTCACTGTTCCCATTACTGAATGACAGCACAGCAGGATTTGAGAGGAGAAAGACGAAAATTCCACTGGGGAGAAAAGACATCCTCCAACTTCACTAGCTATGGGCTGGCTACGCTGGTGGAAGTGAGGCAACTGCAGTATGGAGAAGGAATGGTGGGACCCTGGTGGCGGCTCATTCTCCAGTTGAATCTAGTCCAGGCCTATCACCTCCAGCAAGAAAGGGCATGCTTTGAAATGTTAGCGATGGAAGGAGAATGAACTTGGAAAATAAATGTTGGGGGGCAGGAGATAGTTTAAGAGTGGAAAATTAGAATTTATCTACTCATTCTCCAAACATTTGCTAAATTCCTAATACTCTAGAGATCTTGCCTGCCATCACAGAAAAGCCTTCTAGAATAGCACTATCTCCCCATTGCCCAGTACATCTTGCTTCATTGCATGACCATGGACAGAGATTGGCCATTTATTGTCCCATGGGGCAGTCCTCCCCTGGTTGGTCTGCTCAGGTCACTCAATACAAAGGAAAGCCAGTCTATCTGGAGGCTGCCCAGGGACTAATGCTGGGGTTTATTTTGAAAAGATGAATGGGGACAAAATGATTTGCTACCTTTGAGAATTCTGAGCCTGCAAACACCGAGGGAAGTTGCCAGTTGGTTTTGAGGAAGAAAGCAAAAATACTTTTACATGGATTTGGGTCCAGGATGGCGATGGTAGGTTGGAGGACCTATATCCCGCTTTGCTCTTCGGAAACCTGGTTTATCTTTGTGCAGTTTTGGTTAGAACTTCCTTTTACCCTCAAACCACCCTATTTCAGATGATGAATTATTGAGTCTTCCTAATTATGGGCCACAGTGGGATGTGGTGGGACCAGGGACAAGAGAGAAAAGTGAGGTCAGGCATTGAAGAACCTTGGGGTCAGGCTTAGGAATTTTGAATTTATGCTGAAGGCAGTGAAGATTTTAAGTTTGGAAAGGACCTGATCAGATTTGTTAAAGAGTAAGGTCACTCTGATAGCCATGTGGACAGTGGATCAAAGAGGAACCAGAGTGGAAGCTAGGAAACTGATTAAATAATAGCTGTTGCCTTTGTTTGTTCCTTTGCCCCACATGCCCGCTGCCTCTAGTAAAACAACAGTGACTCAATACAATAGGACGTGTTATACTGCTTGATTCCCAACTCAACCTCTTGGGAAAGGTACCACCAAGATGAGTATAAAGGTAAGAATGGAGTTTGAAGTCAGATGAACCCAGGGACTGGTCTGGCTCTGCTATTGTTATGGTTTCAATGATGCTCGGTATGGCTAGTCTAGTCATTGTCTTTGTGACTGGGTGAGATCGTACAAATAGATAACCAAAAAACCCAACCCACTGCCATCGTGTCGATGCTGACACATAGCAACCCTGCAGGACAAGGCGCAACTGCTCCTGCATGTTTCATAGACTATAACTCTTTATAGGAATCGAAAGCTTCAATTCTTTTCTCTAATAGCACCTGGTGCTTTCGAACTGCAAACCTTGTGTTGAGAAGGCTAACTTGTAGCACACTTTGCCACCAGGACTGCTAACAAAGGGACAGTTGACTCTCCCGTGGGGCTGGTAAGTTTTGCCATTTCACCGAGTATAAAGTGAGTCATTTCAGAGGCAGAAGCAGAGCATTCCATGACCTTCAAGGGAGAAGAGCCATGTGTGAGTGCGTGCATGCATGCGTGAAGTTTGGCAGAGCTGTGGGAAGTGGGGGCAGAGCAGCCACGGGATGAAGCAGCAGGCTTCCTTCCTAGTCCACAGAACACATAACAGTGAGTTCCCCAAGGGAGGAGGCTGCCCTACACAGTGGGGCACCTTTAGCATTTATTGGTGTGAAAGGCATTTTGAAACACTGGCCCAAGCAGGACAGACGTCAAGAGGCTACATGACTGAGAGGCCAAGGGCCAGAGGGAGAGACATACCTGCCGGCATGGCTGAGAAGAGGCTTTGTCGGGGGAAAAAATGATTGTATCTTTAATGTTTTGATCTGATTTATAGCCTGTTATTCCTTAATAAATCCCATAATTGTGAGCATTTGCTCTCTGTTCTGTGTGGACATTACAATGGACTATTAAGCTCATCAGTGAAGTAGAAAGCCGTGGAGACTGGGTTGGTATCAGAATCAGGTAAAGACAAATGGATGGTGGGCATGTCCGACCTCTGCCTTGCGTGGTCTGGAGTTGCATTCTCCATTTCCGTCCCTGTTGAAGCTGGAGTGCATCAAACTTGGCCTCACGCGTTTCCTCCCCGCCTTGCCCCCAATATGTGTTGTGTATCGTTGCCTTTGTGCCTGAGTAATAATCTCCTTTGGGAATGGGTTATCTGTATTGTAGTGAGGCAGGGTTTGGGGTACCCCTTGAGCCAGTCTCTTTTGAGATCTGTTACTATATTCATGCTCCCTGCCATCGTGTCAGTGCTGACTCATAGCGACCTTATAAGACATCATAGAACTCCCCCCTGTGAGTTCCTGAGACTGTACTTCTACGAGAGTAGAAAGCCCCATCTTTCTCCCACCTACTGAGATATAAAGGAGTTTAAAGAATCAAGTAGTGAGAGATGGAATAAGATAGATATCCAGAACTATGGAGCTCTCCAAGTTTCCAGGATTCAGAAAAGACAGGGCCTTGCCTTCAGTGAAAGGAAAGTTTTCCCCTACATCCAGGGCTCTGAAATCAGACTTCTGGCTTCCTGATTTGAGAAAATAAATATAGTTATTAAAATCCCCCACTTAGGGTAAATGTTAACACTAGATAAGTGGGACAGAATTTGGTTCCAGAAGAGTGCAGTGCTGCTCTAACAGAGACCTAAAATGTGAAAGTGGTTTTGGAATTGGGTAATGGGTAAAGGCTGAAAGAATTTTAAGGTGCCAAATAGCATAAAAATCCTAGATTGCATTGAAGAGAATGTTGGTAGAATTAGGGACAACCAACCTGTCTGTCAGTTTGTGGTCCTGTGGTGGCTTGTGTGTTGCCGTGATGCTGGAAGCGTTGTCACTAGTGTTCAAGGGGAAGCAAGGTCACCCAAATGGAATGGGTTCAGTAGAGCTTCCCGACCGAGGACAGATGACAAAGAGAATTGTCTTCATGCTCTGGAGGAAGTAGCCACTGAAAACCTTATGACAGCTTTGGAATACTGTCAGATGCGGAAGGCCTACTGAATGGAAGCAGACCCTCTCAGAGAGAGTGTCTCAGGGCGGGTGCTTCAGGTCAGAAAGCACTCAGTGTGACTGGGGAGGAGCGCATTCACTGAGAGGAGTCGGCCATGGCTACGTGAGTCTGGCGACGCCTGTGTGAGAGGACCATTCGGGATCTTGATTTGCTGATGGGGCACGACTCAGGATGCGGAGAAACAGCTGCACAAAGATGCTAATGACTAGAACTTGGAATGTGTGAAATATGAATCCAGGAAAATTAAAAGTCATCAAAAGTGAAATGGAACTCATAAAGATTTATATTCTAGGCATTAGTGAGCTGAACTGCCTTGGGAGATTTTGAATCAGAAAATCATTAAAAAGACAGGAAAGAAAAAACAAACAAACAAAAATAAAACACTAAAGTGGATTTCAGAAAAGATTCTCAAATTTGCTCCTAATCATAGAGTAGCTAAAGCAAATGGAAGAAATGCTGGTCAAAGAGCTGAAGCAACAATTTCAAAGGACAGCTCAAGAACACAAAGTCAAATCTTATCATTAATGTGCAGAGATCTAGAGACCAAAGACCAAAAAGGAAAAAACATGTGCAGCATATCTTAAAAGGAAAGAATTGAAGATAAAATACCAATTGAAATGTTTTACTGAATATGCCAATGAAGCACAGGAAGCATTTACTCATCTATGACAGCTGTTTGACTAGAAGAGATGCATAAAGAAAAGTAACCCAACAGAATGCTCAAACAAGATCACTGATATCACATGCAAGTAAAATTTTGCTGAAGATCATCCAATCACAGTTGCAGCAGTACATTGGCAGGGAGTTTCCAGAAGTTCAGGCTGGATTCAGAAGAGGACATTGAACAAGAGATATCATTGCTGATGTCAGTGAGATCTTGGCTGAAAGCAGAGAATACCTGAAAGATATCTATATGTGCCTTATTGACAATGCATTTGATTATGTGGATCATAACAAACTATGAGTAACCTTGAGAAGAATGGAAATTCCCAAACACTTCATTGTACTCATGTGGAACTCGTACACGGATCAAGAGGCAATTGTGCACACAGGGCAAGGTAATAGTGCATGGTTTAAAATTGGAAACGATGTGCATCAGAGTTGTGTTCTCTCACCCTACTTTTGCAGTCTGCATGCTAAGCAAATCATTAGAGAAGCTGGCTTATATGAAGAAGGATGGGGCATCAGGATCGGAGAAAGGCTTATTAACAGCCTGTGACATGCAGATGACACAACCTTGTTTCCTGAAAGTAAGGAGAACTTGAAGTACTTGCGAATAAAGATCAAGGATTGTAGTCTTTGGTGTGGATTGCAACTCAATGTAAAGAAAACAAGAGCCCTCACAACTGGGTCAGTAGGTGATGTCATGGTAAATGGAGAAAGATTTGGGGTTGTCAAGGATTTGTTTTGCTTGGATCCACAGCCAACGCTCATGGAAGCAGCAGTCAAGTGATCAAATGGCATGTTGTACTAGGTGACTCTGATGGTTGAGACCTCTTCAGAGTTTTGAAAACAAGGCTATTACTTTGAGGACTAATGTGTGCCTGACCGAAGGAGTGGTATTTTCCAATTGCCTCATATACATATGAAAGTTGGACCTTGTAAAACGAAGCCCGAAGGAGAATGGATGCATTTGAATTTGGTGCTGGAGAAGCATGTTGAAAGTATCACGGACTTCTAAAAAGACAAACAGATCTGTTTTGGCAAGGATGGCAAGACTTCATATCACAGACTTTGGACACGTCAGGAGAGACTCATCCCTGGAGAAGGGCATCATGCTAGGTGAACTGAAGTTGAGGGGCAACCCCCCTCCCCCAAACTGAAGGGCCCCAACTAGAAGGATTGACATTGTGACTGCAATGGCCTCAGGCATGGGGACCTGTGGGGATGGCACGGGTCAGGGCAGTGCTGTGGGTCGGAGCCAACTTGGTGGCACCTAACAACAAGAAGGCAATGCTGGTGGGCGCTTAGAAAGAAGCGAAGAAAACCAGAGAGAATGTCTTTAGTGTCCTAGAGAAGGTACATGTGGCACCAGCAACATAATGTTGCTAAAAATGTGAATGCTCAGTATGTTTGTGGTCAGGCTCTAAATGGAAATTATGAGCATGCGATGAGGCACGGAGTGAGGGTGATGCTTTTAATGCAGTGGCAAAAACTTTGCCTGAATTGTCTTAAAATATTTGGTGGATGATAGAACTTGTCTGTGATGCATTGAAATATCCGGCCGATGAGATTTCTAAGCAAGCTCTTAAAGGGACTGTATGGCTTATCCTTGCTGTTTATAGTAAAATGTGAATGGAAAGAGGTGGACCTAAAAATAACTTGTCCAAAATGAGAGCAGAACTTCAAAATCTGGGAAACTCGGTTGTACAAATTGAGGGGACACATCCCAGAATGGTCACCAGGAATGTGGCTACACAATGTGCTGTTACATAAATGAAGTTTATGGCTGATGGACCTAGCCATCGATCACACCAGAAAGCTCATCAGTTTATACGGGAGGGACTAGAGAAAGAACAAAAGAAGAGAATGCTGTCTGCTTCTTGGAATTCTGCAGGCAGAAAACAGGCCAAAGGGGCTCTGTCTGTGGTCCTCCAGGAAAGGAAAGCACCTCTCTGGAGCTGCGGTGGGATCAGAAGAGCTGTTGGAAGGGGCATGGGAAGCAGAGCTTCCCGATTATCAAGGGTGCAACGCCTGCTGCGTTCCAAAGGCCTCCTGCGTCTCGGAGATGGATTTCACCAACTGGATTCCAGAGTGGGGCTGCAGTTCACAAGTGCCTGGGGAACGGGGTTGCTGCTCAAAGATGGGGGGGTGGTGGACATGCTCTTTCGATGTCCTAGAGGAATGGGGTCATCCAAAGCTGAGGGAGAAGAGTTGCCATTTGAAGGCCAGAGCTAAGGTGCCTCTTCCCAGGAGTCTAAAGTGTGCAGCCAACGACTACCAAGTCTTAGAGAAAAGACAATTATTTTCAAGGCTTGAAAACTAATAGGATTTGCACTGCTGGGGTTTAGACTTACTTGGTGCCCATTATCCCTTTTATCCCTCCAATTTCTCCCTGGTTCTGAGTGGTTGCACTTTGGGTTGCTAATTTCAAGGTCAGCAGTTCGAAACCACCATCCTCTCAGAGAGAGAAAGAGGAAGCTTTCTTCTCTTACAGAGTTATAGTCTTGGAAACTCACAGGGACCATTCTACGCTGTCCTATGGGGTCATTATGAGTCAGAGTTGTCTAGATGGCTGTGAGGTTTTGTTTTTTGGGGTGGTTTTGTTTCTTTGTTTGTTTATAGTGGAAATGTCTACCTTGTGCTTGGTTCACCAATGTACTTTGGAAACAAATAATTAATATTCTAGATTTAACGGGATGTTGAGGAATTGATGGGATACACCTAACATCTCACCCATATTTGATCTCGATGATTCAAAAGATGAGATTTTGGACTTTGATTTGATTTAAAACTTTGGGGATGATGTGACGGTGTGAGTGTGTTTGCATAGAGCAAGGGCATGACATTTTGGAGGCCAAAGGGCAAAATGTTATGGATGGACTTCTGTGCTCCAAAAACATGTGTTGTAAATCCTAATCTCTGTGTCCATGGTTGGAGCCCTGGTGACACTGTGGTTATGGGTTGTGTTGCAATCTGCAAGTTCAGCAGTTCGAAACTGTCAACCTGTGCTGGGGGAGGAAGAGGGGACTTTCTACTCCCTTTAAGAATTACAATCTCAGAAACTTCCAGGAGTACTTTTGTGTGTAGTTTGGTGTTTTGGTTCTGCCCATGGTTATGGTCTTTGGGAATAGATTGTCTTTGTTATGCTAACAGGGTGGGATTAGGGTAGGCTGTGTTTTGAGTCCATCTCTTTTGACACACAAAAGAAATTAGGCAAATGAATAGAGAAAGAGAAAAACAAAAACCTTCATTTCCATTAAGCCCACGCTGATTCATATGACCCAAGAGGACAGGGCAGAACTATGTGAGTTTCTGAGACTCTAACTGTGAAGGGGAGTAGAAAGCCCCACGTAGAGAAGAGATGGGTTTAAAGTAGATGCTAAGATCTGGAGATTTCCAAGGAATCAGGAAGCAAATCTTCAGAGGCGGGACCCACTTGTGGCATTTCTGTGACAGCAGTGTTCCATAACTGAGAGCACTACTTGCTAACTAGGAGCTTTGTGAACCTTGAGATTGGGACATCCCTGAACTCAGTTTCTCATCTGAATAAAACTGAGATCATGATGAGTCCCTTGCTGTTTCCATAGCTAATCACTGGTGGTAGCAGCAAAAGCTCAGGAGGCTCTGTCTCCTCATTCACTGGGCTGGGAAGGGATGGAGCCTGGGTCTAAATGCGGCTTTCATCAGTTGCTGCTTTTACCCTGTCTAAGGCATTGCCTGGTGTGTAGATGACTTGTGGATGCACTTGCTCCTTTTGGGAAGGAGGCATGATGTAAACAACTAGATACATGTCTCGATAAAGAGAATGAGTGGTTCATTCCCTACTCATTTTTTTCTGGGATCTTAAGAAGCACTCTGCCACATCTGAGGGTTTTCAGCTCTGAATAAGCATCAGGACACAGTTTGTTCGGAGGGTTGGAGAATTCACGTGGTTGGAAGCAGCTACCGGAGGGCTCACCCAGTAAGTGCTCATTAACGTGTAACTGTGGCTGAGTCTAATCTAATCTTGAGATTTGAGGTTTGAGATAAGTCCTCAGTTTTTTAATCGTGACAGACATTGTCAAAATGGTGGTGGTGGTAATGAGCACACTGGGAGACTGCAAATGCCAGAAAATGATGAAGTGCATTTTGCTTCGGTAAAAGAGATTCTGGCTGGACTAGAGGAGGCACACTGGTACTGATAGGAACTGGAAACACAGGGAATCCAGGGCGGATGATCCCTTCAGGGCCAACTGTGAGTGGCGATACTGGGAGGGTAGAGGGAGAGTGGGTTGGAAAGAGGGAACCGGTTATAAGGATCTACATGTAACCTCCTCCTTGGGGGACGGACAGCAGAAAAGTGGGTGAAGGAAGACGTCAGACAGGGAAAGATATGACAAAATAATAATTTATAAATTATCAAGGGCTCATGAGGGAGGGGAAAATGAGGACCTGATGCCAAGGGCTTAGGTGGAGAGCAAATGTTTTGAGAATGATGAGGGCAATGACTGTACAGATGTGCTTTCCACAATTGAAGTACGTATGGATTATGTTAAGAGTTGTACGAGCCCCTAATAAAATGATTAAAAAAAAAAGAAGGGAAAAAAAGGGAATCATCTCATTTCCATTTGCAGCTTCCTTTTTAAACAGGTGCTGTTATTGTCTCCTCTTTTGCAGAGGAAGACAGCAAGCATAAAGAGGCTAAATAACTTATCAAAGTCATGCAGCTAGTAAGGGGCAGAACAAGGGTTGAACCCCAAGATAAGATCATCAAAATGTATTCCCTTTGCAGGGATTTCTGAGCTAAAAGAGAAATGAGCAGGCAGTTTCCAGGAAGTGAAGAGACAGGCCCAGTTGGAGCCCTGACTCTGATTCTGAGCCCTGACCTTGAACTTTCAAGGACAATGCTAGCAGCAGGACAGAGGGGAGGGCAATGTCACAGAGCGATCGTCATTAACTGATCTCTAGCCTGTGTTTCCGGTGTCCCCTGGCTAGCCAATCGGCCTTAGCTGGCCCTGACAGGCACTGCTAGAGGCAAAAGAAAGGAGGAGAGACCTGCATGGAAGCTGGAGAGACCCTCAAGGATGGCCGGAAAGGAGCTAAGCAGAGCAGGGAGACCTGCTGAGCGGGCGGAAGGCAGCAGCCAGCCTGCTCATTTGCATGCTCTGAGGGTCTGGACTGCAGTGGAAACCACTGCCTGACAGTCATTTGAATGCGGGCTGGGAGCCAGCCAAGGCTCTGGACACCACTTTGTGCTCCTGGGAACCCTGATCCCACTCCCAGCTTGACCTGGCCCTCTACCCGCAATGGAACCATCGTGTCTCTGAGCATGCATGCGTGTGTGCATGCGTGTGTGCACGCCTGCAGGTGTAATCCCCCATGAAAGAGACAGAAAGGAGTAAAGCCCTGGAATCCAGATCTACCAAGGCAAGCCAACGGAGAACGTGCCCTCTTGCTCTCCCCCTGGGGGCTCCCCCAGATTGTTGGCGAAGCTGCAGAGCTTCTGGTTTAGTGACATTTTACAGGATCACTGTGTTCTTCCTTCAGAGCCGTTTGAAATGGAACTGGGAACAGGAAGCCCCCTATTTAGGACTAGGTCAAGAACGGTGGCTGTGGGCATTCGTACAGCCTCGGCTTGACCCAGGCTGCATCTCTCACAGCGGAAGCAGAGACAGCGAAGCGCAGACACCCCCTGGGTACCAGGGCTTTAATCAGGTACTTCCACACCCTGCCTTCTCCTGAATCACCTCCATCATACCAGGAGACCCTGGTGGCCTGGTGGGTACATGTTGGTCTGCTCACAGCAAGGTCAGCAGTTTGAAACCACCAGCCGCTCCACGTTCTACTCTGTAAAGTGTTATGGTCTTGGAAACCCGCAGGGCCAGTTCTGCTCTGTCCTCTGGGGGCCTGTGAGTCTGAGTTGGCATCGACTTCATGGCAGTGAGTTAAGGTGCATACTAGGAAGCTGGTCAAGGCCCCCTCATTAACAGATAGAGGTAGCTGAGAGTAAGAGAAAGAGAAAGTGTCTTGCCTAAGGTCATTCTTTGATTTAGCTTCCCTTGAGTTGACGCCAGCTCCTAGTTAGCCTTGTGTCAAATGACAGCTGAGCTCCATGTGGTTTTCAATGGTTGAATTGCAGGGAATAGAGTGCCAAGCCTTTCTTCTGAGGTATCTCTGGGTGGACTGAATCTCCAACCTTTTCGTTAGCAGCTGAGCTCATTTTCACTGCCCAGGGACTCCACTTAGCAAGCAAGTGGCCTAACAGATCTTTAAAATTAGTCTTCTTGACAATTGTCTCTCCCTTGATGTCATGATGTCCCCAAGCTTTGCCAGAGTAAAAATCTGGAGACAAGCTGGTGCCTTAGGAGTTGAGGAATGGTGTGAATTTGGAGGGACTTAGATTTGTGGCACCCCATCCCTTTTTACAAGCTCGATCCCTGGGGTTGGTCAGAATGCTCATGGGAAGAGACTAGCGTGCCAGACCGCACTCTATGCATGAATGTGAGAACACGTGCATACACACGCGCGTGCGCACACACATACACACCTACAAAAGAATCTTCCAACTGGAAGAAAATTTATAGGCCATTCAATCTGAATCCCTGATTCAGGGATTAAAGTTACAATAGCTAAACTAAGCAGTTTTCTAGTCTGTGCTTGGTGATTTGTAGACTTGTAAGAATTTGTACAAGGAGAGGAATTAATACAGAAATAGCAGCAAGTCATGTATCACCCCCAAAACACACAGACGTGCCAAAAGAAGCCAGAATTAGGTGGTGGTCAGGATTGAGGTGATGAGCTATGGGCATCAGCAGTGGTGGCAGTTGTGGTGGAGCTAGAGAGGTGGTGATCGGGACAGTGATGGTCACAGTCATGGCTGAGGTGGTAGGGTGGTGGAGGTAGAAGTGGCAATGATGTGGCAGCAGTAAGGGTGGGGAGAGCAGCAAAGTCAGTAGAGGACATGATGATAATGGCAAAGAGATTAAGGTGGTGGTGGAAGACGTGGAGGTGGTAGGGTGGTGGTGTGGTAGTGGACCTGATGGTGGTGAGATATGGAGAGGGAGGTGATACTAAAGGCAGAGGTGAGGAATAAAGTAGTGGTGGTGGTGGTAAAGATAGTGGTCGTGGTGGCAATGATCTTGGAGGGAATGATCTAATAATCTTTAGGAATGAGGGTGAGTTGGACTCCCCCATGCCTAAGATGCCGGAGTACATGGGGGACCTCCAAGTATTGGCAGAGGGTAAATTCCTTCTCAGAACACCAGACAGTTCCCTGTTTTGCTCTGGGATATCCCAATCCCATTGTGAGAATGCATAATTTCATAGCTCTCACATGGTCTGCCCATCTGTCATCCTCCTCGAGATAGTCAGTGTCCTCCATGCCCATGTGTCAGATGATAGGGCTCTAAGATCTGGCAGTTTTCCAAGCTCTCGTGGAAAGGTCTGTGGCGGACACAGATCCAGGCCCACATGCTCTAACGTATTTCCTTTGACAGATAAACATGTAAACCCATACTTGGAGATACCGGTTCTAGTTTATTGGTATCCCACAAACAGGTATATTCAACTCTGAACCCTCAGTATTTGTGGATGTGACCTCATTTGGAAATGAAATCCTTGTAGATGGAATGAATTAAGTTAGGGGTCACAGTGGATTCGGGTGGATCTTAGTCTACTAGGGTAGACGTGAATGATCGTAGACAGCACATACAAAGAGAAGACAGAGAAACAGGGCAGGCGGCTATATGAAGACAAAGGCGAGGACTGGCGCTACACTGTCTCGAGCGAACGATCGCCTGGGACAGTGAAAGTAGACGAAACCAGGAATCATTGCTCTTCCTGAGATTTCAGAGCGAACATGCCTTGCCACCTTGTCTTCAGACATCTTGGTTCCAAAAGAGTGAGAGAGTACATTTCTCTTGCTTTAAGTTATCCGGTTTGTGGTACTCTGCTAACCCAAAAACCAAACCCACTGCCATGGATGGAGTAAATATCGACTCAAAGCAACCCTATAGGACAGGGTAGAACCACTCCTGTGGCTTTCCAAGACTGTAACACTTTAGGGAAGCTCCATCTCTCTCTCAGAGCAGCTGGTGGTTTTGAACTGCTGACTGTGCAGTTAGCAACCCAATGCGGAACCACAGGCCACCAGGGCTCCCTAATAAATGAATAAAAATCTGTGCGCATGCACACACACACACACACACACACAGACTCTGCCGAAGCTCCTGTTATTTATGTTTAGAAGCTAACAGACATAGGAGGGAAAATGTGCTTATTGCGCCTCACTGTTGGCTGCATGGTGCCGGACTCTGTCCCAAGTGCCAGCACTGAGATCCCACTCGTGAATGTGTCCATCTGTTATTTCCATCTCCGAAGAGACAGATGCCCGATGAGGACTCACAAAGTGTGTCTTGACAGCAGCCCCCAATGGTCCTCAAAGTGGCACCCGGAGGTCTCCTGATTCCTTTCAGCAGTCCTTGCGTCTTCCCGGAGCGCTGTCAATGAGGGTCGATGAAGGAACCATCGGCTCGGGCTACCTAATATTAACTGGTATGACTTATTGTCTTCCCTTGACTAGTGCCGGTTTGCAAGACTGTTTTAGGGTACTCTTGACCCCTAAGGACCCTTGCCATCAATCATGGTCCACAAGAACCCTTCGCCACAGAAGCTTCTGAAGTCCATCCTCTGGAAACCCTTCCCTCTGTCCAAATGTTCTCAGAACAGTTGCTCTATGACACATGGAAAATTCTGTCCTGTATATTAATCCCTTGCTTCCCTGCATGAGGTGAACAATAATCTCTGGAGCAAGAGGGTGGAAGAGCGAGTGGATGCCATTCCTTCTTTGGTACTTTGGGCTTTGGCTGTGCTTTATAAATGTGTGTTTCGTGAAGGAAATGAGGACTTTGGGATACAGACATGGAACTCCTCCATTGTTTTCAAGGCCACATTCACTACAGGGCAGGGAAAGAGCCAAGCTGGATCTTAGACAGCCTCCAGAAAGCATGGGGCCAGCTCATTCAAAGTACAGCTTCCAAGGACTTCTATCCAAGGACCTTCCAAGGACTACTATCCGCTGGGAAGGTAGCTCTCAGAAAACGCCCCCACCCAGACCAGTGCACGCAAGCCAGGGTGCATGTTGGCACTGAGCAATCCTCCAGAGACTCCCGTTGAAGGGTTTCTTCTAGGTCCTGGCTGCTCCATCAGGACACGGCCAGGCCTTGCAGCCACCTGAGTTCTGGACAGTGACTCCGAGATGAGCACAGACAACAGCAAGTCACCCACGTTCACGCAGCTTCACTACGGTGTGCACCTGCCAACAACGCCCCTGACAATTCCCATGCCTGGACAGGAGAGCCTCCTGCCCAGCCCCAGATGCATCCATCCACAGCGGGCAAAGAGGCCAGTTTTGGCAAGATGTCCACTTTCCTTGCTCAAGTCATGCCCAGCTTCTTTGCAGCAGACTCCACACTCGCCTCCCCAGCACCCATCTCCCTCTTCCTTCTTTCCAATGGAACCGGGATTGTAATCTGTCACCCACCCCGTGCCAGTGCTCCCCGTCCCCTGGCATCTGCTCCTGCTCCAGGGGTGGGACTGTGCGCTAAGTGGCTCATTTAGACGAAGGAGTTATAGTTTGTACTCGAAGAAACATCTTTTATTTTCTTTTTCATATGACCAAGCAGCCTGAAGCCCTGACTGCCATCAGCGACCATGTTAACATCAGAAGGTGAGCCAGCTTTGGGATAAAGTGGCTACAGAGAGTGGCTGAGTGGGGAGGCAGAAAGAGCCTGTGGGACCGAGGGTGATTGGTGATAACATGGATTATGTACGACTCGCGCCTGCTCTATCCCTGGGCCTCCTATGACATCACAGACTAAATTTCCTTTTTGGTTAAGTCCATTTGATTCAGTATAATATGTTCCCTGCCGCCAAAAGAATGCTAACTGGTGCACTCTGCGAGGCTGACCAAGGAGGAGCACTCTCCATGCAGAGACAGGCTGTACAGCAGTACATTCCATGGTGACTTCAGGGGGAGCCCTCCTCTCTGTTGGCTGCCCACAGTCTTACCGTCTGCCCTGCAGAGCAGCCAGAAGCCGTGCAGGAACAGTGATTGAACTTACAACCTTGGAACCCCTAGGGGGCCGTTCTACTCTGTTCTGGATTGTTTTCAGGAGTTGGAATTGACTAGATGGCAATAGAGACAGAGTATCTAAATAACCTTTACTGCGATATACTGGAATAATTACAGAAAAATAAACACAGAAGATAATGGCAACCAAGTGACCTGTTTTTCAAGATCCCTAGCGTGGTCCAGATTGTGGCCATCATGGATTAAATTGTGCCCCGCTAAAATATGTGTCATTTGGGCTACACCATGCTTCTCGTGGTTTGGCGGTGACCTAATGATGTCATCATTGCCAGGAGGTGGTCAGCAAATCAGTTGCAAGGAGATTCGAGTGGGATGCCACCCTTTGACTCATGTCACCACCCTGACCTGATGTGAGCGGAGTTTTCCTGAGGGGTGGCCTGATCACCTTTTATCTTACAGAAGATAAAAGGAGAGAGATGTGAACAGGGAAAGAGGGATCTTACTACCATCAAAATAGAAGAGCCAGGCACAGAACACAGCCTTTGGACCCGAGGTGACTGTGCTGAGACCCTCCTAGACCCAAGGAAAGATGGATGCTAAAATACACGGACATCTCCAAGGGATGTTGGGCCATGGACATTGAAAGCAGACAAGGATCTCCTTCCAGAACGGACAGTGAAAGAAAGTGTTTCTCTAGAGATAGCAGCTTGAATCTGGGCTTCTAGCTTCCTAACTTGTGAGAGGATGAATTTGTTTTATAGTTGTGTCCACTATTTCTGTTATAGAAGTGCTAGTTAAGAAAGTGACTTTAGCTTTTATTAGCTTTTTATCTATTGGGTTCCCTCTGTCATCCGAGTTATGACTTAGAAATGTATGCTCCTTAATGTCTCGTGTGTGACGGGGAAAGAGGGAGAAAGGCCTCCAGAGGAACAGGGAATTCTTCCTCCCAGCCTTTCGGATTCACATGTACTTGGATTCACGTGTATTCCAGGTCGGATTCACATGTATTCCTGCCATGTCTTTCAGTAATGTACTCAAGATTTCCCATCCATAAGGAGGAGGCCCCACCTAAGGCCACCATTCCGCTAATGAACGTCTGTTGAATAATGAATTAGCACAAACCCTAAGATAGTACAAACCAATTGCACAGGGTTGATGTTAGAACCAAAACTTAACTATCAGGGAGATGAGAGGGTTTTCTTTTTCTTTTGCTTTACGAGCTATGAAGTGGGGGACTTGCCCATCCTCCTGGCATTGATCCCCAAATAAGCGAGCCCACCTTCTACAGCTCCTGCTGAGTACAGTAGGAAGGGGGCAAATCTCCATTGCCATAGTGACAGGAGAGTGTGGGAGGAGGCTGAGGCTCTTGGCTTAGGTTTGAAACCTCTTTCTGCTGTTTGTCTGTTATGTGAACTTAAACTAATCATTGAGTTCTTTGACCCTCAGGTTCTTCTTGTGCAAATGTACTACGTAGTTTATCATAATAAAGAGAAAGACAGGATACAACTGTGCCTGGCTCACTTCTAGTCTTTTGATAGATGATCACTAGCTCTAGTATTCAGTAACCAATCGGTCAGGTTCCCATTTCTTACTGTGACCTTTCTGATTTAGAGACATCTGTGTCTTTGCAGCTCATTCTTCTTTGGGGCCTCCGTGTCATCTTCAGATTTGACCCATCCCATAGCTTAAACAATGAGGGCTTCCACGCTGAAAATAGAGATTTAGCAAAATGTTGCAAATTCCCCCATGAACTAGATTGACACGGTGGCTGCGACCATTTACCCCTGAGAGGACGGGGCCGGATTAGACAGTGCTTTGTTCCATTGTGCGCAAGACCACCATGCGTTAGCGCTGATAGACTGTGCCTGACAGCAACAACGTAGTCAGAGAAGCCATCCCCAGGCCAAGGAGCCCGGTTCTAGTCCACTGGGAAGTTAGGAGGTAACGTGGCTCTTACTTCAGCCTTCTCTGTGTCAACAATATGACAGCATAGAATGGGAAACTGTGCCAGCCTGGGGAGGGAAGCAAGTCTGGGCACTGCCAGTGTAGTAAACAGTTTGATCTCTCTTAATAAGGCCTGCCTGTCTGGGGTGGACCAGAGCCGACACACTCTCCTGGGACGACTATAGCCAGATGCCTTTCAACGGGTTTTGCCATCGATCTTAATAAATACAAGCAGACAAGAACTAGCATGATAAGTCAAAAATGATAATCCTCGGCATTTTTGTCAGTTCGGCAAGTATTTATGGGGCAGGCCCCATGAACTGGCACTCTATTAGGAAACCTTGCCTCTGACCTGGAGCGGCTCAGAGCCTGGGGGAGCAGTGGAGGGTGTGGGCAGATCAGTCCCATAGACGGGGGTGAAGGCACCCTGGTAGCAGAGTGGTCACCAGTTTGGATATGATCACATGGCCAGCAGCTCCTTGGGGGGAGTTACAATCTTGGAAACTCACAGGGCCAATTCTTTTTTTTTTTCCTAAGTCATTTTATTGGGGGCTTGTACAGCTCTTATCACAATCCATACATCCATTCATTGTGTGAAGCACATTTGTTGCCATCATCTACTTGAGCGCTTGGTATCGGCTCCTCCCCCCCTCCCTGTGAACCCTTGATAATTTATAAACTATTATTATTACTTTTCATGTCTTACACTGACTGATGTTACCCTTCACCCACTTTTATGTTGGCTATACCCTAGGGAGGGGGTTATATGTCATCATTGTGATCGGTTCCTCCTCTCACCTCCCACCTTCCCCTTATCCTCCTGGTATTGCTACTCTCATTCTTGGTCCTGAGAGGTTTATCTGTCCTGGATTCCCTGTGTTTCCAGCTCTGATCTGTACCCATGTACATGCTCTGGTCTAGCTGGATTTATAAGGTAGAATTGGGGTCATGATAGTACGAGGGTGGGGGGTGGGTGGAAGAGTCAGGGAGCATTAAAGAACTAGAGGAAAGTTGTATGTTTCATCAGTGCTATACTGCACCCTGACTGGTTCATCTCTTCCTTGTGACCCTTCTGTAAGGGAATGTCCAATTATCTACAGATGGGCTTTGAGTCTCCACTCCACATTCCCTCTCATTCACATTGCTAATGATATTTTGTTCTGGGTCTTTGATGCCTGATACCTGATCCCATTGACATCTCAGGATCACACAGGCTGGTGTGCTTCTTCCATGTGGACTTTGTTATTGCTTCTCAGATAGATGGCGGCTTGAAGACCCCAGACATTATATCTTTTGATAGACGGGCACCAACAGCTTTCTTCACCACATTTGCTTATATACCCATTTTGTCTTCAGTGATCAGGTCAGGAAGCTGAGCATCACGAAATGCCAGGTTATTAGAACAAAGTGTTCTTGCATTGGGGGAGTTCTTGAGTAGAGGCCCAATGTCTATTGCTATCTTAATACTTAACATGTAGATATAAATACATAGAGCTATTACCCTATCATTTATATAAATATATTTACATACGGAATGTACCTGCCTGTATTTAGACCTCTATAAATGTCCATTTGTCTCTTAGTTTTTTCCTCTGTTTTCTTTGACTTTCCTCTTGTCCCACTATCATGTTCTGCCTTCATTCAGGTTTCAGTAATTCCTCTTGGTTATATTGTCCTTGATCAAGCCCCACCAGGCACCCTACGCCGTTCTTGGCATTGATTTTAGATCACCTGTTATTCCCGTTTGCTCCTGTGTGCACTGAGCTGTAGCTTTAGTGCTGTCCTCTGAAGTGCATTCTTCTGGGGAGAGACCAGGATGTATGCGCTGTTGGGATTGGGGCCGGCCCACAGGGCAATTCTGTTGTGTCCTCTAGAGTCACTATGAGTTGCATTGACTCGATGACAGTGAGAAGATGGGTGTAAGGAGAGGCCAGAGTATACAAAGGAAAGAGGGTTCATATCTCCTGGGAGGAAGAGATCAGAAACGTCTTCATAGAGGAAATGACCCAGATATCAGTTCCACAAATATATCTTATCAACTAGCACTGATTTCTGTGCAAGAGGATTTCACAGGCATTATCTCATCGA
The DNA here is from genome assembly GCF_050624435.1 of Tenrec ecaudatus. Lineage (NCBI taxonomy): Eukaryota > Metazoa > Chordata > Mammalia > Afrosoricida > Tenrecidae > Tenrec > Tenrec ecaudatus. Next base: position 28,431,551 of record NC_134537.1, read on the forward strand.
TGCTTCACTAAAACCCTGTGAGGTGGATATTATTATCCCTGCGATCTTCAGCGATCACGTGGCTAATAAGTGTTGGGACCCCGAGACCATTTGGTCACCCAGGGATTGAGGTGGCCTCCCCTCTGTGGTTTGCGTTTCTCATGTGCACAAGCTTCATTCAGCCTCAGAATCACATAAGCTGATGCCTAGATGTCTACTTGTGGAGTTAGGGAGATTCATGCAAATGAAGCCCACAAACAGAAAAGCGAAAATAAACCTCTTTTCCCCACTCGCATTTCCTTCCTTGCTATCTCTCTCAGTTTGTGTCAAGAAAACAGCAACAAAAAAAACCAACTTTACCTCCAGAGATCACTATGCTTCATAATTCCATTGCGATGGCCTTAGGATGGACAAAGAGCCTATTGGGAAGGGAAGGGGGGAGGGTGAGCCAGCGGAGAAAGGATGCTGGGTGGGGGAGAGGGAGGGCAAGGAGGAAGTGAGAGGGGCTGTGTGAATGGAGGGCAGAGGAATGGAGAAGAGGGTGGGAGTGGAGCTGGGACAAGAGCAAATTAAGGAGAATAATACCAGAGGGCCTCCAACAAGGTCCTGAGTTAAATGGAATGAAATGATTATGGAAAATATCCACAAAACTTTTGAGGCCCCCTCCTGCGTGGGAGAGTGAAAAGGAAGCTTCCCAGGGGCGATAAGCGGGGAGAGGCAGACTCATGAAAGGGCATAAAAGGAGAAAGCACACAACTGTGTGCATATGAGGTCTGCATATTCAGTCAACTCTGGTTATTCCTGGCTGGAAGCCTCCTTCGGGAATACTGTGCTGGTCCCTTAAAAATACAGCCTCGGATCTCTGATGTCATGGTTTCTGGGGGGAGGGTCTCAATACAGTTAGCTTCACGCAGATCTCAGGCAGTGAAGTGGCAGGGGCTGGTTTTGAGGAGGGCGAGGTATCGCTAAGGACTTTTCCAGCTCTAACGAACTGGGATTGGGTGGCAAGCCAATCCACCTTCTCTAGGTTTGTTGGAGAGAAAAGAGGCTACTGTATTTCCTTTTCCTTAAGAACATTGCCCTCAAGTTGGTCATTGACTCACAGTGAGCCCTAGCACAAGTTTGGACCATTGTGATCCATGGGGTTTACAAAGTGAATCCAGACCCTTCTGTCTAGTCTGTCTGAGTCTGGAAGCTCTGCTAGAATGGTTCCACACTGCCGTAACACATAAGCCTTTGCTGACAGAGGGGGGTAGTCAGGGTGCTTGAGATGCATTGGTCAGGAATCAAGCGGGCTCTCCCGAGGGGGAGATACCAATTCTACCACTGACCCACCACTGCTCTCTTCTTAAGTATATTTAGACTACACTGAGCTGTTACCCAGAGGCAGAAGCGGTATCGTGATATAAAAGGCCCTTCTCCCATCTAGAAGACTCTCAAGTGATCAGGCCCTAAGTTCTAGAAGCTGTGTCTGTTGCCTTGTGTGTACATGTTCGTTGTACACAGCTCAGGATGCCCTCACACATGAAAACATCAAGGGTGAGAGAAGGTCACCATAATTCTACACTCTAAAGGCAACCGTTATTCTCTAGTATGCTCCTTTCCTATAATTTTTAGCAAACGGAGATCCTAGAATATGTGTGAGGGGGCTTCAAAAAGTTCATGGAGAATGAATTTTTTTTTTAAAAAAAGGAAAATTTCCCACAACCTTTTTGAAGATTCCTCATGAAATTTATACCATATTTCCTAAATTTAATACATTGTATAAGCCACGTATCAGATCAAAATTTTTCCTAAACTTAATTTTAATGGGATCCTGTTCTGAAATACACTAGTAACAAAGATTGTAAAATGCACTTCATATGTCAGGTTTGTACTCCACCCCTTTTTATTTATTTATTTTTGTTCCCCGTATAATCCATCTGCAGAACTCAGTGTCTTTGAGTTCCCTAAGAAAATTTCATTTGTTCTAAAGCAGCAATAAGCAACGCAAACTTAAACCTTTTATTATTATTAATTGGGAGTTAATCCATATAGCATATCATTCTATAGTTCAATCATGTCAAACAGATTGTACAATTGCTATTACATTCAGTTTCCGATTTTCCTTCCTGGACTCCTTGTCAGGATCTCCCTTTAACCTCCACCACTGTGTACCCCACCCCTGCCCCCCAAAACCCTTATTCTACTTGCTATCCTTATAGGTTCATCCATCCTGGATTTAAAATACTGGAAAACAGGTAAAACATATAACACAATGCCAAGAAGGTGACCCCGGTGACATAACACCTCTGAGATAAACCCTAATATGAACAAACAAGAAATACAGAAAATGTTGAAAATCAGATCAGGGCCAATGTGCATCAGAGGAGGGATCAGCTGACAAAGATTTAACTATCCGAGCCAGATTTATGCCTTTGATCTTCTGTATGCATCTCTCCAATGCGCTCTGTTTAGTAACCACTTTCCTCCTGCCCCTCAATTGTGGATAGAGGAAGTTCACTGGAGGCTTACCGTATATACTCGTGTATAAGCCGAGTTTTAAGGCACAAAAAATGTGCTGAAAAACCAGGGTTCGGCTTATACATGGGTCAGTGGCACCCCAGCGAGATGTAACATCTTGCGGGTGATTGCCGGTCCTCGGCTGTTCATTCAAAGCCCCGCTGATACTGCAGAGCTTTGAATGTTTGTTTACTCACATCTAACCAATCAGAGCCATCCTATGACATGGATGGCTCCAATTTGCAGAAGCACCCGTAGTGATTCACTTACACCTTCACTTACACCGGCAGCTGAACTGGTAAGGATGTGTCTGAGGCTGCGCTCTGTCTCTCCCCTCTGGTCTCTGTGTTAATTCACATCCTGCATTTCCCACCCTAGGCTTATACTCGTGTCAAGCAGCTTTTCCGGTTTCCCAGGTAATAATTAGGTACCTTGGCTTATACTCGGGTCGGCTTATATTCGAGAATATACGGTAGTTCCTCTTTAGATCCCACAAATGTATCTTGGGCTCCCATGTCATCCATGGTCTTTTGCAAACCGGATTCTCGCAATTGAGGCTCTGATCCTAAACCCTCCTTCAACGTCGGATTTTATGGGTTACGATGCTTTGGTGACGTGATGGTGTGCTTCCTTCCTCCATGCGGACTTTGCTGACATCTCACTTAGATGGCTGCTTGTTCGGAGACAGTCCTTGAAGACTCTGGACACTATTTTATCTGATAGCTGGGCACCATCTTTTCTGAAGTCATCACAAGGGGACAGAGAAGAATGACTTTACATGGCATATACTGTAGCAAGCACCCACGTCTAATTTATATCATAAGCTTCTGTGTGATTGTAGAGAGTCCTGGTGGCATATTGGATTAGGCACAGGGCTACAAACCAAAAAGACAGCAGTTGGAATCCACCAGCAACTCCAAGGGAGAAGATGAGGCTGTCTGATCCCATAAATGTTTGCGGCCTCCGAAGCCCTCAGCGCAGTTCTACTCTTTTGCAGGGTCGCTGTGCGTCAGAATCAATGGACAGCATTACCGTTTGAGCGATGTGTCTGCAGTAGGTTCCTGGGTGGCGTAAACAGTTGTGCTTAACTACTAACCTCCGTTCAAACTTGCCCAACAGCTTCTTGGGAAAAAAGGTCTAGAGACCTGCTTCTGCATCAATTCCAAGAAATAAACACGACACTCCCTCCCATCTAGTGGATTCTGGTTCTTATAGGGTTCTGAGACCGCCACTCTTTATGGGAAGCGGGCAGCCTCATCTTTCTCCCTTGGAGAGGCTGGTGGGTTTGAACAACTGATCTTGCAGTTATCAGTTCAATGCCTACCCCAGAACACCTCCAGGACTCCTTCCTGTGCAGATGAAAGCACAGGTAAGAATGGACTGGACATCAGTGGGTGTCTGCACTACCAGCAGGACCTTCTCCTTCTTTGCTCTGGTTTTTCTTTTCTTTTGCCTGGATACCAACTTGCTTCATCTTTGTAGACTTCCATTTCAGGAGCAGTTTAGCTCTGCCACAGCACCCAATCTCACACAATTACATAATTCGGGAAATCAGGAACCCAAGAGGTCTCTGACCAACTGGACTCATGTGTCCTCCTTAGAAAGGAGACGTCGTACAGTGCAAGACATAACAAAATAATAATTGTCAAGGGTTTGTGAGAAAGAGGGTGTGGGGAAGGAGGGGAAAATGAGGAGCTGATACTAAGGGCTCAAGTAGAAAGCAAATGTTTTGAAAATGATGATGGCAACTAATGTACAAAAGTGCTTGACACAGAGGATGTATGTATGGATTGTGATAAGAGTTGTACGAGTCCCCAATAAAATGGTTTTTAAAAATATATAAGTTCCCTTAAAAAGTCCTATGTCAAATGAACGTGGGATAAAGAAGCAATCGAGTGACAATCAACTGGCACCTGAATAGGTGTTGTTTGTTGTTTTGTTTTTGTCCGCTGTCGAGCTCCATTGCCATTGATATCAGCCTTTATCGGAGTACCTCTCCCAAACACATAACACCCACCCAGAACAAATGACTTTTCAGCTTCGTTAGACTGGCTTGCTTTGTGTTACAGGGATTGTTGTCCTTGTTGGGTGCCAGTGGGTTTGTTCCGATTCATAGCAACCCAGTGAGCAGCAGAGCAAAGCACCTGCCGAGCCTGCGCCGGCCTCACACCTGTGCCTCTGCTTGAGCCCGTTGCTGCAACCCCTGTTGTCAGTCCAGCTCCTTGAGGCCCCTCCACTTGATCGAGCAGGATGTCTTGCTCCAGGGACTGGTCTCTCCTGACAACACGTCCAAAGTTCGTGAAATGAAGTCCCCCTATCCTAGCCTCCTAGGAGCATTCTGGCGGTATGTTTTCTCAAACAGATCTGTTTGGTTTTTTGGGGGTTTTTTTTTGCAGTCCATGGTCCTTCCCATGGGCGTTGCCAGTACCATAATTCAAACACATCGATGTTTCTGTGATCTAAATACGAAAAACTTGTCTTAAAGCAGAAATGGAAAGCTATTCATGCACTAACAGACCTTGTCAGTGTGAATAAAGAGGAAAAGATTGTATACACCAATTCTAACCAAAGGTGACAGAGATGGTTCGGGGGAATAATTGAGGTAAGGGATCAATTAGGGGAGTCGCCTAAAACCAAGGGCCAGGAGGTGGTATTTTGTCTTGTAGGAAGGCTACAAGCCACTGTAAATAGCAGACATGTCTGTGTAACCTGGGAGCCGGCCCATTGGCCCTGCCTGTGACACAGGTTCAGTAGTGCACATCTTATTTCTGGAAAGCCACAAACAAATTAACATGTGTCCAAAAGGAAGCCACAGAAACCACCTGGATGGGGATACAAGGAATAGCCGAGAGAAGGGGACAGTGACTGGCCGTGCAGCTGGAGAAAGTAGACGGGAGGTGATTGCCCCTCTGTTGAGTTGAATGGGGTCCCCGCCAAATTCCCGTTCTTCCTCAGAATCCTCAGAATGTGACCGTATTTAAAAGTAGGGTTGTTGGGTGGAATAGTTCATGAAGATGGAATCATAATGGAATAGGGTGAGCCCTCCATCCAGTTAAGGGACCCTGGTGTCATAGTGGGTTACACGTTGGGCTACTACCTTCAAGGTCAGCCATTTGAACCCACCAGCTACTGTGCTGGAGGAAAAAGGGCATTCTGTTCCTGTGAAGACTTACAGCCTCCGAAATCCACAGGGGGCAGGTTTACTTATCCTGGACCGCGTCTATAAGTCGAGGAAGGCTGCCATGCATGATGGAGGCAGAGATGGAAGTGATGCAGCTACAAGCCAAGGAATGTGAAGGATTGGGGGAAACACTGGTGTCTAGGAGGGAGGCATGGAACCCGTTTTCCCTCAGAATATTCCAGAAGGAACCACCCTTGACAGCACCTAGACTCCTCCACGAGGAACTAACCTTGGCAGACATCTCCAGAATGGCAAGATTATAAATTTCCGTTGTTTCCAGCCCCCCAGGTTGTGAGAGTGATGGAAGTCCTGGTGTACTGAGATGCCCACTTGCAGCTAGGAAAAGAAGGGCTGGACTTGAAGAATCCTGAGAGGGTCCAAGTTCCAGGAGAGGCAGCGAGTCCCAGAAAATGAAGGGTTTGAAGTGGGAGGTGGAACCCACCTCTGCTGTGCTTTGTGTGTGCACAGGAGAGACCCTGCTCTCCTGGGAGATGGGAAGGTAAAAGAGCAGGTCTGAAAAGGCACTGCAGCCCTGCAGGTGGCTGGGCTCAGAGTGAGGGCTAAACACTGCTGGGGGTGGGGGGTGGGGTAGGGGGCTAGGTGGGGCTGGAGGAGAGTGGGAAGGCTGAAGGGGTTGAGAGGTGCCATTACCCTCTTGTTCCTCCTTAGATGCTGGGGGCTCTTTGGAACGTGAAGAGAATTCTCAGTCTGACCCCATCTCCTCCCAAGTGTCTTCTCCATTATCCCAGAGTTGCAGGAGGATGGACTGGGGCTAGGGTGGAGTGTGACTGAGAGACTGAGCAAATACTAGGAAGCAGAAACAGACATCTCATTGAGTTTGAAATTCAGATAAATGATATTTCCGTATAACTATGTCCCAGATATTACATCCCTCTCCCAGCGTGATGATAAAACTAGTGATGACACAAGGTTTCCCTCTCTAGAAGAAGTGAGAGAAATAGGGCGCTAGAACAGTTTGTGAATCAGCACGTGTGTGTGTGTGTGTGTGTGTGTGTGTGTGTGTGTGTGTGTGAGAGAGAGAGAGAAAGAGAGAATGTCAGTTCTGTTGCTGGTTGTAGACAGATGCTTGAGGACTTAACAAGAAGATAAAAATGATAAAATCCTGATTCCATTGTGGACAGAAAATTAATCATTTAGGCAAACTGTCCATCTTTTCTGGTTTTTAAAAGCACCGCCACCTTTATTTCTCACATAGATCTTTTGTAAGTCTGCCCTTGTACTCTGTGTGTGAGGCTTTCTAGCCCTTTCCAACTGCCCTCTTGTCAGACTGTCACACCTACGGTACACACGTGAATATAAGCTGACACCAGTATAAGCCGAGGTACCTAATTACCTGGGAAACCAGAAAAACTGATTGACTCAAGTATAAGCCTAGGGTGGAAAATGCAGAAGCTATTGGTGAGTTTCAATAATCAAAACAAATGAAAATAAAATTACTAAAAATTGAGACATCGCTGGGGTAATGTATTTTAATATTTATTTTAAATTAAAAACATAAATAAAAGGACAGCAAGTCATTTAACATTAGTAAACCAGCCCATTAAGTGGAAAATAGGTTAAAAACAATAAGGTATCAACAATGATACCTTAAGTGTATTATTCCCTGAGCTCAATCAGCAGCCAAGCTGAAATGTAAAGAGTTAAAATCCTTCAAAACTGGATTCCTCATCATCATCCGTATCCCAATGCAGAGCTTCAGCTGGTGTGAGGTCATCATAGACACTGCCCTCACTGAGATCACCGTCATCACCATCACTGCTGCCATTTTCATACAAAGCACAGTCTTCACTGCCATCCATAGCATTACTAATACTACATTTCTGGAAGGCACGTCACACCATGTCTTCTGGAATGTCTTCCCATGCATCTCGAACCCACTTTGCTATTAACTCTATGTCAGGCTTCAAGAGGTTACCTCCTTTAGTTAGTTGGGCTTGACCAGATGACATCCATTCATGCCACATCCTTCGCACATGGTCTTTAAAAGGCTTATTCAAAGATACACATCATAGGACGGCTCTGATTGGTTAGATGTGAGTAAACAAACATTCAAAGCCCTGCAGTGTCAGCAGGGCTTTGAATGAACAGGGGAAAAACAGCAATCATCCGTGTAACGGGTGCTCGTCCCTTAACTTGTGGGTGGGGGGCAGCAAGGTGTTACACCTTGCTGGGGTACCACTGACCCGTGTATAAGCCGAACCCCAGTTTTTCAGCACATTTTTTGTGCTGAAAAACTCAGCTTATACATGAGTATATACAGTACTTTTTTTTTTTTTTTTTTTGGCAAACCACTGACTGTGCCTGGCCCAGTTTCAAGGCGGATCTTTGATGATCTCCCCTCCTCTGTTCTCAGGAACTCAGAGGGGACTTGGGAGTTTTTTCTCAGAGTCCAGTCGCCCCCAGGCCACGCCCCCATGTCACTATCACACCTTGCAGGTTCGCAGGAGCATGCCGTAGGAAAGGAGTGGTCTGGCCCCTCCTCGACACCCCAGTCATCAGCCAGGCAGAAGATGTTTATGCGGATGCTCTGCTTTGGGCCAGCAGATCTGGAGAGTGAGTCCCCTCCTCACTGCCTCCTCCATGGGGCCAGCTTTATGGTCCCCATGAGAAATGCATCCTCCATTCACCCCGCTGGCCAGCGCCCATGGGGGCCCACTAACGCCTGTGCGTATTGCTATTTGCCTTCTTGGCCACGTGTGATGCTCCTTATGAAGGGTTCTTGTCCTTAAATTGCCCCGTTCCAGCCCAAGGACCCAGATCTCTGCGGCTCGCTGTGTATGAGGTCATATGGGCCGGCCGCCCCTTCCCTGCGTAATGGTGTGGATGGACATCTTCAGCATCTGCCATCAGACGTGGCATTTAGACTCTGCAGAGGGAGCGCAAGTGGTGCAACAGTCAAGTGCTCCCCTGCTAAGGGAAAGCAAAAATGGGACCGTCTGCTTATATCCAGATTCTAAAACCAACTCAAACTCACTGCCCTCGAGCTGATTCTGACTCACAGAGACCCTATAGGACAGGGTAGAACGGCTGTGGGGGCTTCTGAGACTGTATCTCTTTACGGGAGGGAGAGAGCCTTTCTTTCTTTCTCCTGCCGAGAGGCTGGTGGTTTGAAAGCAGCCCGGCGCTTAACCGCTGTGCCAGCAGGCCTGGAAAGGTTATGAGTGGTTCTCCTCTGTCCTAGAGGGTGGCTGTGAGGTGGTTTGACTTGATGGCAGTAGGCTTGTTTGGGGGGTGAGGGGCGGACTTACAGAGGGATGGTAGATTATGTTCCGCATCTTGTGGTAGTACACCTCTGCTGCTTTGGTTTTCCCCGAGTCCCTTTCCCCCTCCCGATTCTGGTCATAACAACCTGCTCTTCCTTATGACCTCCCTCCCTCCTCTGTGTCTCTGTAAGGACCGTCAGTCGCAACATCTCATGCTCTGGCCGAAGAGCTCTGGCGGTGTGATGAATGGTGAAGGCCTTGGTTGTCGGCTGAGAGATTGGTCATCCAAGCACACTAGCCACTCTCTAAAGATCGTATCGGGGACCCTCTGGGCAGATCTGCTCTGTGCTGTGGGGTCTCTATAGATCAAGAGAGTGGGGTTGGTCGGTTTTATGCTCTGGCCACAGAACACTAGCTACCCCAGTGGTTTCTGCTCATCTCCCCATAACAGACAGACTGACAGGGAGAGCACAAGGACTGGCCTGCTGTCCAGGCTTCCCCGGGGAGCATGCTGGAGATCACTAGTTGGGGAATGTACACCTACAACACTGGACAACAGTGCTCACCTCTTCCGCCATCTTGAAGGGGAGTGGAGCCGCAGGGCAGGGGGCACAGGAGGGAGACAGAGGCATCTGATGGCATTATGTGAGTCCCTGTATCCAGTTCTCGGTGGACTTCCACCTTTTGCTTGAGCTGCTCTGAACTGGGTTTATCACATGCAGCGAACAAGTCCTGTCCTATGTCTCCTGTTCTTCCGGAACTTGATAGATGCTTTGAGGGCATCTGCCACACACCAGCTCTCACGTCCTCTCTCCCAATCCTCTCAGCAGCAGGGCCCTCAGCTCGGCCGATCATTCCGACCCGCAAAGTGGGCAGGAGGTCGGTAATAGCTCTGCTGGAATCAAAATGGGAATTTTTCTTTTTATTCTGAAGTCAATAATCATTTTAATTTTTTGAAAATTGTGGCTCACAGATAGGAAAGCCTTTTTACATTATGGCCAAGCACACACATAGCCTATTAGGGTGGACCATATGAAATCGCAACTCTTGGTCTGTGATCATCTAAAAAGTGGCGATTTCACATCTTTTCGTCTCTATCTAAGACATCACAGAAGCACACATGTCCTGAAACAAACTCACCCTTATTAGGCATCAACAAAACCAAACTCACTGTCACCTAGTGGATGCTGACTCATAGCAACCCTATAGGACAGAGTAGAACTGCCCTGTGAGTTTCCGAGACTGTCGGTCTTTATGAGAGTAGAAAGCTTCATCTTTCTCCCACAAAGCATCTTGCAGTTTTGAACTACAGACCTTGCAGATTGCAGCCCAATGCATAACCACTAAGCCACCAGGGCTCCTTTACTAGACATAGAACTCTGCTATTTCTCATCTGCTCTTCTTCATCGCATCGCAATGATGTTTGGCGCGTCATGAGCGGTGAGCTGTGGTGTGACCGTGTTGGAAGTGTGCTTCTCAGGAGCGTGTACCCCACTCTCTTTCACTTCCGTGTGAGCCCCTGGTGGTGAACTTCCACACACAAATATCTTTCGTCCTTGTTTCAGCCAAAGCTCATCTGGCCTGGATCACCTCAAAGCCATCTAAGACACTGTCTCCTTCCTCACATCTGGCTATGGGCCCCCACCAGGATGCTTCTAGCAAATGGGTAGGAGTGAAGGGCCTGCAGGAATCAAAGTAGTGACACTGACTCCTAGCGACCCTATAGGACAGGGTAGAAGTGCTCCGTGGATTTCCGAGACTAGCTGTTTATGGGAGTAGAAAGCCCGTCATTCTCCCTCGGAGCAGCTCGGGGTTTTGAACTGAGGACCTTTCAGATGGCAGCCCAGTGTGTGACCACTATGCCATCAGGGCTCCTCTGAGAAATCCTTAAGGAGATCTTTGAAGATGCTTTTTCACTCCTGTTGAGACTCACACTCTCGGAAGCCCACCAGGGCTGCTATTCCCTGTCCTACACGGCGTATGTAAGAGTTGGAGTTGATGGCAGTGAGTTGTTCTTTCTCTGTACATGTGCCAGGCTCCAGCACACGTAACATGGGTAGCAGCCGGCAAGGCATGGATCGCCACTCCTAATGGGACCTCACTGACTGGTATGTTTGGGGAAATTTAGGTTCCAGTAAGTAAACACAAACACGACAGATGATTGTGTTTGCAGAGTGCATTATGCGGTTGCTTTCGAGCCCATATTGTGCAAACCAGACAATAACCCTAAGAGGTAGGCAGGGAGGGTGCAGGCCTCTATTGTCCTGGGAGCACAGATTGTGGAAGGAAGGAGGGAGAGAAAGAGAGAGGGAGGCAGTAAGTTGTGCGACCAAGGTCTTGAGCTATGATATGTATGAACCCAGCCAGGATTCGAACCCAAGCCTTCAGCGTGCTCATTCCTGTCCTTTCGCTGTGTAGGTTGTTCCCATGGCAACCCGGTGCACTGCGCAAACACAGTAGTGAGCAGAAGAGAGAGAGAGGGAGAGGCAGGAGGGAGAGAGGCAGGTGCCAATTCCCCCAAGCCTGTCCCGTGCCTCCCAAGTGCCTCTTGGTGTTCAGCAGTGAATCCAGTGGCCTCTCCCTCCTGTCTCTGGGGCTGACCTCATGGTTCTATTGTCCTGAGAGCCCACAATCCCTCACAATGGACTGAAAAGTCAGATCTTGTGGATGGGCGCTTCCCCAGGGCCTGGCAGGACAGAATGAGGGAGGCGACTGAGGCCGCTCCTGGTGGTAGTCCTGCCTCATTGTCCCTGTGGGTGTGGCACTCAGCCTTTCAGAATGCAAGTCACGGGGGGCAGCTCTGTGTCTTCACTTCCCTTGGGGAGAGGCGGCACCCTAGAACATTCCTCTAAGGCGGTTGGAAAGAATATTGATCAAAGCCACCAAGCGTTGGACTCTGAAGCAGATCATGTTCAGTGTCTTATGTTTGGTTCTTGTCATCTTTCTACTGAATGAGTCTGATCAAAACCATTTACAGAAGAAGATGTAGCCTGGCAGGTGTCACACCAAACCAAACCAAACTCACGGCCATCGAGTCGATGCCGACTCATAACGGAGCCATAGGACAGAGTGGAACTTCCCCTCTGGGTTTCCGAGACTGCCTCTGTTTACCGGAGTGGAAAGCCCCTTCTTTCTCCCATAGGGCCCTGGTGCTGTTGAACTGCCACCTTGAAGACTGCCACCCAACTGTTAGCCGCTGTGCCACCAGGGCTCCTTGGTGTCACACAGGTGATAAGAAGTAGAGCCTGGCAGAGGGACAGAGGACACCAGGTCCTGCCTCTGTCTGGAGCCTTTTCTACCACACCGTATTGCTGTGGGGACTTACAGCATCTGCATATCAAAGGCACATTTTGGTGGAAGTATGCTCATCGCTGACTTGTTGCTATGGAGGAACAAGGTCACCTGTCCCCACACAGTGTGCGGTGGACAAACAATGGTACAGGTGAGCGCTGGCTGCTAAAATGCCGACCGAGCAACTGACTGGTCCACGGCCGTTCTAGTGTCTTTATCGGAATCCCTGACTGGTGCAAACGGTTAAGACACTCAACTAGTAACCCCAGAAGTTGGAGGCTCAAATCCTCCCAGAGATGCTCTGAATTATCTGATCTGTTTCCAAAAGATCCGCCCCTGAACACCCCGAGGACAGTGGACAGACGAAGGACACATGCTTGATCTGACAGGGCTTGGGAGGGTGACTGGGCTTGAAGGAGGCTGACTGCCGATTGGACATCTACTCTTGATGCCAGATTCTGTGAACTGGCCACACTTTGCTACCCTCCCGTCTGCTGTCACCGCTAGCCCTGCCCGGAGCATAGCCAATTCATCATTCACTGAAGATACCGAGTCCCTGCCCAGAATTTCTGACACTCGTCTCCCATCTATTTCTGCGGGGAAATAGCCATCCTAGCTCATTTCACAAACACCTCTGGTGTGCTAGACACTGTGCTGGGTGACTGACGTACGCGATCCCATTTCCTCCCGATCACGACTTCATTATATCTGTTATATAGATGAGGAAACGGATGATCAGAGACATGTCAACCAATTATCCATGCTAACCCTACTAGTAACTAAGTGAGCTCGTTGTTAAGCTCCGCTCTGTTGAGTTTCAAATCCATGTTCTCTCCACTCCAATCCACTGTCTGGCAGTCTGGTGGACAAGGAATCTCCTGGCGCTCCCTAACTGCAGGGTCTTTCAAAATGCCACCCTGGTCTACCTCTCCAACTGCCTCACTTAGTGTCTGTGTTCCAGCAACACCCAACTGCAGCTTGGCCGCTGCAGAGAAACCACTGTTTCTCACCTTCTGCCTTTTTCTCATATTATACCCTTTGCCCAAAATGTACCAGGATCTGTTCTTGCCTACACATTCCATCATAGCCACTTCAACTTACTCACTTTATTTTTGGAAACTTTTTATTGTGAAGTAGGTGAATTTTCCAGAGCAGATCATGTTTTCCCATTCAACATTCATCCACAGTCTGATTCTCTCACTCACGGCCATCCATTCAATGCCCTGTCCTTGTCCCACTTCCTCCCTGTTTCCTGTTTCCAGTCCTTCTTCTTTCCTAACCCTCAGAGCTGTGTCCATGGGAAAATGCTGCCCATTGGCTCTTGAATGTCTGATTATGTTAACCCGGAGGTGAGATCAATTGCAGGCATGAAACCAGAGTCCCCGGGTCCCACGAGTCTCTATTCCACCAGTAAGCCTGATCTCTTACATGATCTTGAATTCTGTTCTACATTTTCCTTGAGCATCAAGGCCCTCACATTGTCCGGCTGCTGCCTTCCCCTCTGAGCTTCCCTGTGCTTTACTCTCCCCTGACTAAGCTCAATCCATGCAGCCCTTCTTTCTGTTCCTAAAATGTGCCGAGCTGCCTCTGTGCGTTTGCTCTTGTGGTCTCTCATCCTGAAATACCAGGAATTCTCACGTGCGATGGCCACCAAGGTATAGAAGACAGAGTTCTAGCCCTTAAGAAATCTACAGTCTAGTGATGGACTAGAGGCGGACTCACAAGTAGTTAATCAGAATGCAATCTATAAAATTCAGTGACAGAACTGTCTAAAGATGGCAGAAATACAAAGAAATTATTTGATCTCTCTCTGTGCGTGTGTGTGTGTGTGTGTGTGTGTGTGTGAATGAGAATCAGGAAAGACTTATTTATGGATGAATGATCCTAAGTCTAAAATTGTAAGCAAGAAACAAGGGCCATGTTTGCAAATAACAAAACAAAACCCTCAGAAGGTAGGACGAGGAAGAGACAAAAAAGGCAAATAGAAGCCAGGAATGCAGGGGGGAAGTGGACAAGGTGTTGTCTGGAACATTTGTTCGGAACAAATGATGGAGGCAGGTAGAACAGCGGTACGAGCTCTGAAAAGGATAAGACTGAAAGGTTCTGGATAGAGTGGGAAAATGTGGAACAGAATGCACGATCATACAAGAGATCAGGCTTCTTGGTGGAAGAGACACTAATGGGATCCCAAGACTCTGGTTTCGTGCCTGGAATTGCGCTCACCTCCGTGTTAACATAATCAGCCTTTTAAGAGCCAAAGGGCAACATTTCCCCACGGACACAGCTCTGAGGGCTGGGAAAGAAGGAACAGAAACAGGAAACCTAGGGAGGAAGTGGGACACGGAGAGAGCATTACTGGATGGCAGTGGGTGAGGAGAATCAGAATGTGGATGGATGTTGAATGTGAAACTATGGTCTGCTCTGGAAACCTCACCTAATTCAAAATAAAAAGTTAAAGAAATAAAATAAGTAAGTTGAAGTGGAAAAGATAGAGCATGTAGGCAAGGACAGATCGTAGTGCATGTTTAGGCAAAGGCTGTGAGGTATATAAATGAGAACCAGTGGTTTCGATGAAGTGGCCAGGCTGCCAGTTTGATGGTACTAGAGCCCAGAACACTAAGAGATGCCAGTGGAGAGGTAGACCAGGGTTGCATTGTGAGAGACCCTAACTCTTATTCAACCAAATAACTTACTGTCCTCGCCAGGATGCTTTGCGAGTGAGGGGACTCTATCAAACTGAGGCACAACAGGATAGGAATAAATCAGAACTTTCCTGGGGCTAGTGGGATGCGTGGTCACTCATACCTGGAGTCTGTCTTAAGAACGTTCAGCCTTGACCTGTGCACAGTGGAGAGCAGTGGACATGCTTTCCACAAGGGTTGGGAAGTAGGACAAAATTAGGCTTAGCTTTAAAAATATATATATATATATATTTTAATTTGATTTAGATGACACTATGCACCACAAAATGGAGAACAATTTCTAAGTAAGGCATTTAATGACAATGGCTTACTGTGGCCGTAAGCTCCATCAAGTCAGCTCCAACTCAGAATGAGCCTGCAGACATCAGAATGAATCACGGCAGGCCTCCACCCTCCGCACAATGGTAGCTGGGTTTGACCCCATTACTACAATCACTGCCGAGTCATCTCATTGACAGTCTTCCTCTTTTTCACTGGCCGTTTTCTTTACCAAGCCTACTGGCCTCCCGGAGACTTGTCTCTCCTGATAACACGTCTAAAGTACTTAAGCTGTCCTCTCTTCCTCCTCGCTTCTAAGGAGCATTCTGGCTCTACTTCTTCCAAGACAGATTTGTTTGTTCTTCTAGCAGTCCATGCTCCTTTCAATACTCTTCTACACCCACCAGTCATTCAAATGCATTATATCTTCCCCAGTCTTCCACAGCAAAATTTTACTTGCATATGCTATTAATGAGATTGCTTAGTAGGTTCTGCATTCTGTCTAGTCACCTTCCTTTGGGATAGACCAAAAATACGGATCCCATCTAATCAGTCGGCAAGGGAGCTAGCTTCCAAAGTGCTTGACACAGACTAGTGAATGCTTTCAGTAATGCATTTATCTGTTGACACATTTGATGTCTTGATAATGACTAGTGACTGAAATTCAAAATTTGAAATAAAAAAGGACGGGTCAGTAGTTGGAAAATATGGCCCGGTGATAGAAATTATGCTGGGGTTTACATAATAGAAATTTTCAAGAGCAACTATTTCTTCGTTGTGCATACCTTTTTTCAACTACAGAAATAGTAACTCTACACAGGAATCTCACCAGATAAAATACACAAGGAATCAAATGGATTGCCTTGGTGGGAAGCGGTAACAAAGAAGCTCAGTGTCATCAGCGAACACAAGGTCAGGCATTGAATGTGGGAGAAACTATAATTGCTCATGAGCAAATGCAGGTTGAAGCTGAAGGACATCCAAAGAAGTCTGTGGGAGTCAAAATGTGCCCTTGAGCACATGGGAGGGTAGAGACTAAAGAGTGGACTTTGGGGTGACCGGTGAATGTGTGGGGAGGGAGCGTTCAAGCTGATTGTGATGATGTGTATATATACATAATTCTTTTTAGAAGGTGTAACCGTGGAAGCGTATGAGATGTGAATAATATAGTAAGAAAACTACTAAAAAGAGAGAAAGAAACCACACTTGACGTATGGTTGCAGTGGGTGAAAGAGGAAGAGTTTTTGCTTCGGGGGCATTGAGGTCATTTTAGTAGTGGTGGGATAACAATAATGGTCATACCACACGCAGAGGATGCTCCATGGCACTGCATTCTACACAGGTATGTTTCATTGTGTATATTTTTGCTGAAACTGAAAAAAAGTTACATGAGTAATAATGAGTGTGTGGGGGGTTGTTGTACACCTCTTCTTGATAAGGTTGAATGATTGAATTGTAGGATATGTGAATGAAGTGCCAATAAAACTGTTTCAAGAAAAAGAGCTGATCACAAGAACACGTTTGATGTATTGAACACTCGCAACCGAGATCGGAATAGTTGTGGAATGACATCAAGAACATCATACGAGAATAAAAGAAATGGTCATTAAAAACACAGGAAAGAAAGAAAAGGCAAGGGGGATGTCAGAAGAGACTCTGAACTGTTCTCTTTAAAATGTTTGTGCTGTTGCGAGGGGCTGATGAGTTCCTTCTGTCTCACAGGGACCCCACGACCAACCGGACAGAACACTGCCCGGGCCTGGGCCATCCTCACAAAGGTTGGTACGTCGAGGCCAGTGTGGCAGCCACTGCTTTAATCTATCGAGTGGAGGGCTTTCTTCTTTTTCACGGCCCTTCTGCTGTTCCAAGCATGATGTCTTTATCCAGGGACAGGTCCCTTGATAAGATGTCCAAAGTACGTGGGATGACGTCTTGTGACCTGTGCTTCTGAGGGGCTCTTAGCTTACCACTTCCAAGACAGATGTTTGTTTTTCCAGCGGTGCATCATACTTTCCATATTCCCCCTAGCACCGTAGTTCAAATGCACTGATTTTTCCAGAATTCACTGTCCATGTTTCACATACACATGAGGCCGTTGAAAACACTATGGCTTGAGCCAGGTGCATCTTAATCCTCCACGGAACACCCCTGTGGGTAAAGTGTTGGCTCTAAAGCCTTGCTTAGCAGATTTCCCAACTGCTGCTTCCATGAGCATTGACTGTGGAATCAAGCAAAATGAAATTCTGGACAACTTCCATCTTGTTTCTGTTTGCCATGATGTTATCTATTGGTCCAGGTGTGAAGATTTCCATTTTCTTTATATTGAGTTGCAATCCATACCGAAGACTTTCGTCCTTGATGCTCATCCAACTTGCTTTCAGCGAGCAAGGTTGTCCCCCGTAGAGCTAAAGCTGTTAATAAGCCTACTTCCAATTGTGACGCTATGTTCTTCCTCACGTAGCCCAGTTGCTTGGATTATTGGTGCGGTATATGCACAAACCAAACTCATAGCCACCCCAAAGGACAGGGTAGAACTGCCCTTGTGGATTTCTAAGACTGTAACTCTGTTACAGGAGTAGAAAACGCGGCTTTTTCTGAGGACTGTTGGCAGTTTTGAACTGCTGACCTTAAGGTTAGCAGCTCAAGGTGTAACCACGACACCACCAGGGCTCCAACAGAGAATAATTATAGTGCAACCATATAACCCTGATGCTCACCTTTCCAGGATTGAAATCAGGCAATATTCCCTTGTTCTGTTTGGATCACTGCCTCTTTGTCCATGCATAGGTTCTGCATGAGCACAATGAAGTGTTTAGAATTCCTATTCTCCTTAATATTATGTATAGTTTATTGTGATCCACATGGTTGACTGCCTTTGAAGAGTCAACAAAACACAAAGAAGCATCTGTCTGGTATTCTCTCAACTGTCAGCCAACGTCCATCTGACAGGCGCAAGGAGATCCCTCTTGCCATGTCTTCTCCTGAATCTGGCTAAATTTCAGGTAGCTCCCTGCTGATATACTGCTACTACCCCTGTTGAATGATCTCCAGCAAAATTCTACTTGCATGTGATATTAATGATATTGTTAGATAACTTCTGCCCTCTAATAGGTCATCTTTCTTTGGAATGGATACAAATATGGATCTCTTCCAATTGATTGGCTAGATAGTTGTTTTCCAAATTTGTTGACATGGACTAGTGAGTGCTTCCAGTACTTCATCAGCTTGTGAAACATTCCATTGATTTCTGGAACTTTAATTTGTTTGCCAGTGCCTTCAGCACAAGAGAAAAATGGAATGGGGTGGGAATGGTGGGGGGACAATAATGAGACAACAAAGGAAATTTATCAGGGAATGAAAGAAAATGGATTAGGGTTTTATAACTGATTGAGGGTGGACTCGGAAGAATAAATCATGCCCCTCATAATCCTAACTGGGGGCCGGGTAGATGGCACTGCTACCCCCTGACATATAGTGCAGGTTTGGAGGCATATATTGAGCTGAGCTTTAGGCAAGAGGAGATGTCCAGTAGCCTGTTCATTGCACCTGAATCCTGGGAAGAAGGACTTGGAGACTGCCTGGAGGAAACTGAGAAAGTTGAGGACATTTGGCCCAAAGTATGCTCAGGGAGAGCACTGGTGGGCTAACATAGTTTCCCATGCTCCTCTTGGTGATTTCCTTTCAAATAGAAACTGTATTTCAATATGAGAATACTTAATTAACACTCTGAGAACTTGTGAAAATAATTAAGAAAAATTATGACTTCCCCTATAAAAACCTGCCTCGGGTCTCCCAAATTCTTAATTATGTTATTATTTTCCATACACCTAATTTATTTCTGTTAGCAATATGTGGTATAGAATCCTGCTGGGACAGTGAGTGAAGCACTGGGCTACTAATCGAAAGGTCAGTGGTTCGAATTCACCAACAGACCCTCAAATGAAAGATGTGGCAGTCTGTTTCCATAGAGATGGACAGCCTTGGGGACTCCATGGGGCAGCTTGCCAGTGTCCTATCGGATCACTGTTATTCAGAATCAACTCACAGGTAGTGCGTTGGTTTTGTTGGATTATAGGTGGTGTAGTTTATACATGGCTCATACTTCTCGCTTGTTAAGGTCAGCATTTTCACTCACCATCCTCCCCTGGAGCGTGGCATTGCTGGAGACTGGCAGCAATGATTGAACAGCTGGGAATGGATATGGGTTATGCTTCTTTCCTAATTTATTTTGAATGTATGCAGAACAAACCTCTCCCACCCCTAGCTCTCATCCACGAAGATTCTGCCTTTGTTTTAGGAACCGCTGTCATCCATTTTTATATGGTCTTCGCATGTATGAGCACATACAAATATACACAATTAACCCTTGAACAAAGCAGGGACTAGAAGTACTGACTTCCTGTACAGTCACACTCCCCCATATGCCTTTGAGCAACACAGTTTTAAATATGAAGACCAGTTAGACCCAGCAGCTGGCGGTGGGATGGAGAGGCATCTTGGGTTAAAGCATCCGAATAAGGGTGGGTTTCAAAGCCACAACTGGGAAAGGTTAGATAGCCTGGTCAACCCCCCTCGCTAAAGGGCAAGGTCTCACCTAAGGCATGGCTGAGCAAGGGGAGCAAAGCAATGAAGTCCCCGGGGAATGCCAAAAATAGACTCTGGGGCCAGGGCGTGGCACCCCATCAGACTGGACTAGACAACACTCCTAAAGGTCAACAAACAGACCTGGAACTATTTAAACTAGGAGACAATGGGCATTTATGGAGGTCTAAATATGGGCATGCACATATGTAAATATATCTACATATAACGATATGGAAATAGATCTATATACATATATTTATATGTTAAGTATTAAGGTAGCAGATGGACATTGGGCGTCTACTCAAGTACTCCCTCAATTCAAGAACATTTTGTTCTAATAACCTGGCATTCCATGATACTCAGCTTCCTGGCCAGATTGCTGAAGACAAAGCTGGTATACAAGCAAATGTGGTGAAGAAAGCTGATGGTGCCTGGCTATCAAAAGATATAGTGGCTGGGGTCTTAATTCTTGAAGATAAACAAAGGGCCATCCAGCTGAGCAGCAACAAAATCCACATGGAAGAAGCACACTAGCCTGTGTGATTGTGAGGTGTCAGTGGGATCTGGCATGAGGTATCAAAGACCAAAAACAAAAAATCATATCAATGTGAATGATGGGGAGCGCAGAATGGAGACCCAAAGCCCATTGTAGACTATTAGACATTCCCTTACAGAAAGGTAACAAGGAAGAGACGAGCCAGTCAGGATGCAGCATAGCACTGGTGAAGCATACAACTTTCCTCTAGTTCTTTAATGTTCCCCTCCCCACTCTTACGACCCCAATTCTACCTTAAAATCTGCTAGACCAGAGCATGTACACAGGTACAGATCAGAGCTGGAAACACAGGGAATCCAGCAGATAAACCCCTCAGGACCAATAATGAGAGTGGCAGTACCAGGAGGGGAAGGGGAAGGTGGGAGGAGAGAGGGGGAACCAATCACAATGATCTACAAATAACCCCCTCCCTGGGGGACGGAAAACAGAAAAGTGGGTGAAAGGTGACATCAAACCGTGTAAGACATGAAAAAAAAATTTTTTTTAATTATCAAGGGTTCATGAGGGAGGGAGGGAGGGTGGGGGAAAGAGGGAAAGAAATGCGCCAATACCAAGGGCTCAGGTAGAGAGTAAATGTTTTGAGAATGATGATGGCAACTAATATGTTGACACAATGGATGTATTTATGAATTGTGATAAGAGCTGTATGAGCCCCCAATAAAATTATTTTTTTTTAAAAGGCATGACTGGGAGGCAGGGAGGGAGGCGGGGGCTAGTGTTTTCCAAAGGAAAGTGGCCCCTGCTGATAAGCACGCTGTTTCCCCAGGATTGTGCAGTGGTAGGTGGGGTCAAGAGAAATGCATTTATTCCCGAGCACCTCCCGGGCTACAGAGCCCCCTCCAACTGTCTTATTTCACCAACAGCAGATGACTGGGTCTTCCCCCAGTCAAACAAGGTGATCTGCTGAGAATAGCATGGGTCTTTTTAGATGCAATTGTGTTTCTATATATTAAGCATATGCCTGGCTGTTATTCCCTGGAACAGGAACAGTGATTATCTGTGGGTGGTGGTGTTGGGGATTGATTTTCACTCTCGTTACAAGGTATGCTCATTATCCAGAGCTAAAAAGATAAGAAAAAAGCCACGTCCATTTTGGCATGAAAAAGTAAACTGCCTAGAGAGCCTAAGAAATTGATTTCCTCGTTTTTTTTATTGAGCATGTATTATTTTTATTTTTTTTAATATTTTTTAACATTTTATTAGGGGCTCATACAGCTCTTATGATTTCCTCTTTGACCAACACACTCCGCATTCTGAGTACTCTGATCTGTAGTACCCTACACACCATGAGAGAGATTGCATTCACAGAAATAGCTGATCCAATCAGCTTTCAACTAGAAAATGGGCAGCTAGACTTACTGGTCTCACTAGCCCTGGTTAGTAGTACGACTTGGTAATAAGAAATCAGGTGTCTCCAGGGTGTGGACCCTTATCTTGCCTGATGACACGCCCTACACCTCCCCTTGAACTTCATCTCTGTCTAGGTCTTGGCTCTTGACCTGGCTATAAACCCTGTTCATGGCGATCCATCTCGAAACCAAAGTGGCTCTTTCTGGAGTTTAAAAGCACATGACTTCCTGGGTGAGATAGTTAAGGTTTATTGTCCCAACCTGGCCAATAAGCACATGTGGGGTTAATTGAAGGGTAGAGGGATAAATGACTTGGGGAGCCTTGTCTTTTAGTTCTCAGGTCTCTTGCTTTCTGATGGTCAGACCAGGGTACAGCTGCCTTAGTTCCCCGCTTCAGCTGGCAAGGCTCACTTCCTGCAAGACATCCCTGAGGAGAAGCCACATGGATCTACCCCAATGTAGACCTGGATGCTGGAACAGCCGTGTAGAGACCCCTGCCAGTGCTGATATGCTTACACATTCACTGATTCGGCTTTCCTCCTACAGTCAGCATCCTTGTGTGTGTTTTGTGAGATGGGGGAGGACTTTGTACATTGGTGTTGGATGTATGGGCTAATCATGGACTTATGGACTTGGACAGCACTGGGTTGGGATGTTTTCTTGATGCATACGTAACCTTTATATAAAACTCTCTCATATACATCTGAGTTTCTGTAAATTTGTTTCTCTAGTTGACCCAGACTGACACATTGGGTCTGCCTCTGGGATCCCCAGGTGGCCTGGCCGTGCAATGGTTAGCTCGGAGGGAGAAATGGCCTGGAGGTCTGCTCCCATAAAGATTATGCCCTAGGAAACCCTTGGGGATCACTCTGCCCACACGGTCACTGTGAGTCCACCATTAGATGGCCACAAGCTCTTTTGTTGTGATCCCAGATCAGACAGCATTTCACCCGCTTTTAATTCTTAGGTTAACAAGGATTCTTTAGGCTAGCAACTAATGAATGACTCCTCCTAACATGTGACCTGGATACAGACTCGTTATTTGGCTAAAAATTGCTCTGTCCCGACGTGTGTGAAGTCTGGGGGGCGGGGCAGCACTGTGTTCCCCACTGCCAAGTGCTTGGCGGAGTCTGGGAGATGCAGGGCTGCAGGAGGCTGGGCCTGTGAGCAAGAAGCTGGAGGGAGCAGCGCTGGGCTGTCGCTGGCAAACACAGCGCCATAAAAACAGTGAGAAGGACCAGGAGCCTCTGCCCTATGCCAGGAGATTACTCTGTGAAAAAGCAAAAGGTTGGCTGCCTGCCAACGCCCCGGCTTCCCAAATAGAGCCTGAGTCCTGGAGGGAGAGGGGAACCAGCTAAAAATAGCTGTGACGTCTCAGTGTTGATTCCCCCCCCCTTTTTTTTTTTCATCAAGTTCACCTAAAATAGCCTGGTCATAGATTTTTGCCCTTTAAGTGGAAAAGAAAAACAGTCAAAGAGGTCAAGAGCTAAAGTTAAACCTCTAAGAAGGCTGAAGTTTCTGCCCAAATAGACAAGGTGTCATCCGGGGTGGTAGCTGGGTCTCCTCCCATGAGACCACAGTTTCCCTGGAGCAGAGGGGAAAGGCTTGGGGTTTGTTGTTGTTGTTGTTTAGGGAGCAGCACAGCTCCTCCAGCTCTGGATATGTGGAGTCAAATAAAAGACAAATCTAGACTTGGGGAGTCCCCTGCTATCAAGCTGCTTCCAGATCCAGACTTGGGGGTCCCCTGCTGTCAAGCTGCTTCCAGCTCCCAGTGACCCTCCAGGAGAGAACTGCACTGCTCTATGGGCTCCCTGGGGCTGCTCATCTTCACGGGAACACAGAGCCTCATCTCCGCCCTTTGGGCCAGCTGGTGGGTCCAAACCACCAAAATTTGGTCAGCAACCCAATGTTGAACCCAATATGTCACCGGGATGCCTTTGATGTAGAAGGGAGAATTTATTCCCAAGGAAACTTGCAAGAGGAGGGCAGGGACCGCTGCAAAAGCACAAAAGAAACTTCTGTAACAAGGGAGAACCTTTGCCATAGCATCTTAAGAGGGGTTTCTCCTTTGCGGTGAGGAATAAACAAAGGGGCTTTTGTGAGAAGGGAGAACCCTTGACCATAAACTCTTAAGAGGGGGTTTTCTTTTGCAGTGAGGATTAAGCAAAGCGAGAGAGAACCCGTGTTTGGGGGATGGAGTAGGATGAAAGAGGCATGATCAGGTGGTGGATTAGAGGGATCAGCCTATTTGGGGGGGAGGGACCTTAGGAAGAGGGGCAGTGCCCTGGTTCAGACTGAGATTAGACCAAGACTCAGGGGTGTAGGAGAGGACTAGATGCTTAACCAAATATTGGTCAAGTCAAGCATTTTGTTCCAATTGATCCGTAAGAACAAAACAGTCTAGCTAATCATTTATGAGGCGAAGAATGGGAATCTGGCTTTGCCACAGGAAAAACAAGGGCTTCCATGAGTCATATCTAAGTCATATGAGGAAGGCTTTTTCTTGGCAATAAGCATTTCCTGGAACACGAAAGGGTGGGGGGGACTTCTTAATCTTTGCTGCTTTCCAGGAGCACGGAGCTCAGTGTGGTCCAGCAGCATCTCTGGGGAGGCTGGACAGGCGTCCAAGGTGTTAGTGGGTAGATTGACCCCCCCAACTTGGGAGAATGAGCAAAACACTGAGTTCCAGCTCCGAGGGCCTCAGCAAAGAATTAGTGCCTTCAACTGGTCACTGAAAGGTCTGAGGTTTGAGTCTACCCAGAGGTGCCTAAGAAGAACAACCTGACCATCTACTTCTTAAAAATCAGCCATCGAAAACCCTATGAAGCAGCATTGTACTCTGACATGAAGGAGGTTGCGGGAGTCAGAATCGATTGCCTGGGTTGCCTATCAGACTGGCTTTGCTGTGTTTGGGAAGCAGAAACCAGGACCGCTCATTCATTCGACTGGAAATCCCAGCAGGTCAGGGTCAGGGTTCCCCATTGCCAGGAGGAGAAAATGCCTTCCGACAGGGAAGTGGAGTCCGCCGGAGCTAAGGCTGCAGGACTGAGGGCAGTGGTAGGATTCTCATATTCTGGGCCGGAGATCCGGTTTGATTCCTGGCCAGAGCAGGCCCTACCTACCTGTCTGCCGTGAAAGCTTGCATGCTGTGCTCTGATGCTCAGCAGGTTTCCAGGGAGCTTCCAGACCAAGATGAACTCGGAAGGAAGGCCTGGGATATATGCCTCAAGCCCAGCCAATGAAGATGCTGTGACTCTCCACCGGCTGACCATGGGGCTGGAGGGCTAGGTAACATTTCAATCCATTGCACAGGGCTCACTGCGAGTGGGGCTGACAACACCCACAGGGCAAGTGAAGTGGAGGGAGTTCCCCACCCCATCTCAGGCACACCTAACTGCTTAATGACTTAGGAAGTTATCTTGGAAGGATTTCAAGTCCTCCATCTTTGCTGGGGTTGGACCGCTTGTTCCCACTTGCCTGCCTTCTCTGACCTCCGTGCGCAGCCTAGCTCAGACCCTTCCTGAAGTGCTCGGTGAGGCAGACCTACTAGTTAGGGGCCTCCTCTGAGTCAGGGCTCAGGCAGGGCAAGAGTGAGAAGGCAGCCAGGCTATCACTTGAGATAAAAATGACCATCACATCAATTCCAGGCAGCATAGTTGCAATCCTTTGAATACCAATAGTGGTTATGTGTTGGGCTGGTAACCTCAAGGTCAGTGGTTCAAAACCACAAGCCACCCAGAGGGAGAAAGGCATGTCTACTGTCATAAGGAGGCACAGTGTCAGACATCCACAGGGGCAGCTCTACCTTGTCCTATGGCGTCGCTGTGAGTCAGCCTCAACTCAAAGTCACTGAGGGTTTTGAGTACCAACCAGACCCACTGCCAATCCCCATCATCGTGGCCCTAAAAGATGGAGAAGTGCCCCTGTGGGCTTCCACAGCTGTGAGTCTTTACAGGAGCACCCGGACACATCTTTCTCTCCCAGAGGGACTGGTGGACTCAACGTGCTGGCTTTGGGGTTAAGGGTTGAGCGCTGACACCCAGTGTGTTGAACCTTGTAACAATCGCCACCATCTATTTGATGTCAAAGTTGATGCCTCCAAAGGTTTACTCACTCAGTGAGCAAATAATGCCACTATGATTTTCTCCCTGAATAAACCGAGGCACAAAGAGGCTGGCCCAAATGAGTAGCTATCCAGCTAGCACGTTTGAGGATGAAGAGTCAGTTCCCAGTCCCTGTCTTCCACTCCAGTGCTCTCTCATTTTAATGGGGGCGCAGATGGCAGGGCATGGAATTTAGCATGTGACTTGCCTGGTGTGACCGCAGACAAGGATCCAACCCCTCTGAGAGCGTCATCATTGGGCACACCTCACACGGTGGTCGGAATTGCACCAGAGAATACAAGGCAGCCTTCAGCACCGTGGTTGGTATACACTATCAACATTCAAAACTGTTAGCAGCTTGATTCCTGTTACTTTCATAAGGATTTTGGCCCAGGATGGTGTCAATCTGGCAGGCGCGGAAGCCCGGTTTTGCCAAAACCCTGAAACTGAATTTGCCTCCAACCAAGTTTGATATTTAGACTCGGAAGGCAGGTGGATACTTTATAAGGTGACCTCTTTCTCCCTGCCATTCCCGGGCTCTGCCCCCCAACCAGGAAAGGTCTGAGTCAGAATCCAAAGGTGGATACCCCCAGTCTGAGTAGTCTGATCAACCAACCTGACAGATTTGGTAAGCTCACCTTTCACACAATCACACCTGCAATCACACCTTCAGGCCGCAGGGGTTTTTGAGTCCTGGTGGCACTGTGGGTTGAGTATTGGACTGGTAATGGCAAGGTTAGTGGTTCAAACCCACCAGCTTCTCTGAGGGAGAAAAATGAGGCTGTCTGCCTATTAAGATTTACCGTGTCAGAACCTTATTCAGGGTTGCTATGAGTCAGAATTCCACCACTTCTCTGTCAGTGTGTCATCCTGTGGGGGGTTGTGTGTTGCTGTGATGCTGGAAGCCATGTCACTGGTATTACAAAAGCCAGCAGTGTCACCCAAGGTGAACAGGTTTCAGTGGAGCTTCCAGACTAAGAACAGACAACCAAGAAGGTCTCAGTTCCCCACTTCAGAGGAAGGAGCTACTGAAACCCTTATGCATGGCTTAAAAGCATTGTCAGCTACTGAAGGCCTAAGGAATGGAGGCAGAGTGTTGTTGGATGTACTGTTGGCGATGGGCCACTTGGGTCGGGGAGCCCTCGAAATGTGACTGAGGAGGAGCTGATTTTTCGGAGCTCAGTTGACCATGGTGATGTGAGTTGATTAAAGCCTGTAGGAGTAGAGCCTTCAGAATCTTCATTTGCTGATGGGACATGACTCATGGCAGCACCGATGAAACATACAACTTTCCTCTAGTTCTTTAATGCTCCCCAACCCCCACTATCATGATCCCAATTCTACTTTACAAATCTGGCTAAACCAGAGGATGTACACTGGTACAGATGAGAGCTGGAAACAGGGAATCCAGGACAGATAAACCCCTCAGGACCAATAATGAGAGCAGCAATAGCAGGAGAAAGATTCTTTCTTTAAGGATTCCCCAAAACACTCCCCCAAAGCATCCAGAGGGGAGAATGGGATTGGTTTGTGGAAAGTTCTGGTCTGCAGTGGGAGCCATTTGAATTCCTTCTGACCATAAAACCAGAAATATAATCATGGCCAGTCCCAGGCCAGCCCAGGGAAAAAGTTTGCCCACTGGAAGCATGTAGTTGAAAGTAGATTGCAAGTCTCTGGCAAGCCCAGCTCGTTGGTGGGGGGCCGGGTGTGCGTGTGCAGTTTTTCCATCAGCTTGCACAGAGAACCATAGAACTGAAAATCGCACAGTGACTATGGACAACGGACACCAAACAGAGCTTGGTCCCATGCCATCATCACAACTACTGTGCTTGCGCCCATTGCTGCAGCTCAAGCACATTTTTGTTTATTTGTTCTTCTGGGAATTCATGGCACTTTCAATGTTCTTCTACAGCACCATAATATATGAGGGAGTATCCCCCCACCCAAAATGGATTTTTTTCAAAGCTATGTATTTAAAAACATTTTAAAAATATAAAACAATATCAAATCTGTGATTCCATTCTTGGAAGCATTTTTCAAACTCATCTGTTTGGATGGCTGGCAGCACTTCCTTCATTTGTTTGTTTGTACCTCTTCTATGTCATCAAATCGCTGCCCTTTCATTTCCCTCCTCATTTGTGCAAACACAAAGAAGTCACACAGAGCAAGATCAGGTGAGTCAGGTGCAGAGGGCAAGAGATGTATGCTGGTTTTTTTGCCCCAAACTGGTGCGCTGAGAAGGCTGCATGAGCAAGTGCATTGTCATGGTGGCAAAACCAGTACCCATCTGCCAAAAAAAAACAGGCCTTTTTTTGTTGTTGCACAATTTTGGGGAGAAGGAGAGTCCCCAACAAATCATCACAGGTCCGGTAGGCACAATTGTACAGTGATAATAAGTAAAGATTATAGTAAAGTCATAGAGAGTATGAGAGGTAGAGCAGAGATTGGAGTCAGACACAATTCATGGTAGCATGGTTACTTCAGCCCCACTTGGTAGTCCTTGTGGGGGGAACTCAGGCGTGAGACCAGGAGAGAGCCTCAACTTTATTGCTAACCAAGGGTTAGATCTCCTTAGGGAGGCATAATTACAGGTAACCCCCCATCACAGGAAGGGGCAGTCCAATAGGCATACACATCGTAGGAAGGGGATTATGATAGGCATAAGTGTGACAGGAAGGAGATGAGCTAGGGGTGTGCCCATAGGAATGGGAGGGACTAGGGGTATACATGTGACAACATGGGTGGACCCTAGATTCATGATGGCGGCCTAACCTTGGTCATCCTAAGGTGGGTTTGACCTTTCTGGTGTCTCCTACAAGGAAGCAGACAACTACTATCCTTGTCAGAATGGAGTGGGCCCTATTTGTTGTGGGATAAACAGTGGTGTCTGCTTGCTCTAGATGGCTGATAACTCTTAGGGAGAATAACCCCTGATCTACTCCTGATGACCTCCAAGTGTATAGTCATTTGAAAGCAGCTAAGTTTGGCATATATTTTGGGGAGACAACTTGGGAGAAATCCTTCTGTTTCCTACACACAATGTTACGCAATCTGAAGAACCTTTAAGTAGAAAGCTTGATTAACAGTCTGACCTGGGGAACGAACTCCAAATGCATTATCCCCTCACATAACAAAAGCAAATGAACATTGTCTTGACCTTGGATTTCACCTGATGAGCTTTTTGGGGGTGAGGTGAGAATGGCATCTTCCACTGGCTTGATTGATGTTTGCTTTCCAGGTTGTAAGACTAGCACCATGTCTTATCACTAGTAATGACCTTGGAGGGGGTGGGGGTGGGAGGAATGTCTGGGTTGCTCTGGAGCTGTTCTTCCAAGCACAGCATGTTTCCATTCAACACTCTTTTTCCTGGTCAGTCAGACCCTGAGGCACAATTTCAAAATGACCCTTCTCATTCCCTACTTTTCTGTTAAAATCTGCTGAACTGAACTCTAAGATAGTCCAGAAAACTTCCCCATCTCTTCAATGGTTTTTCAGTGTTTGAGCACAAGTGCATGGATTTTGATAACATGACATTTTTGTCCATTTGGGAAGTTGACAGATGTCCAGAATGAGGTTTGTCATCAATCAACAAATAAAATCGGTTTTTGACATGAAAAAACCACTCATAGACTTGAGTTTTTCCCACAGCGCTGTCCTTGTAAGCTGTGTTCAACATCACAATAGTTTCTGTGGCATTTTTCTTGAGTAGGGAACAGAATTTCACAGCTGCAAGCTGTTCTCTTAAATCGGCCATCACAAAAAATGAGGTTCCAGTGAAACTGCTTTCACACACAAAAAAATTCACTGTGACCAGAGAGAACCTTCCCAGGTGACACCACTGGGTGCACTAACTCAGAGCGAGTTGCTGGATGTTTGCCTAGCTGAGGAAAAGGTGTACTATGAAAACTCTGACGTTTTTGTTATGTTTTGTTTTTGGGGGAGTGGGGTGGATACCCCCTCATATGTTATATGTATCACATAGTTTAAATTTAAAGTTAAGGCTTGGGGTCTCATGACTCAGGGTCACATGGTCATGAGTCATTCTCCTACCACCACAAAGCCAGGTAGTCAAGATCCCAGAACTGATCCGTACGTTTTAAAATTTGCAATTGCGTGTGGATACCAATCCTAGTATTTTCCCACTTCTCTACTCCTGCCTGTGACAAGAATTGATCTGCCTCCAATCATGATTTCCTATGTTTTCCTTCACCCATAACTAGCCAATTGCTATGAACTCATTGGACTCTGTTGTAGCCTCAGGCTGATGTTTCCTTCATCTAAAGATTGCCTTTACCCTTGTTTAAGGCAAAATAAAGAGGTCCTTAGAGAAGATGCTTGAGTTTTAGGTCTTCTGTTTTCCTCTAGGACATCATCTACCAGACAAGGTCTGCTGGGCTCAGGAAAATTACAGCCTTGGCAATGCCACACACAGTTCGACTCCATCCTGCTACACACCAGAATCCACTTGATGGCCGGAAACAACAAAGCAATTACCAGGGGTTCAAATAACCTTAGATCGGCACATGGATGGAACCATACTTCCTGGGTGCACCATTCCTACGGCACAGTGTTCAGGGAAGGGGACCGCCACTGTAGACCTTGACCCTGACCCTGACCGTGGTAGCCACGTGGACCGCTCACTTAGAGCATCGTGGTGGCTGCTACATTTCCCTTGAAATGCAACCCAATGTCTACTCCCTCTAGTTCGTAGGAATGGCAAGTGGCATCCCAGAACAGAACAAGTTGTACCTTCCCAGGAGACAGAGAAGAGAGGGGGGAAAATGCCATCATTCAGCCTCAAAGCAGCTGGGGGAGGGGGTGCTTGCTTCCGACAGACTTGGCTGGAAAAATAAACAGTGCTTGACTTGTGCGCTGCTGTCCCTGCACGACTGAGAAGGACTAAGAACTCCGCAGAAATGGTTCCAGCTCATTTACAAGCTCTGAGCTATTTTTAGATCATGGATCCCCAGGGGCCCTTGCGGGGCGCAAAGCTGGGGAAAGCATTATGATTCTTTTCATAGAGCGAGCGGGTCTTCCTGCCTGCCAAGTTGCTTTGCAGAGGCCAGGAAGGAGAGGGACGTGGACAAGAGGGGGGAGGGAGAAACTGAAATGAGAAAGGGAAACCGAGATTGGCAAGAGCCAGTGAAGTCCCTGTGCCAATGGCCAAATTGGGTCAGAAAGAGCAACCTTTTGAATGTAAATCAGGAAGTTGGAAGAAACGCCTTAGCAGGGCCAGGTGCTGCCTGTGGCCTAGCCCCAAACCCAGCCATCATAGGCACTTGGGAGAAGCAGACAGGAAGACCTTCTAGAAGCCCTCTGGCTGCTCGTCATTGCGGTACCCTGTGCCAATTTGATTTGTTTGTTTTCTTTTTCTTTCTTCCCTGTATTTAATTAGTTTATTTATTTATCATTTTATTGGGGGGCTCTTACAAATCTTAGAACAATCTATCATTCAATTGTATTAAGCACACTGGTACATATGTTGCCATCAGCGTTTCCAAAACATTTTCTGTTTACTTGAGCCCTTGGTATCAGCTCTTTTCTCCACTCCCTCCCCCACCTCATGAATCCTTGATCAATTATATATTATTGTTGTTATTTTGGGTCTTACACAGTCCATTGTCTCCCTTCACCTACTTTTCTGTTAGTCATCCCCGGCGTGGGGTGGGGGTGGACTATATACCCAACCTTCTGATGGGTTCCTCCTTTCTACACACCCTGCCCCACCATCTCCCTGTCTTCACTATATTGCTACTCCCACTCATGTTCCTAAGGGTTTACTGTCCTGAGTTCCATGTGTCTAGAGCTCTTATCTGTATCAATGTGTGTACTCTGGACTAGCCAGATTTGTAAAGTAGAACTGGGTCATGGTAGTTGACGGGGAGGAAGCATTCAGGAACTAGAGGAATGATGTGTGTTTTGTCAGTGCTATACTGCACCCTGGTTGAATTGTACCTTCCTTGTGACCCTTCTGTGGGAGGATGTCCAATTGTCTGCAGATGGGATTTGGGTCTCCACTCCAACTCCCCTCTTTTACATAGATATAATTGTTTTGGATCTTTTGATACCTGATACCCAATCCCGTCAACACCTCACAAACCCACAGGTAGGTGTGCTTCTTCCATGTGGGCTTTGTTGCTTCTCTACCAAATGGCTGCTTGCTTAACGTCAAGTCTTTAAAACCCAGATGCTCTATCTTTTCATAGCCAGGCACCATCCACTTTCTTCACCACATTTGCTTATGTACCAATTTTGTCTTCCATGATTGTGTCGGGAAGGTGAGTATCAAAGAGTACCAGGTTATTAGAACAAAGTGTTCTTGTGTTTAGAGAGGCCTTGAGTAGAGGTCCAAAGTCCGTGTGCTATCTTAAGACTTAACATACAAATATATGTACATTGGCCTCTATCCCTTTTATTATAAATTAATATATTTACATAGATACATGCCTATAGCTATACCTCTATAAATAGCTTTTGCCTCCTACTTCTTTCCTCTATTTCCTTTCATCTTCCTCCTATTCCACTGTCATGCTCACCCTCCATTTGGCTCTGAGAATTCCTTTCTTGTACATTACACTTGATAAAACCCTACCAGGCATTATATACCCTCCTTGCTATCAATTTTAGGTTTCTTGTCTTTCCCTGAATTTGTTGACTCCTGGCTCCCCCTCCGCACCCCTTCCTCTCCCATGTGTTCCCCCCCATCCCACCCCCACCAGAACACCAGTCCTACGGTTTTCCCTTTGGGGTTGTTTTCTTATTCTCACCTCCTCATAAAAGCAGTAAGGAGACGAGAAAAAGAAGTAGCTCAACTTAACTCATCTTCTTGGATCATTTCTAAAGGTGAAGGAAGCTAAAGCGAGAAGAGATGACAACCATTGTCTAATAAGAGGTTACCTGTGGATTTTGTGAATTATTGATAGATCCGATTATACCTACTGTCTGTTCTTGATAAGCATAGATAATCAAAAGCTGGCCCTCTTCTGTGTTTCTTTCTTTTAACCTCTATAGCTCTGGACTGGAAATAGGAAAGCATAATTTATTGGTTCCCAAAATGTAGGCTGCTTAATTTAAGACACTTTACAAAATTGCTTTGTTCTAATGATTTCTAAGCAAATAGGTGAGTCATGGTAGTGATTCAATACGTGCATATCTTTTTTTAAATTAATAAATATTTTTATTGGGGCTCATACAACTCTTATCACAATACATACATACATCAAGCACCCTTATACATTTGTTGCCCTCGTCATTCTTTTTTTTTTTTACATTTCATTAGGGACTCACACAACTCTTATCACAATCCATACATATACATACACCAATTGTATAAAGCACATCCATACATTCCCCGCCCCAATCATTCTCAAAGCATTCGCTCTCCACTTAAGCCCTTTGCATCAGGTCCTCTTTTTTTTTCCCCTCCCTTTTTTTTTCCTCCCTCCCCGCTCCCCCTCCCAATGTGCCCTTGGTAATTTATACATCGTTATTTTGTCATATCTTGCCCTATCCGGAGTCTCCCTTTCCCCCCTTCTCTGCTGTCCCTCTCCCAGTGAGGAGGTCACACGTGGACCCCTGTAATCAGTTCCCCCTTTCCAACCCACTCACCCTCCGCTCTCCTAACATCGCCCCTCTCACCCCTGGTCCTGAAGGTATCATCCATCCTGGATTCCCTGTGCCTCCAGCCCCCAAATGCACCAGTGTACAACCTCTGCCCTATCCAGCCCTGCAAGGTAGAATTCGGAACATGGTAGTTGGGGGGAGGAAGCATCCAGACCCGGGGGAAAGCTGTGTTCTTCATCGGTACTACCTCGCACCCTCATTGACCCATCTCCTCTCCTGAACCCCTCAGTGAGGGGATCTCCATTGGCCGACACTTGGGCCTTGGGTTTCAACTCTGCACTTCCCCCTTCATTCAATATGGTGAATATATATATATATATATATATATATATATATATATATATATATAGACACACACATATATCTTTTTTTTTTTGCATGATGCCTTTATACCTGGTCCCTTTGGCACCTCGTGATCGCACTGGCCGGTGTGCTTCTTCCATGTGGACTTTTTTGCTTCTGAGCTAGATGGCCGCTTGTTCACCTTCAAGCCTTTAAGACCCCAGACACTATCTCTTTTGATAGCCGGGCACCATCAGCTTTCTTCACCACATTTACTTGTTCACCCACTTTGGCTCCAGCTGTTGTGTCGGGAGAGTGAGCATCATCAATACGTGCATATCTTGATTTGTGTTTCCAAGCAGTGGTGTGTAAATTGAATTTTTTTTGTATATTGAACCATATTTTTTAAAGTCCTGGACATCTAAATAGTTACAGGGCTCCTCCATGATTCCCAGGAGAAAGTTCCCCTTGTCTGAATTGCTAAGAGACATGGTGGCTCAGTAGTGAAGCTCTGGTAAAGCTCTTGGCTGCTTTCAAATGCTCAGTGTTTAGAACCCATCAGCTTCTTTGGGGAGAATGATGTGGCATTCTGTTTCCATAGACTATAGTCTTGGAAACCCGGTTAGGCAGTCCCACTCTGTCCTATAAGGTCTCTATGAGCCTGAATAGACTTAATGGCAGCGAGTACCTGACTTGCTCAGCAGTATGTGATGCAGTCAGCCATAGCCTCGTCTTGCAGCAGTGACATGATTCTTGACCCCACACTCACCTGGCTTTCCTTACACATCACTGACTGTGACTTCTCACTTGCTTCATTGTCTCCTCCACTGGATCTCAGTGTGTTAGGGGGATCCAAGGCCCTACCCCTGGTCTCTCTGTCTGCAGTTCCTGCTTCCTAGATGTGCAGTAAAGGATGAACTGGACCCACAGAGAGTTCTGACCCATTGCCTCTGACTCCTGGAGGGTAACGCTGCAGGCCTTGGGAGGTCCAGCTTGATAAAAATAACTATGTTTCTCTAGGGGCCTGGGTCCAAGTAGCCTGTGCTAATAATGCGATTTGTGGTTGTGGCCTTTGACTAGATAATCAACTCAACCTCTGGAGGAGCCGGAGACTAAAATCAACCAAATGGGTGAATGACAGCGCTTATGAAGCCAATTACTGATAAAATTCTGGATCCCAAGGTTTGGGATGCGATCTTCCCTGGTTGGCAATATTCTTGATGTAAAACCAACAGTGGGATTCAGGAGATTCACATAGATTCGGTGGGACTGATCCCTAATTTCGTGTTGAGCTCAGTGAACTGGTTGGGTATTTTTTGTTTTGTTTTTTCTTCCCCTTGACCCACCCCCTTCCACACCATCGAACTGGTTGTTAAAATGGCACCTGTAATCAAGGCGGAAGTCACAAATTTACATTCCTTACTATTTTTTAACATTCGTCTATGAAATAGCATATGCTAAGTGCTTGTAGTAATGCTCATTCTGTCCTCAGATATAAAAAATTAGACAGAATTCTGCTTGTAATAATTGTTTATTTGTCTTATGAATAACAGTACTTTTGAGGAAATATCACATTTTTTATTCCCTTGCATTTGTTACTTCAGTAAACAAACATGTAACGCAAAGAGAAAAAGTGCCAAACTCAGGTAGAGGCATCAAAGAACCAAAAATCATATCATTGTGAATGTGGGGGAGTGCAGAGTGGTGACCCAAAGCCCATCTGTAGGCAACTGGACATGCCCTTAAGGAAGCGTCGCGGAGAGGAGATGAGCCAGTCAGGGTGCAGTGTAGCAACAATGAAACATACAACTTCCCTCTAGTTCTTTAATGCTTCCTCCCCAACCATATCATGATCCCAATCCTACCGTACAAATCTGAGGTTGTATATTGGTACCCATAGGAACTAGAAACACAGGGAATCCAGGACAGATGAATCCCTCAGGACCAGTGGTGAGAGTGGTGATACCAGGAGGGTGGAGGGAAGGTGGGGTAGAACGGGAGAACTGATTACAAGGATCTACCTATAACCCCCTCCCTGGGGGATGGACAACAGAAAAGAGGGTGAAGGGAGACATTGGACAGTGTAAGACATGACAAAATAATAATAATTTATAAATTATCAAGGGTTTATGAGGGAGGTTAGGCGGGGAGGGGGGAAATGAGGAGCTGATACCAAGGGCTCAAGTAGAAAGACAATGTTTTGAGAATGATGATGGCAACATATGTACAAATGTGCTTGACACAATGGATGGATGTGTGGATTGTGATAAGAGTTGTATGAGCCCCCAATAAAATGATTTTTTTTCATTTGTTTCAGCTTTGTCTTATGCCTCAAATTCCCATGATATTATGAGAGAATTTTCCAATTCCTGCAAGTGTTCAAAGAGCTAAAAATGTGTCAGAACAATTGCTGTAAGCTCAGCAGAAGTGGAAAGGGAATTTTCAAATATGGACAAAAAACGTCAGAGAAGATAAGTTGCCTAGCTATTTCTAACATATTAAACACGATGACTACTGTCTAAGTGGCCGACCTCTAAAGCAATGGGATCCTACTCCTACAGTGAAAAGATGGTTGAGGAGAAATCACACAACTTGACGATGCTCAATTAAAAGCAAAGAATATTGTACATGAAGATGCCAATCAAGAAGCAATTCAGAAATATCTTAAATAACATTTTTATTGGTTGGTATTTTTTGGTCAGGATTATTTAATATTTTCATTAATAGTTTACAACTCTTTCTTGTAATATAATCTAGTTTGTGTACCTATTTATTGTTCTTATTTAACTATATGAAATAATGATAATCTACCTTTCAATATATCATTTTTTAGACTTAAATGACAATTGTTAAATTATTTGTTATACTATTGTGTTAGTCCAGGTTGACTAGAGAAGCAAATTCATAGACACTCGTATGTGTATAAGAAAGAGCTTTATGCAAAAGAGCAATTGTATATTGAGAAAATCCTGTCCAAATCAAGTCCATAAATTCAATATTAGACCAGATGTCCAAAACCAGACTATAAATTCAGAATCACACAACACATTCAATGACACTGCATGCAGGAACAGCGCAGGCCAAACAAAAGAAATGTTATTTGATGATTATCAAAAATGAGAGGGAAAAGGGGGGGAAATAACTTGAGTGAGGGGAAAGATAATATACAATAAGAAGGAGGTGGGTTAATACAAGTGAGGCATCAACTAAGTCCATATGGAAGAACATTGGCCTGTATGACCCAAGGATTGCAACTAATATAATCCAAATCTAAAGAAGGAAATGGTATCAGAGCTTGTGGCAGTTACACAATCTGCTGTCAAGTTACAAAGGGGTGGAGTCTAACCTGTCAATCAAGTCGCCTCTTGATGACCTCATTTGGGCCACGATGGAGATAAATAGTTGACTGGAAGCCAGATACACATAGACTCTCTGCTTTGTCTTCCTGCTGATGAGATACATGGAGCTATGCTCAAGTCCTGGAGCTGGAGGAGCAGGATCCACGTGGAGACCCACACCACCTTAAGATGCTTCCACTGCCACTGGAACCACACGACTTTCCACCCACTGGCCTGTGATCTTCCTGCATTCGGCATTATTGCATGTGTTTCATGCATCTAAAAAGGAATTTATAGCTTGGTACCACATATGGGCTAATATTGGACTTATAAACTTGATCTGGACTGGGCTAGGATGTTTTCTTAATGTACAATTACTCTTTGATATAAAGTTCTCTATTACACATATGACTTTATGAATTTGTTTCTCTAGTCAACCCGGACTAACACAGAGCTTAAATTGTGAACTGGTTGCAGAGGGTTATAGATGACAGTGGATCCCTAAAATCCATTTTCAAGATCTACATATAGATTTAAACTTCCGGCGACTTCAGTCTGACCATAGTTGAGGGATGTGACTAGTCTGATCAGCAGACAGAGAGTATTGTAGAGATGATTATAGTAGATTAAAATATCACATCTGATTCGATCGCTTTTTTGGCATATCTAAAAGTTCTAGCAATGAAAAAAAGTGAAGGGGAAATACATGTGGATGAAGCCTTCGGGGAATCCCCTCTGACTGTGGACCAGGCTGTGACTGACGTTGCTGCCACACAGAATGCACTGGGGAGTGGAACATGACAGATGGAACTAGGTTAAACGCTAATATCTTATCATTTGAACTCCTTTTGACCCATTTTAAAGCTGTTCTAGTTTTGTTTTGTTTTTTTTTAACATTTTCTGTTTTCTTCCCAACTGGGGTTTTTCTGTATTTCACGTTGCTATTGTTGTTAGCTTTTGTGACTCTTGGTTTTATATTTTTCTATGTCTTTGGTATATGAAATCCAGGGTGGGTGACTGTAGACATAGTAACTGGATATATGGTTGCTTGGAGGGATAAGGTAGGGGCGGTGGCAGGGAAATGGGGAACCAATAACAAGGGGTACAGGAAAAGAGAAAATGTTCTAAAATTGATTTGTGGTAATGACTGTACAACACTTTTTGGTATGATTGAACTATTGAATTGTATGACATTTGGATTATGTCTCAGTAAAACTTTATGGATAAAAACGAGGGAGGCTGGCAAATAATGATGGAGGCAGGGCAAGACGCTGGGAGGAATGAAAGAGTTCAAGGCAACAAAGGTAAACTGAGATATACACAGTCCTGCAAGTAGATGCCTGATAGACATGTAGACTAATTGGGTGTGGGAGGGGGTGGGGAGCATATCCACAAATATACGTAGGTTTGGCAAAGGGAATTTGTATGTGTATATTTTCCTTTGCTGCAAACGATTCCATGAATGTGACAGAACACACAGGGGGCCAAGTTATGGAAATTTCTTAGAAATGACCAGATACTTTGAGGGAATGAGTCACTGGGCTTTGGGGATCAGGCCCATGATGGTCTCAGGGGACACCAATTGACCTAACATAGTCCACAGAGACAATGTTCTACATCCTAATTTGCTGCATGGTGATTGGGGCCTGTAAGGCTCATGAGTGGCCATCTGAGGTCCATCCAGAGGAAAGATGAATGATGAAAATCAAAGGCAGATAGAAACAATTAGTCCAAACGGCTAATGAACCTTGTGGAACCTGAGACCAGAGAACTATATGGTGCCCAGCTACCACTACCAAATCCCATAGGTGAGTCCTGGATTAGAGGGGGACAAAGCTCAGAATCAGAGTGGGGACCAGATGCACTGGTTGGACAGAGACTGATGGAATCCCCAAGATGGTGTCCTTTTATCTCTCATCTGGCCTGGGAATGAATTCACCTCCATGGCTCAATTTTTTTGGCAAACAATAGGCGGGTCTACAAGGAGAAACCGAACACCAGCGAGTTACATGCACCTTAGGTTACTCTCCCGTATGAGATCAATAGGGCAGCATTTACTCAAGGACAGTTTCAGAAGGGTTAGGAAGGAGGGCGAGCTGGGAATAGGAAACCTAGGGAGGAAGTGGAAGGAGTGATGTAACACTGAGAAAACTGCCATGGATGAGAGCAAACAAAATGTGTACACATTGTTGACGGAGAAACGGTTGACCTGCTCTATAACCATTTGCTCAATTCATAAGCATTTTTTAAAAATAGATGAAGGGTACATCAGATCTGAAGACATGGTGAGCCACATTTGACCTCCAGCTATGCCAGCAAGGAGGGAGAGTCCAACTTCACACCAACACAAAATCAGTGGTCACAAGGCAGAGGTCAGACGTGCCTCCAGTTCCCATCCCTCTTCCTTCTCTTCCGACTCCACCACCCCTCCTCGACTTCTCTGTGGGGGGTGCTAACCCATTGCAAGGGCCAGACAGAGCTCACAGACACGGCTTCTATCCGGAATGTTAGAGAAGCTCCTAAACAAAAACCCACTGCGATCAAGTTGATTTTCAATTCACAGCCACTCCAGAGGATGCAGTAGTTTCCAAGGCGGTAACTCTCTATGGGAGCAGAGAGTCTCATCTTTCTCCCTCAGAGTGGCTGGAGAGTTTGAGCTGCTGACCTTGTGGTTAACCGCCAAACGCTTCCTAACCCATTATGACTAACAGGTTGTAGAACAGTGCAGGTACAATTCTTTGGTCCACAGCACCATGTTGGCTGGTTTGTCTTTCTCGGGTCCTTGACCTCTCAGTCATGTGGTCTCGGCCGCTCCGTTTACGCAGTCTTGGGGCCAGGAAGGCCACCACTGTCTCACGATCTTAGTGCTATGGGCTTGGATACCCCTGCTGTCTCCACCACTTCAGGTAGAGATCTTGAAAATGCTCCACCAGAAGTTCTTCTTTCTTGATAATCCTGGGGTTCTTCTCCCTGTTTCTGAGATGGCAGGCACACTCTTGCACCTAGCAGAATGGCAAACCTGACCAACCTGAGTTAGAGTCCCTCTACATTTTATTTGCTTGAATTACAAAGAGTATGGAGAGAAGAACCATATCAAGTAATTTCACTTCACCGTAAGATCATATTCCTCCGAGTGTTAAGTCAGGTTGACTAGAGAAACAAATCCAGGGACATTCATATAAGTGTATAAGAGAAAGCTTTACATTGAGAAGTACTTATGTATCAATAAAACATCCCAGCCCAGTCCAGAGCAAATCCATAAGTTTGAGATTAGCCCATAAATTCCTCTTCAAACTTATGCAGCATGCGATGATGCTGAAGTCAGCAAGATCACAGGCCAGTGGGTAGAAAGTTTTGTGGATCCAGTGGTGGTAGAAGCATCTCAATGCTGGCGTGGGTCTCCACGTGGCTCCTCCAGCTCTCTGTGTGTCTCAACAGCAGGAAAGGCAAGGCAGAGAGAGAGTGGGTCTGGCCTCCAGTGAGGTGTTTGGAGACTCTTACAGCAATCCATCCATCCATTGTCTCAAGCACATTTGTACTTACGTTGCCATCATCATTTTCAAAACATTTTCTACTTGAACCCTTGGTATCAGCTCCTCCAATGAAGCATTTATCTCCGTCATGAGGTCATCAAGCTGCGATCTGATTGACAGGCTAAACTCCACCCCTTCACTCTTAAAACCCTTAAATTGACAGATTATGTAACTACCACACTCTCTTACTATAATCTCAAACTTAGAATAAATTTAGAGTTCTTCACTTAGGCCTTTAAAACTTCAAATCACCGCTTCAAAAGCTATAACCCTTGGGCCAAATCTCCCTGCCTACTTTTGTAAATATCATTTTATCTGAACATATTCATATACGTGTGGCCTCTGACTGCTTTCAAGGCACCCTGTGGGGTTTGGGGTAGGCCCTGAGCTGCGCATGGTAGCATCAGCGATTCAAAGCCACAAGCTACTCTGAGAGAGCAAGAGGAGGCGCTCTGCTCCTTCAAAGACTGGCAGTCTGGGAACCCCCAGGGGCAGTTCTGCTCCGTCCTAAAGAGTCACCAGGAGTTGAAATCAACTTGATGGCAATGGGGTTCTTTTTAGATGCCCAGTTTTACAGCATAAGGGCAGAGAGACTACACGGCCCACAGGATTAAAATGCCCTGACAGCACCTATGTATCTTTACTATCGATACTGTCATTATAGAACCGCCAGAGAAGCTATCTGCCAGCATTTGCTCCAAACAACCTGGCCGCAGCCTGACTCTTGGACTGTATCCTGCCTTATTCCCTGCCTCGTTCAGAATGCTCCTGTCAGGCTGTCTCCTCTTCCTTTCCCGTGCCACACTTGACCCTGCTGTAGCGCCCTTGCACTTGCACTTATTGCCTGGGGTGCCCTCCCCTAGATCGCTGCAGGGCTGCTTCCTTCTTAGTCCAATTGCAGTTCAAATGGCACCCCCTCGGATGTTTGCATTCTAGCTAAAGAATCCCCTCTCCAGTTTGCTGTACCAGATTATTATCTTAGCATCTTCATTTTACCTGTCACTGGGGGAGGGGGGAAGGGGAGGGTGTCTATGTCCATGTTCATGTCTGGATCTTTATCTATGTCCACACCTACATTGCCATCTGGTTTTAAAACGAGGACTGAAAATATGAGCACATGGGTTCATGATTTATCCTCTTTACTAAAGTATAAGGAGCTTGAAGACAGTCTATGACTTGTTCACTTCTCTGTATCCAAGACCTATATACTATGCCTGGCACATAGCACACACTGACGACCTCTCTGCCTTTTGAAGCAAATTATTCTGCATTGTGTAAATCGTTAAGTCTCGCTTTGTTGTGTCAGTCCAAATAATCATATGCCACGTTTTTCTTTTTTTTTGAGTTCTCAGCTGGCCCAAATCCTTTCCAACTCAATGTCACTTTGCCATTTATACCTACCATTTACGGAGTGCTCAGCACTATTTAAACACTTTACATACGAAAATATTATCGCATTTTATTTCTTAAAACAACTCTGGGAGGAAGGAAGGAAGCCAGGAGATAGAGTGGTTACATCACTTTACCGAGGTCACCCCACTTGTCATTTGTAGAGCCAAAAGTTTACCCTGTGACTGTACTCTAAAAGCAAACGACGGGCAGCCCCTCCCGGTGCTTAGCGTTCATAATCCGCGCATCTCGGTGCGTTGCCACCTGGTCAGGTGAGGTGAGGGTCAGAGATCTCTACCCCCGTCAGTTATCACCTTCAGATCACCTCTCCGCGGGGGGTAGGCGTGAGAGACTTCAGATGGCTCCCTCTTCTGATGTTCTTCCTGGGGTGACCAATCGAATGGGAGCAGGTGTGAGGACCATTCTGCTTTAAGTGTCTTTATTTTTATTGTCTTAAGAAGGCAAAGCCCCTGTACCCTACCACCTGATTGTTTTTGTCTTGGAGGGTGTTTGTTTTAAAGGGAAGCACCCCTGAGAAGGGCGGCACTGGAGCAGAGAGTATCTGACAGCCCTTTGTGTGGGTGGCTGGGGAGCCAGACCCACGAAGTGACAAAGAGGGCTGTTGGAGAACCCAAAGCAACATACACCCACTTGGTTAGGTCACCTATGTATTGCCA
Organism: Tenrec ecaudatus; assembly: GCF_050624435.1. Lineage (NCBI taxonomy): Eukaryota > Metazoa > Chordata > Mammalia > Afrosoricida > Tenrecidae > Tenrec > Tenrec ecaudatus. Next base: position 28,474,122 of record NC_134537.1, read on the forward strand.
GAAAAAAAAATATTTTTTTTGTTACAGTGTATTCTTTTCAACTTCTTGTATTTTTAAAAAATCATTTTTTAGGGGTTCATACAAATCTTATATCCAGCCATCTGTGTATAGCACATTTGCACATTTGTTGCCATCATCATTTTCAAAACATTTTCTACTTCAGTCCTTGGTATCCGCTTCTCCTTTTTCCCCTCTCCCCTACCCTCCTTCATGAACCCTTGTAATTTATAAATTATTTTTTTCATGTCTTACACCTCATGAACCCTTGTAATTTATAAATTATTTTTTCATGTCTTACACTAACCGATGTCTCCATTCACCCACTTTTCTGTTGTCAAGCCCCTGAGAGGGGGTTATATGTGGATCATTGTGATTGGTTCCCCTTTCTCCCACACCTTCCCCTTCCCCTCCTGGTATGGTTACCCTCAATATTGGTCCTGAGGGGGTTATCTGTCCTGGTTTCCCTGTGTTTCCAGCTCTTAGCTGTTCCTGTGTACATGCTCTGGTATAACTGGATTTATAAGGTAGAATTGGGGTCATGATGGTGGGGCGGGGGAAGCATTAAAGAACTAGAGGAAAGTTGTATGTTTCATCATTGCTATACTGCACCCTGACTGGCTTGTCGCCTCCCCACAACCCTTCTGTAAGGGGATGTCCAATTGCCTACAGATGGGTTTTGGGTCTCCACTCCACACTCCCCCTCATTCACAAGATGATTTTTTTAATGTCTGATACCTGATCCCATTGACACCTCATGATCACACAGGCTGGTGTGCTTCTTCCATGTGGACTTTGTTGCTCTCAGCTTGATGGCCACCTGTTTATCTTCAAGCCTTTAAACCCCCAGACGCTACATCTTTTGATAGCCAGGCACCATCAGCTTTCTTCACCACATTTGCTTATGTATCTGTTGTTTTCAACACTTGTGTTGGGAAGGTGAGCATCATGGAATGCTAGGTTAATAGAAAAAAGTGTTCTTTCATTGAGGGAGTACTTGAGTGGAGGCCCAATATTCATCTCCTACCTTAATACTAAACCTATAAATATATGTACATAGATCCCATCGTCATATACAAATATATTTACATATGTATATTCCTGTATTTAGATGTTAAAAAAAAAGACATGGGTAGCAGAACAGGGCACTGACCCACCCAAGGGGAAGGCATTGCTTATATCTCCACTGGAAAAGAGGGACCAGACTTCAACCCGGTGCTGCAAGATGTGAATAGAACATACCCGTATGAAGCAGGGAACTAATAGAGAGGACAGCACTGAAGCTACAGCTCAAGGAGAGGGACATGTCTCATCAGAGGACACCGGAGCAAATGAAGGTGGAGGGAGAGAAAGTGGAGCACATCCTGGCCCACCAAGTCCTGAGGATGATATTCCTGCTCAGAGCAGCCAATACACAGAGAGGACCATAGGGCCTGCCCTAATATGAGACATGACGTTCCTTACTGAACTATAGCACTACAGGGGACACTGGAGACACATTGTGGGAATTGTGCCTGATCTGAACCCACCACACTGAAGCAAAACACTAAGGGAGGGCGTGCAACAGAACAGAAAGGGGAACAGAGCAATGAAGTCCCAGAGGAATATAAAAATAGACTTTGGGGCCAGGGTGTGGCACCCATTAGACTTGACCAGAAAATACTCGTAAAGGTCAACAAACAGACCTTGAATTGTTTATAGGCTTTTCTTTTTCTTTTGGTCATTGGTTTTTGTTGTTTTGTTTTCTTTTGTTGCTTTGTTTTGCTCTGTCTTGTTTTTGTGCATATTATTATCTCTGCATGTCTATCTAGATAAGATAGGTAGGATAAACAATCCGTAGGAGAAAACAACGGGCCGATGGTGGTTCTGGAGGGACATGGGAGAGGGGGAAGCGGGGGAAAGGAAGTAGGTATTAATAAATCCAGGGACAAAGGAACAACAAGTGATCCAAAATCAGTGGCGAGATGGGTCTAGGAGGCCTGGTAGGGATTTATCGAGGGCAATGTAACCGAGAGGAATTACTGAAGCCCAAATGAAGGCTGAACATGATAGTGGGACAAGAGGAGAGTCAAAGGAAATAGAGGAAAGAGCTAGAAGGCAAAGGGCATCTATAGAGGTCTAAATACAGGCATGTACATATGTAAATAGATTTACATATGATGATGGGGAATAGATCTATGTGCATATATTTATAGGTTTAGTATTAAGGTAGCAGATGGACATTGGACCTCTACTCAAGTACTCCCACAATGTACAAACACTTTAAATAAACCGGCATTCTGTGATGTTCATCTTCCCAACACGATCTCAGAAACAGATATTATTATAACTGTAGTTAAAAATGAGAGCAGGTGTGTTATTATGGATAGACTAGAGAAACAAATTCATAAACATGCATATGTATATAAGAAAGAGGTTTATATATGAGAGCAGTTGAATATTGAGAAAACATCCCAGCCCAGTCCAGATCGAGTCCATAAATCCAATATTAGCCCATATGTCCAATGTCAATCTATAAAGTCCTCTTCAGAATCATGAAACACATGCAATGATGCCGAATTCAGGAAGCACACAGGTCAGAGGGTGGGAAATCTTGTAGATCCAGTGGCATTGTAGCATCTCAGCGCTGGCAGAGGTCTCCACGTGACTTCTCCAGGTTCAGCGTTCTGGCTGCATCAGGGTAGGTCCATGTGGCTTTTTCTCAGGGATGGCTCACAGGGAATAATCTTGAGTCTTGTCAGTAGAGGGTCTTCAAGGGAGTGAATGGAGAGAGAAAGTGTCTCCTGCCACAGGGAGGAAATACCGGAGTTACCAGAATTCTCAGGGGAAGGCTATGCCTACAGAGGCCTCATTGGCTATGACCTGATTCCCAATTGACAGACTAGACTCCACCCCTTCACTCTTAATCCTCTCAAGTCCCAAATTGACACCAGATTATGTAACTACCACAGCAGGTTATAACATAGTATTGCCATATGATCCATTATTTCATATAGGAAGGTTAGAAGACATTATACTTATTAATTTATGTCTTATGTCTGAGTAGCATTTGTGTCTGAGTATTTCAGTACTGAGTGCGTTCATACTTGTGTCTGAGTCCTAGAGGTATGAGTGATGTTCTTACCTGCATGTTCTTTTGCATATGTTCCAGAGTTTTTTCAAGGAGCCCTGGTGGGATGGTGGTCATGCATCGGGCTGCTGACCTCGAGGACAGCAGTTTGAAGCCACTCTCTGGTTTTCTCTGCAGGAGGGAAAACTAGACTTTCACCTCCTATAAAGAGTTACAGTCTCAGAAACCCACAGAGGCCGTTCTATCTTGTCCTAGAGGGTCTCTCTGAGTCGGAACTGACTGCCTGGCAGTGAGCTAGACCTTCTTCCAGTGCATATAATATTACATTTTTAAAAATCTCTAACAATAAAAGTAATTTAACGCTTTTGTCCTCCCAGTGCACTCATAAATACATCTCTCCTTCTAGCCTCTTTCTTTTCCTCTCCCCAGGCTCCCACGTTAGTTGCTCTATGACTAGGTTACCGTAGTGGCTGCCTAAGGGCCTCCTTCCTCGAAATTAAAGCTCCTGTCTTACATGTGTCCAACATGCAGCTGTCGTGTCAAAGCATGGCTCCCATCTTGTGCTTACTTAAAGGACCATATGGTGATGTAGCTGCTCCAGTCAGCTCCTAACTAAACAGTTAACTGCCATGGGCTACAGCAGCAAGCACACTGTTGAGGTGGGAGGACACAGGAACCCCAGGGCCGGTACCTGGATGCTGGGTGGTTTCTTTAGTCTCAGCCCAATAGTTCCCTCAAGTCTGCAAGTCTGATGGAGGACCAAGGGTCCCCACAGCCTGGGGAAGCTGTGGCAAGGTGGCATCTGCATAAATAGCTTTCTTTGGCCTACCGTCAGCCTTGCCAAACACAACACCTCAGGGCCCCAGACGTGAGTTATGGCTTCAGAGGAGAACAGCCTGGGAGCACTTAATGATGGTGAGCTTCCCCCAGGTGGTTCCCAAATGGCTTGTAGCCTGTTAGCCTGTGGAGATCCAGAGGCAGCCAAGCATTGCTGGCAACGGTTGCTCAGGGGCTGTCTATAGGAGAGCGTCACCAGCCTCTGCCCACCGGGCACATCCCACAAGGCTCTGGACAGTTGGATGACACTGGGAAGACAGTGAGAGGCATTCATCTCAATTACATTCATCTCAATTTCCCTGGATTAGCCTGCACGAGGATAAAAGACAGTCTGCATAGCCTGTGCTTTATCAAATCAGGCGAAGCCATCCACTTTAGTCCCCGGCAGCCATGTTTATTTCAGCGGGTGCAGACTGGGAGGCATCTGGGCTAAGGAAAGATCATTAGGGGGGAGAGAGCTTGTTGCAGGAGCCAATGGGCACGTGCTTGCGAAAGCGTGTGCACTCTATCCCCTGTTCATGTACAAAGAACAGAGCGAGAGGCAACGTGTGCTTAGAGCGGTGATATTTACCTCTCTGCATATGTGTGTGCCTACGTGGGCCTTTTAGTATTTTCAAATACTTTTTGTGTCCAATTTGTATTAAGAAAGAAGTCATTTTAGAATTGAGACGTGATCGAAGGGATCACAACGAACGAAGGGTGTCACCTTGTGGTTTTAACGGGTCCATTAAAGACATGTATGTCTGCTTAAATGTTGCATGTGCCCCGGTGGCGCAATTAGTATGTTGACCGCTACCCAGAAGGCTGGAGGTTGGTGTGCCCCCAGGGGCGCCTCCGAAGAAAGGAGCCATGATCTGGCTACCCAGCAGCGACTGAAAACCCTCCAGAGCCCAGATCTGCTCTGACACTCATGAGGCTGCTGGGAATCTGAGTCCACGCCTCAAACTTAAAGACTTTACCTGTGCTTCTATGCTAACACCTTGACTTCAGCATCAGTAAGGTGCTTAAGGGGTGCATCCCTGTGGTCATACTTACTCCAGCTGAAGGTGGAGCCAGGCATCTGAGAAGCCAGCAGGAGGCTCAGTGGAAGGCTCATAACAGCCTGCCATTCGCAGGTGACACCACTTGGCTTACTCTGGCAAGGAGGACTTGAGGCACTAAGTGGTGGCAATGAAGGACTACAGCCTCCTACCTGGGTAACACCTGGACCAAAACAAAAAACAAAAAACTCCTCCCAGCGAGGCCAGCCACCTCACAAGACACAGATGAAGGTTGAAACGGTTACAGCTTTCAATTGACTTGAACCCATAGCCAGCCCCCAGGGCGGCGGCAGTCAGGATACTAAACCCACGGGCAAATCGCATCTCTTTAAAGTGGGTGTTTAAAACAAAAGAAGTCACTTTGAAGACTAAGTTGTACCTGACCCAAGACTCGTGTTTGGGGGCCTGCCCTCCAGGTGAAGCACTTCCTGCAGAAGGCCATCCATCAGTCTTGGTAACTTAGAGGTAGGTTTCTTGGGTGGGAAGTACTTACCTCAGTTCTTGGCTTCGCACAAGAAAGAAAGTCACACTGAAGTCTGGTTTGTGATCCATGTGAGTTTTTATAAACGATGGAAGAAGTTTCAGGTTTTATAGTCACTGAAGGCAGGACGGCACCCTCCCCACCCACAGTGGCAACCTGAAGAGAGGGGAGAGGGAGAGGGAAAGTGAGAGGGGGAAGGGAGAGGGGAGAGGGATTGGGAAGGAGACTGCAGCACTGCCCAGGGAAGGGAGAGGAGCAGTGGGGCATGAGGGGTGCGGGCAGGGAGGAAGAAGGTGGTCTCCAGGTTCCAGTTTTTAGGGCCTTCTTCTGAGGCGTGGTCGTTGGTACTGGTTGACCCCATTGGCTGAATTAAGTAAGCCCACCTAGCCTAGATTGGGCCAATCCAGGTGTACCACTCACCTAGGTATATCCTCCCCTTCCCCCCTTCCCCACAGCTCGAGCCTGAATTAACCTTTATCATTGGCTTCCAACTTCCTGTAGGGGCCCCTAGGCATGGAGAGGAACAACCCCAATCTTGCTAAATAACAGGGTCAGCAAAAAAGAGTAAGACCCGCAGTGGCCTGGCTGACTGGCTTGAGCAGCAATGGGCTGAAACCTCGCAACAGAGGTGAGGATGGTCCGGGGTAGGGTTTGCTTCTGTTGTGCACAGCCTGGTGATGATTGGAACTCGCTCCGCGGCTATAAACCAAACATTTCAATGGTGTTTATATTTCTTATAACAAATGTCTTACACACTTCTGTGTGCTAGAACTTGTATTCTAAAGCACATGGTCTGTGGAAGGCAGGACCCTGCTGTTGGAACCCTAAGTCTATTTTTAAGTCCGGACAGAAGTTCAGACACCTTTGGAATTCGTTCTGTTACTCCCTGTACTGGGTGATCATCCAACCAGCAGTGTGGCTGTGCTTGGACAAGTCCGGGGTGAGCCCCAGAGGGGAAGTTTGCCCTCTGGCTTACACAAAGAATAGGGGACTTGCCTGGACGTGTCCCTCATGATTTACTAAAAATAGCCAAATGTTCTCTAAGTTAAAGTCTGGGGTCCTGGTGGCTCTGTCTCCTGGCCACATGATCAGGTATCACACCCCAGCCACCCTGCAGAAATCACAATCTGTAGATTTTTTAAACTGATCCTGGTCTTTCCCTGCATTTCTAGTTTTTGTTTGCAACAGAGATGAATTGACCTGTCAGCGACCATGATCTTGGGACGCTCTTCTTGTTCTGTTTATATAAACACCATGCCTGTGCAGGGGTGGACTCCATTGGCTTCTGCCTGGTGTGGATGCCGATAGTTTCCAGTAACCACACGATTGGCTTGCCTTTGTCCTATTCCAGGCTCCATAAAGAAGTTTTGTGATGCATCGATTACTTCTAGCCATGGTCTTTGTGATTCCCCATCAACGATTCTTTTCCTAGTAGAGAAGGTGGGGGAAGAGAGTACACATTTCTCTTGTGAGGGATGGTTAACAGGGTTCCTTGTGAGTGTAAAAGCTTGGAGCTTTCTCGGGGTGCTTGGTCAGCTTGTCATCTTGCTGGGTGTAAAATGAAGCCTGACAGAAGTACAAGGGGGAATCTTCATCAAGAATGTAGTGCCGAGAGTGGAATATGTCTTTTAAACCCCGAGGTCCCTGCGATGGAACCTTTCTTGGTCTAGGGCCTAAAACCTGTGCCACCAGGGAAGTGGCCGAGCGGTGATAACAGTGGACCGATGAGCCAGAGCATGAGGCAAATTGGTGGACTTCCTAGCGCACAGAGCCCTTAATTGGAACATTAAGTGGGCTGACTCACAGAGGTAGAGCTGAGTACATTTGGGGTGAAGTTCATGACCGAATGGCATGCCCTTGGACATGCATCAACTGTGTTAGAAGAACTTTGTAACATTGCTCCAGCAGGGATGGTGGGGTCCAGAGAGGCTGTGTCAGTTAGTTCTTAGAACCTGGCCCTGCTCGAGACCCACCATCATGAAGAGATCACTGGAGATAAGGGTGCTATGGCAAGTGGGGTGGAAAAAGCAGATCTTACCAGCTATCAATTAGAATAGTGCCCGGCGTCCTAAGCCTTGTATTCAAACAAGCAGCCATGTAAGCGAGCCTTTGACCGAGGCCACATGGTAGAAGTGCCCCACCCCCCAACCTGTGAGATCAAAGATGAGGAATAACAAAATCCAAAAATGATGAAGGGAAGAGTATCAAGAGCTTAAATTGTGAACCCCCAATTTGTAGGAAGCTATGGAGCACAGTGGGAACCCCAAACCCATCTGCAGAGTATCTGGGCAGATCAACCTCTGGTAGCTCCCCTCGGCACATGCAAGGAACTCAAAGAGCTTCACTATCAGAGATTATTGTGAACTTGACTATGGTGGATGGAACCTCTGTATAATTTGATGCTTGGTCAGTTGGTCCAATCTGAATTTGCTCTAGGCTCAGATATTTCTCACTTGTTCCATGGCAGAATTTTCTTCTCTGGCTTTTTAAATATTGTTGGTGTTATTTTCTTTCTTATTCTATATTTATCTTTATTTTATTATTCTTTTCTTCTTTCTCTGTTTTAAAAAATTGTCTCTGTTAGATTTCCCAGTTTACGAAGCCCAGAAAGAGTGGGTGCATGGAGGCAGTAACTGATGTGATGGTTGATCAGGGTGGGGTGGGTGGGGGGCAGCATGAGGGGAGTAGGGGAGCAGAAAATGAATACGAGAGAGGAGTAAGTATTAGACCTGATTGTGATAATGCATATGCAACTCGTTTAAAATCAATTTAACTGTCGAAGTATATGGGATGTGACTATGATAGCAAGAAAACTACTACACAAAGAAAGAAACCAAACTTGATCTATGGTTACTATGAGCGAAGAAGAAAGAGTTTCTGCTTAAGGGGGATTAAGTTTGTTACCTGTGGTGGAAAAATTTGGAAAAGGTTATCAATAATGATTGTACAACCCAAAGGGGATAATCAGTGACACCGAATTATACACGTAGAAGTTGTTGACTTGGAGAGTATGTTGTTGTGCATTATTTTTACCACAATTTAAAAAAATACATGAATAACAGTGAGTACAAGGAAGAAGAAAATTTTCTAGAGTTGATTGTGCTGATGATTGTATAACTCTTCTTGATATGCTTGAACTATTGAGTCGTAAGACATGTGGGTGCAGTGCTAATCAAACTAAAAAAAAAAAAAGAGGCTGCATACTGAGAGCCTTGCTGAGAAGAGATTGTCCTGACTAGAAAAACTGTGTCCTGAACATTTCTGATCCTGAATTGTAGCCTGTTAATATCCTCAATAAACCCCATAAGGGTGCATATTGTCTGTGAGTTCCGTGTGAACCATTGCATGAATTCTCAAATCCAACAGAGACAGAAAGTGCCATTGGACACCACAGCTGGTGTCAAAATTGAGAAGAATGTAGATGGAGACGTGTGGGAACCTGCCTCCCAGAAAATGATCTTGGGCTGATGTGGAATTTGATCATCCTTCCCCCTTGTGAAGCCAGAGGTCAGACACTGTCACAGGCCATTTTTATAGGCCTCTGTAGGACATATTTGAGTCTGGATTCATTCTCCCCTAGTAAACATACTAAATAAATAGAGTACTGGGAAAATAAAATCTCCACTTCCCATTTCTCTGACACCAAGCTGTGTGGATCGATCTAAATCGACTTAAGTCAGTGTGTTGTCCGTCCTGTTCCCCACTGCTCCACTTCTTCTGACGCCAGCTACATGGGCAGCCCTTCTTTGATTGGCACTGTCCACCCAGAGATAGGTCAGACTGCAGAGATGGAAGGACCCGGTCCTCCAGAGAGCCAGGCCTTCCCCAAACCTCAGATGCCACAAGCCTGGGGATCCCTGTGACACCCCCGCTTGTGATCTGCTGGGTAAAAATTAGCTGTGTCCCCATTATTCCTTCCAGAGGCCAGCTGTAACCCAACTCTCCGCCCTCTCACTTCTGACTTGCTGGCTGCCTCTGCTCCCTCGAGTTGGATACTTGGCTGGAACCACTCCCAGAACTCAAGAAAAGTATTATTATGCAGGCAGTCCTGACTCAGAACCAGGTTCCATTCCTTCCACTCCGCCACAAGACAGTTCGAACGTGGGTTAAATACCTTTTTTAAATTTTTTGCTTGCTTGTTTTAATCATTAATACCTTTTATTACCAGAATTTTTATCAATGAAGTCTGGATTTGTCTCTTGGGGTTACAAAAGTTATCTATAACCTTAGCGGTGTATTTTAATACATGTACACAGAAAAATAAATTATAGCAATGTATTCCAATGATGGGAGTAATGGGCAACACTGACATTTTGTCAGTTGGAGTAGTAAGTGCACTTGAGGAAGCGACTGGAACATCTCTGGCTAGAGCAATGGTGTTTCTAGTCTGAAAGTTGGTGCATGTTGGTTCTTTCTGCATGGCCCCTTCTCTTCATTTCCCTTCCTATGTGTTACAGCAGCAGCTCACTGCTTATTGAATCTGCCTGTTGGCTTTAGCAAAGCAACCAGCATTTGATGAACCCTTTCATCTAGTTTAGTGAAAAGTCCAGATAATCCTTTCACTGTAAAAGTTTTCTGACAACTTCTTTTCTTTCTCTTGTTCATTTTCTTTCTCCTTCAGCATTTCTTTATTTGTAAAAAAAAAAAAACAATCTGTGAAGTCCTTACCTGTCAAGTCCCCTTCATGAGCTTTTTCACATTGCTGCTGTTGTTAGTTCAGACTCATAGCAACCCTTGTACAACAGAATGAAACACTGACTGGTCCT